>NC_084959.1:22646578-23255041 GCF_949316205.1 Platichthys flesus | reverse complement strand
CCATATTCCACATTTTTACTTGATGCACTTGTCCCTGGGCTTTCATCAGATTAACTTCAAATTAAGATCAGTGCCATCACAACAAGATGGAGATAAAAAGTGATTAAGAGATTGACCTTTCGTCACACCGTGTGACCGTGGCGTGGCGTCTTGAGTTTGATTAAACGCCATCAAAACACGAGGTTCTGTATCTCGGACATACATTGTCCAATCGAGTCCAAACTAGACATGTAAGACAAGGGTGCCATCCTGATGACATCTACACAGAAATTATGACTTGAAATTACAGCGCCCCCTGGTGGCTACAGGAAGTGACATGTTTTATACTTTGATGAACTGCTCCTGGCTTATTTACAATATACAGCTCAAATCAGATCAGTCAAGTCATTAGATCATGGTCAGAATTGTGACGTTTCCTCAAACCGTGTAAACATTGATGTGCGGCGAAGGATTTTCCTTCGCCAGAGGACACGATGTTTTCATAACTCCACTGTGCATTGTCCTATCACTACAAAACTTCTGTCACATGGTCAGAGTCCAAGCCTGAACAGCTCTATGTGTCAATATTTCCTCAGTGTCATAGCGCCACCTACTGATTCGCCAGGAAACAGGAAGTACTTTGTTAATCCACTCTGCATTATCCAACCGGCTCCAAACTACTGACCTATGATCACAATACTGATCTGAACAGCTCCACATATAAATATTAGTTCAGGGTCATAGCGCCACCTACTGATCAGTGTGAAAATTAAGTTGTGTTAACATTGTCCAATTGACACAAAATTGCTCACGCTACATCAGAGCGCCTACATGAACAGATATATATGTCTGTGCGTAATAATAGTGATGGCGCCACCTACTGGCAAACCTACTGCCGCAGAGCGCAAAACGCATGCAACGTGGAGAAGTGCATGCTCGATCGATGATGTGCGCTTGGTCATCGATCGCTCTCTCCACCGACCGCAACAGGCTTCAACGTGCGGGTGCTCGGGCCCGCAAGTGCTACAACGTAGCCCTAGTTATTATTAGGGCCCGAGCACCGAAATCGGTGGGAGGCCCTATTGAAATTGAAATGATTATTATTATTATTATTATTATTTTTCTTAGCTTAAATGAATTGGCTTTTTGAGGGCTTTAATGTGCTCAAAAAGTTGTAGGAGTTTGCAGTAAATTCGAAGGCGGCGTAAAATTACGTATTCTGGAGTATTTTGAAAAGGGCGTGGCAAAATGGCTCAAGAGCGCCACCTACGGAAAAGCCCCTCATTTAGCATTCACCGATCCTCAAAAAAAACAAAGATTATTGTGTATCATGACTAGATGCACAAAAAAGTCCATCAGTGCATTATGAATAACGCAACAGGAAGCCCGCCAGTTTGACTTTAGTGGCCATTTTGGTCATATTCCATATTTTTTCTTTGATGTACTTGTCGTACAGCTTTCATCAGATCAACTTCAAATTTAGACGATCGTCATCACAACAAATTGGAGATCTAAAGTTATTGAAGGATTACGTTTTAGCAAAACCGTCTGACCGTGGTGTGGCGTTAAAGTTTGATGAAACGCCATCAAAACACAAGCTTCCATATTTCAGACATATTTTGTCCAATTGAGTCCAAACTAGACACATTCGACAAGAGTCGCCACCAGAAGACATGGGTGCAGAAATTGTGACTTACAATCACAGCGCCCCCTGGTGGTAACGCGAAATGTCTTGTTTTGGTACGTGTTATGTTTTTATGTACTACTCAGACAGCTTTCATCAGATCAATTTAAAAATTAGATGAGACTCTACAAAACAAGATGAAGATCTAAAGTTATCAGAATTTAAACTTTTCATCATACCGTGTGACCGTGGTGAGGTCTTAAAGTTCGACTAAACGCCAATATAAGCGAGCTTCTGTAACTTAGACATATTTTGTCCAATCGACTCCAAACTACACATATAAGACAAGAGTCGCGACCGGAAGACATCTACCTAGAAATCATGACTTAAAAGGAAAGCGCCCCCTGGTGGCATCAGGAAATGTCTTGTTTTGGTCATCTTACTCTTTGATGTATTTCCCTCCAGCCACTTTACTAAACCATGTCAAACTGTGTCAAATTGGTCTCAAGATATTGATAATGTAGGCATAACATTATTGTGACTTTTCATCATGCAGATTGTTAATGGCGTGGCATCAAAGTTCATCAGCTCACCATGACCAATGAATCCCATTTTAACAGAGTTACCCTGAACGCAGCATGAGACCGCTTTCGGTTTGTTACGTCTCACACTTGGATGAATTTCTCCTCATTCACTTTGCTAAACCATGTCAAACTGTGTCACATGGGTCTCAATATATTGATAATGTAGGCATAACATTGCTGTGAGTTTTCATCATGCGGATTATTCATAGCTTTGCAGCAGACTTCTTCAACTCGCCATGACAAACGAAGCTGCATTTAACACAGCTGCAAGTGAACGCCTCATGAGACGTTACGTCGTCACAAGCTGCGGAGCTGTGTATCACGAAGAACCGGAGAACGGTTGGCGAGTCTGGATGAGAGGACGGCGGCGGAGTCACTGTGGACGTTGTTCGCTCAGCAGGTTAGAGTGTGGGACTCAAAGGTTTTTGTCCCCTCTCCCGTTGTGTCTTTTCCTGTGTGAACTCTGCCGCTCTCAACAGCAGCACTGGCTATGAGCTAGCTCCTGCTAGCTCTAACGAAGCATCTCTCAACTGCTACGTAAGTTAAACGGACACTTCTGACTGACTGTGATGATAAGCAAAAGAGACACTGTGGATGTGTGATGTGTTGTACTGCATTTGTTTGATCTGTTTACTAATACTAGCTCTAATAAATACTGTATAAATTATATTTTGCTCCTGAATTGAACTGTGTTAAAGGGGTTCACATGGAAAATATATGTTCAATTATGTAAAGGGTGATTTTTGTTACTATTATACTAATGGAGATTTAGCACTTGCTACACATTGTAAGAGCAGCTGTTCAAAGGAGCACTACGTCTTTTAAGGCTCTTTATTCAGAGTCACGGTGTTGATGTCCTGTCACGTGTTACAGTGAAAAATAACCGTGTCTCCCACCTTCAGTATTTAAATCGTTAATCTCAGACTGACTTCACTGAATTCTTTTGTTAAATATGAGTAAGTCATAGCCTTGTACCTTTACTAGAACAGACAGTGTCATACAGAGTTGTGGGCTTATATGCACTACCTATTTCCTAATCTGAAATGATTATGCTCTGATTAACTTTGAACTAATATTTTATTTTTACCATTTAAAAGTCTGTTAATTACTTAACCTGGCCCATGTATGACTTTACATATCTGTGTATTGGTTTCATGTTCCTCTAGAAGGTCCAACTTGACACACAACTTGAATCCAACCAGACTGAACACTGACTCCAGGTACAGACCTGATTTCATTACTTAAAAACAATCAAAGTATTGCACATAATACATAATGTATTAAATTATAATGCAATACTTTTAATGTGAAATAGCTCCATTAAAAACATTCATTGTCATGGTAGTGCACGTTTTAATCCAAAAGCATATTCAAATACACAGTTGAATATCCACAGAAAATAAGATTACACACTTTGTTCATATGTAACTCTTCCTCTACAATAATGACGATCACTTTCATGTTTCCTATCATTTTATTAGGGACAGACGAGCCTGAAGGACACAGCTGTGATGACCATGTTCTGTCTCTTATGGCAAAGCAGAAATATAAAACACTGGGTTCTTATCTAAAGTGTTTCAAATCAGATCTCCACCATGTTGCTGCTGAGGACATCAGGTGCTGCAGTTCTTCATCTATGAAGAGAAAAAACGCACTGTTAAAGAATGTTTTGTGTTGTGTATAAAGCACAACAGATTTCAGATAGAACTGTTGTACTGTGGTCTTGGTTTATATCCTCATGGTGAAATGTACATATTTTAAGTCCCTTCTGATAAAAGTGCTGAAAGAAATACAACATTGTACAAATACATAAAATGTCTTTCTACCTCATCAGTACTATTCAAGGTGATAATCTCCCACAGACCTATTGATAACAGTCCAAATCAAGTCTTTCCACTTCTCTCAGTGTGAAAACATAATTCTATAATTAATTTGAGAACTGTTTACAACACTGATGTGTGGAGATTAAAATCATACCTAAACTGTCTAATTCACTGTAAAACTCCATGACATTCGCAGGCCATCTGTAGTTAAGGGAGCAACGCATGGAGTGATGTGTAGATTACTAGTTTGATGATGCATGAGGAGAGGCGGTGGTCGAGTGGCAGAAACTTGGACTATGGGCAGAGAAGGTCTCTGGTTCGTCTTTGGTTCGACTCCATGGAGAGACAACAAAAGTCGAACCTGGATTGATCTGTCCAAAAATCCAAGAGTCTCCCTACCCTCTCTAGTGCCCATGAGCAAGGCACCTCTCTCCCCCAACATCTGCTCCCCCGAGCGCCGTACATGGTCGCTCACTGCTCTGTGTGTCCTGCACCAGATGGGTAAAAAGCAGCGATTAAATTTCCCTACCTGCATGAGTGTGCCTTTGCATGTCTGTGCATGTGTTTGGGATGAATAAATGGATTTTAATCTTAATCTTTTAATCTTAATCAGTTGTCTTCCAGTTGACCAGCATGAAGCTGCAGATCTCCACCATGTTGCTGCTGGGGACATCAGGAGCTGCATTAATGAGGAGCAGAAGCGTACTGTTATGAATGTTTTGTGTTGTTTATGAAGCACTACTTATTTCAGCTAGAACCGATGTACTAGGGTCTGGGTTTGTATCCTAATGGTTAAATGCACATACTTTAAATCGCTTTTGATAAAACGTGACAAAGAAATACAACATTGTACACATAGATAAAATGTCTTTCTACCTCATCTGTAATATTCAAGGTGATGATCTCCCACAGAGCTGTTGATAACAGTCCACATCAAGTCTCTCCACTTCCCTCAGTGTGAAAACATAATTATATAATTAATTGGAGAAGTGTTTACAACACTGATGTGTGGACATTATAATGTTATCACTACTGTCTAATTCACTCTACAACTCCATGACAGACTAAATAAACAATGTGAAAATAGTAATGGCGGATATACCATCCTGTATCAGAATATTGGTGAAACAGTTACTATCACATGAAACGTACACGTGTAGCGTATTGATAGTAACTCATTAAAAAAAATAATGTCACAACCAAAACAAGACTGTCGAGTTATCTTGCTTCAATCTGTTCATTAGACGTGATAAATAAACGGTAACTTTTATAACAATTACATATTACCAAAAACTTGAGGCATGTAAGCATATGATGATAGATAAAGCAATAGGTTATGTTGGATAGTTTGAAGGTTACTTACCTCTAGTTCAGCACCAGCGGCTGGCCAGAAGAAGTGGAGCGATCTTCCTTGCCGCACAGGGCAAACGCAGGCAATGTGGAGACGAGCGCTTGGTCATCGAACGTTCTCTCTTCCCCGACCGCAACAGACTTGAAATTGCCTGTGCTCGGGCCCGTTAGTGCTACAACGTAGCCCTAGTTATTATTATTATTTCCCTTTGGGGGGCTTTTTCAGGGTCTAGACATGCTCAAAAAGTTATGAAACTTTGCAGGAAATTCAAGGTCTGCGGATATTTTAGTATTCTGGAGTAATTGGAATTGGGCGTGGCAAAATGGCTCTACAGCGCCCCCTGGAACCAGCCCCTAGGTTTCCACATAACGGATTTTCATCAAAATCTGGATATAGGTGTATCGTGACCAGTCATGAAAAAAAGTCTCATGGAGCATTATGAAAAACGCAACAGGAAGTCCGCCATTTTGCTTTTAGTGGCCATTTTGGCAATATCCCACATTTTTACTTTTACGTACTTGTCCCAGGGCTTTCATCAGATCAACTTCAAATTCAGATGAGTGTCATCACAACAAGATGGAGATAAAAAATGATTGAGGGATTTTTTTTTTATCACACCTTGTGACCGTGGCATGGCGTTAAAAATTGGTTACACGCCATCAAAACACGGGCATCTGTATCTCGGACATACATGTTCCAATCAAGTCCAAACTAGACATGTAAGACAATAGTCCCCGCCTGATGACATCTATGCATAAATGATGACTTAAAACCGCAGCGCCCCCTGGTGGCAACAGGAAATGTCTTGTTTTTTGCTTGTCTTACACTTGGATGAATTTCTCCTCATCCACTGACCTCAACCATGTCAAACTGTATCAAATGGGTCCCAAGACATTGACAATGAAGACATAAGATTACCGTGACTTTTCGTCAAACGCCATATGAATGGCGTGGCATTAAAGTTCATCAACTCGCCGTGAAACACGAAATTGCTGTAACTTCAGTGTTCATGATTCTATCTCTCTCAAACTACATGTGTGTAACAACAGCCCCCCCCTGAAGATATTCATATGGTTTTAAGAAATGGGCGTGGCAAAAAAACTGACCAGCGCCCCCTATAGGGCAACCCCGGCACTACGATGGCCGACATTTATACAAATCTATCGGGACATGTGTCGTTTCATAACAAACAAAAAAATATCTTGGATAGGTATGCTTGACCAAACAGGGAGGCCGCCATTTTGGATTAAGTGGCCATTTTTTTTCCATATTCCACATTTTTACTTGATGCACTTGTCCCAGGGCTTTCATCAGATTAACTTCAAATTAAGATCAGTGCCATCACAACAAGATGGAGATAAAAAGTGATTAAGAGATTGACCTTTCGTCACACCGTGTGACCGTGGCGTGGCGTCTTGAGTTTGATTAAACGCCATCAAAACACGAGGTTCTGTATCTCGGACATACATTGTCCAATCGAGTCCAAACTAGACATGTAAGACAAGGGTGCCATCCTGATGACATCTACACAGAAATTATGACTTGAAATTACAGCGCCCCCTGGTGGCTACAGGAAGTGACATGTTTTATACTTTGATGAACTGCTCCTGGCTGATTTACAATATACAGCTCAAATCAGATCAGTCAAGTCATTAGATCATGGTCAGAATTGTGACGTTTCCTCAAACCGTGTAAACATTGATGTGCGGCGAAGGATTTTCCTTCGCCAAAGGACACGATGTTATCATAACTCCACTGTGCATTGTCCTATCACTACAAAACTTCTGTCACATGGTCAGAGTCCAAGCCTGAACAGCTCTATGTGTCAATATTTCCTCAGTGTCATAGCGCCACCTACTGATTCGCCAGGAAACAGGAAGTACTTTGTTAATCCACTCTGCATTATCCAACCGGCTCCAAACTACTGACCTATGATCACAATCCTGAATAGAACAGCTCCATATATGAATATTAGTTCAGGATCATAGCGCCACCTATTGATCAGTGTGAAAATTAAGTTGCGGAAACATTGTCCAATTGACACAAAATTTCTCACGCTACATCAGAGCGCCTACTTGAACAGATCTATATGTCTGTGCGTAATAATAGTGATGGCGCCACCTACTGGCAAACCTACTGCCGCAGAGCGCAAAACGCATGCAACGTGGAGAAGTGCATGCTCGATCGATGATGTGCGCTTGGTCATCGATCGCTCTCTCCACCGACCGCAACAGGCTTCAACGTGCGGGTGCTCGGGCCCGCAAGTGCTACAACGTAGCCCTAGTTATTATTATTATTATTATTATTATTATTATTTCCCTTTGGGGGGCTTTTTCAGGGTCTAGACATGCTCAAAAAGTTATGAAACTTTGCAGGAAATTCAAGGTCTGCGGATATTTTAGTATTCTGGAGTAATTGGAATTGGGCGTGGCAAAATGGCTCTACAGCGCCCCCTGGAACCAGCCCCTAGGTTTCCACATAACGGATTTTCATCAAAATCTGGATATAGGTGTATCGTGACCAGTCATGAAAAAAAGTCTCATGGAGCATTATGAAAAACGCAACAGGAAGTCCGCCATTTTGCTTTTAGTGGCCATTTTGGCAATATCCCACATTTTTACTTTTACGTACTTGTCCCAGGGCTTTCATCAGATCAACTTCAAATTCAGATGAGTGTCATCACAACAAGATGGAGATAAAAAATGATTGAGGGATTTTTTTTTTATCACACCGTGTGACCGTGGCATGGCGTTAAAAATTGGTTACACGCCATCAAAACACGGGCATCTGTATCTCGGACATACATGTTCCAATCAAGTCCAAACTAGACATGTAAGACAATAGTCCCCGCCTGATGACATCTATGCATAAATGATGACTTAAAACCGCAGCGCCCCCTGGTGGCAACAGGAAATGTCTTGTTTTTTGCTTGTCTTACACTTGGATGAATTTCTCCTCATCCACTGACCTCAACCATGTCAAACTGTATCAAATGGGTCCCAAGACATTGACAATGAAGACATAAGATTACCGTGACTTTTCGTCAAACGCCATATGAATGGCGTGGCATTAAATTTCATCAACTCGCCGTGAAACACGAAATTGCTGTAACTTCAGTGTTCATGATTCTATCTCTCTCAAACTACATGTGTGTAACAACAGCCCCCCCCTGAAGATATTCATATGGTTTTAAGAAATGGGCGTGGCAAAAAAACTGACCAGCGCCCCCTATAGGGCAACCCCGGCACTACGATGGCCGACATTTATACAAATCTATCGGGACATGTGTCGTTTCATAACAAACAAAAAAATATCTTGGATAGGTATGCTTGACCAAACAGGGAGGCCGCCATTTTGGATTAAGTGGCCATTTTTTTTCCATATTCCACATTTTTACTTGATGCACTTGTCCCAGGGCTTTCATCAGATTAACTTCAAATTAAGATCAGTGCCATCACAACAAGATGGAGGTAAAAAGTGATTAAGAGATTGACCTTTCGTCACACCGTGTGACCGTGGCGTGGCGTCTTGAGTTTGATTAAACGCCATCAAAACACGAGGTTCTGTATCTCGGACATACATTGTCCAATCGAGTCCAAACTAGACATGTAGGACAAGGTTGCCATCCTGATGACATCTACACAGAAATTATGACTTGAAATTACAGCGCCCCCTGGTGGCTACAGGAAGTGACATGTTTTATACTTTGATGAACTGCTCCTGTGTGATTTACAATATACAGCTCAAATCAGATCAGTCAAGTCATTAGATCATGGTCAGAATTGTGACGTTTCCTCAAACCGTGTAAACATTGATGTTTGGCGAAGGATCATCCTTCGCCAAAGGACACGATGTTATCATAACTCCACTGTGCATTGTCCTATCACTACAAAACTTCTGTCACATGGTCAGAGTCCAAGCCTGAACAGCTCTATGTGTCAATATTTCCTCAGTGTCATAGCGCCACCTACTGATTCGCCAGGAAACAGGAAGTACTTTGTAAATCCACTCTGCATTATCCAACCGGCTCCAAACTACTGACCTATGATCACAATACTGAATAGAACAGCTCCATATATGAATATTAGTTCAGGATCATAGCGCCACCTACTGATCAGTGTGAAAATTAAGTTGCGGAAACATTGTCCAATTGACACAAAATTTCTCACGCTACATCAGAGCGCCTACTTGAACAGATCTATATGTCTGTGCGTAATAATAAATAAACATTGATGTTTGGCGAAGGATCATCCTTCGCCAAAGGACACGATGTTTTCATAATTACACTGTGCATTGTCCTATCACTACCAAACTTCTGTCACATGATAAGAGTACAAGCCTGAACAGGTCTATGTGTCAATATTTCCTCAGTGTCATAGCGCCACCTACTGATTCACCAGGAAACAGGAAGTACTTTGTTAATCCACTCTGCATTATCCAACCGGCTCCAAACTACTGACCTATGATCACAATACTGATCTGAACAGCTCCACATATAAATATTAGTTCAGGGTCATAGCGCCACCTACTGATCAGTGTGAAAATTAAGTTGTGTTAACATTGTCCAATTGACACAAAATTGCTCACGCTACATCAGAGCGCCTACATGAACAGATATATATGTCTGTGCGTAATAATAGTGATGCCGCCACCTACTGGCAAACCTACTGCCGCAGAGCGCAAAACGCATGCAACGTGGAGAAGTGCATGCTCGATCGATGATGTGCGCTTGGTCATCGATCGCTCTCTCCACCGACCGCAACAGGCTTCAACGTGCGGGTGCTCGGGCCCGCAAGTGCTACAACGTAGCCCTAGTTATTAGGGCCCGAGCACCGAATGGTGAGAGGCCCTATTGAATCTGTAAGGATTTTTATTATTATTATTATTATTATTAGGGCCCGAGCACCGAATGGTGAGAGGCCCTATTGAATCTGTAAGGATTTTTATTAGGGCCCGAGCACCGAATGGTGAGAGGCCCTATTGAATCTGTAAGGATTTTTATTATTATTATTATTAGGGCCCGAGCACCGAAATCGGTGGGAGGCCCTATTGAAATTGAAATGATTATTATTATTATTATTATTATTTTTCTTAGCTTAAATGAATTGGCTTTTTGAGGGCTTTAATGTGCTCAAAAAGTTGTAGGAGTTTGCAGTAAATTCGAAGGCGGCGTAAAATTACGTATTCTGGAGTATTTTGAAAAGGGCGTGGCAAAATGGCTCAAGAGCGCCACCTACGGAAAAGCCCCTCATTTAGCATTCACCGATCCTCAAAAAAAACAAAGATTATTGTGTATCATGACTAGATGCACAAAAAAGTCCATCAGTGCATTATGAATAACGCAACAGGAAGCCCGCCAGTTTGACTTTAGTGGCCATTTTGGTCATATTCCATATTTTTTCTTTGATGTACTTGTCGTACAGCTTTCATCAGATCAACTTCAAATTTAGACGATCGTCATCACAACAAATTGGAGATCTAAAGTTATTGAAGGATTACGTTTTAGCAAAACCGTCTGACCGTGGTGTGGCGTTAAAGTTTGATGAAACGCCATCAAAACACAAGCTTCCATATTTCATACATATTTTGTCCAATTGAGTCCAAACTAGACACATTCGACAAGAGTCGCCACCAGAAGACATGGGTGCAGAAATTGTGACTTACAATCACAGCGCCCCCTGGTGGTAACGCGAAATGTCTTGTTTTGGTACGTGTTATGTTTTTATGTACTACTCAGACAGCTTTCATCAGATCAACTTAAAAATTAGATGAGACTCTACAAAACAAGATGAAGATCTAAAGTTATCAGAATTTAAACTTTTCATCATACCGTGTGACCGTGGTGAGGTCTTAAAGTTCGACTAAACGCCAATATAAGCGAGCTTCTGTAACTTAGACATATTTTGTCCAATCGACTCCAAACTACACATATAAGACAAGAGTCGCGACCGGAAGACATCTACCTAGAAATCATGACTTAAAAGGAAAGCGCCCCCTGGTGGCATCAGGAAATGTCTTGTTTTGGTCATCTTACTCTTTGATGTATTTCCCTCCAGCCACTTTACTAAACCATGTCAAACTGTGTCAAATTGGTCTCAAGATATTGATAATGTAGGCATAACATTATTGTGACTTTTCATCATGCAGATTGTTAATGGCGTGGCATCAAAGTTCATCAGCTCACCATGACCAATGAATCCCATTTTAACAGAGTTACCCTGAACGCAGCATGAGACCGCTTTCGGTTTGTTACGTCTCACACTTGGATGAATTTCTCCTCATTCACTTTGCTAAACCATGTCAAACTGTGTCACATGGGTCTCAATATATTGATAATGTAGGCATAACATTGCTGTGAGTTTTCATCATGCGGATTATTCATAGCTTTGCAGCAGACTTCTTCAACTCGCCATGACAAACGAAGCTGCATTTAACACAGCTGCAAGTGAACGCCTCATGAGACTCTGAAAGAAGTTACGTCGTCACAAGCTGCGGAGCTGTGTATCACGAAGAACCGGAGAACGGTTGGCGAGTCTGGATGAGAGGACGGCGGCGGAGTCACTGTGGACGTTGTTCGCTCAGCAGGTTAGAGTGTGGGACTCAAAGGTTTTTGTCCCCTCTCCCGTTGTGTCTTTTCCTGTGTGAACTCTGCCGCTCTCAACAGCAGCACTGGCTATGAGCTAGCTCCTGCTAGCTCCAACGAACATCTCTCAACTGCTACGTAAGTTAAACGGACACTTCTGACTGACTGTGATGATAAGCAAAAGAGACACTGTGGATGTGTGATGTGTTGTACTGCATTTGTTTGATCTGTTTACTAATACTAGCTCTAATAAATACTGTATAAATTATATTTTGCTCCTGAATTGAACTGTGTTAAAGGGGTTCACATGGAAAATATATGTTCAATTATGTAAAGGGTGATTTTTGTTACTATTATACTAATGGAGATTTAGCACTTGCTACACATTGTAAGAGCAGCTGTTCAAAGGAGCACTACGTCTTTTAAGGCTCTTTATTCAGAGTCACGGTGTTGATGTCCTGTCACGTGTTACAGTGAAAAATAACCGTGTCTCCCACCTTCAGTATTTAAATCGTTAATCTCAGACTGACTTCACTGAATTCTTTTGTTAAATATGAGTAAGTCATAGCCTTGTACCTTTACTAGAACAGACAGTGTCATACAGAGTTGTGGGCTTATATGCACTACCTATTTCCTAATCTGAAATGATTATGCTCTGATTAACTTTGAACTAATATTTTATTTTTACCATTTAAAAGTCTGTTAATTACTTAACCTGGCCCATGTATGACTTTACATATCTGTGTATTGGTTTCATGTTCCTCTAGAAGGTCCAACTTGACACACAACTTGAATCCAACCAGACTGAACACTGACTCCAGGTACAGACCTGATTTCATTACTTAAAAACAATCAAAGTATTGCACATAATACATAATGTATTAAATTATAATGCAATACTTTTAATGTGAAATAGCTCCATTAAAAACATTCATTGTCATGGTAGTGCACGTTTTAATCCAAAAGCATATTCAAATACACAGTTGAATATCCACAGAAAATAAGATTACACACTTTGTTCATATGTAACTCTTCCTCTACAATAATGACGATCACTTTCATGTTTCCTATCATTTTATTAGGGACAGACGAGCCTGAAGGACACAGCTGTGATGACCATGTTCTGTCTCTTATGGCAAAGCAGAAATATAAAACACTGGGTTCTTATCTAAAGTGTTTCAAATCAGATCTCCACCATGTTGCTGCTGAGGACATCAGGTGCTGCAGTTCTTCATCTATGAAGAGAAAAAACGCACTGTTAAAGAATGTTTTGTGTTGTGTATAAAGCACAACAGATTTCAGATAGAACTGTTGTACTGTGGTCTTGGTTTATATCCTCATGGTGAAATGTACATATTTTAAGTCCCTTCTGATAAAAGTGCTGAAAGAAATACAACATTGTACAAATACATAAAATGTCTTTCTACCTCATCAGTACTATTCAAGGTGATAATCTCCCACAGACCTATTGATAACAGTCCAAATCAAGTCTTTCCACTTCTCTCAGTGTGAAAACATAATTCTATAATTAATTTGAGAACTGTTTACAACACTGATGTGTGGAGATTAAAATCATACCTAAACTGTCTAATTCACTGTAAAACTCCATGACATTCGCAGGCCATCTGTAGTTAAGGGAGCAACGCATGGAGTGATGTGTAGATTACTAGTTTGATGATGCATGAGGAGAGGCGGTGGTCGAGTGGCAGAAACTTGGACTATGGGCAGAGAAGGTCTCTGGTTCGTCTTTGGTTCGACTCCATGGAGAGACAACAAAAGTCGAACCTGGATTGATCTGTCCAAAAATCCAAGAGTCTCCCTACCCTCTCTAGTGCCCATGAGCAAGGCACCTCACTCCCCCAACATCTGCTCCCCCGAGCGCCGTACATGGTCGCTCACTGCTCTGTGTGTCCTGCACCAGATGGGTAAAAAGCAGCGATTAAATTTCCCTACCTGCATGAGTGTGCCTTTGCATGTCTGTGCATGTGTTTGGGATGAATAAATGGATTTTAATCTTAATCTTTTAATCTTAATCAGTTGTCTTCCAGTTGACCAGCATGAAGCTGCAGATCTCCACCATGTTGCTGCTGGGGACATCAGGAGCTGCATTAATGAGGAGCAGAAGCGTACTGTTATGAATGTTTTGTGTTGTTTATGAAGCACTACTTATTTCAGCTAGAACCGATGTACTAGGGTCTGGGTTTGTATCCTAATGGTTAAATGCACATACTTTAAATCGCTTTTGATAAAACGTGACAAAGAAATACAACATTGTACACATAGATAAAATGTCTTTCTACCTCATCTGTAATATTCAAGGTGATGATCTCCCACAGAGCTGTTGATAACAGTCCACATCAAGTCTCTCCACTTCCCTCAGTGTGAAAACATAATTATATAATTAATTGGAGAAGTGTTTACAACACTGATGTGTGGACATTATAATGTTATCACTACTGTCTAATTCACTCTACAACTCCATGACAGACTAAATAAACAATGTGAAAATAGTAATGGCGGATATACCATCCTGTATCAGAATATTGGTGAAACAGTTACTATCACATGAAACGTACACGTGTAGCGTATTGATAGTAACTCATTAAAAAAAATAATGTCACAACCAAAACAAGACTGTCGAGTTATCTTGCTTCAATCTGTTCATTAGACGTGATAAATAAACGGTAACTTTTATAACAATTACATATTACAAAAAACTTGAGGCATGTAAGCATATGATGATAGATAAAGCAATAGGTTATGTTGGATAGTTTCAAGGTTACTTACCTCTAGTTCAGCACCAGCGGCTGGCCAGAAGAAGTGGAGCGATCTTCCTTGCCGCACAGGGCAAACGCAGGCAATGTGGAGACGAGCGCTTGGTCATCGAACGTTCTCTCTTCCCCGACCGCAACAGACTTGAAATTGCCTGTGCTCGGGCCCGTTAGTGCTACAACGTAGCCCTAGTTATTATTAGGGCCCGAGCACCGAATGGTGAGAGGCCCTATTGAATCTGTAAGGATTTTTATTATTATTATTATTATTATTATTATTATTATTATTATTATTATTATTTCCCTTTGGGGGGCTTTTTCAGGGTCTAGACATGCTCAAAAAGTTATGAAACTTTGCAGGAAATTCAAGGTCTGCGGATATTTTAGTATTCTGGAGTAATTGGAATTGGGCGTGGCAAAATGGCTCTACAGCGCCCCCTGGAACCAGCCCCTAGGTTTCCACATAACGGATTTTCATCAAAATCTGGATATAGGTGTATCGTGACCAGTCATGAAAAAAAGTCTCATGGAGCATTATGAAAAACGCAACAGGAAGTCCGCCATTTTGCTTTTAGTGGCCATTTTGGCAATATCCCACATTTTTACTTTTACGTACTTGTCCCAGGGCTTTCATCAGATCAACTTCAAATTCAGATGAGTGTCATCACAACAAGATGGAGATAAAAAATGATTGAGGGATTTTTTTTTTATCACACCGTGTGACCGTGGCATGGCGTTAAAAATTGGTTACACGCCATCAAAACACGGGCATCTGTATCTCGGACATACATGTTCCAATCAAGTCCAAACTAGACATGTAAGACAATAGTCCCCGCCTGATGACATCTATGCATAAATGATGACTTAAAACCACAGCGCCCCCTGGTGGCAACAGGAAATGTTTTGTTTTTTGCTTGTCTTACACTTGGATGAATTTCTCCTCATCCACTGACCTCAACCATGTCAAACTGTATCAAATGGGTCCCAAGACATTGACAATGAAGACATAAGATTACCGTGACTTTTCGTCAAACGCCATATGAATGGCGTGGCATTAAAGTTCATCAACTCGCCGTGAAACACGAAATTGCTGTAACTTCAGTGTTCATGATTCTATCTCTCTCAAACTACATGTGTGTAACAACAGCCCCCCCCTGAAGATATTCATATGGTTTTAAGAAATGGGCGTGGCAAAAAAACTGACCAGCGCCCCCTATAGGGCAACCCCGGCACTACGATGGCCGACATTTATACAAATCTATCGGGACATGTGTCGTTTCATAACAAACAAAAAAATACCTTGGATAGGTATGCTTGACCAAACAGGGAGGCCGCCATTTTGGATTAAGTGGCCATTTTTTTTCCATATTCCACATTTTTACTTGATGCACTTGTCCCAGGGCTTTCATCAGATTAACTTCAAATTAAGATCAGTGCCATCACAACAAGATGGAGATAAAAAGTGATTAAGAGATTGACCTTTCGTCACACCGTGTGACCGTGGCGTGGCGTCTTGAGTTTGATTAAACGCCATCAAAACACGAGGTTCTGTATCTCGGACATACATTGTCCAATCGAGTCCAAACTAGACATGTAAGACAAGGGTGCCATCCTGATGACATCTACACAGAAATTATGACTTGAAATTACAGCGCCCCCTGGTGGCAACATGAAGTGACATGTTTTATACTTTGATGAACTGCTCCTGGCTGCTTTAAGATATACAGCTCAAATGAACTCAGTCAAGTCATTGAATCAAGGTCAGAATTGTGACATTTCCTCAAACCGTGTAAACATTGATGTTTGGCGAAGGATCATCCTTCGCCAAAGGACACGATGTTTTCATAATTACACTGTGCATTGTCCTATCACTACCAAACTTCTGTCACATGATAAGAGTACAAGCCTGAACAGCTCTATGTGTCAATATTTCCTCAGTGTCATAGCGCCACCTACTGATTCACCAGGAAACAGGAAGTACTTTGTTAATCCACTCTGCATTATCCAACCGGCTCCAAACTACTGACCTATGATCACAATCCTGAATAGAACAGCTCCATATATGAATATTAGTTCAGGATCATAGCGCCACCTATTGATCAGTGTGAAAATTAAGTTGCGGAAACATTGTCCAATTGACACAAAATTGCTCACGCTACATCAGAGCGCCTACATGAACAGATATATATGTCTGTGCGTAATAATAGTGATGGCGCCACCTACTGGCAAACCTACTGCCGCAGAGCGCAAAACGCATGCAACGTGGAGAAGTGCATGCTCGATCGATGATGTGCGCTTGGTCATCGATCGCTCTCTCCACCGACCGCAACAGGCTTCAACGTGCGGGTGCTCGGGCCCGCAAGTGCTACAACGTAGCCCTAGTTATTATTATTATTTCCCTTTGGGGGGCTTTTTCAGGGTCTAGACATGCTCAAAAAGTTATGAAACTTTGCAGGAAATTCAAGGTCTGCGGATATTTTAGTATTCTGGAGTAATTGGAATTGGGCGTGGCAAAATGGCTCTACAGCGCCCCCTGGAACCAGCCCCTAGGTTTCCACATAACGGATTTTCATCAAAATCTGGATATAGGTGTATCGTGACCAGTCATGAAAAAAAGTCTCATGGAGCATTATGAAAAACACAACAGGAAGTCCGCCATTTTGCTTTTAGTGGCCATTTTGGCAATATCCCACATTTTTACTTTTACGTACTTGTCCCAGGGCTTTCATCAGATCAACTTCAAATTCAGATGAGTGTCATCACAACAAGATGGAGATAAAAAATGATTGAGGGATTTTTTTTTTATCACACCGTGTGACCGTGGCATGGCGTTAAAAATTGGTTACACGCCATGAAAACACGGGCATCTGTATCTCGGACATACATGTTCCAATCAAGTCCAAACTAGACATGTTAGACAATAGTCCCCGCCTGATGACATCTATGCATAAATGATGACTTAAAACTTCAGCGCCCCCTGGTGGCAACAGGAAATGTCTTGTTTTTTGCTTGTCTTACACTTGGATGAATTTCTCCTCATCCACTGACCTCAACCATGTCAAACTGCATCAAATGGGTCCCAAGACATTGACAATGAAGACATAAGATTACCGTGACTTTTCGTCAAACGCCATATGAATGGCGTGGCATTAAAGTTCATCAACTCGCCGTGAAACACGAAATTGCTGTAACTTCAGTGTTCATGATTCTATCTCTCTCAAACTACATGTGTGTAACAACAGCCCCCCCCTGAAGATATTCATATGGTTTTAAGAAATGGGCGTGGCAAAAAAACTGACCAGCGCCCCCTATAGGGCAACCCCGGCACTACGATGGCCGACATTTATACAAATCTATCGGGACATGTGTCGTTTCATAACAAACAAAAAAATATCTTGGATAGGTATGCTTGACCAAACAGGGAGGCCGCCATTTTGGATTAAGTGGCCATTTTTTTTCCATATTCCACATTTTTACTTGATGCACTTGTCCCAGGGCTTTCATCAGATTAACTTCAAATTAAGATCAGTGCCATCACAACAAGATGGAGATAAAAAGTGATTAAGAGATTGACCTTTCGTCACACCGTGTGACCATGGCGTGGCGTCTTGAGTTTGATTAAACGCCATCAAAACACGAGGTTCTGTATCTCGGACATACATTGTCCAATCGAGTCCAAACTAGACATGTAAGACAAGGGTGCCATCCTGAAGACATCTATACAGAAATTATGACTTGAAATTACAGCGCCCCCTGGTGGCTACAGGAAGTGACATGTTTTATACTTTGATGAACTGCTCCTGGCTGATTTACAATATACAGCTCAAATCAGATCAGTCAAGTCATTAGATCATGGTCAGAATTGTGACGTTTCCTCAAACCGTGTTAACATTGATGTGCGGCGAAGGATTTTCCTTCGCCAAAGGACACGATGTTATCATAACTCCACTGTGCATTGTCCTATCACTACAAAACTTCTGTCACATGGTCAGAGTCCAAGCCTGAACAGCTCTATGTGTCAATATTTCCTCAGTGTCATAGCGCCACCTAGTGATTCGCCAGGAAACAGGAAGTACTTTGTTAATCCACTCTGCATTATCCAACCGGCTCCAAAGTACTGACCTATGATCACAATCCTGAATAGAACAGCTCCATATATGAATATTAGTTCAGGATCATAGCGCCACCTATTGATCAGTGTGAAAATTAAGTTGCGGAAACATTGTCCAATTGACACAAAATTTCTCACGCTACATCAGAGCGCCTACTTGAACAGATCTATATGTCTGTGCGTAATAATAGTGATGGCGCCACCTACTGTCGAACCTACTGCCGCAGAGCGCAAAACGCATACAACGTGGAGAAGTGCATGCTCGATCGGATATGTGCGCTTGGTCATCGATCGCTCTCTCCACCGACCGCAACAGGCTTCAACGTGCGGGTGCTCGGGCCCGCAAGTGCTACAACGTAGCCCTAGTTATTATTATTATTTCCCTTTGGGGGGCTTTTTCAGGGTCTAGACATGCTCAAAAAGTTATGAAACTTTGCAGGAAATTTAAGGTCTGCGGATATTTTAGTATTCTGGGGTAATTGGAATTGGGCGTGGCAAAATGGCTCTACAGCGCCCCCTGGAACCAGCCCCTAGGTTTCCACATAACGGATTTTCATCAAAATCTGGATATAGGTGTATCGTGACCAGTCATGAAAAAAAGTCTCATGGAGCATTATGAAAAACGCAACAGGAAGTCCGCCATTTTGCTTTTAGTGGCCATTTTGGCAATATCCCACATTTTTACTTTTACGTACTTGTCCCAGGGCTTTCATCAGATCAACTTCAAATTCAGATGAGTGTCATCACAACAAGATGGAGATAAAAAATGATTGAGGGATTTTTTTTTTATCACACCGTGTGACCGTGGCATGGCGTTAAAAATTGGTTACACGCCATCAAAACACGGGCATCTGTATCTCGGACATACATGTTCCAATCAAGTCCAAACTAGACATGTAAGACAATAGTCCCCGCCTGATGACATCTATGCATAAATGATGACTTAAAACCGCAGCGCCCCCTGGTGGCGACAGGAAATGTCTTGTTTTTTGCTTGTCTTACACTTGGATGAATTTCTCCTCATCCACTGACCTCAACCATGTCAAACTGTATCAAATGGGTCCCAAGACATTGACAATGAAGACATAAGATTACCGTGACTTTTCGTCAAACGCCATATGAATGGCGTGGCATTAAAGTTCATCAACTCGCCGTGAAACACGAAATTGCTGTAACTTCAGTGTTCATGATTCTATCTCTCTCAAACTACATGTGTGTAACAACAGCCCCCCCCTGAAGATATTCATATGGTTTTAAGAAATGGCCGTGGCAAAAAAACTGACCAGCGCCCCCTATAGGGCAACCCCGGCACTACGATGGCCGACATTTATACAAATCTATCAAGACATGTGTCGTTTCATAACAAACAAAAAAATATCTTGGATAGGTATGCTTGACCAAACAGGGAGGCCGCCATTTTGGATTAAGTGGCCATTTTTTTTCCATATTCCACATTTTTACTTGATGCACTTGTCCCAGGGCTTTCATCAGATTAACTTCAAATTAAGATCAGTGCCATCACAACAAGATGGAGATAAAAAGTGATTAAGAGATTGACCTTTCGTCACACCGTGTGACCGTGGCGTGGCGTCTTGAGTTTGATTAAACGCCATCAAAACACGAGGTTCTGTATCTCGGACATACATTGTCCAATCGAGTCCAAACTAGACATGTAAGACAAGGGTGCCATCCTGATGACATCTACACAGAAATTAAGACTTGAAATTACAGCGCCCCCTGGTGGCTACAGGAAGTGACATGTTTTATACTTTGATGACCTGCTCCTGGCTGATTTACAATATACAGCTCAAATCAGCTCAGTCAAGTCATTAGATCATGGTCAGAATTGTGACGTTTCCTCAAACCGTGTAAACATTGATGTGCGGCGAAGGATTTTCCTTCGCCAAAGGACACGATGTTATCATAACTCCACTGTGCATTGTCCTATCACTACAAAACTTCTGTCACATGGTCAGAGTCCAAGCCTGAACAGCTCTATGTGTCAATATTTCCTCAGTGTCATAGCGCCACCTACTGATTCGCCAGGAAACAGGAAGTACTTTGTTAATCCACTCTGCATTATCCAACCGGCTCCAAACTACTGACCTATGATCACAATACTGATCTGAACAGCTCCACATATAAATATTAGTTCAGGGTCATAGCGCCACCTACTGATCAGTGTGAAAATTAAGTTGTGTTAACATTGTCCAATTGACACAAAATTGCTCACGCTACATCAGAGCGCCTACATGAACAGATATATATGTCTGTGCGTAATAATAGTGATGGCGCCACCTACTGGCAAACCTACTGCCGCAGAGCGCAAAACGCATGCAACGTGGAGAAGTGCATGCTCGATCGATGATGTGCGCTTGGTCATCGATCGCTCTCTCCACCGACGGCAACAGGCTTCAACGTGCGGGTGCTCGGGCCCGCAAGTGCTACAACGTAGCCCTAGTTATTATTATTATTATTATTATTTCCCTTTGGGGGGCTTTTTCAGGGTCTAGACATGCTCAAAAAGTTATGAAACTTTGCAGGAAATTCAAGGTCTGCGGATATTTTAGTATTCTGGAGTAATTGGAATTGGGCGTGGCAAAATGGCTCTACAGCGCCCCCTGGAACCAGCCCCTAGGTTTCCACATAACGGATTTTCATCAAAATCTGGATATAGGTGTATCGTGACCAGTCATGAAAAAAAGTCTCATGGAGCATTATGAAAAACGCAACAGGAAGTCCGCCATTTTGCTTTTAGTGGCCATTTTGGCAATATCCCACATTTTTACTTTTACGTACTTGTCCCGGGGCTTTCATCAGATCAACTTCAAATTCAGATGAGTGTCATCACAACAAGATGGAGATAAAAAATGATTGAGGGATTTTTTTTTTATCACACCGTGTGACCGTGGCATGGCGTTAAAAATTGGTTACACGCCATCAAAACACGGGCATCTGTATCTCGGACATACATGTTCCAATCAAGTCCAAACTAGACATGTAAGACAATAGTCCCCGCCTGATGACATCTATGCATAAATGATGACTTAAAACCGCAGCGCCCCCTGGTGGCAACAGGAAATGTCTTGTTTTTTGCTTGTCTTACACTTGGATGAATTTCTCCTCATCCACTGACCTCAACCATGTCAAACTGTATCAAATGGGTCCCAAGACATTGACAATGACGACATAAGATTACCGTGACTTTTCGTCAAACGCCATATGAATGGCGTGGCATTAAAGTTCATCAACTCGCCGTGAAACACGAAATTGCTGTAACTTCAGTGTTCATGATTCTATCTCTCTCAAACTACATGTGTGTAACAACAGCCCCCCCCTGAAGATATTCATATGGTTTTAAGAAATGGGCGTGGCAAAAAAACTGACCAGCGCCCCCTATAGGGCAACCCCGGCACTACGATGGCCGACATTTATACAAATCTATCGGGACATGTGTCGTTTCATAACAAACAAAAAAATATCTTGGATAGGTATGCTTGACCAAACAGGGAGGCCGCCATTTTGGATTAAGTGGCCATTTTTTTTCCATATTCCACATTTTTACTTGATGCACTTGTCCCAGGGCTTTCATCAGATTAACTTCAAATTAAGATCAGTGCCATCACAACAAGATGGAGATAAAAAGTGATTAAGAGATTGACCTTTCGTCACACCGTGTGACCGTGGCGTGGCGTCTTGAGTTTGATTAAACGCCATCAAAACACGAGGTTCTGTATCTCGGACATACATTGTCCAATCGAGTCCAAACTAGACATGTAAGACAAGGGTGCCATCCTGATGACATCTACACAGAAATTATGACTTGAAATTACAGCGCCCCCTGGTGGCTACAGGAAGTGACATGTTTTATACTTTGATGAACTGCTCCTGGCTGCTTTAAGATATACAGCTCAAATGAACTCAGTCAAGTCATTGAATCAAGGTCAGAATTGTGACATTTCCTCAAACCATGTAAACATTGATGTTTGGCGAAGGATCATCCTTCGCCAAAGGACACGATGCTTTCATAATTACACTGTGCATTGTCCTATCACTACCAAACTTCTGTCACATGATAAGAGCACAAGCCTGAACAGCTCTATGTGTCAATATTTCCTCAGTGTCATAGCGCCACCTACTGATTCACCAGGAAACAGGAAGTACTTTGTTAATCCACTCTGCATTATCCAACCGGCTCCAAACTACTGACCTATGATCACAATACTGATCTGAACAGCTCCACATATAAATATTAGTTCAGGGTCATAGCGCCACCTACTGATCAGTGTGAAAATTAAGTTGTGTTAACATTGTCCAATTGACACAAAATTTCTCACGCTACATCAGAGCGCCTACTTGAACAGATATAAATGTCTATGCGTAATAATAGTGATGGCGCCACCTACTGGCAAACCTACTGCCGCAGAGCGCAAAACGCATGCAACGTGGAGAAGTGCATGCTCGATCGATGATGTGCGCTTGGTCATCGATCGCTCTCTCCACCGACCGCAACAGGCTTCAACGTGCGGGTGCTCGGGCCCGCAAGTGCTACAACGTAGCCCTAGTTATTATTATTATTATTATTTCCCTTTGGGGGGCTTTTTCAGGGTCTAGACATGCTCAAAAAGTTATGAAACTTTGCAGGAAATTCAAGGTCTGCGGATTTTTTAGTATTCTGGAGTAATTGGAATTGGGCGTGGCAAAATGGCTCTACAGCGCCCCCTGGAACCAGCCCCTAGGTTTCCACATAACGGATTTTCATCAAAATCTGGATATAGGTGTATCGTGACCAGTCATGAAAAAAAGTCTCATGGAGCATTATGAAAAACGCAACAGGAAGTCCGCCATTTTGCTTTTAGTGGCCATTTTGGCAATATCCCACATTTTTACTTTTACGTACTTGTCCCAGGGCTTTCATCAGATCAACTTCAAATTCAGATGAGTGTCATCACAACAAGATGGAGATAAAAAATGATTGAGGGATTTTTTTTTTATCACACCGTGTGACCGTGGCATGGCGTTAAAAATTGGTTACACGCCATCAAAACACGGGCATCTGTATCTCGGACATACATGTTCCAATCAAGTCCAAATTAGACATGTAAGACAATAGTCCCCGCCTGATGACATCTATGCATAAATGATGACTTAAAACCGCAGCGCCCCCTGGTGGCAACAGGAAATGTCTTGTTTTTTGCTTGTCTTACACTTGGATGAATTTCTCCTCATCCACTGACCTCAACCATGTCAAACTGTATCAAATGGGTCCCAAGACATTGACAATGAAGACATAAGATTACCGTGACTTTTCGTCAAACGCCATATGAATGGCGTGGCATTAAAGTTCATCAACTCGCCGTGAAACACGAAATTGCTGTAACTTCAGTGTTCATGATTCTATCTCTCTCAAACTACATGTGTGTAACAACAGCCCCCCCCTGAAGATATTCATATGGTTTTAAGAAATGGGCGTGGCAAAAAAACTGACCAGCGCCCCCTATAGGGCAACCCCGGCACTACGATGGCCGACATTTATGCAAATCTATCGGGACATGTGTCGTTTCATAACAAACAAAAAAATATCTTGGATAGGTATGCTTGACCAAACAGGGAGGCCGCCATTTTGGATTAAGTGGCCATTTTTTTTCCATATTCCACATTTTTACTTGATGCACTTGTCCCAGGGCTTTCATCAGATTAACTTCAAATTAAGATCAGTGCCATCACAACAAGATGGAGATAAAAAGTGATTAAGAGATTGACCTTTCGTCACACCGTGTGACCGTGGCGTGGCGTCTTGAGTTTGATTAAACGCCATCAAAACACAAGGTTCTGTATCTCGGACATACATTGTCCAATCGAGTCCAAACTAGACATGTAAGACAAGGGTGCCATCCTGATGACATCTACACAGAAATTATGACTTGAAATTACAGCGCCCCCTGGTGGCTACAGGAAGTGACATGTTTTATACTTTGATGAACTGCTCCTGGCTGATTTACAATATACAGCTCAAATCAGATCAGTCAAGTCATTAGATCATGGTCAGAATTGTGACGTTTCCTCAAACCGTGTAAACATTGATGTGCGGCGAAGGATTTTCCTTCGCCAAAGGACACGATGTTATCATAACTCCACTGTGCATTGTCCTATCACTACAAAACGTCTGTCACATGGTCAGAGTCCAAGCCTGAACAGCTCTATGTGTCAATATTTCCTCAGTGTCATAGCGCCACCTACTGATTCGCCAGGAAACAGGAAGTACTTTGTTAATCCACTCTGCATTATCCAACCGGCTCCAAACTACTGACCTATGATCACAATCCTGAATAGAACAGCTCCATATATGAATATTAGTTCAGGATCATAGCGCCACCTATTGATCAGTGTGAAAATTAAGTTGTGTTAACATTGTCCAATTGACACAAAATTGCTCACGCTACATCAGAGCGCCTACATGAACAGATATATATGTCTGTGCGTAATAATAGTGATGGCGCCACCTACTGGCAAACCTACTGCCGCAGAGCGCAAAACACATGCAACGTGGAGAAGTGCATGCTCGATCGATGATGTGCGCTTCGTCATCGATCGCTCTCTCCACCGACCGCAACAGACTTCAACGTGCGGGTGCTCGGGCCCGCAAGTGCTACAACGTAGCCCTAGTTATTATTATTTCCCTTTGGGGGGCTTTTTCAGGGTCTAGACATGCTCAAAAAGTTATGAAACTTTGCAGGAAATTCAAGGTCTGCGGATATTTTAGTATTCTGGAGTAATTGGAATTGGGCGTGGCAAAATGGCTCTACAGCGCCCCCTGGAACCAGCCCCTAGGTTTCCACATAACGGATTTTCATCAAAATCTGGATATAGGTGTATCGTGACCAGTCATGAAAAAAAGTCTCATGGAGCATTATGAAAAACGCAACAGGAAGTCCGCCATTGTGCTTTTAGTGGCCATTTTGGCAATATCCCACATTTTTACTTTTACGTACTTGTCCCAGGGCTTTCATCAGATCAACTTCAAATTCAGATGAGTGTCATCACAACAAGATGGAGATAAAAAATGATTGAGGGATTTTTTTTTTATCACACCGTGTGACCGTGGCATGGCGTTAAAAATTGGTTACACGCCATCAAAACACGGGCATCTGTATCTCGGACATACATGTTCCAATCAAGTCCAAACCAGACATGTAAGACAATAGTCCCCGCCTGATGACATCTATGCATAAATGATGACTTAAAACCGCAGCGCCCCCTGGTGGCAACAGGAAATGTCTTGTTTTTTGCTTGTCTTACACTTGGATGAATTTCTCCTCATCCACTGACCTCAACCATGTCAAACTGTATCAAATGGGTCCCAAGACATTGACAATGAAGACATAAGATTACCGTGACTTTTCGTCAAACGCCATATGAATGGCGTGGCATTACAGTTCATCAACTCGCCGTGAAACACGAAATTGCTGTAACTTCAGTGTTCATGATTCTATCTCTCTCAAACTACATGTGTGTAACAACAGCCCCCCCCTGAAGATATTCATATGGTTTTAAGAAATGGGCGTGGCAAAAAAACTGACCAGCGCCCCCTATAGGGCAACCCCGGCACTACGATGGCCGACATTTATACAAATCTATCTGGACATGTGTCGTTTCATAACAAACAAAAAAAATCTTGGATAGGTATGCTTGACCAAACAGGGAGGCCGCCATTTTGGATTAAGTGGCCATTTTTTTTCCATATTCCACATTTTTACTTGATGCACTTGTCCCAGGGCTTTCATCAGATTAACTTCAAATTAAGATCAGTGCCATCACAACAAGATGGAGATAAAAAGTGATTAAGAGATTGACCTTTCGTCACACCGTGTGACCGTGGCGTGGCGTCTTGAGTTTGATTAAACGCCATCAAAACACAAGGTTCTGTATCTCTGACATACATTGTCCAATCGAGTCCAAACTAGACATGTAAGACAAGGGTGCCATCCTGATGACATCTACACAGAAATTATGACTTGAAATTACAGCGCCCCCTGGTGGCTACAGGAAGTGACATGTTTTATACTTTGATGAACTGCTCCTGGCTGATTTACAATATACAGCTCAAATCAGATCAGTCAAGTCGTTAGATCATGGTCAGAATTGTGACGTTTCCTCAAACCGTATAAACATTGATGTGCGGCGAAGGATTTTCCTTCGCCAAAGGACACGATGTTATCATAACTCCACTGTGCATTGTCCTATCACTACAAAACTTCTGTCACATGGTCAGAGTCCAAGCCTGAACAGCTCTATGTGTCAATATTTCCTCAGTGTCATAGCGCCACCTACTGATTCGCCAGGAAACAGGAAGTACTTTGTTAATCCACTCTGCATTATCCAACCGGCTCCAAACTACTGACCTATGATCACAATACTGATCTGAACAGCTCCATATATGAATATTAGTTCAGGATCATAGCGCCACCTACTGATCAGTGTGAAAATTAAGTTGCGGAAACATTGTCCAATTGACACAAAATTTCTCACGCTACATCAGAGCGCCTACTTGAACAGATATATATGTCTGTGCGTAATAATAGTGATGGCGCCACCTACTGGCAAACCTACTGCCGAAGAGCGCAAAACGCATGCAACGTGGAGAAGTGCATGCTCGATCGATGATGTGCGCTTGGTCATCGATCGCTCTCTCCACCGACCGCAACAGGCTTCAACGTGCGGGTGCTCGGGCCCGCAAGTGCTACAACGTAGCCCTAGTTATTATTATTATTATTATTATTATTTCCCTTTGGGGGACTTTTTCAGGGTCTAGACATGCTCAAAAAGTTATGAAACTTTGCAGGAAATTCAAGGTCTGCGGATATTTTAGTATTCTGGAGTAATTGGAATTGGGCGTGGCAAAATGGCTCTACAGCGCCCCCTGGAACCAGCCCCTAGGTTTCCACATAACGGATTTTCATCAAAATCTGGATATAGGTGTATCGTGACCAGTCATGAAAAAAAGTCTCATGGAGCATTATGAAAAACGCAACAGGAAGTCCGCCATTTTGCTTTTAGTGGCCATTTTGGCAATATCCCACATTTTTACTTTTACGTACTTGTCCCAGGGCTTTCATCAGATCAACTTCAAATTCAGATGAGTGTCATCACAACAAGATGGAGATAAAAAATGATTGAGGGATTTTTTTTTTATCACACCGTGTGACCGTGGCATGGCGTTAAAAATTGGTTACACGCCATCAAAACACGGGCATCCGTATCTCGAACATACATGTTCCAATCAAGTCCAAACTAGACATGTAAGACAATAGTCCCCGCCTGATGACATCTATGCATAAATGATGACTTAAAACCGCAGCGCCCCCTGGTGGCAACAGGAAATGTCTTGTTTTTTGCTTGTCTTACACTTGGATGAATTTCTCCTCATCCACTGACCTCAACCATGTCAAACTGTATCAAATGGGTCCCAAGACATTGACAATGAAGACATAAGATTACCGTGACTTTTCGTCAAACGCCATATGAATGGCGTGGCATTAAAGTTCATCAACTCGCCGTGAAACACGAAATTGCTGTAACTTCAGTGTTCATGATTCTATCTCTCTCAAACTACATGTGTGTAACAACAGCCCCCCCCTGAAGATATTCATATGGTTTTAAGAAATGGGCGTGGCAAAAAAACTGACCAGCGCCCCCTATAGGGCAACCCCGGCACTACGATGGCCGACATTTATACAAATCTATCGGGACATGTGTTGTTTCATAACAAACAAAAAAATATCTTGGATAGGTATGCTTGACCAAACAGGGAGGCCGCCATTTTGGATAAAGTGGCCATTTTTTTTCCATATTCCACATTTTTACTTGATGCACTTGTCCCAGGGCTTTCATCAGATTAACTTCAAATTAAGATCAGTGCCATCACAACAAGATGGAGATAAAAAGTGATTAAGAGATTGACCTTTCGTCACACCGTGTGACCGTGGCGTGGCGTCTTGAGTTTGATTAAACGCCATCAAAACACAAGGTTCTGTATCTCGGACATACATTGTCCAATCGAGTCCAAACTAGACATGTAAGACAAGGGTGCCATCCTGATGACATCTACACAGAAATTATGACTTGAAATTACAGCGCCCCCTGGTGGCTACAGGAAGTGACATGTTTTATACTTTGATGAACTGCTCCTGGCTGATTTACAGTATACAGCTCAAATCAGATCAGTCAAGTCATTAGATCATGGTCAGAATTGTGACGTTTCCTCAAACCGTGTAAACATTGATGTGCGGCGAAGGATTTTCCTTCGCCAAAGGACACGATGTTATCATAACTCCACTGTGCATTGTCCTATCACTACAAAACTTCTGTCACATGGTCAGAGTCCAAGCCTGAACAGCTCTATGTGTCAATATTTCCTCAGTGTCATAGCGCCACCTACTGATTCGCCAGGAAACAGGAAGTACTTTGTTAATCCACTCTGCATTATCCAACCGGCTCCAAACTACTGACCTATGATCACAATACTGATCTGAACAGCTCCACATATAAATATTAGTTCAGGGTCATAGCGCCACCTACTGATCAGTGTGAAAATTAAGTTGTGTTAACATTGTCCAATTGACACAAAATTGCTCACGCTACATCAGAGCGCCTACATGAACAGATATATATGTCTGTGCGTAATAATAGTGATGGCGCCACCTACTGGCAAACCTACTGCCGCAGAGCGCAAAACGCATGCAACGTGGAGAAGTGCATGCTCGATCGATGATGTGCGCTTGGTCATCGATCGCTCTCTCCACCGACCGCAACAGGCTTCAACGTGCGGGTGCTCGGGCCCGCAAGTGCTACAACGTAGCCCTAGTTATTAGGGCCCGAGCACCGAATGGTGAGAGGCCCTATTGAATCTGTAAGGATTTTTATTATTATTATTATTATTATTATTATTATTATTTCCCTTTGGGGGGCTTTTTCAGGGTCTAGACATGCTCAAAAAGTTATGAAACTTTGCAGGAAATTCAAGGTCTGCGGATATTTTAGTATTCTGGAGTAATTGGAATTGGGCGTGGCAAAATGGCTCTACAGCGCCCCCTGGAACCAGCCCCTAGGTTTCCACATAACGGATTTTCATCAAAATCTGGATATAGGTGTATCGTGACCAGTCATGAAAAAAAGTCTCATGGAGCATTATGAAAAACGCAACAGGAAGTCCGCCATTTTGCTTTTAGTGGCCATTTTGGCAATATCCCACATTTTTACTTTTACGTACTTGTCCCAGGGCTTTCATCAGATCAACTTCAAATTCAGATGAGTGTCATCACAACAAGATGGAGATAAAAAATGATTGAGGGATTTTTTTTTTATCACACCGTGTGACCGTGGCATGGCGTTAAAAATTGGTTACACGCCATCAAAACACGGGCATCTGTATCTCGGACATACATGTTCCAATCAAGTCCAAACTAGACATGTAAGACAATAGTCCCCGCCTGATGACATCTATGCATAAATGATGACTTAAAACCGCAGCGCCCCCTGGTGGCAACAGGAAATGTCTTGTTTTTTGCTTGTCTTACACTTGGATGAATTTCTCCTCATCCACTGACCTCAACCATGTCAAACTGTATCAAATGGGTCCCAAGACATTGACAATGAAGACATAAGATTACCGTGACTTTTCGTCAAACGCCATATGAATGGCGTGGCATTAAAGTTCATCAACTCGCCGTGAAACACGAAATTGCTGTAACTTCAGTGTTCATGATTCTATCTCTCTCAAACTACATGTGTGTAACAACAGCCCCCCCCTGAAGATATTCATATGGTTTTAAGAAATGGGCGTGGCAAAAAAACTGACCAGCGCCCCCTATAGGGCAACCCCGGCACTACGATGGCCGACATTTATACAAATCTATCGGGACATGTGTTGTTTCATAACAAACAAAAAAATATCTTGGATAGGTATGCTTGACCAAACAGGGAGGCCGCCATTTTGGATAAAGTGGCCATTTTTTTTCCATATTCCACATTTTTACTTGATGCACTTGTCCCAGGGCTTTCATCAGATTAACTTCAAATTAAGATCAGTGCCATCACAACAAGATGGAGATAAAAAGTGATTAAGAGATTGACCTTTCGTCACACCGTGTGACCGTGGCGTGGCGTCTTGAGTTTGATTAAACGCCATCAAAACACAAGGTTCTGTATCTCGGACATACATTGTCCAATCGAGTCCAAACTAGACATGTAAGACAAGGGTGCCATCCTGATGACATCTACACAAGAATTATGACTTGAAATTACAGCGCCCCCTGGTGGCTACAGGAAGTGACATGTTTTATACTTTGATGAACTGCTCCTGGCTGATTTACAATATACAGCTCAAATCAGATCAGTCAAGTCATTAGATCATGGTCAGAATTGTGACGTTTCCTCAAACCGTGTAAACATTGATGTGCGGCGAAGGATTTTCCTTCGCCAAAGGACACGATGTTATCATAACTCCACTGTGCATTGTCCTATCACTACAAAACTTCTGTCACATGGTCAGAGTCCAAGCCTGAACAGCTCTATGTGTCAATATTTCCTCAGTGTCATAGCGCCACCTACTGATTCGCCAGGAAACAGGAAGTACTTTGTTAATCCACTCTGCATTATCCAACCGGCTCCAAACTACTGACCTATGATCACAATACTGATCTGAACAGCTCCACATATAAATATTAGTTCAGGGTCATAGCGCCACCTACTGATCAGTGTGAAAATTAAGTTGTGTTAACATTGTCCAATTGACACAAAATTGCTCACGCTACATCAGAGCGCCTACATGAACAGATATATATGTCTGTGCGTAATAATAGTGATGGCGCCACCTACTGGCAAACCTACTGCCGCAGAGCGCAAAACGCATGCAACGTGGAGAAGTGCATGCTCGATCGATGATGTGCGCTTGGTCATCGATCGCTCTCTCCACCGACCGCAACAGGCTTCAACGTGCGGGTGCTCGGGCCCGCAAGTGCTACAACGTAGCCCTAGTTATTAGGGCCCGAGCACCGAATGGTGAGAGGCCCTATTGAATCTGTAAGGATTTTTATTATTATTAGGGCCCGAGCACCGAAATCGGTGAGAGGACCTATTGAAATTGAAAAGATTATTATTATTATTATTTTTCTTCGCTCAGTGAATTGGCTTTTTGAGGGCTTTAACGTGCTCAAAAAGTTTCTAAAGTGTACAGTAAATTACAAATGTGCGCAAGTTTACGTTTTCTGAAGTATTTTGAAAAGGGCGTGGCAAAATGGCTCAAGAGCGCCACCTACGGAAAAGCCCCTCATTTAGCATTCACCGATCCTCAAAAAAAACATAGACTATTGTGTCTCATGACAAGATGCACAAAAAAGTCCATCAGTGCATTATGAATAACGCAGCAGGAAGCCCGCCAGTTTGACTTTAGTGGCCATTTCGGTCATATTCCATATTTTTTCTTTGATGTACTTGTCGTACAGCTTTCATCAGATCAACTTCAAATTTAGACGATCGTCATCACAACAAATTGGAGATCTAAAGTTATTGAAGGATTACGTTTTAGCAAAACCGTCTGACCGTGGTGTGGCGTTAAAGTTTGATGAAACGCCATCAAAACACAAGCTTCCATATTTCAGACATATTTTGTCCAATTGAGTCCAAACTAGACACATACGACAAGAATCGCGACCAGAAGACATCGGTGCAGAAATTGTGACTTACAATCACAGCGCCCCCTGGTGGCAACAGGAAATGTCTTGTTTTTAAGACGTGTTATGTTTTTATGTACTACTCGGAGAGCTTTCATCAGATCAACTTAAAAATTAGATGAGACTCTACAAAACAAGATGAAGATCTAAAGTTATCAATATTTAAACTTTTCATCACACCGTGTGACCGTGGTGAGGTCTCAAAGTTTGACTAAACGCCAATATAAGCAAGCTTCTGTAACTTAGACATATTTTGTCCAATCGACTCCAAACTACACATATAAGACAAGAGTCGCGACCGGAAGACATCTACCTAGAAATCATGACTTAAAAGGAAAGCGCCCCCTGGTGGCATCAGGAAATGTCTTGTTTTTGTACATCGTGCGCTTTGATTTATTTGTCGGAGAGCTTTCATCACATCAATTTAAAATTTAGACGGGTGGCATCACAACAAGATGGAGATCTAAAGTTATCAAAGAAACAACTTTTCGACACACCGTCTGACTGTGGCGGGGCGTCAAATCAGCTCACCATGACACACGAAAACGCTTAAAGGGGACATATTCGCTTTAAAGGGGACATATTATTTCCATTTCACCACAGTTGATATGGTTCCTTGGGGTCTTAATGAAATGTCTGTAAAATATTTTGGTAAAAATACCCCAAGGATAATTTAAAAAAGCACCTTTTTACTCTGTCTAAAACAGACCTCCTCAGATCAACCTGTTTTGAGGGCTTTAATGTGCTCAAAAAGTTGTAGGAGTTTGCAGCAAATTCGAAGGTGGCTTAAATTTACGTATTCTGGAGTATTTTGAAAAGGGCGTGGCAAAATGTCTCAAGAGCGCCACCTACGGAAAAGCCCCTCATTTAGCATTCACCGATCCTCAAAAAAAACATAGACTATTGTGTATCATGACTAGATGCACAAAAAAGTCCATCAGTGCATTATGAATAACGCAACAGGAAGCCCGCCAGTTTGACTTTAGTGGACATTTTGGTCATCGTCCATATTTTTTCTTCGATGTACTTGTCGTACAGCTTTCATCAGATCAACATCAAATTTAGATGATCGTCATCACAACAAATTGGAGATCTAAAGTTATTGAAGGATTACGTTTTAGCAAAACCGTCTGACCGTGGTGTGGCGTTAAAGTTTGATGAAACGCCATCAAAACACAAGGTTCCATATTTCAGACATAGTTTGTCCAATTGAGTCCAAACTAGACACATACGACAAGAGTCGCGACCAGAAGACATCACTGCAGAAATTGTGACTTAGAATCACAGCGCCCCCTGGTGGCAACAGGAAATGTCTTGTTTTTAAGACGTGTTATGTTTTTATGTACTACTCGGAGAGCTTTCATCAGATCAACTTAAAAATTAGATGACACTCTACAAAACAAGATGAAGATCTAAAGTTATCAATATTTAAACTTTTCATCATACCGTGTGACCGTGGTGAGGTCTCAAAGTTCGACTAAACGCCAATATAAGCGAGCTTCTGTAACTTAGACATATTTTGTCCAATCGACTCCAAACTACACATATAAGACAAGAGTCGAGACCGGAAGACATCTACCTAGAAATCATGACTTAAAAGGAAAGCGCCCCCTGGTGGCATCAGGAAATGTCTTGTTTTTGTACATCGTGCGCTTTGATTTATTTGTCGGAGAGCTTTCATCACATCAATTTAAAATTTAGACGGGTGGCATCACAACAAGATGGAGATCTAAAGTTATCAAAGAAACAACTTTTCGACACACCGTCTGACTGTGGCGGGGCGTCAAATCAGCTCACCATGACACACGAAAACGCTTAAAGGAGACAAATTCGCTTTAAAGGGGACATATTATTTCCATTTCACCACAGTTGATATGGTTCCTTGGGGTCTTAATGAAATGTCTGTAAAATATTTTGGTAAAAATACCCCAAGGATAATTTAAAACAGCACCTTTTTACTCTGTCTAAAACAGACCTCCTCAGATCAACCTGTTTTGAAGGCCCCGCCCCCCTCTCACCCCGCCCCCATCTTACCCCACCCCCTTTCACCCCTCTCATCCCTCCCCCTTCTCACCCCTCCCCCCTCTCATGGAGGTGTAGGACATGTGCTTGAATGTGTTCTCACTACAGAATGCATTCAACATCTATAGGGCAGATTATGGGCCTCGTGAAAATTTACGTATTCTGGGGTATTTGGAAATGGGTGTGGCAAAATGGCTCAACAGCGCCACCAACGGTGCTTTCCCTCATTTACGGAGAAACACCTCATTTAGCATTCACTGATCCGCACGAAATTGAAGACAGTTGTGTATCATCACCAGATGCACAAAAAACGCGCCGGAGCAATATGAAAAACGCAACAGGAAGCACGCCATTTTCGATTTCGTGGCCATTTTGGTCATATTCCATAATCTTTTACTTTGATATACTTCTCGTACAGCTTTCATCACATCAACTGAAAATTTAGACGAGTGTCATTACAACAAGATGGAGATCTAAAGTTATCAAACAAACAACTTTTCGTCACACTGTCTGACTGTGGCGGGGCGTCACATCAGCTCGCCATGACACACGAAAACGCTTTAACTTCCGTGTTCATGGGTCCATCTCCCTCAAACTACATGTGTGTATCATCAGCCCCCCTCCCTTGAAGATATTCAGATGGTTTTAAAGAATGGGCGTGGCAAAATGGCTCAACAGCGCCACCAACGGAGCTTCCCCTCATTTATGGAGAAACACCTCATTTAGAATTCACTGATCCTCACGAAATTGAAGACAGTTGTGTATCATCACCAGATGCACAAAAAACGCGCCGGAGCAATTGGAAAAACGCAACAGGAACCCCGCCATATTCGATTTGGACCATATTCCATGTTTTTTATTTTCAAGTACTTCTTGGAGAGCTTTCATCAGATCAACTGAAAATTTAGACGAGTGTCATCACAACAAGATGGAGATCTAAAGTTATTGAAAGATCAATTTTTCGCCACACCGTGTGACCGTGGCGAGGCGTCAAAATGTGACTAAACACCATCAAAACACAAGCTTCTGTATCTTGGACATATTTGGTCCAATCGAGTTCAAACTACACATGTAAGACAAGAAGCGCGACCTGATGACATCAACAAAGACACCATGACTTAAAATCATAGCGCCACCTGCTGGCTACAGGAAGTGAAGCGTCTATCTTGCAGCAGTGCGCAAATGCATGCAACGCTGAGACGAGCGCTTGGTCATCGAACGTTCTCTCTTCCCCGACCGCAACAGACTTGAAATTGCCTGTGCTCGGGCCCGTTAGTGCTACAACGTAGCCCTAGTTATTATTATTATTATTATTATTATTTCCCTTTGGGGGGCTTTTTCAGGGTCTAGACATGCTCAAAAAGTTATGAAACTTTGCAGGAAATTCAAGGTCTGCGGATATTTTAGTATTCTGGAGTAATTGGAATTGGGCGTGGCAAAATGGCTCTACAGCGCCCCCTGGAACCAGCCCCTAGGTTTCCACATAACGGATTTTCATCAAAATCTGGATATAGGTGTATCGTGACCAGTCATGAAAAAAAGTCTCATGGAGCATTATGAAAAACGCAACAGGAAGTCCGCCATTTTGCTTTTAGTGGCCATTTTGGCAATATCCCACATTTTTACTTTTACGTACTTGTCCCAGGGCTTTCATCAGATCAACTTCAAATTCAGATGAGTGTCATCACAACAAGATGGAGATAAAAAATGATTGAGGGATTTTTTTTTTATCACACCGTGTGACCGTGGCATGGCGTTAAAAATTGGTTACACGCCATCAAAACACGGGCATCTGTATCTCGGACATACATGTTCCAATCAAGTCCAAACTAGACATGTAAGACAATAGTCCCCGCCTGATGACATCTATGCATAAATGATGACTTAAAACCGCAGCGCCCCCTGGTGGCAACAGGAAATGTCTTGTTTTTTGCTTGTCTTACACTTGGATGAATTTCTCCTCATCCACTGACCTCAACCATGTCAAACTGTATCAAATGGGTCCCAAGACATTGACAATGAAGACATAAGATTACCGTGACTTTTCAACAAACGCCATATGAATGGCGTGGCATTAAAGTTCATCAACTCGCCGTGAAACACGAAATTGCTGTAACTTCAGTGTTCATGATTCTATCTCTCTCAAACTACATGTGTGTAACAACAGCCCCCCCCTGAAGATATTCATATGGTTTTAAGAAATGGGCGTGGCAAAAAAACTGACCAGCGCCCCCTATAGGGCAACCCCGGCACTACGATGGCCGACATTTATACAAATCTATCGGGACATGTGTCGTTTCATAACAAACAAAAAAATATCTTGGATAGGTATGCTTGACCAAACAGGGAGGCCGCCATTTTGGATTAAGTGGCCATTTTTTTTCAATATTCCACATTTTTACTTGATGCACTTGTCCCAGGGCTTTCATCAGATTAACTTCAAATTAAGATCAGTGCCATCACAACAAGATGGAGATAAAAAGTGATTAAGAGATTGACCTTTCGTCACACCGTGTGACCGTGGCGTGGCGTCTTGAGTTTGATTAAACGCCATCAAAACACGAGGTTCTGTATCTCGGACATACATTGTCCAATCGAGTCCAAACTAGACATGTAAGACAAGGGTGCCATCCTGATGACATCTACACAGAAATTATGACTTGAAATTACAGCGCCCCCTGGTGGCTACAGGAAGTGACATGTTTTATACTTTGATGAACTGCTCCTGGCTGATTTACAATATACAGCTCAAATCAGATCAGTCAAGTCATTAGATCATGGTCAGAATTGTGACATTTCCTCAAACCATGTAAACATTGATGTTTGGCGAAGGATCATCCTTCGCCAAAGGACACGATGTTTTCATAATTACACTGTGCATTGTCCTATCACTACCAAACTTCTGTCACATGATAAGAGTACAAGCCTGAACAGCTCTATGTGTCAATATTTCCTCAGTGTCATAGCGCCACCTACTGATTCACCAGGAAACAGGAAGTACTTTGTTAATCAACTCTGCATTATCCAACAGGCTCCAAACTACTGACCTATGATCACAATACTGATCTGAACAGCTCCACATATAAATATTAGTTCAGGGTCATAGCGCCACCTACTGATCAGTGTGAAAATTAAGTTGCGGAAACATTGTCCAATTGAAACAGAATTGCTCACGCTACATCAGAGCGCCTACATGAACAGATATATATGTCTGTGCGTAATAATAGTGATGGCGCCACCTACTGGCAAACCTACTGCCGCAGAACGCAAAACGCATGCAACGTGGAGAAGTGCATGCTCGATCGATGATGTGCGCTTGGTCATCGATCGCTCTCTCCACCGACCGCAACAGGCTTCAACGTGCATCAGATCAACTTCAAATTTAGACGATCGTCATCACAACAAATTGGAGATCTAAAGTTATTGAAGGATTACGTTTTAGCAAAACCGTCTGACCGTGGTGTGGCGTTAAAGTTTGATTAAACGCCATCAAAACACGGGCTTCTATATCTCAGACTTATTTTGTCCTATCGAGTCCAAACTACACACATAAGACAAGAGTAGAGATATGAAGACATCTATACAGAAATCGTGACTTAAAGTGACAGCGCCCCCTGGTGACAGCAGGAAAAGTCTTGTTTTTGTCACGTTTTATGTTTTTATATACTAGTCGTACAGCTTTTATCAAATCAACTTAATATTTAGACGACTGTCATCACAACAAAATGAAGATCTAAAGTTATTGAAAGATCGACTTTTCGTCAAACCGTGTGATTGTGGCGTGGCGCTAAAGTTTGATGAGACTTCGGTGAAACGCACTAAAACACGAGCTTCTGTATCTTGGACATATTTTGTCTAATCAAGTCCAAACTAGACACATAAGACAATAGTTGCGATATGAAGACATCTATACAGAAATCGTGACTTAAAATGACAGCGCCCCCTGGTGGCAGCAGGAAATGTATAGCTGACACTCTGATGTATTCCTGCTCATCCAATATGCAAAACCATGTCAAACTTTGTTTAATGGGTCTCAAGACATTGATAATGTAGCCATAAGATTATTGTGACTTTTTATCATGCGGTTTATTAATGGCATGGCTTGAAAGTTCATCAGCTCGTCGGAGAGAGTCCCATTGAATCCCATGTTAAAATGCCCAATTTTAGAGTAGAATTAAACCTGTTTACAGCATTATTCAAACTTTGGTTTTAGTCTCAATCGCTATGTTCTTCCTTCATTAAAACTCTGAGGGGGTGAACTTTTTCGTAACTACCTCTATATCGCTATAATAAGCGATATAGTGGTTTGGAATTTACGTGACGTCACAGTGAGCTGCGCCCTCCCTTCTCCTTACTTTTTCCTGTGTCATTGAACACAACTCGAGACTTTCGAAACCTCCCACTCAGTATCGGATGAATAACACAGTTTGATGTTTTGCTTGTTCTGCTGACGGACACGTTAAAGACGTCTGCGCTCCCGTTTCTGTGGTAAGTCAAGCTCAGTATTTTATTTAGATGTGTAGAAGTGATTCGCAGGGTGTTTTAGTACCATGCATTCGAGCTAACGTCCGTTAGCATGGAGGCTAAATACGAACTCCGATCTGGGGCATTAACTCCTGTTTAATGCGAACGGCACTATTACCGACACACACCGATATGAACCGACATGAGTAGGTCCGCCCAGCAGTGGCATGCGTTAGTTTATGAGGTTAAATCTGAGACAGGAGACTGTGTGTGTCCGGTGAATTAGCTCCATCAGGATATCTATTGCTATAAAATGGTTTCACTCGCCAAGGCATTTGACTTGACAATGTTACACAGTTAGTTATTCTACTGAAACAGACTTACAGTGATCAATTGAAACGTGCGTATTTAAAGTCACATCTGTATTTTAAGAGCAGATGTTTAAAGGGGAATTCAACTTCCAAAGCTCTTTATTCAGAGTATTGTTATGATGTCTTACAGAGAAAGCTAAACGTTCTGCTGCCTGCACTGTTTACATTGTAATCTCAGGCAGATTTCACTGAATTGTTCTGTTAAATATAAATAAATTATAGCCTTGTATCTTTATTAGAACAGACAGTGTAATAGAGAATTTGATGCTGATGTACACTAACTATTTCCTAAGCTGAAATGATTATGATCTGTTTAACTTTGAAGTAATACACTTCCTTTTTTACCATTTAAAGTGTGTTAAGGACTTAACCTGGCACATGTATGACTTTACACATTTGTATATTTATGTTGAAATTTTCTCTAGCATGTCCAGCATGAGACAACTGGAATTCAACCACATTGAACACCGACTTCAGGTACAGACCTCTTTTCATTAATTACAAACAACCATGGCAAAGTACTGCACATAATACATTGTGTATTAAATAATATATGCAATACTTTGAATGTGAAATAACTCCATACTGTACATTCATTGTCATGGTAGTGCACGTTTTAATCCAAAAGCATATTCAAATACACAGTTGAATATCCACAGAAAATAAGATTACACACTTTGTTCATATGTAACTCTTCCTCTACAATAATGACGATCACTTTCATGTTTCCTATCATTTTATTAGGGACAGACGAGCCTGAAGGACACAGCTGTGATGACCATGTTCTGTCTCTTATGGCAAAGCAGAAATATAAAACACTGGGTTCTTATCTAAAGTGTATCAAATCAGATCTCCACCATGTTGCTGCTGAGGACATCAGGTGCTGCAGTTCTTCATCTATGAAGAGAAAAAACGCACTGTTAAAGAATGTTTTGTGTTGTGTATAAAGCACAACAGATTTCTGATAGAACTGTTGTACTGTGGTCTTGGTTTATATCCTCATGGTGAAATGTACATATTTTAAGTCCCTTCTGATAAAAGTGCTGAAAGAAATACAACATTGTACAAATACATAAAATGTCTTTCTACCTCATCAGTACTATTCAAGGTGATAATCTCCCACAGACCTATTGATAACAGTCCAAATCAAGTCTTTCCACTTCTCTCAGTGTGAAAACATAATTCTATAATTAATTTGAGAACTGTTTACAACACTGATGTGTGGAGATTAAAATCATACCTAAACTGTCTAATTCACTGTAAAACTCCATGACATTCGCAGGCCATCTGTAGTTAAGGGAGCAACGCATGGAATGATGTGTAGATTACTAGTTTGATGATGCATGAGGAGAGGCGGTGGTCGAGTGGCAGAAACTTGGACTATGGGCAGAGAAGGTCTCTGGTTCGTCTTTGGTTCGACTCCATGGAGAGACAACAAAAGTCGAACCTGGATTGATCTGTCCAAAAATCCAAGAGTCTCCCTACCCTCTCTAGTGCCCATGAGCAAGGCACCTCACTCCCCCAACATCTGCTCCCCCGAGCGCTGTACATGGTCGCTCACTGCTCTGTGTGTCCTGCACCAGATGGGTAAAAAGCAGCGATTAAATTTCCCTACCTGCATGAGTGTGCCTTTGCATGTCTGTGCATGTGTTTGGGATGAATAAATGGATTTTAATCTTAATCTTTTAATCTTAATCAGTTGTCTTCCAGTTGACCAGCATGAAGCTGCAGATCTCCACCATGTTGCTGCTGGGGACATCAGGAGCTGCATTAATGAGGAGCAGAAGCGTACTGTTATGAATGTTTTGTGTTGTTTATGAAGCACTACTTATTTCAGCTAGAACCGATGTACTAGGGTCTGGGTTTGTATCCTAATGGTTAAATGCACATACTTTAAATCGCTTTTGATAAAACGTGACAAAGAAATACAACATTGTACACATAGATAAAATGTCTTTCTACCTCATCCGTAATATTCAAGGTGATGATCTCCCACAGAGCTGTTGATAACAGTCCACATCAAGTCTCTCCACTTCCCTCAGTGTGAAAACATAATTATATAATTAATTGGAGAAGTGTTTACAACACTGATGTGTGGACATTATAATGTTATCACTACTGTCTAATTCACTCTACAACTCCATGACAGACTAAATAAACAATGTGAAAATAGTAATGGCGGATATACCATCCTGTATCAGAATATTGGTGAAACAGTTACTATCACATGAAACGTAAACGTGTAGCGTATTGATAGTAACTCATTAAAAAAAATAATGTCAAAACCAAAACAAGACTGTCGAGTTATCTTGCTTCAATCTGTTCATTAGACGTGATAAATAAACGGTAACTTTTATAACAATTACATATTACAAAAAACTTGAGGCATGTAAGCATATGATGATAGATAAAGCAATAGGTTATGTTGGATAGTTTCAAGGTTACTTACCTCTAGTTCAGCACCAGCGGCTGGCCAGAAGAAGTGGAGCGATCTTCCTTGCCGCACAGGGCAAACGCAGGCAATGTGGAGACGAGCGCTTGGTCATCGAACGTTCTCTCTTCCCCGACCGCAACAGACTTGAAATTGCCTGTGCTCGGGCCCGTTAGTGCTACAACGTAGCCCTAGTTATTATTAGGGCCCGAGCACCGAATGGTGAGAGGCCCTATTGAATCTGTAAGGATTTTTATTATTATTATTATTATTATTATTATTATTATTATTATTATTTCCCTTTGGGGGGCTTTTTCAGGGTCTAGACATGCTCAAAAAGTTATGAAACTTTGCAGGAAATTCAAGGTCTGCGGATATTTTAGTATTCTGGAGTAATTGGAATTGGGCGTGGCAAAATGGCTCTACAGCGCCCCCTGGAACCAGCCCCTAGGTTTCCACATAACGGATTTTCATAAAAATCTGGATATAGGTGTATCGTGACCAGTCATGAAAAAAAGTCTCATGGAGCATTATGAAAAACGCAACAGGAAGTCCGCCATTTTGCTTTTAGTGGCCATTTTGGCAATATCCCACATTTTTACTTTTACGTACTTGTCCCAGGGCTTTAATCAGATCAACTTCAAATTCAGATGAGTGTCATCACAACAAGATGGAGATAAAAAATGATTGAGGGATTTTTTTTTTATCACACCGTGTGACCGTGGCATGGCGTTAAACATTGGTTACACGCCATCAAAACACGGGCATCTGTATCTCGGACATACATGTTCCAATCAAGTCCAAACTAGACATGTAAGACAATAGTCCCCGCCTGATGACATCTATGCATAAATGATGACTTAAAACCGCAGCGCCCCCTGGTGGCAACAGGAAATGTCTTGTTTTTTGCTTGTCTTACACTTGGATGAATTTCTCCTCATCCACTGACCTCAACCATGTCAAACTGTATCAAATGGGTCCCAAGACATTGACAATGAAGACATAAGATTACCGTGACTTTTCGTCAAACGCCATATAAATGGCGTGGCATTGAAGTTCATCAACTCGCCGTGAAACACGAAATTGCTGTAACTTCAGTGTTCATGATTCTATCTCTCTCAAACTACATGTGTGTAACAACAGCCCCCCCCTGAAGATATTCATATGGTTTTAAGAAATGGGCGTGGCAAAAAAACTGACCAGCGCCCCCTATAGGGCAACCCCGGCACTACGATGGCCGACATTTATACAAATCTATCGGGACATGTGTCGTTTCATAACAAACAAAAAAATATCTTGGATAGGTATGCTTGACCAAACAGGGAGGCCGCCATTTTGGATTAAGTGGCCATTTTTTTTCCATATTCCACATTTTTACTTGATGCACTTGTCCCAGGGCTTTCATCAGATTAACTTCAAATTAAGATCAGTGCCATCACAACAAGATGGAGATAAAAAGTGATTAAGAGATTGACCTTTCGTCACACCGTGTGACCGTGGCGTGGCGTCTTGAGTTTGATTAAACGCCATCAAAACACGAGGTTCTGTATCTCGGACATACATTGTCCAATCGAGTCCAAACTAGACATGTAAGACAAGGGTGCCATCCTGATGACATCTACACAGAAATTATGACTTGAAATTACAGCGCCCCCTGGTGGCTACAGGAAGTGACATGTTTTATACTTTGATGAACTGCTCCTGGCTGATTTACAATATACAGCTCAAATCAGATCAGTCAAGTCATTAGATCATGGTCAGAATTGTGACGTTTCCTCAAACCGTGTAAACATTGATGTGCGGCGAAGGATTTTCCTTCGCCAAAGGACACGATGTTATCATAACTCCACTGTGCATTGTCCTATCACTACCAAACTTCTGTCACATGATAAGAGTACAAGCCTGAACAGCTCTATGTGTCAATATTTCCTCAGTGTCATAGCGCCACCTACTGATTCACCAGGAAACAGGAAGTACTTTGTTAATCCACTCTGCATTATCCAACCGGCTCCAAACTACTGACCTATGATCACAATACTGATCTGAACAGCTCCACATATAAATATTAGTTCAGGGTCATAGCGCCACCTACTGATCAGTGTGAAAATTAAGTTGTGTTAACATTGTCCAATTGACACAAAATTGCTCACGCTACATCAGAGCGCCTACATGAACAGATATATATGTCTGTGCGTAATAATAGTGATGGCGCCACCTACTGGCAAGCCTACTGCCGCAGAGCGCAAAACGCATGCAACGTGGAGAAGTGCATGCTCGATCGATGATGTGCGCTTGGTCATCGATCGCTCTCTCCACCGACCGCAACAGGCTTCAACGTGCGGGTGCTCGGGCCCGCAAGTGCTACAACGTAGCCCTAGTTATTATTATTATTATTTCCCTTTGGGGGGCTTTTTCAGGGTCTAGACATGCTCAAAAAGTTATGAAACTTTGCAGGAAATTCAAGGTCTGCGGATATTTTAGTATTCTGGAGTAATTGGAATTGGGCGTGGCAAAATGGCTCTACAGCGCCCCCTGGAACCAGCCCCTAGGTTTCCACATAACGGATTTTCATCAAAATCTGGATATAGGTGTATCGTGACCAGTCATGAAAAAAAGTCTCATGGAGCATTATGAAAAACGCAACAGGAAGTCCGCCATTTTGCTTTTAGTGGCCATTTTGGCAATATCCCACATTTTTACTTTTACGTACTTGTCCCAGGGCTTTCATCAGATCAACTTCAAATTCAGATGAGTGTCATCACAACAAGATGGAGATAAAAAACGATTGAGGGATTTTTTTTTTATCACACCGTGTGACCGTGGCATGGCGTTAAAAATTGGTTACACGCCATCAAAACACGGGCATCTGTATCTCGGACATACATGTTCCAATCAAGTCCAAACTAGACATGTAAGACAATAGTCCCCGCCTGATGACATCTATGCATAAATGATGACTTAAAACCGCAGCGCCCCCTGGTGGCAACAGGAAATGTCTTGTTTTTTGCTTGTCTTACACTTGGATGAATTTCTCCTCATCCACTGACCTCAACCATGTCAAACTGTATCAAATGGGTCCCAAGACATTGACAATGAAGACATAAGATTACCGTGACTTTTCGTCAAACGCCATATGAATGGCGTGGCATTAAAGTTCATCAACTCGCCGTGAAACACGAAATTGCTGTAACTTCAGTGTTCATGATTCTATCTCTCTCAAACTACATGTGTGTAACAACAGCCCCCCCCTGAAGATATTCATATGGTTTTAAGAAATGGGCGTGTCAAAAAAACTGACCAGCGCCCCCTATAGGGCAACCCCGGCACTACGATGGCCGACATTTATACAAATCTATCGGGACATGTGTTGTTTCATAACAAACAAAAAAATATCTTGGATAGGTATGCTTGACCAAACAGGGAGGCCGCCATTTTGGATTAAGTGGCCATTTTTTTTCCATATTCCACATTTTTACTTGATGCACTTGTCCCAGGGCTTTCATCAGATTAACTTCAAATTAAGATCAGTGCCATCACAACAAGATGGAGATAAAAAGTGATTAAGAGATTGACCTTTCGTCACACCGTGTGACCGTGGCGTGGCGTCTTGAGTTTGATTAAACGCCATCAAAACACGAGGTTCTGTATCTCGGACATACATTGTCCAATCGAGTCCAAACTAGACATGTAAGACAAGGGTGCCATCCTGATGACATCTACACAGAAATTATGACTTGAAATTACAGCGCCCCCTGGTGGCTACAGGAAGTGACATGTTTTATACTTTGATGAACTGCTCCTGGCTGATTTACAATATACAGCTCAAATCAGATCAGTCAAGTCATTAGATCATGGTCAGAATTGTGACGTTTCCTCAAACCGTGTAAACATTGATTTGCGGCGAAGGATTTTCCTTCGCCAAAGGACACGATGTTATCATAACTCCACTGTGCATTGTCCTATCACTACAAAACTTCTGTCACATGGTCAGAGTCCAAGCCTGAACAGCTCTATGTGTCAATATTTCCTCAGTGTCATAGCGCCACCTACTGATTCGCCAGGAAACAGGAAGTACTTTGTTAATCCACTCTGCATTATCCAACCGGCTCCAAACTACTGACCTATGATCACAATCCTGAATAGAACAGCTCCATATATGAATATTAGTTCAGGATCATAGCGCCACCTATTGATCAGTGTGAAAATTAAGTTGCGGAAACATTGTCCAATTGACACAAAATTTCTCACGCTACATCAGAGCGCCTACTTGAACAGATCTATATGTCTGTGCGTAATAATAGTGATGGCGCCACCTACTGGCAAACCTACTGCCGCAGAGCGCAAAACGCATGCAACGTGGAGAAATGCATGCTCGATCGATGATGTGCGCTTGGTCGTCGATCGCTCTCTCCACCGACCGCAACAGGCTTCAACGTGCGGGTGCTCGGGCCCGCAAGTGCTACAACGTAGCCCTAGTTATTATTATTTCCCTTTGGGGGGCTTTTTCAGGGTCTAGACATGCTCAAAAAGTTATGAAACTTTGCAGGAAATTCAAGGTCTGCGGATATTTTAGTATTCTGGAGTAATTGGAATTGGGCGTGGCAAAATGGCTCTACAGCGCCCCCTGGAACCAGCCCCTAGGTTTCCACATAACGGATTTTCATCAAAATCTGGATATAGGTGTATCGTGACCAGTCATGAAAAAAAGTCTCATGGAGCATTATGAAAAACGCAACAGGAAGTCCGCCATTTTGCTTTTAGTGGCCATTTTGGCAATATCCCACATTTTTACTTTTACGTACTTGTCCCAGGGCTTTCATCAGATCAACTTCAAATTCAGATGAGTGTCATCACAACAAGATGGAGATAAAAAATGATTGAGGGATTTTTTTTTTATCACACCGTGTGACCGTGGCATGGCGTTAAAAATTGGTTACACGCCATCAAAACACGGGCATCTGTATCTCGGACATACATGTTCCAATCAAGTCCAAACTAGACATGTAAGACAATAGTCCCCGCCTGATGATATCTATGCATAAATGATGACTTAAAACCGCAGCGCCCCCTGGTGGCAACAGGAAATGTCTTGTTTTTTGCTTGTCTTACACTAGGATGAATTTCTCCTCATCCACTGACCTCAACCATGTCAAACTGTATCAAATGGGTCCCAAGACATTGACAATGAAGACATAAGATTACCGTGACTTTTCGTCAAACGCCATATGAATGGCGTGGCATTAAAGTTCATCAACTCGCCGTGAAACACGAAATTGCTGTAACTTCAGTGTTCATGATTCTATCTCTCTCAAACTACATGTGTGTAACAACAGCCCCCCCCTGAAGATATTCATATGGTTTTAAGAAATGGGCGTGGCAAAAAAACTGACCAGCGCCACCTATAGGGCAACCCCGGCACTACGATGGCCGACATTTATACAAATCTATCGGGACATGTGTCGTTTCATAACAAACAAAAAAATATCTTGGATAGGTATGCTTGACCAAACAGGGAGGCCGCCATTTTGGATTAAGTGGCCATTTTTTTTCCATATTCCACATTTTTACTTGATGCACTTGTCCCAGGGCTTTCATCAGATTAACTTCAAATTAAGATCAGTGCCATCACAACAAGATGGAGATAAAAAGTGATTAAGAGATTGACCTTTCGTCACACCGTGTGACCGTGGCGTGGCGTCTTGAGTTTGATTAAACGCCATCAAAACACGAGGTTCTGTATCTCGGACATACATTGTCCAATCGAGTCCAAACTAGACATGTAAGACAAGGGTGCCATCCTGATGACATCTACACAGAAATTATGACTTGAAATTACAGCGCCCCCTGGTGGCTACAGGAAGTGACATGTTTTATACTTTGATGAACTGCTCCTGGCTGATTTACAATATACAGCTCAAATCAGATCAGTCAAGTCATTAGATCATGGTCAGAATTGTGACATTTCCTCAAACCATGTAAACATTGATGTTTGGCGAAGGATCATCCTTCGCCAAAGGACACGATGTTTTCATAATTACACTGTGCATTGTCCTATCACTACCAAACTTCTGTCACATGATAAGAGTACAAGCCTGAACAGCTCTATGTGTCAATATTTCCTCAGTGTCATAGCGCCACCTACTGATTCACCAGGAAACAGGAAGTACTTTGTTAATCCACTCTGCATTATCCAACCGGCTCCAAACTACTGACCTATGATCACAATACTGATCTGAACAGCTCCACATATAAATATTAGTTCAGGGTCATAGCGCCACCTACTGATCAGTGTGAAAATTAAGTTGCGGAAACATTGTCCAATTGACACAAAATTGCTCACGCTACATCAGAGCGCCTACATGAACAGATATATATGTCTGTGCGTAATAATAGTGATGGCGCCACCTACTGGCAAACCTACTGCTGCAGAGCGCAAAACGCATGCAACGTGGAGAAGTGCATGCTCGATCGATGATGTGCGCTTGGTCATCGATCGCTCTCTCCACCGACCGCAACAGGCTTCAACGTGCGGGTGCTCGGGCCCGCAAGTGCTACAACGTAGCCCTAGTATGATATTAAGATTGATTAAGATTAAGATACATTTATTGTCCCACACACATATGCACGCACACACAACATGCAAGGGGGGATTTTCTGCCCACAGTCCAACTTTCTGCCACTAGTCCACCACCTCCCCCACCTAGCTGCGAGGCCTGTTCTGTGAATGCTGATAACACCCCTTCGAAAATAAATAAGAGAGGCTCCTCTCTACAAGTAGGGAAGAAAAGTAAGCACTAATATTACCACTCTCTGTGCCAATGATCCTGACTGGTATTTTTGCTCAAATTCAGTCTGGTACCCTGGAACATTGGTTTAAGATGAAATTTGTGTAAAATGATACCGCTGCAACTCTTCTTCAAGATCTGATATTTTGTCAGTTTCCCCCTCCTCCTCCTCAGTGGTTGTTTGGGTGGACAAAGTACGACTTTGCTTTGGAGTGAGTGGGAGCTTCAGCAATGCAGGCATGTTGTCTGGCAGAGCATCGGTGAGATGCAACAGCTGGCTCTGAATTTGAAACAGAGGTAGATTAATTACAAAATCACAAGGAATCAAGCTAAAAAATATTTGTTTTGTATTATTTGTATCATTACATGAATATATGTCTTGTCGAAATGCCATATATAGGAACTGAAATAAATAGTGTAAGATAACACTTTATATAGTCTCTAAGGTAATTATGTCTCACCACTTTCTCTTGTGTGTACAGTCTATCACGCTCCTTGAGCCTTGTGTGGTCAATCTGCATCATGATGTTGTGACTGCGGTCAATGCCACCTGTTTGACTATAAAAGAGAGAACAATAAAACAACACCCTGGAAGACCCCATACGGACGTCAGTTAGAGTTGCATATAAATATTTGTTATAAATTAAGTCCACCTGGTAGCTGTGTAAGAATATCCGACAAAAGCCAAGTGTACTCCCTTTGGTGCTCTTTTCATTACATCAGAGAGTGGCTCCTGCAGAATATAACAGATATCAATTTGCATACCAATTGTACGCAAGCAATTGGACTCTCAAAGAGGTTTCTAAAACTGTATTGTTGTATTAAACATGCAGTGGGTCATTGGATTTTTTTTTTCAAGAAACACAGACAAACCCAGCTGTCTATGTATCGATCAATCAATCGAATTTAATGGTATAGCCCATATTCAAACATTACAATTTGTCTCATAGGGCTTTACAAGGTGTGACATCCTCTGCCCTTAACCCTCAACAAGAGTAAGGACAAATTACACTTTACATATACTTTGCACCTTTGATTGCTTTTTTGCACTTCTGGTTAGATGCTAAACTGCATTTCATTGTCTCACTACTTGTACTTTGTGCAATGACGATAAAGTTGAATCTAATCTAACCTAATGTATACATGCAGAACTCCTGAACATACCAAGACCTCCACAGATATCCATGACATGGAGAGTAACATTCCCTAAAGATATACCATTTCGCTAAGAGAGTCATCTAGAATGTCAAAGTTGTAGGTGTCTGTAGCATTAGATACATCAGGCAGGAATGGTGCAGAGAGTTGATTCAGGGAATTCCAGTCTATTCCACAGAAGAATGGATGGCTCCTGAAGTCACTGGAGCCTTTCCTCCCCAGACGGATTTCCCTCTCACAGATTAGCCCAGTGATGAATGAATGAGCCTTATCTGAAATCTCCAGCCCAGCGGGAGGGAACACAAAATACTCCTGGAGTTTTTTAGAAAAAAAATAACATTATACAACACAACTATTGTTATTATTTATATACAATTGAACTATATATATTCCCCAAAAAAAACTATTCCTGGTTCGAGGCTCCATCTAGTAGTCGATCCTGTCTCTGTTAAATAAGTTAATTTCTGTGGTAAGTGGTTGCTATTTTGGGTTGTGAATAAAATAATTTACATTAGCCTATATAGAATTTCCTCTACAGACTCTTGTCTATTGTTCCTGAATAAGAAGGTCCCCTTCACCCTACTGGTGATCGTTTTCTTACTATGAATAGTATTTGGACCAACCATACCCTTAACCAGAGCTTCTCTTTAAATTGCACATACAATTACAAAGTTCGATTCTAGATAGACTTGCAAATGGACAGATGGACAGACAGATAGATAGATAGATGTGTGTTGATGTGCTTTTTTTGTACCTTGAAATGAATAATCTTGGCATATGTTTCAGAGGTGGACTCTGCGTAGAAGGGTGTGGTCCCAAGCAGCATTTCATAGGCACAAATACCCAGAGCCCACCAATCACATTCAGGACCATAACCTCCACCTCCCTCTACTGCTCTTAAAATCTCCGGGGACAAATAGTCAGGGGTCCCGACTGCTAGGGAAGAGTGAACCTTCAATGAAAACAACAAAGACAAAAGTGGTCATGACCGATATTTCCAAAGTGATTGCGATTAAATATTGCTGACATGAAACAATTATTTGCTAGCAGCCAGTATCTTTGAAATTGAAACTTTTTATGTAAATGCTAACTCTCACCATCCCATCATCTAAGAGCCTGTGACAGGAGCCAAAGTCCCCAAGTCTTATGTTTCCATCAGCTATCAGCAGGATGTTGTCAGGTTTGATGTCTCTTTGCAATAAAAAACAGTAAAACGGCATCTGGTCTAATTAAACAACACATCAAGCATGTTTACAATGTTTTTTATACCCCGCATGTTAACCTCCTGAGGAGAATTTACGGTGTGATTAACAATGAGCTTCTTACTCAGAAAAATAATTTGAACCATGTTAAAAAAAATGTAGCTGTTTATTTATGATTTCTATGCACTGCATAAGTGAGGAAGAATTATCTACCTGTGCACATAACCCAGTTTGTGGACAGATTCAATGGCCATGACCATCTCTGCCAGGTAGAACTGAGCCATGTCCTCAGGGATCCTGTCTCCAAATTTACTGATCAGAGACAGCAGGTCCCCTCCTACGTAATAATCCATTACCAGGTACTGAGAAAGGTTGGATGAGTAAGGGAAATGGCTGTTGGATATAATTTAAAAACAGTATGCACTACTACACAAACGAACAAGACAGGAGTATTGCATACAATAAGTTAACTTGACATTTCTGGTTAGGGCGCGTTCATACATACCAGATAGTTGTCATCCTGAAAGGCATAGTGCAATTCTGTGATCCAGCTTCTGTCACCCCTCAGTAAAACCTCCCTCTCTTCCTGGTAACATGCTGTCTGTATAAGACACAAAACCCGGGATATAAGACACAAATAGGAACAGATACATCTTAAATCAAACAGCATATATATCCATTACTTTCCTTCCTTTGTCTTCCTTATCAGTGGTGCTGCATATGCCCTGAGAGAACTGCTGATGTGTTTAGTCCTGTGTATGTGAGTGCAGATTTGTTTGTGTACCTCTCCTTGCCTCAGCATGTCCCACTTATTCATAATCTTCACAGCGTACACTTGTTGTGTGCTTTGCATCCTTGCTACAGCAACCTGCAACAGTGGCAACACAGAATACCCACATCAAGCACAGAATGGTTGTACACATTACCAAAAACAGTAGATCCATTCAGTCCTAAAGCTCGGTGACAGTGACTCATTTGAAAGAGTTAAATTCAGTGCAGTGGTGGTAACATACTCTCTGGTACTACAGTTGCCAGCCAGTTTTTTAGTCATGAAAATGCTTACAGTTTTTCTCAGTTGTTAACACACAAAAAGCAAAAATTTGGCACAATTTGCACAACCTTCACTTCATGTACCAATCGCTCGACCCAATTTGGCACTACTTCACGCTCCCTTATCTGCATTAGACTCTGACTTTCATTCTTTACACTCTGATGTCAATTACACATCACAATGTTGTCAAAACACTAAACACAATGTTCAGTTGTTGCACACACTTTTCAAGTAAAATCTCAAAGCATCAACCTACAACACACAAATACTCAAATCTCTAAACACTCAGGTCTGTTGAGCAATTTCACCTCCTTTTCAAAGCCGAACAGGAGACTGAAATTGTAGATATGGTTCGTGAGAACAACTCAATCACACTCAGACAAATAAAAACTAGGATCCTGGCTGACCATGCTACATTTAGAAACGTCCAGACCGTCAGACTCTCTACTTTGGACCGTATTCTTCATAGGACTGCCATGCGGATGAAACAATCAATCAATCAATCAAATTTTATTTGTATAGCCCATATTCACAAATTACAATTCATCTCATAGGGCTTTAACAGGGTGTGACATCCTCTGTCCTTAACCCTCAGCAAGAGTAAGGAAAAACTACAAAAAAACCTTTTAACAGGGTAAAAATATGTAGAAACCTCAGAGAGAGCCACATGTGAGGGATCCCTCTCCCAGGACGGACAGAAGTGCAATAGATGCCACGTGCAGGAGAACATCATCAATAATCAAAGTCTCTAAAAGCATTGATGAAGCACAGTCCATGCTCAGCAACCATCTAGACCACGATCCACCATCCAGACCAGACGCCACTTCAGTCCTCAGTCACCGTCCACCGCCGCCCACCAGGAGGACCCATCACAAGCCACCACTGCGGTCCTGGTCCACCGCCCGTGCCCAATGCCAACGCGACACAGGGTCCGTCACCAGCACCACGATCAGCCCACATGACTCAGAATCCGCCACACTGGATCCAACACCGCAACCCCCGGTGCGCGATCCACAAACCGTAATCCATGGTGCGGCCACAGAGGCCCTGGATCTGCGGGTGATAAAGCAAAGGGATTCCGGGGAAGGGGGATAGGGATGGAGAAGAGGAAGGAGAAGCTGGAAAGAGAAGCTCCGTGTGTCATGTGTCATAAAATAGAACAAGTAACGTTCTGGCGCACTAATTAGCTCTAACTATAAGCTTTATCAAAAAGGAAGGTTTTGAGCCTACTTTTAAACGAACAGATGGTGACTGCCTCCCGAACTGAAAGTGGTAGATTATTCCACAGCCGAGGGGCTTGATGGCTAAAAGCTCTGGCTCCTACTCTACTTTTAGAGAATTTAGGGACGACAAGTAGGCTTGAATTCTGGGAGCGGAGTGCTCTAGTGGGTTTATAAGGTATTAACAGCTCTTTAAGGTATAAAGGCGCTATATTATTAAGGGCCTTGAAGGTGAGGAGGAGAATTTTAAATTCTATTCTAGATTTAACTGGAAGCCAGTGTAGCGATGCTAATATTGTAGAAATGTGCTCTCTTCTCTTTGTTCTCGTCAGGACACGTGCTGCAGCATTTTGGACAAGCTGTAGAGTCTTTAACGACTTCCTGCTGGAGCCTGATAATAATGAATTACAATAGTCCAGTCTCGATGTAACAAAGGCGTGGACTAGTTTTTCTGCATCTTTTTGTGAAAGGACATGTCTAATTTTTGAAATATTACGCAAGTGGAAAAAAGCGGTCCTAGAAATTTGTTTTAAGTGACTATTAAAGGATAAATCAGGATCGAAGATCACTCCCAAGTTCCTGACTGTTTCATTGGAAGCAAGGGCAATGTCGTCTAGCGCAGCTATATCATTAGATAATGCATCTCTAAGGTGTTTGGGGCCAAGTATTATAACCTCTGTTTTGTCTGAGTTTAATAAGAGAAAATTGCGGGTCATCCAGGTTTTTATGTCCTTGAGACATGTTCGAAGTTTAGTTAATTGATTACTTTGTTCAGGTTTTATTGACAAATATAACTGGGTGTCATCCGCATAGCAGTGGAAATTTACCGAGTGTGTCCTGATAATGTTTCCTAGTGGAAGCATATATAATGAGAATAAAATTGGGCCGAGCACAGAGCCCTGTGGAACACCATGATTAACTTTGGTGCGCACAGATGACTCATCATTAATTTGCACAAATTGGGAGCGATCAGAAAAATACGATTTAAACCAGTTAAGGGCGGTTCCATTAATGTTAATTAACTGTTTTAGTCTTTGTAATAAAATTTGATGGTCAATTGTGTCGAATGCTGCACTGAGATCTAACAGAACGAGGACAGACACAAGTCCCTGATCTGAGGCTATTAAAAGGTCAGCCAAGGCTGTCTCTGTACTGTGATTGGCTCTAAACCCCGATTGAAAGTCTTCATATATATTATTTTCCTGGAGAAACTCACACAGCTGATTGGCTACCACTTTTTCTAAGATTTTAGAAATGAAGGAGAGGTTAGATATTTGTCTGTAATTGGCTAAAACCTCTGGGTCTAGGGTGGGTTTTTTGAGTAGGGGTTTGATGACAGCTATTTTAAAAGACTGTGGTACATAACCTGATGATAATGACAGATGTATAATGTTAAGTAACGAACTATCAATTAGGGGCAGAATGTCTTTAAGTAAGTTGGTAGGAATGGGATCTAAGATACAGGTTGTTGGTTTAGAACCTGAGATTAATTTGGTAAACTGATCACGGGTGATCAGAGAGAAGCTGTCTAAGTAATGGGTAGGATTCTCAGCCGTTTCTGAGATCTCTGTTGTTGGGAGGGTATTAGTGCCAATTGAGGGCAGGAGATGGTTGATTTTATTTCTAATAGTTTGAATTTTATCATTAAAAAAGGTCATAAAGATATTGCTATTTAGGGATGGAGGAATACTGGGTTCGGTGGAGGTGTGACTCTCTGTCAGCCTGGCTACAGTGCAGAAGAGAAACCTGGGGTTATTTTTATTCTCTTCTATTAGTTTTGAATAGTAGGCGGCTCTTACTTTGTGGAGAGCCTTTTATATTCTTTAACACTATTCTTCCAGTCTATGAGGTTTTCAACATTGTTGCTGGAGCGCCACTTCCTTTCTAGTTTTCTTGATAATTGTTTTAACTCATTTGTCTGGGAATTATACCACGGAGCTAATTTACTATGTTTGACATTTTTCTTTTTTAGAGGCGCTATTGAGTCTAATGTTAATCGTAATGAGTCTGCAGAGCTATCGACCAGGTGGTCGATCTCAATGGAGCTCAGGGTTTTAAAGAATTTGTTGTTTATATCTACTGCTAATACGGGTTTAAATGTAATTGGGATTATTTCCTTAAATTTAGCTACAGCACTATCAGGTAGACATCTAGAAAATGAATTTTTTATTAGTGGCATATATTCAGTTATTGAAAAATCAAAGGTTATTCAATTATGGTCTGATAGAACTGGATTGCGCGGAAGTACTGTTAAATTTTCAATTGCGACACCGTACGATAATACAAGGTCAAGTGTGTGATTACCACAATGAGTAGGTTTGTGCACACACTGACTGAAACCAATAGAGTCTAGTATTGAAATAAATGCTACGCTAAGGCAATCTTTATTATTATCAACATGAATATTAAAGTCACCAACAATAATAATTTTATCGGTCTTTAGGACTAAGTTTGATAAAAACTCAGGGAATTCCTTTAAAAATTCAGTATAAGCCCTGGGAGCACGGTAAACTACGGCAAATATGATTGGCTGTTGGTGGTTCCTGGATTGGCGTGGAAGACTAAGAACCAGACATTCAAATGACTTGTAGCTGAGTTTAGGTTTAGGATTAATTGATAGACTGGAGTTAAAAATAGCAGCAACTCCACCTCCTCGCCCAATTTCTCTAGGAACCTGTGAATTGATATGTGTACAGGGTCCCATTTGAACGGAACACAGGCATGAAGGAGTTACAGTGAGAGTTTGTGCTTGTAAGTACCATACATTCAGCACTGACACATGCATGTATTGTACCTGTAATCCAATGTTTTTCCTTTTCTACAGTGTGTCACTGTAGCCCTCTGTGTTGACCTCTCTGTGTCCATACTGTAACTTGCATTCTCATGCTGTCTGTGTCAGCGGATCCAGGAGCATGAAACAGCTCATGAGTTGTACCAGTACATCTTTATTGATGAGGTAGGATTCAACCTGGTGAAGAGGAGGCGACGGGGCAGAAACCTCATTGGCCAGCGGGCCATTGTTGAGGTCCCCGGCCAGCGTGGTGGGAACATCACCATGTGTGCTGCAATGAATCACCATGGGATCTTGCACTGTCATGCCCACCTAGTGGCCTATAACGCTGCCCGTCTCCTCGTCTTCCTGGATGGCCTGCATGACCTGCTGGTACCATCTGGCCAGATAGATGACCCACAGCGGATCGCTCACGTTGTCATCAGGGACAATGTGAGCTTTCAAGTGCGTGAGTGGTTTCAGGACCACCCACAAATTTTCCGTTCTATACCTTCCACCTTATTCTCCTTTCCTGAATCCTATTGAGGAATTATTTTCAGCTTGGAGGTGGAAGGAATATGAACGGAACCCACAGGACCGGGTCCCACTGCTCCAGGCCATGGAGGAGGCTTGTGGCGACGTGAATGTCGAGGCCTGTCAGCATTTTGTGTGTGAGATTTTTAGTTTTCTGTGTGTAGTTTTGTAGAAAGCCGTTATTTTTTTGGAAAACGTGTGTTAACAATTGTGAAAAAATGTAATTTTTGTGAAGGGGGGGGGTTGAGCAGGCCGATTTACAGTACTGTACTGTTCTGTGTGTACCGAAATAAACCTTTTTATGCTGCATATTTGTGTGCTGTTTTATGTTTGACTATGAAAAAAGTGGGCCTACACTGAGACATTTTACAAAAGGAGAAATGGCTCATTCTCCAGAGTCACTGTCATTCATATAGTGTGTTCCATTTTGATGATTGTTTTCAGTTTTGCACTTCAGTATGCTGTAAATGCTTGGTAGTGTGCAAGCAAATGCTTAGTTGTGTGTACTCAATGAATGGTATGTGTGTGTCATTTGAAAATATGGCTGTGTGTACCAAATGAAAACACGAGTTCCATTTTGTGAACAGGTAAGAGATTTGATAGTAAGGAGTCATCTTGCAAAGGGAGTGTCAGGTTTAGCATTTTGTGTGTGAGGTTTTCCGTTTTCTATGTGCAGTTTTGAGAAAGCTGTTATTGTTTTGAAAAACGTGTGTTAACAATTGTGAAAAACTGTAATAACCAGTGGAAGGTCCTTAACTGACAGGTTGGTGAAACTCAACATGACTGAAACAGAAATGCACAAAGCTGAAACCTGTTAGCCATAGTACTGAGAGAGATAGACTGATGACATCTAAACTAGTAAAGGGGTTTATAAATACTGACCATTTACAAGAACAATTGTGTTAAATTTCAACTTATCACCTTGGCAGGGATACCATCCCAACGGTGTAAAGACAATTGGACCTCAAATGTAGACTAAAACAATGATTATTATTTATTACATTATTATTTACCTCAACAATCGCTGTAGAGACTGGTTCTCCTGGGACTAATTAAGTTTAGATTTCAATTAACAGCGGAGTTACGGAGCCAAGTCATTAATAGGTTTTAATAATATCTTCTACCACTGTGCGTGTATCATCAAAGTGCTTAAGTGAACGTGACTGGGCCATCAGGCGCACAGAGCAATTACAAGTGTTGTGCAATAGTGCTTAAAAGTTTTACCATAGATTGGTGTGCCTTTAGGCACTCAATAAATGTGGTTATCAAAATAAAATATAAAACATTAATATTTAAAATATTAATATTAGATCATAACTTTAGTTGGCTATAGTTCTTGCGGGGCACGACCCTTCAGAGAAGGGAAGAGATAGCCAATATATTGGTTAAGATCAGTATCATTCAGATGTAGTTCGATTAAAAATCTCAATATTTACTATTAAAGATTATATAATGAACAGTGAAGGTTATGGAGTTCTTAACCAGTTGATGTACCCTCTAGAGACAATCTAGAGGGGCATCACATATTCAATTCACACATGCTACAGAGGATGTTTTACATCTATCAAATCCCCTTTGAATAACAATGATAATGTGGTTCTGGGGAATGAAAAAGATTGGCATGTATTTTACATATGGATGTGTCTCTGTGTTTGATTAAAAATCTAGTTGCTTCAGGATGCTCCATACTAAATTACTGGTGTAGTGTTCTCATTGAGACAACCAAGAGGTGCTTTTGCATTCTTTCCTGTTGTTATCCTACTGTTGTTGTCACTCGCAGGAAATGTTATTTTTTCCTCCACTTCAAAGGGCATTTTTTGTTTGAAAAAGCAGAGTTCTTAAATCATTTGATCTCTGTCTACTCTGTTGTTTGGTCTTGATCTTTGGTGAATCAACCGTCTGTTCTTTTCAAGTCTGTCTCATCTTTTCTTGTATTTTTCAACCTTATGGCATCTTCAGGCTTTGTACTAGTTGCGTTAAGATCTCTGACGACCTTTGCCCTAGTCTTTGCAACGCTTTTTCTCTCTTGTCTTTACAGACTGCTGGGATATTTCAGCTAGTTCAAAAGAGCTTGAATAGTCAGGTGGGTCAAACTATGGGTCAACCACAATGTCTTCTTGTGAGTGTGGTGTTGTTGTGTCAGCCATACAACGGTCTATTGCCACTACTCTTTTTAACTTCCTGCATTTTGAGAAATTTGCCATTGTCTTCAAATTTGTCTTTTGTCTCCCTCTCACAATTATGACACAGATTTTCTGCTTTCTCTGTCTTTGCTGAGGAGCTCCTCATAATTAAGTTTGCTAGTGACCGCTCTGCTGTGGTCTTTCGTGCCATCTTAAAGAACAAGAGATGGTGGAGAAATTCTAATCTGTCGTTGACCAACAGTGCTTTTTTTTTAACTTAAAAACCATATACATTAATTAGGTGAAAAAGTGTTTTCTTTAAGTTTTAAATTAAATATAAAATATTTTGGGTTAAATAAGTCAACTGAATGCATATTTAACACTGGCATTGTCATTTCAATCACAATAAACAAAGTGACTAAATTACAGTTGTGAAAATGACATTTTGTCACAATTTAAAATAAATATCATGCTATAGAAGCATACTAATGTCAGTTTTAGTTTAAGCATTACAGGGGCACAAAATTAGCTATAGTTGAAGAATCATCCTGTTATTAACAATAGTTAAAAGCCTAATATGCAGGGAATACCCTGTATATAGTTAAGTCTATAGTCAGATGGCAATTCAATACACTGACAAATATTTATGATGATTGAGAATGAATTGAATGGTGATTAAATAAGTCTATTCATACAATTTTGCAGTGTTTTAAGTAATGTAAAAAGCAAATCATGAAGATATTTCAATTGGAAAGAGCTGTATAAATAAAATTAAAATATGTTGTAAGAGTATTTATTCTCACAGAAAAATCCCAATTTGTAATCTATTATATACTGTATTCTACAATATAAAGTCACAAGGTTTGCAAAAGGAAATCTCGTGAAAGGAGATAGCTACATAAGTTACCTAAATCTGCAACACAACACTGCAAAAGATTTTGCTTAAAATATTATAACCACCTGATAAAAGTTTGCATGAAAAACACAATAAACCACACTTACCAAACGTCCAAGAATCCAGCGCTTCTCCTTTTCCAGTTAATGAATCTTCAAAAAATACACTGTGGTGTTCGGGTTGATGTGACTTCAGGTGTCACAATTGAGCCTGGCATATTACACTCAGGGTTACACCAAGCCCAAGATATAATGTATAGTATACCCACCTAGTATTCCCACCTTACTAAATGTACTCAAAATGGAATACATTCAAAGATGTTTTACTATGAGAGGGATTGAGTATACAGTAGGGTTTTTTTGTACCTCAAAATATATAGCATTCATTTTTGTCTACTGTTAAAATACCATCTAAATTTATCCTGCACGTTCTTCAGTATTTCATAGGGATATTGGAAAACTGAGCTGCATGGAGCTACAGGTTCATATTGTACAATGTAATACTCATTCTCACATCACAAGTGAGCAGAATGTTGCAAACATAATGCAGTATAATGCAGCCTCTGAATAACTGAATCAACTTTATTGTTTATGTGAAAACTGATGGTGAAGATGAAAAGTTGTAACTTTTCAAATATGTTATTAAGAGGGGAGCCAATGTAAACTGCTTTAGTTGCAAAACAACTGCTGAAAATAGAATTAGTGCAAATGTAAATGTAATCGTCTAAAAACATCTGAATTAATATTTTAAAATGCATTTGTAATCATTAATTTGTCAATATTAAAAAAAAATGAATTCCTGCTCCACACATGCTCACCTCACTGAATGTGCCACGATCAATCACTCTCAGGATGTGAAAGTCTTCTCTTTTGATGCAAGTCTTCTTCACCTGCCTCACCAGAGGCTCAGCTGTAATGGAGGCGAGAGAGAGATATTGTGACTCATTGTTGTAGCCACACACTTGACCTTGTATTATCATACAGTGTTAAATTTGAAAATCTAATATTACTTCCACATAATATGATTCTATCAGACAATTATTTAATAACCTTCAATTTCTCATTATCAGACTACATGCCATCTCTGGATGTCTACCTGATAATGCTGTATAGCTAAATCTAAAAAAATTACATTTAAACCCGTATTATCCATAGTTATAACCAACAAAACTATTTAAAAACCCTAGCTCCCCTGAGATTGACCATATTGTTGATAGCTCTGTAAACTCATTTCGACTAACATTAGACTCCATAGCGCCTCTAAAAAATAAGCGTGTAAAACATAGTAAATTAGTTTCCTTGTATAATACACATTGTCAGGTTCTGTCATTTTAGTTTGTTGAGTTCAGTCTCTTTGTGTTTTCTGTTTCCTGTTTTATTTTGTAGTCTCTGTTCCTTGTGGGTTGTTTCTGTCTTCACTTCCTGTCTTGGTGATAGTCTTTCTAACTCCTCATGTGTTGCACCTGTGGCCAATTACCCCTGTGTATTTAAGCCTCTGTCCTTCCCCTTGTCCTCTGTCGGATTGTCTGTTTTGCCTCCTGGTTTTTGTGGATAAGGATATTACATGATGCTCTCCTTATCTGCGTTCCTGCCCTGTCCTGATATCCTGTGGTGTAAGCTTCCTTGCGTTTTGTTAAGTTAAAGTCTCTTTTTGTATTAAATACACTTTTTGTTATATACCTCTACTCCTGGGTCCATCTCCTTTCCACAAACCGTGACACACATGAATTAAAGCAAGTGTCAAGAAAACCAGAAAGAAGTGGTGCTCAAACAACTCTGTAAAATATCTCCTAGCCTGAAAGGTACTGTTAAAGCATATAAGAAGACCCTCCACAAAGCAAGAACCGCCTACTACTCCACACCAATAGAAGAAAATAAAAACAACCCCAGGTTTCTCTTCAGCACTGTATCCAGGCTGACAGAGTTAGCCTCCATCTCCACCGAACCCAGTTTCCTCGATCCCTAAATATAGCAATATGTTTATGAACTTATGAACTTTATGATAAAACTATTAGAAGTAAAATCAACCATCTCCTGTCCTCATTTGGCAGTTTTTTTACCAGTGTTGTGCAAGTTCACACCTCTCGAACTAGTTCAAAGTTCAGTCACAAGTAAACATGAATAGATACGTTCATAGTTCACCATTTAAATTCTGAACTAGTTCATAGTTAAGTTCATTTCATAGTTTAAAGGTGGAAAGTGAGAATGAAAGACATAACTTGTTTTTCAAAGAAAATGTTGTACATCACTACCCCTTGCCTTAAACTGTACTTCATATGAATATATATATATTTTTTTTATTATTGCTAATTTCGCCTTCTTATTTATACAGACCCTGCAAACAAAAGCACAACAAGTCATAGTGCTCTGCCTTGCTATGATACTAATTATTAGGCTAGACCTTAAATTCTATCATTTAAATTTATAAATTAAATGTTTGTGTGCGCTGTGTGGGAGCTCGGACACACACACACACAGACGCCCGCTCCTGGTATTTTTTGCTGGCCTGATACGATGATGATTGAATAACGTGACGTGCACGTTCAACATATGAAAACTGCTTCGTAAAGTTCCCTGTTCGCGAAAAATAAGCACGACATGCACAACACTGCACAAGGAGCCACTGCAGAGGGGCTGAAGAGCCACATGTGTTTCGAGAGCCGCGGGTTGCCGACCCTTGGCTAAAGCGAAAGAGCGAGTTGTTTACTGCTCCACTGTTAAAGAGATGCGGACGTCAGTACATCAGTTTGGCTATAATATTAGTTCCGCCTCGCATTTCCTCCTCCCGGTCGCGCGCCCCACCTGTTATGCCGGTTAGGCCCCATCGGTGGGGCGCACCACACACTTTGAGAATCACGGGGCTACATCGCGGAAATGTTACGGGCACTGAGCAACGATAGGTAGATAGATAGATAGATTACTTTATTCATCACCGAAGGTAAATTAAGTCGTCATAGCAGCCGGTACATTTGAATACAATAAAATGCAATACAATTGAATAAAATAAAAAATATTGAGGTAGAAAGAATAAAAACAGAAATACAAGATAAATAGGTAGATAAGGTGCAGTGGCAGATGATGGTAATAGTACTGATGATATGATGGTAATGTTATTGTTAGACAGTATATAAAAAATAGTACAGTATATATAGTATATAATATAACATAATATATATTTATATATGATAGTAATTATTACAATATAATAACACTATATAGTAGAGATGAGCCGGATACTCGGCTGAAACGAGTATCCGGTACGGATTAAGCACTTTTGCCGAGCACGAGTATTATACGAGTAATACGAGTCAATATCTGTGCTCGGACTGAATGAAAATCCTCACACAGCGTCACAGCCCTCCTCCCCTTCACACACCGCTCTGCTCACTCACTCACAGAACAGTTAACGTTTAGGGTTTCTTCAGCTTGAAGTTTGTTTTTATTTCAGTTTGTACTTACTTATTAACCAGTAGAGTTCTGTTAAACGTGGGTTCGTTCAGACATGGTGCTGGTAGAAAGCGACTCGCGTTTTTTTTTTTTTTTTTTTACGCATTGAGTCTGGCTTCTCTCTCTCTCTCTCTCTCTCTCTCTCTCTCTCTCTCTCTCTCTCTCTCTCTCTCTCTCTCTCTCTCTCTACCTCTCTCTGCCAGTCGTTGGAGTTTTGTTTTTTTTTTTAAACCGTCAGTTGGCTCTAAACAGTTTTATTTTACTTCACGCACTGAGTGTCTGACACTTTCTAGGTAGTAGTGGTATAAAAAATATTTCAAATTAAGCTACACACACACACACACACACACTCCCCCTCTCTCTCTCTGTCTCTCTCTAAAGGCTATGCTTCTCCGAGTCCGTTGCGGACTGACGGACGGACGGATCGGACGGACCCTTTTTGATTTATAGTTCTACGAGCCTTTTTGTAGTGAAAACAATTCACCGCCAGAACAGCAGATGGCGCAACGGAAGTCGAGCATAGAGAAGCCTACCTCATGAGGTATATAGAAGAAGTCCACGCTGGTTTATTTACGTCCTCCGTCTCCTCACACACAGTGAACGGTGGCAACTAACAGAAAAAGGATGTTGATGACGCGACAGTTTTTGCTGAAATAAAGTGACACCCAGCGGGTCAAAATGCTTGTATCATCGTGTCTTAACGCAGCGGTACCCCGGTCTTGTTTCCAAACTGCGTTGCTAATTCAACAGCTGCAACAGTTTGAAGCTACACGGAGGCAGCTAGCTCCCCCCCCCAGCTTCCACACACAGTCAGCAGGGACACCCGATACTAACTACTATCAAGTGTTTGCTTCTAACCTGACGGTGTTTGAGAAACAGTGTCATGACAGCCGTGGGATTAAAGTCAGCGGGTTTTTGCGCTGTTCCCACCGTAGTTAGCATGGTGGCTAGCCCGCTAGCCCCGTTATGAAAGTTCGTTATAACCGTATGTGACCATACACACATGCCGTAAGTGCTCTAACCAGCCACCATCAGCCGGACAACGCCGCTGGCTTAACACACTTGTCACATTAATCATAGAGTCGTAGTTGTGATTTTGGTTTATTGTGATGTAGGGAATGGAACAGGAAGTTTCCATTCCGAAATGCTGGCGTTAGCGGACCAATCACAGCCAAGGGCTATCCGTGGGCTCTCCGCCATTTCGACGTGTAGTTAAAAAAATGAGTGCTGCACGAAAAGCTCTCCGAGGAGCCGCGGAGAGGCCCAGAGAGGGCGTGCCACGTTGGAGAAGGCGGTCCTATCTGTCCGTGTCCGTCAAAACGGAGAAGCATTCATTGGCCTTTACTCACACACACACACACACACACACACACACACACACACACACACACACACACACACACACACACACACACACACACACACACACACACACACACACCTACCTGGTGTTGAAATAAATGTAAAAAAAAATGTAATAATAAAATCATAAAAAAATGTCAAAGTTAAAAAAGAAAGTTATGTTGAGTATGAAAATCTTGTTATTACATTTCACTTCATAATTGCAACAGCATGTATTGTATTCATTGTTGCAAAACTTCTTCTGTAAATAGTTTGTTTGCTATTGTGATCAAAATCGTTGTGCTGATGCTGTCCTGTAATAGTTTTTCTAATCAGCAATAAATATAACAATTTCTGATCAACCCATATAAATAGCATGCTTAAAATAACATACTGGTTAAAGCCCCGCCCGTTTCAAGACAACCCGGCCTACTTCCGGGTTAAATCCAGCCCACTTCCGGGTTAGGCCACGCCCACTCCGATTACGGATACGGATACAGATAATTCATATGGTTAACAGAGACAGATACAGATAATGCTGTACTCGCTCATCCCTACTATATAGTAATAATGGCAGCAACAGTATATATAATAATAATAGTAAATATAATAATAATAACATGTACACATGTATAAATATGTGTATATAGACTTATATATACAAAGAATATACAAAGAGTATGATATAATATATAGCCGTGTCATCAGAGAACTTCTGCAGATGACACGTCTCTGTGCAGTGCTTAAAGTCAGCAGTGTATATGGTGAAGAGGAAGGGGGACAGTACAGTTCCCTGGGGGGCCCCGATGTTACTGATCAGACGATCAGACACAGAGTTCTGTAATCTCACAAACTGCGGTCTGCCCGTCAGCTAGTCATCGACCCAAGCGATGAGGGGAGCAAGCATTCGATTTAGACAGCGTCTCTCCTCGGGAGAAGGAAAACATTCCGTAACGTTTTAGCTACACCTCAGATAATATGAACGTGTTCTCCGTTCTAATTCATTATTTGTCATGAAGCTGCGTTCAGCTTATACTGTTCAGTGTTCAATGAATGCCTTCATTTGAACTCGTTCATGCACAACACTGACTAAAACACCATCAAGAACAAAAATCTCAGAAACAGCTAAGAATCTACCAATTACTATTAGACAGCTTCTCTCTTATCACCGTTGATCAGCTGAAAAATAATCTCATGTTCAAACAGTCCTTGAAGGGAAAATGGAAAATGGAGGCAGGTCACACAAATGGATAAAATCCAAGCTCATTAAAAACAAAGATGCATCTAAACCAAGACCTGTTACTGCCCTTAAAATTATGCTTGCAGCTGGTTACAATACTACATCATCATTCCCTGTTAGGTAACTTTGTATGTTCTGTAGTCTGAAAACTGCTGTTATGCTCCCCAGGTGTACTAACCCCTGCACCCCTCTTTCTTAGACAGGTTAGTACACTCTGTGGTACCCAGTGTAATTTGTCCAAGAATACATTTTACATGATTTAACAGACTTTTGTAGCAGACCAGCAGGGGGTTCAATACACTTTAGTTTGTCACAGAGGGTTGATGCTGCCAGGTTCTTGATAATAAGTACTCTTCATGTATATGACATTTGAGGTAGTAGCCACTTCCACTTGGCTAACCTCCCTTCCACATTCTCTACCACTCCCTACCAGTTCTTCTTTACTGTGCCATTGTCTCCTAAATGAACCCCTAGGTACTTTAGGCCTCCTCTCTTCCAGCTAAGCCCTCCTGGCAGCTGAGAGAGACCTGCAGACCAATTCCTGCTACAACCTCGCTTTTTGTTGAGTTCACCTTAGCAGCTGAGACTTTCCAAAGGTAATGGTGCTCAGCCCGGTCAATTGCCTTTTCCTGGTCCAAAGAAACCAGACCAACATCTAAGCCCAGTGAACCAGAGGGTTCCAAAAGATCTCCAATCCGTGACACATTGTCAACCATGGACCTGCTTGGCACACAGTAGGTTTGGGTCCAGTGAATGATCTGGTCCATCACATTTCTCAGCCTGTTTGCCAGGACCTTTGATAGCAGTTTATAATCTGTGCACAGTAGAGAGACTGGTCACCAGTTGCTTATTTTTGTAAGTTCCCCCTTTTTAGGCAGCAGGGTCAGGGGTCTCATTTATAACTGTTGCTTACGCACTAACGAGGCCTGAAACTTGCTGACGCCACTTCTCACGCGAACGTTGGGATTCATAAAAACGAACTTTACGGGAAAATGTGCGTATTTCCACGCAAACTCTGACCCATGCATAAGAATATTTTTGAAACGGGAAAGTAGCGACGCAGACGTGAGGTGGTGAACTGAACCCAGATTATTGATCCAAATAATTTACATTAAAACCAACAGTTTAGTTTTACTTGTGCGACATATCTGTTCTACAGGAACCTTTTAATAAAAAATAAACAAAACCACTTACAGCTCATTAAGTTTAGATTTACGGAGCTGAGTCATTAATAGGTTTTAATAATATCTTCTACCACTGTGTGTGTATCATCAAATCGCTTAAGTGAACGTGACTGTGCCATCATGCGCACAGAGCGCTTACAAGTGTTGTGCAATAGTGCTTAAAAGTGTTACCATAGATTGGTGTGCCTTGAGGCACTCAATAAATTTGGTTATCAAAATAAAAAATAAAAAATTTATATTTAAAATATCAATATTAGATCATAACTTTAGTTGGCTAAAGTTCTTGCGGGGCACCACCCTTAAAAGAAGGGAAGAGAGCCAATTTATTGATTTAGATCAGTCTCATTCAGATCTAGTTCGATTAGAAATCTCAATATTTACTATTAAAGAATATATAATGAACAGTGAAGGTTATGGAGTTCTTAACAGTGTAACGGTTGCAAAGTTCACTTATGCAATATTAATGACAGAACCTTTATGAAAGAAAAACATTTATTATGAACATAATAAAGTATAAAAACACTTTAACAAATTAGAATGTTCTAAAAATGGTGGTTGACCAAAGAGTAACGCCTTCCTGAGCTTGCTTTCAAAATGGTCGCTGACCCCCTAAGATAAGAGCGAGGAGGTTTCCTTGAGTAGATGAGTTGCAGAGCTGCACCTCTGACCTCCGGTCGTTGGTGGAAAGAGAATAGAGTTTGGCGGAGACCTCTCCTTATATTTGCCCATGACCTCATAGGTCCTGGGCCATAGGGACCAGCAGGAGTTGACCCTGGTGGTTCTTGACACCTTTGTGTGATGTCCTGACCACAGGACATGCAGCATCCTGTTACATCCTGGGGTACAGAGTTCTTTGGCTTTCTCGAGACAAAGAAAACATGTTGCACCTTGGGGGATTGAGTCCACTCCAGAACTTGTTAAAAGTTTTGACTGAAAGGAGGCCTGTGGTTTGCACAAAAACCATGTCCCAACACAAGAAATAAAAAAAAGGGAGGGAGGGATCCACTGATGTGAGGGTATCGGTCCGATGCTCTAAATAAATAAATACTGCCGTGACAGTTGTGTGGGATTCTGCGTGATGTGTGCATGTCATGCGAATGGAAGGATGAGGAAGAAGAGAAGGTTCAGTGATGTCTGTTCAGCTGATTCTATTGATCTGTGATCTGTGATCTTTTTTTTATTTCAGGCTCCGTTCCTTCTATCGTCTTCACTCTCACACATTGTGTTATCCACAGAAACGGCAGAGCATCAGTGTATTTTCTGTATTAGTGACATCACTGCTGTCCCATAAATTCGCTCTGCACCTCCACCTCACTAACAAACACCTCGATGTCAGTGTCTGAAAGTTTCGCTGCCTCTTCTCAACGCTTGATGCCGTGACTCCGTCAGGACTCACCGCGGAAACCCATTGGTCAGCAGCATCATTTAATATTCACGACGTGCTTTGCATTGACCATTTTTGGTTGAAAGTGGGTGTGAAGAGGGCGGATTTGGAGGCAGATCCACGTGCGAACGTTTCCAGGTGGACTGTGATTAATAAAGCGAACATTTTGTTTCGGTTTTATAAATCGGAATTTTCTTTTGCTTAAGCCGTTTCCGGCTTTTGTACGTACGTACACTTTTAGTATGAATCCTACGCACTCTTTTATAAATGAGACCCCTGAACTGCTCTCATGCATCTCTGAGGCAGAGATGAGTTGTCTCCCATTTCAGGCCAGAAGGCTTTGTAAACTTTAAAGGGCTCTACAAAACTCTACAGCTCCAAGATATCAGTCTCTAGGTCTTTCATAGATTTGGTGATATTACGAGAAACATTGAAAGTCTACTGTTGACATAGCTGCTGGATCTCCACTTTCCCACAGTCATAGCAGTAAAGATTTAAAATCGTATCGTAAGTCTTAAAAATGCTACAAAAACAAACAAACATGTCTCTAAAATGTTTAGCACATAAAGGAGCCAGACCACACTTTTGGAATTATAATTTGGCAAAAACCAGAGAAAGATCGGTAAAACTCATGGGCCGTTTGCTGCTCTTAAAAAAAAAATCTAAATTTGGAATAAAGGGAATAATCTAAATCAATGAACCTTGTTCGAAGTCCTCGCTTTAAAGCCTCCATTATCCTTTCCTATAGTCTTTAGGCTACCACGCCATTTTAGCACAAACTTTCAATCAATCAATTACATTTTATTTGTATAGCCCTTATTCATAATTTGTCTCATAGGGTATAACAAGGTGTGACATCCTCTGCCATTAACCCTCAACAAGAGTAGGGAAAAACTATATAAAAAAAAACTTTTAACAGGGCTAAAAGTACGTAGAAACTTCAGAGAGAACCACATGTGAGGGATCCCTCTCCCAGGACGGACAGAAGTGCAATAGATGCTACTTCTAGGAAAACATCATCAAGATTAAAGTTTTAATCTAGGGTTGCCAACCTACCCTTCAAAAATGGAATTGTCCCGTATTTAGAAACAAAAGCACCTGTCCCATATTGATCTGAAAAGGGACGCACTTTGTCCCATATTACTTAGAGATTTAAAAAATGGTCAGTAAAATGCCAATAGAAAATAAATAACAGAGCGCTTTATATGAAAATTTACGGTAAACTTGTTCCCAGGCAATGTCCTGCTCTGGGATTAATGAGCTGACAGCATATTGACACATGAGTACTCTTTGGTCGAGGAGTTACTGTTGCTTGCGGAGAAGATAGTGCAAGATAAGTTAGTATAGGGAGAAGATAGTGGAAGACAACAAAGCAGCATGGGTGACACAGACGCCGACACTGCTTTACGGGATGGTGCAGCTTCGAGCAGCATTACGACTCGTACTCCTCCGAGAAAAAAGGGGAAAAGGATGCAAAAATACCGGGAGGAATGGGAAACACCTGGGTGGAAAATGTGCGCGGAAATATATATAAAGCGCACTGCACGTTGTGCCGGCGCACTTTTTCTGTAGGCCTTCTGCTGGCCTTTGAGGCACAAATATGTTTAACATTTTTCTAAAGACGTACTGTTTGCACTTTTTTTATTGCACTAAATATATATATGCACTATATCAGGATGGATGTTCTGCTTTCTATCTATTGTTTTATATCAATGTATACAATTTTAAGTGAAGCAAGACAGGTTTCTGTTTAAGAAAGATTCTTATTTTATCCAGTTTATTTTATTAATATAATTGCTGGATAATAATTTGTTTTCCATGTGTTCATGTCACTCAAAAATATGCATCTAATTCAATTCAGGGTCAAATAGTTAAAAAATCGTTTCACTCACAAAAAAAGGGGCTAAAAAAATTCACCACGCCAGGATGGGTCAAGGCAATTGGGTCGGCCGGCCCTGCCAATGGGGTGTCCCTTATTTATTTTTCAAGGAGTTGGCAAACCTAACCCCAGCCCATATTTCCACACACCCATATGCCTATATGCCACTAACCTGGCTATCAGTCAACTCCAACCCCTTTTATTCCCTCCCACCCATATCAAACTGGATTATGATAAATGGGGAGACCAGCCTACTTGACACTTGCCTACTCGACACCTTTTATCTTTCACCAGCTTGTCCATATCGGGGGACAGCTTCTGGGCAGTGGCTATTTTCATAACATCATTCAGATGTCTCTTCACTCCCAACATCAACACTCGTCTTCTCCCTCCACTTCCTCATTCACCCCTGACCCGCCAACAAACCAGCCAATGAGAGCTTGTCATACCACACAACCCCACAGCCATTGGTCAAGAACTGTCACATGTCCCACCCCGACTTATTCACTGACCCTCAGGACATCTCAGTACTTATTCAACACAGTGTACTTAGCTAGTAACGACATCTCAATCAGAACTACCGGCGCTGCTGTAGCTACAGACCGGTACATGATGAAATAGACAAATTTATACAAACATTGTGGTAAAGCTGTGAACAAAAAGAGGTGAGTGGCAGAAAAGACAGGGTGTGGAGTGAGAGAAATTCTTCGGTCCAGCCTGCCCTGGGACATCTCCGTTGAAGGCACAGTCTCCCTGCATCATTTACAATTTATATCATATGAAACTAAAATGTTCCCTCTAACACTAACGTGGGGTGAAAATTACCCAAACACGTGCCTATTGAAAAAAACAGGGATGGGAGCAGGAAAACTACTCTACCTTATATGATGTCAGTGAGCAGCATGAACCTAGGGACTAGGGATGAGCGAGTACAGCATTATCTGTATCTGTATCTGTTAACCATATGAATTATCTGTATCCGTATCCGTACTCGGAGTGGGCGGGGCCTAACCCGGAAGTGGGTGTGATTTAACCCGGGAGTGTATGTGTGTGGGTGTGTGTGAGTGTGTGTTTGAGTGAGTAAGAGAGAGACATAGAGAGAGAGGGGGAGTGTGTGTGTGTGTGTAGCTTAATTTGTAATATTTTTTATACCACTACTACCTAGAATGTGTCAGACACTCAGTGCGTGAAGTAAAATAAAACTGGTTAGAGCCAACTGACGGTTTAAAAAAAAACAAAAAACTCCAACGACTGGCAGAGAGAGGTAGAGAGAGAGAGAGAGAGAAGCCAGACACTTAATGCGTGAAGTAAAAAAAAAAAACTGTTTAAAAAAAACAGGCAGAGACGCAACGCGAGTCGCTTTCTACCAGCACCACGTCTGAACGAACCCACGTTTAACAGAACTCTACTGGTTAATATGTAAGTACAAAACTGAAATAAAAACAAACTTCAAGCTGAAGAAATCCTAAACGTTAACCGAAAAGACCCGCGAACCTGAGTGACTGAGAGAGACAGAGAGCTGTTCTGTGAGTGAGTGAGCAGAGCGGTGTGTGAAGGGGAGGAGCGCTGTGACGCTGTGTGAGGATTTTCATTCAATCCGAGCACAGATAATGACTCGTATTACTCGTATAATACTCGTGCTCGGCAAAAGTGCTTTATCCGTACCGGATACTCGTTTCAGCCGAGTATCCGGCTCATCTCTACTAGGGACCCACGCCACTCAGACAGCTGCAACACAATGGAGATGGTAAAAAACACCCGACGTTAGTGTTCTAGGTTTAAAAACCTTTAAAACTGCAATGAGTGTTGGTCAGAAACTGCTTTTATTTTTAGTGCAGGTGTGAGAAAGAAGATGCAAAAAGTGGCAGAAGTTACATTTTGTAATGGGTCAACAACAGTAAACTATCAGAACTGTAAATAGACTATATTTATATAGCACTTTGAAAAACCAATCAAGTCCCATTCACACATTCATATAAAGCTTCCATATGACTCATATAATCAGGGTCATTTGCCATTCAGTGTCTTGCCAAAGAACAGTTGACATGTACATTTGCAATCAGAAATATTCAACCCCCTCACCTCAATAGACATTATAGTGATGTGGATGACAGATAATGACAATAAATGACAAAAAAACCTCATCAAACAACAAATGATATTTATTGATGCGTATTTTAGTTATTTTGACAACAGAAGTTGACTTAACTTTGAAGTTCAAATGAAAAATGTAACTCTTTCAACACATGTGCATGTGCAGTATTATTCAACCCCCCAGCTTCAGTACTTTGTGGCGCATCCTCTAGCTTTTATAACTTCTAAAAAATGTTTTCGGTAAGTGCGGACAAGCTTCTTACACCTCTCGATTGGAATCTTTGCCCATTTTTCAAGTGTAAAAGCCTCTAGATCAGTGATGTTTGATGGCGTCCATGCTGCAACTGCCTTCTTTAAATCCCACCAAAGATTTTCAATCAAATTTGAATCTGGTGACTGTGAATGCCACTCCAGGACGTTCCAGGATCTTTTTCTCAACCAAGCTTTGGTGGACTTGGAGATTTTGCTTTGGATCATTGTCTTGCTGGAGAGTCCAATGATCACCAAGGTTTAATTTGTCAACAGAAGGAATCACATTCCTCTTTAAAATGGCCTGGTATTTCTGTGAATCCATGATGCCATGTACACAATAAAGATTGCTAGTTCCTGCCGCAGAAAAACAGCCCAACATCATCTTTGACCAACCTCCATGCTGGACTGTGGGGATGGTATTCTTCTGGTCATAAGCCTGTCCTTTCACACGCCAGACATACCGCTGGTCCATACGTCCAAACAGTTCCAGTTTGGTTTCATCAGTCCATAGAACTGTCACCCAAAACTCTGTAGGCTTATCCAAATTCCTCCTGGCATATTCTAGTCGACTTTTGATGTTGCTTGTGGTCAAGAGCTGAGTGCATCTTGGAGCCGGCCATTAAGTCTTAAGTTTATCTGAGTTGTTCTGACTAAGTTGCTGAGGGTCCTTGATGAAATGCTGGGCTTTCTTCCACGGCCAGGCATGTTTGAAGCTGCTCCATCAGTTGTAAACTTCCTTATAATGTTCCCAATTGTGTCTCTTGGAATATAATTTTTTGGGGAATTCTTCTTCTACCCAAGGCCTTTCAGGTGTGATGAAATAATCTCCTCTCTCAGCTTTTGTGTAAGCTCCTTTGTCTTTCCCATGATTGCAACTCACCTTGAATACCTTCATGGGTGGGGTTTATATATGCATCACAGCTGAAGCAAATGAAGGATCAGTATAGAGTCCCCAAAGGCTTAATGTTTCAACTCAACTTTAGGACAAAAAAAAAACTGTCAGACAGCTTTAAAAACAACAATATTATATAGGGGTTGAATAATTGTGACATGGCTATCTTAACAAAATATACTGCTACACACAAATACTACATCATGCATTTTCCGTGTTGATTTTCTTTATCACTCAACTCATAAAGAAGGCATCCGAAGCAGAATCGTGATCAAAGAACAAGATGCTGTCTACTTTAATTGATAAATCCTTAAAATCTTTGGGGGGTTGAATATTTCTGATTGCAACTGTAGATGGCCCACTCTTCTTCCTGAACCACATCCGATCCAAAGCAAAATGCGAACACCGAACGAAGGTTATTCCTACCACGGCTCGCCCGATCCTTACAGACTCTCATAAAGTGATTTTAAGCTGATTAAAGTGATGCGGTCAGGTGTGCCCACATCTGTGCAAATGGTTTAACCTTTTGGAACTGTTAAACTAAACTGTGCCTCCTCGCTTTTCCTTTTTCAGATGTGGTCAAATCAGACCAGCCTCTTTGAAACATATAGTCGGTTTGATGCTCCCTGTATCCTTCAGCTGAACAGAAGACTGTTTGCCAGATAATCTCGATACAATGAACAGGTGCAATTACTTTAATGTGCACAGGAGGGCTGTTGCTCAAGGGTCAGGGTTCTCTAAACAGAAGGTTAGCGGTTAAATCTTCCCCAAATTGCTCCTTCTCATAGAGAGTGCTACACGTAGGAATGTGTGTCTCAATAGGTGAATGTAAAACTGTAATGTAAAGCGCTTTCAAATTGTCAGTCAAAATTGCCTCGACATCGTTATGATGATTTGATTATTGTTGTGCAATAGTAGGAGTAGATTTGACGTTGGCTAATTATTAATAATCATGAAATATGATTATTAAAATAACAATTATTTATCAAAAATAATTACAAATTATAAAGCTATTAATTAAGTAGTAATAGTAACACAATTAATTAGAAATGATACGGTTATCTATTAATAATAGTTGAAACAATTAATGAAAACAATAAAATTATCAATTAAGAATAATACAATCTGTAATCATTGCTTATTGTCGCGGGGCACCACCCTGGTTACAGGGACCAACAATTCAATCTTTAAATATCAGTCTCAATGATATAAGTTATATTAATAATCTCAATATTTAATATTAATGATTATATAATAAACAATGAAGGGTTTTAAGTTCGAGCACAGGCTATAGTAATCCAGCTGCATTCACATACATATGCACAAATAATCACAGAAATACCAATACTTTAATTACAAAAGTATTTATTAAAGGGAAACAAAGTTAATGTTATTTCAATGATTCTTCATTTAACAAACTCCAATATTTCAAAGATGGCAACAACAGCAGCAGCATTTATCACAATTAAGACCACACATGTGATACGGGGTATCTATGTGTGTGTGTGGTCGTGTGTGTGTCTGCCTGTCTGTGTCTCTCTGTGTGTTTGTGTGTGTGTGTGTAAGAAAGAAAAAGGGGAGTGGCTATGGCGTAATGACGAGGTCACGTGGTGACGTCCTCTGGCCGAATTCAAGGGGATGTTACATTCACGTACCTTCAAGATGGAGGTTACCTAAGTGAAGCCACGTTGCGAAAAGCAAAATGGCTGCCGGTCACTGACCTTAACAAAGGGGATCTTTAAGACAAAGAGATTTCTTATCTCGTGGTTTTGGCGCCGAATGGCGTCGAGATGTATAAAGGCTCTTTAAATCTAGATTTCTCCATGTAACATGAAATATGTGAAAGGAGGTCGGGACGTGTGTAAAAACAGGTTTAGGAGAAAAGAGAGAGAGAGAGAGGGAGAGATAGAGAGAGATCAGGAAAGCTCTCAAAACATCGTCAGAGACAAACTTCCAGCGAAGCAGGCAGTCTAGTTACGTGAGATTTATCTTTTAACAGTTGTAAATCTCCGCACAATATCTCTGACGGTAACACGTAAAAAGGATGCGCCGGTTTGTTACGTAGACAAAGGAACCGGATGTGACGTCTCGGTCCGCCGTGTAACGGCTAAAAACAGATCAGCGATCTACAAACAAACACACTCAAATAAAATGACACGCTAAGTATTTAAACTCTCTGCCCAGACAATAAAGCCTCTTACTGTGACCTCCGCGGTGTTGCTTGCGCGTGGGGCGCGGATTTCCGGAAGTCCAGTGAATCTGTCGTTAAACCTCAGGATGCGTGCTCGAACGGCGGATTCCTGGAAAACAAATCAGTGAAGTCCTGGCCTCTTAAGCGGTGCTCCGGTGGGTCTCGTGGTTGCAACGGAGGTCAGCGCTGGGCCGAATAGAGCGAACTTCTCTTGCTCTTGGAACGGAATTCTGCTTCGTCTCTTCTGCAGGGAATGAACAGCGGTGACGCAGCTGTGGATTTGGAAAGAAAGTCTCTGAGCTCGGCCAGCTAGCGAGTTCCTGTGCACGGCCTTTTCAAGTTAAAAACAAAAAAATAGTCTTTCAAAATAAGTGTTGACTTAAGATAAAAGAAAATAGAAGCTAGAACAAACTTTTGTGGATGTTGTCCCCATTAGAGCTGGAACATCTTAGAGGCCCCGAAGGGCCCTGGTCGAAGTTCTGAGCAGGGAGAATGAGCAGCGATTATTGATGTCTCAGTGGTTTTATTCTACCTGAGAGGTGCTGCCTTCTTGAGGTGCTGGTCATAGGATGATGCTGGCTTTAAGCCAATTGAGTGTCAGAGTTGGACCTCAGTGGGCGGGGCTTGGAACTCAGCGGGGGTCCTAAAGGCTCTTCAGGACATTTTCCAACCACCAGGGGGAGATTCTTAGGCCTGCTGAAGAATGTTTTCCCGCCAAAAGTTTACAACCCTTTGTCTACCCATCGGCTCCAGTGTCTGGTGCTCAGCCTCTGGGCTCTGGCCCAACATTATTATTTCACAATACTGACACAGACACCAGGTGCTATGGGTGCTTATATTGATCATGGAAGTAAAATTCATCGAATCACTTCCTCTTTAGGAATTGTTCTTCAAAGTAAAAGCACAATATTTGCTTTGTTACTGCACAAAAACATTTGTTTTTTTTGAAAAGTTGTGAACTTGGATCTGAAGATTGTGTTGACTGCTTAACAGACCACTGAAATAGCCAACATGCAGTGCAGGAAAAAAACAGCAGTTAAATTTTTTTTTTTTAAAACACCATACTTGAACAAAAACATTACAAATTCAGTTTAATTTTAATTAAAGATAATCTTGGCAGGATGAACCCTTTTTACTGTAATGTGTTATTTGCATAATTTAATACATTTTAAAAATAATAATGAAAACTAAATTTATCACTATCATCTTTTTTCCTTTTTTATTTTGGAGGGCGGCGATGGAATACTCCTATGCTTAATGTATTTCTGGTATTTCTGGTTTTGTTTGCAAAACTAAATTACAGAATGAAGATACTGCAATCAAAGACAGACAAATGTGTAAATGGGACAACAGTGAGAAACAGATATGAATAGTTGACTTCTTAGTGTTGTTTGAATAATCTGAATGCAGTGTTTTGGACAGGCTGTAATTAATGTATATGCTATTGGCCCAGGCAGATGAATAAGACAATATCAGTGAAGCAAACAAAGGGAAATTAAGGCATGAATAAAAATCTGTAGGTTTCTCCTGGATTTAAACTGCTGCAGTAACTATTGGGAGTTTCAGGGGTAAACAGTATTGTGGCCAAATCTAATACAATTTAAGTAAATGGCAACCACTTCTTCAAACTAAAATAAAACTTGTGAGTATCACAATAACTTGAATTACCTGCAGTTACTGCAGTAGTGACTAATAGGAGGATAACAGTGGAAATTTAGGCTAAAGACCTGATGTAGATTATGCCGTTTCTAAGTCGAAATTGAATGTGGGGGCTTATGGACACTTGCATGAGACCAAAGGAGCAGTATGGAGGCATTTTATGTTTTGGTTCTGTTGTTCTTTTACGTTTGGTGTCCTACAAGCACCAACATTCAGATTCAGATTTGACATGAAACAAGGTTATTTACATTGGGTAAATGATAATCTAGCAGACATAGCAACATAAAGGTGTGTCCGGGGGTCTGTGAACGCACCTCGTAGGAATATATGAACAAACATTTAAGCTTAAAATACAGTGTAAATGACACTGTTTCAAGTCGAATATAAATGTCGGGGCTTGCAAACACTGATGACACCACAGGAGCAGTATGGAGGCATGGTATGTTATTCCTGTTGTTTTATTTCCTCTGAAGTACAAATCGCCATTGACTTCAATTGTATCGGATTCTGCTGCAACAAAGTTTACCGCTGAGACTCTAGAAGTGTTGTGTGGACTCAAACAATTTACCCACTCCTCCATCGGCATAGGGGTGAGTAGATAATAAGTGAATATAAATTTTTCAGTGAACTATCCCTTTAGAGTTAGACTTAGAATGTTCTTTTTTGATATAGCTTATAGTTTGGGATGGATCATGTTTGTTATTATCATTATATTAAATGGTGCTGCTATAATTTACATCTATAATTATCAAACTTATTATTCTCATTATTACAACCGGTCCGACAGAGCAGAAACATGATCGGTAAACAAATGTTCCTGTTTTCTCTCCCCCCCTCTCCTCTCCCCTCTCTGATAGAGCTCCCCTTTCTTCCCCATTTTTCTCCACTCACACCAACCGGTCAAGGCAGATGGCTGCCCACATTGGGTCTAGTTCTGCTCAAGGTTTCTTCCAGTTAATAAGGGAGTTTTCTTTCCTTCATATTTTGAAATTACATAAACGGATTATTAGGCATCATGTTTTGGTCGAGCCATTGAGTCTGGTTCTGTTAAAGGTTTGAGCAAGAGAGGACAGTGAAAAGATCGTTTAAGGACCAAGGGCGGCTGTGGCTGATGGGTAGTGCGGTCGTCCTTCAACCTGACGGTGAGATACCCAGTCTTCCCCGAAGTGTCCTTGGGCAAGATGCTGAACCCTGAATTGCCCCTCATAGAACAGCAAAAGTGCTGCTAATAGATGCGCTGTATGAATGTGTGTGTTTGTGTAAAACCTTACTGTAAAGAGCTTTAAGTGGTTATCACGACCAGAAAACTCATCACTCACTCACTCATCGTCATCCGCTTATCCGGGGTTGGGTCGCGGGGGGAGCAGCTCAAGCAGGGGGCCCCAGACTTCCCTTTCCCGGGCCACATTGACCAGCTCTGACGGGGGGATCCCGAGGCGTTCCCGGGCCAGTGTTGAGATATAATCTCTCCACCTAGTCCTGGGTCTTCCCCGAGGTCTCCTTCCCACTGGACGTGCCTGGAAAACCTCCCAAGGGAGGCGCCCAGTGGGCATCCTTACCAGATGCCCGAACCACCTCAGCTGACTCCTTTCTAAGTAAAGGAGCAGCGGCTCTAATCCGAGTTCCTCACGGATGACTGAGCTTCTCACCCTATCCCTAAGGGAGACGCCAGCCACCCTTCTGAGAAAACTCATCTCGGCCGCTTGTACCCGCGATCTCGTCCTTTCGGTCATCACCCAGCCCTCATGACCATAGGTGAGGATAGGAACGAAGATCAACCGGTAGATCGAGAGCTTTGCCTTGCGGCTCAGCTCTCTTTTCGTTACAACGGTGCGGTAAAGCGAACGCAATACCGCCCCCGCTGCTCAGATTCTCCGGCCAATCTCACGCTCCATAGTACCCTCACTCGCGAACAAGACCCCGAGGTACTTGAACTCCTTCACTTGGGCTAAGGACTCATTTCCTACCCGGAGTAAGCAATCCATTGGTTTCCTGCTAAGAGTCATGGCCTCAGATTTAGCGGTGCTGATCCTCATCCCAGCCGCTTCACACTCGGCCACCAGCCGATCCAGTGAGTGCGTATTTATATTACGCAGAAAAGCGTAATATAAATACAAAACCATTTACCATGTCACAAGTTCAGTTGTGGACAGCAACATGAGCCCAATTGAAAAAAAATTGAACGTTTTTGGCCAATCAAGTAAATTCTACAATTGCATTTCACTGAATTACTTTGATACAGTATTTAATAATTTCTATTCCTATCCCAGCATATACATACAGGTATTTACACAACTAAAACGTTTTCTTGCTAAATATGTTGAAAAAAACCCTCATAGTGATTACATTCAATCATATTACACAAAAATCTCCCAAGTATATTTATTGCACATAACATCAGATCTACTCCAATTCATAAAACTCATAAAGAAAGTGCCCAAACTGGCAAATTGTGTGTATTTAGAATGCAGCACAGAAGAAAACTAACTAATTTTCAGAGTTGCTACATCTTTGTTGACATTTACGGAAACTACAGAGGTTGTGGAACTGTTTTCAATGAAAGTTGGGTTTATAGAGTTGGATAAGATCTCTTGGGAAAATGTTGATATTGCCAATGGCCTCACCTTTTCCTCTCTGATATGCCTTTGTATTTACTTCAGTACTTTACTCACCTGCTAGCTTGCTATATTGTTTCACAGAGTTGGATGAACAAAGTCAAGAGGAGGAGATCAGGGAAGATGGACGGATCAAGGAAACATCAGGATACTGGTAATATTCTGCACTTCAACAATAGTCAATATTTTAACCATGACCATGATCATTCTCTATGTAGTAGTGAAGGCCTTATCACTTATTCTTACTCATCACCAGTGGCGTAGTGCACATCAGGACTGCAGGGACATTTCCCTGTGGCCTGGTCTTTTCGGCCTTGAATTGATAACTTGACCAGCAATAATGTAGAAAACAGGAATGATTTGTCAGACCTTTAGAATCCACTTATCTGGCAACCGACGAAACTGACAGCAGTACAGGACTGCGGTCAAGGCTTCACTCTTTATAATGAATCTGTTTCGTAAGATTAATTTCTTTTTTCCAAAATCACCACCTCAGATTGTCACCCAGACAATAACATTCTATCTGGGTAGAATTCTAAAGTAAAAGCCCTTGGAAATATCACATTCTCACTGTTTTGGTTGCAACAGAGAAAGAGATTCCTATGGCACTGGAAAATAAGGAAATCACTGAAAAGATAGAAGAGTGCGGTGAGTTACCGCTCAACCCCTCAGCCACAACAGTTAACATCTGTTGTGGCTGAGGGGTTGAGCGGTCATCCCTCCAACCAGAAGGTCGACAAATAAGAGAAAACACTCACCCCATTGCAGGAAACGAGATACATACTTCTCCCTTGCAAAGAGTGAGGAGTAGAACTCCTGATAGACCCCCACTAGTAGGTCCAACAGGGTCTGGAGCCCAACAGGTCCAGTGGTCTGTGAGCCCCCGTTCTGGTCAGGTGAACCAAGGCCAGGGCTGGTCGACATGATGCCCAATAGGTGAGGTGCGTGCTGGTTTAAAACAGCAGTGAAACCCTGATGTCCATGAGTTGTTGAATTTGCATGAATTTAAGGTGGAACATCTTTTTCCTCTTCCTTAACAGTTTCTCTATTTGGTTTCTTGAGAATACAGTAACAGTCCACTCTCTCTCTGGCTTCACCTCTGCCAACCATACAGTCGCTTTTTGGCATCTCTTTCTGTATCACAACCTAACCCTTCCCCTTACCCCGCCTATCGTTTTTTCTCTTTACCTGCTAAGCCTGATCACAGTTCAAGATTGTGTTGTTTCTATGCAAACATCCTCTTTCAACATGTAATTTTCCCTCTAACGTTTTTCCTCTTTCTGTTTTGTCTTTGTAAGTCAGATCCCTCCTCTCTTTGTCTGTCTGTCCTCTGCCCTCGTTCTTCTCTTCCTGTGGCTTTCCATGGTTGTGCAACATCTGTCAAACCTGCTGTTTCTCTAGCGCTGACTCAATACCTTTTTTGGTGTTTGAATCTCACTCTCATCTCAGTCTCTACCCACTCCCTCTATTCAAAGTACTACCCTTTTTTCTACTACAACAGTTAAACCTTATAGAGAAGTGCTTGCATGCTCTAAAACAATTCCTCTTTTTTTTTTTACCTGCCCTTGATTGCCTTTCTTCTGTTTTTTCTTACCCCTGTGACAAATATGAACCACTGACCTGACATTTTTTTTTTTTGTATCCCTTAATTATTTTGTATCTCTTTTGTCTCACCACCTCTCCCCTTTGTCACACCACGTATCCTCCCTATTTAATCTGCCACCCCCCACTCAATCTTTTTTCAGCAGCCGAGATAATATCTTCTTGCCAAACTGAGTGGTTTTGTAAGTCAACTGTTTGTCTTTTTATCCACCCTTTCAATCCATCATTTATCTCCTGCAGAAGTGTCTTTAGATCTGTGTCTGTGCTCTTTTCCACTCACTCTCTTTCTCTTCTGCTCAACTTCTGTTCAGACTTTGCGATTGAACGTCTCTTTTTAGAAATACACCACACTGCCTTAAACTTGTAATAGTTTAATTTCATAGTTGTTTAAACTGCTTTTTGTTTCAAACTGAATGGCCTCACAACCACATTAAAGTGATTTATGATTTGAAGCCTCCGTGCTGGCAATAGCTAGTGGCCTGAGGCATTATGTTTTGGGGTTGTCGTCCGTCTGTCTGTCCCATTCTATTGACACAATATCTCAAGTGTGCCTTGAGTTTCGTCACATTTGGTGCAAACATTCACTTGGACTCAATGATGAACTGATTTGATTTTGGTGGTCAAAGGTCAAGGCCCCTTGATGGTATCTGCTCACATTTGGCACAGACATTATGATGTGGCCAAAGATCATGGTCATGCTGGCCTTTTTCTTGAACGTGACAGCTTGAGAAACTTAACAAATTTGATTGAATAGCATAGCAAAAAGATGGGTGCCTATTTCTCTTGAGGTTGCTTGTGTATCAAACATCCCTAAGAACCGATGTGTCATTTTACCAATGCCACAGCTTCTCTAAAACCTTTTCAAATTACAGACCTGGAGGTGAGCATTGACAAGTTGATGACAACCACTGCATTACAGTAGATAATCCTCATGAATTATTTTTTCATGACCCCATGACTTGATGCCATTGCCCACATTTCTCTTACTTTTTTCATTCAAGGATAATTTAGCATGGACAATGTTCAGCCAACACTTTGAAAATCCTGCCCTTAAACCCGCCCATCTGCATTTTATCTTCATAAAATGCTGGATCATTTAGTAATCATTTAGTCTACATTATGACAATGTCGCAATAGTATTCAGATTATTAAGTTACACAGTGTAATTGCGTATAATTTACAAAATATTACATAAATGGTATTCCCCATTAATCCTAAAAAGATGTATGTGAAAATTATTAAAAAATAAAGGGACAGATGACAGTTATAGAACACTGGGAAATGTATCATCTATCAAACTAAGTCAGGCAAATTTAAAGGGGACATATTATGAAAATTCCACTTTTGCAGTGCTTCTACACATTAGTTTGGGTATCTGGCATGTCTACCTTCCCAAAAACTTGCGCGATTTGTTGTGGTTCCTCTATTTCAGAAACTATGTGCTAAAGTGCGTCCAATGGAATTACGACCGAAATAGACGTCATAGTCGCAACATGCCCATGCCCCCATAGCTCTATGCACTCCCCCACTACCACTCGACCCACCCATGGATGGACCCACCCACTTTTTAGACAGTCTATCAGTGTCCGGCAGCCATTTAATTCTTGCAAGCCTTGGAAACACTTGGATAAGCTAACTAGCAGCATGAATCGAATTCGACAACCGAGATGCTCAGTGGTCGGCTGCACAAATGTCTTCATGTTACTCCATATTCAGAAGATACAAGATTGTGATGGATTGCGTTCATATATGATGGCAACATTCCTGCCACCACTTTGAATCCGTCTGTTTTATCAACCTGGGCCAATATAACAACGGATTCTCTAAAAAGGTTGTTATTGAAAGAGGGGTCGGTGCCATCTTTCCATCGCAATACTGAAGACGAGGGAAATGTAAGTATTTTTTTTTTATAATTGTGGTATTTGCTTCTTTTTAGACATTTTGTGTGGAGGCTAGTGCCGTTAGCATGTTGTGCCGTGTGTGTGTGTGTGGGGGGGGGGCTAGTATGTAGTGGTGGGGGATAGGGAGAGACTTTACAGGAGTTTTCATGTTCGACTATTAATAACGTTATTGAACAATTAATCGAGGACGGCTGGCGAGTCTTAGCGAGAAGACGGCGTCGGAGTCCACGGTGATCGCACGGCAGGTTCGTGAGTGTTGTGCTCTCCACGCTCTCTCTCCCCCCCTCAGCTCGAGGGGCCGTAGCAGCTACTACGAACCCCGGTAATCGCTGCTATGAGTGTCGGTAGTAGCTGCTGTAGCTTGGAGCAGCTGCTACGAGCTCCGGTTGTAGCTGCTGTAGCTAGAAGTTAGCTACGGATGCTTGGAGCAGCTGCTACGAGCTCCGGTTGTAGCTGCTGTAGCTTGAAGTTAGCTACGGATGCTTGGAGCAGCTGCTACGTGCTCCGGTTGTAGATGCTGTAGCTTGAAGTTAGCTACGGATGCTTGGAGCAGCTGCTACGAGCTCCGGTTGTAGCTGCTGTAGCTTGAAGTTAGCTACGGATGCTTGGAGCAGCTGCTACGTGCTCCAGTTGTAGATGCTGTTGCTTGAAGTTAGCTACGGATGCTTGGAGCAGCTGCTACGTGCTCCGGTTGTAGATGCTGTAGCTTGAAGTTAGCTATGGATGCTTGGAGCAGCTGCTATGAGCTCCGGTTGTAGCTAACTTCCAGCCCAGTGCTGCCGTGGGAAAAAAATCAGTTGCACAGTACTAACGGGAGGACACGCGAGCGAGGGGGGGGGGGGGGGGGGAAGAGCGTGGAGAGCACAACACTCACAAACCTAACTTCCAGCTACAGCTGCTGCTACGGCCACTCGTTCAAGATACCGGAGGATGTTGTTGTCATAATGTGCGGGACTAGAACGATTATTCATTACCAGCCCTAGTTAGGGAAAATGTGTCCTTGTATCTTTGTATGCATGACAGTAGTACAAACATGAATAACATTGCTGCTTTTGGTGTTCAGGCAAGCACATCTGTTCACGGTGCTAGGCTACATCACGTAGCATGCCAGATGGACCCACCAAAGATGCGCACACATGGAACGCAGCTTTCTATGAAAACACTGCGACCTCACTACAAAAGTACAGGTTGGTTTACCCTCAGTTACATCGTCATGTCATTGATTGTGTCTCCGTGTTAAAGTTGTAACAGCATCTCATTTGTTGTGACCCAGCACTGATGTCGGTGTTGGGACCTCAGCTGTAAGAGGCCTCGCTTGGAGGAGGGAGAGGACAACCCAAGTTGTTGCAATATGGACTTCGGAGAGCCACAGGATGCTACCTATGATCCTGATGACTCGATCACAGTCTTGACTGAGTCCGCAGATGTGACGTGAGTGACTCAATATTTAATCTAAACATTTTAATAATCAGATGGATTACCATCCTACACTTTTTTAGCTGTTGCAGCCTTTTGGTGAAATATTTGTCTTTCTAATAAAATAGAATCTTCCAACCCTGTTCATAAGACACCCACATATATTGTCTATGAAAACTGCCCCCTGGAGCTGTTTGTGGTGTGTCCTGTGTGTCGGCGGGGGACAGATGTAATATATAAGAAGGGCGAGTGCACAGCAAAGCCGGTGAAAGCAGATGCAGCCTTCCGTGATTCTCACAGGCTCTATTTAAAACCCTAATAATGTATAAATAGTATGTGAAACATAAATAACATATAAATTAACTGCTGTCTTTAAATGGTCTTTAAAGACCATTTATTTATCGTCTTCACGATAAATAGAATAATATAATTATAAAAAGAAAATAATAAATCTGTATTACAGATTACGTGGATAACCTGTTGGACCTCATCTTTCACAAGGTTTTTCAGGACCCGGCCCCTTATGTGAATGAGGTGCTGAAGATCTCAACCTGAGGATCTCTCTGCCAAGCAGGAAGTTATTGCCAGCTATGTGAGCATCAGGGAACACTGCGTATCTGGAGCACCGAGCAGGATGGCAGGACCACGCTGATTCTCCAACCCAGATGGCCTCAACACCAGCTCACAAAGCTTCTGTACGCCGAATACTTGTAACGGCTGAGCAAAGTTTACATTGTATTTAGAGAATAAAAGGTGACACACAAATATAAACTGTTCCTTTGTTTACAGTTTGGGTACTGATGGCACAAAGTGTATTTTTGTAATCAATGTTTTTATTATACTTGGTATTTTTTCTATTTATTACCTCTGTCCCAGCCATTACATTTAATAACTATTATTAAAAAGCTCTGTGGCAATCTTTCTGACAATAAAAGTTTATAGAAACAGTTGTGTGCCTTTAATGTTTGATATGTAACATGTCAACAATTGACACGTGTAAGATGAGCAGCTGTGGCAATCTTTCTGACAATAAAAGTTTATAGAAACAGTTGTGTGCCTTTAATGTTTGATATGTAACATGTCAACAATTGACACGTGTAAGATGAGCAGTTAGCAAAGTAATACAGAGGGAAGAGTAATTTATGTATTTTATTCCTCAGTCATATTTGTATTGCAGAAATGACTGATATCTCATGCATAAAAAAAACAAAACTTACTGCTCTTTTCCTCTTGGACATAAAGGCCCATATTCTGCCCTATAGATGTTGAATGCATTCTGTAGTGAGAACACATTCAAACACATAGGCTAATTAATGGAGGTAAAAACGTTATGTCCTACACCTCCATGAGAGGGGGGAGGGATGAAAGGGGGTGGGCTGAGATGGGGGCGGGGTGAGAGGGGGGCAGGGCCCTCAAAACGGGTCGATCTGAGGAGGGCTGTTTTAGATTATCCTTGTGGTATTTTTACCAAAAAATGTTACAGATATTTCATTAAGACCCCAAGGAACCATATCAACTGTGGTGAAATGGGCATAATATGTCCCTTTTAATGTACATGGAGAATAATCCAGCCCCACATACATTAGCACCTCCTACGGGTTCTAAATTGACTTGGCGAGCTTCAGCAGGGGAACTTCACGTGACAACTGGATGAATTTATCTGAGGTAATATTATAGGAACACTATACTAATTAACTCTCCTCTGTGTTCACCTCATATTATTGAACAAGTAAAGAAGGAAATATAGACATGCTAACTTAAAGACGTGTTAATATCCTTTCCACGACAGTTTTATTGGAAAAGCCTCTTGCATTAATCATAAAGTAAAATAATGTCCAACAATGTGATGAATGAGTCCATCAGCAGGAGAACAATGTGAGGCACAGTATTGCTGCACACTCACATGTTACATCAAGGCTTTACTTGTAATTAAACGTGACGCTAAAGCCTGTCAGCTTGTAAAGCTGGTTTATGTGCGTCAGTGTGCAAGCCATTGGAGGAAATGAAGGAAGAGGAGGGTAAGAGGAAGGAGGGGCCGGGTTTAGGGAAGACAGCTTGAAAGTGTCACTGTCAGGAAAAAGTCAAAAAAAGTGACGGACAATTCAGAGCGACCAACTTTAAATAGGAATAGTTTGTCAGCGGTAAAAAGAAGACATTGGAAATACTTTCTTGATTTCAACCCAAAAATATTTTAATCCTTTAAATACCTGTAACGATGAGCTGTATCCCTGCCTCACACAGGTAAGATACATGACAAAAACATTCTAAATACTTAGAACATGATGTATCTACCTGCCCATGCTACCATAGCTGTGAGAAATGGTGTTTTGTGTTATATTCTTAAATCAGAGGGTACCATAAATTCAACAAGATCATACCTGAGACTAAATTTATTGGGACCATGAAATGGAAATTAACTGCCTGGAATGAAATCATATATACAATTCATGACAGTAGCATCACTGTCTCTATTCAGGCCTATATAAATTCAGAAATAAAGCATTGTGATTAGAGACATTTACTCACATATTCTGTCCCTCTAGATTTTAAATACTCTGTGTGTGTTTATACACATATAACTAGAAATATGAACTCATGCCTTGGTTACAAAACATAAATGTTTGCAATGTCAATGTCACATTACAGGATAATCACTCCATTATACAACTTAATAATTATAACCCTATATGTCAGGCTGTCTTTTTTGTTTTCCACCTTTTCTCACCCTTCCCCCATCTTTGCAGCTGACAAGTCAGTTGTTGTTCAAGCCTGTTATTTCATTAAGTGCTTACCTGCAGATTAACTCAGAGGAAAATAACATCTTACTTTGCCAGCTCCCTCCTCAGCCCTGAAGTATTTTTCAATACAGCCCAAGTATTTTTGTCCCGCTGAAACCTATGATAAAGCACAGTCTGTGAAAATGAGTTAAATTAAATTAAATGTTTGGACCACATTTGCTTGTTTAGCTTATATATACACTATAGGATAAAATTGTTCCAGTTTAACTGGTGATCAGGTTAACAGGTGGTATTTGTGTATGTTTTAGTCTATCTGAATGAATATGTTTTAACTCACAATATATTATGTAATAACCCTAAACATTTTTACTATTCTCTCCAATTTCTTTTAAATTTTTAACAATGTGAATGCGATAAAATGAAATACAATGAATATAGAGCAATGATTAGCATTTGAAACTCTCATAACGAAAAGCCCCAAATGTTAGCCAGATGTCTTGGAAGGTGTGAGTTGAGCTGTTTGAAATCATAAACCTTATTTGACACAAATACGCTGAGGTTGTCATTGAGTCAAACCAAAGCAAAGCCCCTGTCAAGGCTGTTTGTGTTCTGACAACATGGCAGTGTTCAATTTCTGTGGCTACCATTCATGTACACACCCAGAACAGGCGGAAAAATACCACAACTCCATGTGTCTAAATCAGTGGCTCTCAAACTTTTTCTCTCATGCCACACTTTGGAACTCAAATATTTGTCATGCCCCACCAGTGGGTGGCATGCGGGAGCACCCCTGCCCCAACAAAATGATGACAAAATGGGCCATATTTAACATGTGTATTTAGATAACATACACATGAACATTAAATCCACATTAGTTTCAGGAATTTCTGATGTAAAAATAAAAACCTTTAAAAAACATTGTAACATTTGTCAATTTTTCAAAAAATAGTGCCATAAATTTGCTTAAATTTAACTTAATGGAAGTACTTAAGGTGACATGTATCACTACATTCCTCCATCAGTATGTACTTTTCAATAATAGAGAAAAAATAAATTCAATTATATCACTTTGTTACTAAGATGATAAAGCTCAACCAAAAAGAACACGTGCATGTGACTGGGGTGTAATGTTTCTAAGTGTCTTCTTAATTTGTTAGGTCTCATAGAGTTTTCAAATATGAAATACACACTGGTCTCTCCTCATGTTGTTCCACATTGACTGTGAATAACGATGAAGATAGACTTCATCGTTATTTCTTTTCAACTTGTTTTTTGAACAATGTCTCTTGAACACTGTCTCTTGGCCCCGGGCCTGAGTGTGTGCACTGTCCGTTCACGAAAAACATGCGCGACATGCACAACACTGTAGAGGAAGCCACTGCAGAGGGGCTGAAGCCGCGGTTTGCCGACCCCTGGCTACAGCGAAAGAGCGATTTGTTTACTGCTCCGCCGTAAAAGAGATCCGGACTTCAAAACATTAGTTTGGCTATAATATTAGTTCCACCTCACATTTCCTCACGTTTCCCCCACCTGTTATGCCTCCTTGCCCCACACAGTTTGAGAATCACTGGTCTAAATAAACTAAAACCCTCGTTAATGTGATTGGAACTCTGTGAGGTTGATGTCAAGGTCATTGCATTGTAGACTTGGGGCAAAGAAGGCATTGTGCTGTGTTGATGAAATGCAGATCTTTGATAGTGTAAATGCTTCAGGCAAATTGACCTTAATTAAACAATGTGTTGTGCTTTTTGCAGTATGAGCACCATTCTCAGTCAAGTAGAATCTCAGATGGAGGACAGTTCAATGGAGCGAAGAGGCAGCAGAGCCTACCAGGTACAACTGACATACTTGCCTTCCTTAGTGTCCCTTGATTAAATTGCATCACTTGTTTTCAGATCCACATTTTTTATTAGTTTTAATAGTGTTATCTCTATCCAATAGTTCTTCACTTTCTTGTTCGTGTTGTTTGCTAAACAAATGATAAAACACACATACATGCACCTTTATATACTCTACATTCTTTACAATAAGCCTTTTACTTTTGTATTTGTCACTTTTTAATCATTATAAAAGAGATGATTTCATTGAAAACCACCCCCTTAAAAAATGCTGGGTTCAAATAACGCCATTTTGGTTATAGCCTCAAACCAGCATTTTTAGTGTGTAGATTAGACTGAACCATACAACTTGACTAGACTGTGCAAAGTTGAGGATGTAGCTAAAAACTCGTTTGACTGATAACAGCTTGAATCTAAAGTCGGTAAATGTTGCTTGGTGATTTAATACAATAAATGTACATATTTATGAAGATCTCACATCATCTTTACATTCTGCTTGCCCTACCCTTTCTTTCTCTGATTGCCTCTCTGATGTCTGTGATCACATATATAGTATTTTAAGGACGCTGAATCCAAAGTAAAGCTTTTATTCATTGACATGTTTTTCTGCTTCTGTATCAGACAATGGAACGTGTGTGAACCAGAGACCCGTTGTTAACAGTTTAGAACAGGCAGGCACTACATTCAAGACATTTACAGCTTCTGCTCTCTTCTGCTATTTATGATTTTATAAAATTGTTTGACAAAATCACTAGATACATGTGTTATTGCAGCAATTTAAGTGATTTCTGCAAGTTTACAAGTGAAATGATCCCTCTGTCACTCTGGTTTGTATGTTTGGCTACCATGTGATCGAATGATTTTTTTTGAACTTTTTCTTAAAAAGACAACATACCTATTAAGCTGTTAGCCTGGTAAATTTAAATTATTATACAATTAATATTCCCATTTACATGTAGCCATGAATAGTCCTGAAAAACAATCCATTCATCCATATCAACCAATGACTTGGTGTCTAGTTGGTTTTTGGACAACACAGGCAAGAGGCTATGCTTTGCAAACTGCAATAACAGACATTTTATAAACGTGCTGTAAGCATGTCTAAAGAATTATTCTAAATTCTGAAAAAGATTAGTACATCTTTAGTACACAGTATATCGTGTTTTTTGTTCAAACATGCTTAATACTAAATATACAATGTTATCGTTCATGTAAACTCACTGTGGATGGGGAAGTCCATCCTTGTGTTGGGAATTGTGGAATTTTCTACAGAAAGTACCTGTAGGGATTTGTCTAAAAACATTGGATTTCCAACACGGCCTGTCCTGAGATATTAGAAACCAATTTATTTTGAAAGAGCAACAGTACTTAGCTGATCCATTGTGAAGCTTGATAACTCCATCACTCAATCTATGTAAACTCAGATGGTTTTAAACTTCTTAAAAGTTTGGAATAACATAAATAATTAGCATAACTTTAGATTTTTTTTAAGGAAAATGAATACAAATCATATATCTCCCTGGTCCAGATCTTTCCAGAAGCCGACAAAAATGAAGACTCAGATTCCAGTTCTTACCCTGATGACTTTCTGTATAAGAGGGAGCGTCTCCCCTCTATTGTTGTGGAGCCCACTGAGCTCAGTGAGTTGGAAAGTGTGGCGCATCACTGGCCTCGTCAATGCAAAATGAGCCACAATGTGGTTGAAGAGGAGGAAAGCTCTGGTGATCACACAGAGGCCTCTGTGGATGGAGATCAGCAGGAGGAGATGGGGATTGAAGAAAGGTGAGGACACTGCAGTTGTATATTATTTTATCCTGCCTTTCAAACACATTTGAACTGTGTTCATTTTATCCCTGCACAAAGACAATTAAGTTAAGTTCAGAGGAGGATATCAGAGTACATTTATGCTAATGTGGTGTAAATGATGGCGTTTGAAATCGAATTTTAATGTTTCATCACTTCAGTGAATTAAATACAATATGATGGATAAAATCATCTGTATCCTTTGTAACATATGACAGTTTCTTTACATTTTCATTGTTGCAGCTCAGTTGGCAGGAAGTTTTCTATTGGACCGTCCCAGAGTCAACTGTCCCTCTCCCGTCTAACTCCGCCTGCCTCCCCCACCCACCTTGAAGCTGCCCCACCATGTCAGAAGAGTTGAACCAGTACAACCAGTATGGACTGACACCATTGCAGTTTACCTGAATTGTGTATATTTAAAATGTATAACCAGTTCATGAGTACTATACCAATAAATGATAATCCTATTGGGAAGGGTGAGTAAAGTGAGGATGCAAGATCCATTTCAGATAACTAATATTAAGGTGATCCAGTATTACTATATCCAGTTTAGAATTATCTGTGGTTAACTGCTGCACTTACTGTATCTGACTTGTGGACTGAAGTAATGAGTCTGTAGCGACAACCTCCAGTACTTTTGAGGGTGAATTTATTCCTTTGCAACACCAGTCTCATTCTACAGCACGCATGTGATGAATTATCCAGTTTACTAAAGCATGAAGGCCCAGACCCCAAATGTCTGTTATGGCTGTTACCGTAGCAATGGGAGCTACAACTGTGGCATGGAATAACTTCGTCATTGCATTAGTGGACCCACAGAATGGAGGGCACCTCCATCATGTCAAAATAATTGACCAGTATGTGTATGAGGTTTTCACAGATATGAATATTGAATTAAATTGCCTAATAATTAAACTGTATATGTCAACGAGTAAAGTGTACAGTCCCTTCGAAATGTATGTTTTTTTTTAAGTCATAGTCAGAGTATAGAAGTCATAGTAATGTCACCAACTGTAGTATGGAACATTTGCATAACAGTTACAGTTATAAGGCCACATTCATGTTTACAATGCTCACTATATCAACACCTTCATATAATTCTATCGGTTCAGCCACATTTGAGAATATAATAGATGGCGACTGTTGAGATCATCAATGTTAATGTTTTTTATAGCCACAGATTTTGGGTGAACTTCTCTTTCCGTCATCTTGTAAGAAAAACTGTAAAATCTGAAAATACAATTTCACAACTACATGTGTCCTGCATCATTCATGATTGAGGAATGAAACATGAAACATTACTGAACAGAACATGCTGCTACAGTCCCACCTGGGTGAATGCTGATGCCAGAAATCCTTCTGTGCCCACATGCAAAAAAACAAAACAATGCAGTAGTTCTAATCAACTATAGTGATATAGTTCAGACCAATATGCACATGTCATTTCTAAACAGCCAGTGTGGGTGGCTAAAATCTTAAGACCAGTTAAAAAATGTCATGAATTTGCATTTTGCACTGTTGAATCTTAGGAAGGTTCTAAGTAGAGTTTCAAAATGCAAAAAGAAGAAATGGGAACAAGAGCCCCAAAGTTGTGAGCAGGCAATTTATTGAAAACAACAATTTAACTGAAGTAGGCTGTTCATCAGCTGATCACAAGTTTAAGACCACAGCTAAAAAAAAAAAAAAACCTTGTCCCGTGTCTTGACGGACAGCCATTCGGATCCTCCGGCTCAGCGCTGGTGAGACTTTTTTGGGTCTACCACTTGATTTTTTGGTTCCATAACCCTGAGGATCTTTTAAGAAATGCAAAATGACTGTCTTACTGCGTTCAACCTCAGCAGCGATGGCACGTTGTGAGAGGCCTTGTTTATGCAGTTCAACAATCCTACCATGTTCAAAGATGGTGAGCTTGTTTGCCTTTGCCATCAAGAGATCTTCACAGTGTGATTACTTTACAGGAAATGACATGGAATCCAAATTTTTGCACAGATTTTGTTTTTTAAAGGCTGTGGTCTTGAACTTTTGATCAGCTGATGAACAGCCTATTTGAGTTAAATTGTTGTTTTCAATAAATTGCCTGCTCACAACTTTGGGGCTCTTGTTCCCATTTCTTCTTTTTGCACTTTGAAGCTCTACTTAGAACCTTCCTAAGATCCAACAGTGCAAAATGCAAATTCATGACATTTTTTAACTGGTCTTAAGATTTTGATCAGGAGTGTAAATATTAATTATGTCAATGCCTCTACACTTACAAGAATAGAATAATGTATAGGTTGTTTGGGCTAGGAGAACCACACACACTGGAATCAATCAAATGCAAGACACAGTTTTTACTGTTGCTAAAGTTGTAGTTTCCTAGCAGATTGAGGATCATATAGGTTTCAATAGTCCAATTTCAATTCAAATTGACCGGTTTCACAGAAAGGCCCATCAAGTTACATCAGTGAGCTTGTGTCTACAGATTCTGACCTCTAGAGGGAACAAGAGCAACACATCTCACTGGTTGAGTCTAAAAAAAACTATGTGGCAACTCAATTTCAGCAGAGAACTTTCTGAAAAGAATAGTGGTTGATTTGATGCAAAACTCTGATAGCCACTTTTTTTGAATATCAAAGTTGGAACATATAGTCTCTGCAAAAAGATGTCTGAACATTTCTTAGTTGACCATTTTAGATTTAGAATGTGTTAAAGTGCCCTTCATCAGTCAGCTGACCAGGCATAAAAGTTTAAATGAGATAAACCCTGAAAATATTGTCAATTGGTGCAGTCCAAAGCCATAAATGAATTTAGACCCGTGGACAACCAGTCACATAGCTGATGACAGGCACTCACATGTCATGGTGACCCAGTCCAGTGGTTGTTGTGGTGAAACCATTCATCAGGAGAAAAAGAGGGACTGGCCATTGTCAGGGCAGGAAAGTGTTAAGGCCTACATTGTAAGACTTTCATAAAATTAATTATTTTCTTTCTTTCTTAAAAAGGAACCAAAATGCAGAGAAGACTTTATAGGCTTAAGGAAATTAAGTTTCAAAAGACAAATATGGTCAGAATTCTGAACTCTGCTTACAATTTCTTTCTTTGTGTTTCTCTGTGGACCTACATATACAAAATACATCTCCACAGTCTACATGACAAACACTACCTACACACACTATACAGAGAGACTGTGTGGATGTGTTTTGATGAATCTTCAGATAGACTTGACACAATGGGACAGTCTGACATTTTACTATATGAAGCAATAATACTGTGGATAGTGTGGCCTACTTTCAGTCTAAAATGTGCTAATGTTTCATAAAGGCTGGGCCGCTGCTGTGGTGTTCTTGGACTTCTCTTGCTCTCCCTCACCTTCATCAGAGCTGAAAATAAACCTTGGGGGGAGGGGGCTCTGGAAAGAAACAGAGGTTGGTTGACATTGCCTTGGGATTTTGAGAAATTATGCTGACATTGAGCAACACAAATGTTTTGTCTTATTTATACATTCACTCTTTGTCGGCTCCGATGGTTCTACAATCCCCCCTGGTTCTTTTTACTTTGATTCTTGACTAAACATTAGTCAAGAATCAAAGTTGTGGTCTTCAATGCTAAACTGTTGTGGTCTTCAATGCTAAATGATTGTGGCTGTTGAGATACATGCCCCGGAAGAACCAAGATTAGATATATATTCAAACTTTGGTCTTCAAATGTATTCATTCCTAGCTAATCTGAATGTATCAAATTAATCCAAATAGCAGAGGGAGCAGTAAGGGAGCACTGTGAACCCCAAATAGCCCAGAGTGGATTTGAGTGACAAATGGTCCCACATGGTTTGTTAGGGAAAAATACAATACATGGTAGAAAAATATCTCTAGCACCAGCCGAGCCCGGGGACCCACTCGAAAGGCCCACCCTGAGTGCTCGAAATGCCTAGAAATGTCCCACACGTTTGGTTAGGGAAAAATACAATACACGGGAGAAAAAAGTCTCCAGCACTAGCCGAGCCCGGGGACCCACTCTAAAGACCCACCCTGAGTGCTGAAAAATGCCCTAAAATGTCTCACTCTTTGTGATATAAAAAAAAAAAAAAAAAAAAATGTGCTGTACAGAGAGGCACTGTATGAATGTGGGTGTGATTTGGCCAATGGAAAAAGCATGAAATGCTTTGAGTGGTCATCAAGAGCAGAAAAGCACCACAAAACGTAAATGCAGATGACTTACCATTTACAGTGTGCAGAAGAAGGTGGAGTAACCATTAGTGGCTAACTGGCATTCTTAATTGACTAAATCTAGCAGTTACAAAGCTTTTGAGAGCATCTTTAAATTTGCGTCTTAATCAATTCAGAAAAATATCTTGAAATTACATATTTTTTAGTGGCCATCATTCCTTCTCTTCATTACCTCTAAAAGACCTCAGCAGACATGTTGAGGCATGCACTCCTCAAGTTTTTTTTATCATTTGTCGATGTTACGGGCCGTGTTTTGTCTCTCTCCCTCTCTCTCGTCTACTCCAGGTGGGAGCTCCAGAAGCAACTCCACTGGCACAGCTGCGGCCACTCTGGCATCAGGGTGTGGCCAATAAAGACCCCCAGCTGTGCCAGTTAGCGAGGCAGCAGTTCGGGAGCGGACGTAGAGAGGATTCGGGCTGTGTTGACGTGCCGCAGGGGCTTGCTGTGTCATAGTATTGGTTGTTGGTTGGTGTTTTTCTTTTTCCCCTTCCGCCATAGGAAGGGTGTTTTCTGTGAACTGAAAGATTATTTAATAATTCCTGCGGGAGCTTGCGGGACGTAACAGTCGACCACAACCTCAAACCAATGTGTTATTTTTCCCTCTTTAGACTATGTCAACTATCGCCATTGTTCCTGTAACAACTACTGAAGCCAGCAGAGGTTGCTAAAATGCGTTGATGGGATATATTTAAGGTGTTATTCACTCCAAAATTTAAAACCAATCATCAACCATTGGCCACTAGAGTTTAAGGGATACATTTTGTTGCAGCAGAATCCGAAGTACACTTCAGACATAATAAAACAACATAAAAAACATGAAATGCCTCCATGCTGCTCGTGTGGTGTCAAGTGTCTGCAAGCCCCGACATTCATATTCGGCTCAAAACGGTGTTGATTACACCATGTGTTAACCTTAATTGCAGGTCGCAATTGACTTCAATTTTATTGGATTCGCATGCAACAAAGTTTACCCCTTAAACTCCAGAAGTGTTTTGTGAACTCAAAACACTTCACCCATCCCTCCATTGGCATCGTGGTGAGTATACAATGAGTGTATTTAAATGTTTCCCTTCAAAGTACCGCACAGACTATAGGGTGTAATTTTTCAGGGATGAATGAACTGGGTAGAAAGCTAAAGGAACAATGATACAAGGATGGAAGAGACAAATAGGTAAATCACACTGAATCTCTTAAAGTTAAAAAAATAATAGCCCCTCTGTCTCCTCTCTCACCATCACCCTCTCTGTCTGGATAATGAAAGCCAGATGTATACACATGAGGCCCTCATTCCCCCCCCCCATCTCTCACTGTCTGTTTCACTTTCTCAGTGTGGGTTTCCTCCTCAGGCTCAGTGCCTCTCTGTTCCTCCTCCTGCCTTCTTGCCCCCACCCCCTCCCCAGACTCTCTTGCAATACAGGAAATACTCCAGGTTCCTGGCCCTGAAGGGAGCGTGTTTCTTCTAACCACTAACAGATGGAGGGATGAAGGATTGGAAGAGAAGGACATCAGCGTGAAAGGATGGCGACTGGGAAAAAGTCGCAAATACTGAGATAGATTAAATGATAAAGACCTTCAGATGTAGCAGAAGTGAGAGGGTCTGTTGTTTCCCTTTGACGCATTTGTGGCTTATATGAGCAGTTCTAATTCTTATTTCCTGTCTTTTGCACTTTAATGAATATAAGCAGCTATAGCTGAATCCGAATGTCATAAAACAACCCAGTTAATATAAATCCCCTTCTGCTCGCCTGCATACACACACTAACACATACAAACATACACACATGTTTTTATATATATTTTAGTGAGAACGATCCTTGGCAAAATGCATTTCCTAACGCTCCATCCCAACCTTAAACATCACACTTATAACCTCACTCAAATCCTTACCCTAACTCTAACCTAAACCCAATTCTTACCCTAACCCTAAAACCAACAAGGTTACAAAGTGTTTCACAAATTAAATCAATCAATCAAATTTTATTTGTATAGCCCATATTCACAAATTACAATTCATCTCATAGGGCTTTAACAGGGTGTGACATCCTCTGTCCTTAACCCTCAGCAAGAGTAAGGAAAAACTACTAAAAACCCTTTTAACAGGGTAAAAATATGTAGAAACCTCAGAGAGAGCCACATGTGAGGGATCCCTCTCCCAGGACGGACAGAAGTGCAATAGATGCCACGTGCAGGAGAACATCATCAATAATCAAAGTCATCCCGAAGGACAACCCCAACATGACATGCCAAGCAGTCCCGCTGCAAGCACAGTCCATGCTCAGCAACCATCTAGACCACGATCCACCATCCAGACCAGTAGCCACTCCAGTCCTCAGTCACCGCCCACCGCCGCCCACCAGGACCCATCACAAGCCACCACCGCGGTCCTGGTCCACCGCCCGTGCCCAATGCCAACACGACACAGGGTCCGCCACCAGCACCACGATCAGCCCACATGACTCAGAATCCGCCACAAGGATCCAACACCGCGACCCCCGGTGCGCGATCCACAAACCGCAATCCATGGTGCGGCCACAGAGGCCCTGGATTTGCGGGTGATAAAGCAAAGAGATTCCGGGGAAGGGGGATAGGGATGGAGAAGAGGAAGGAGAAGCTGGAAAGAGAAGCTCCGTGTGTCATGTGTCATTAAATAGAACAAGTAACGTTCTGGCGCACTAATTAGCTCTAACTATAAGCTTTATCAAAAAGGAAGGTTTTGAGCCTACTTTTAAACGAAAAGATGGTGACTGCCTCCCGAACTGAAAGTGGTAGATTATTCCACAGCCGAGGGGCTTGATGGCTAAAAGCTCTGGCTCCTACTCTACTTTTAGAGAATTTAGGGACGACAAGTAGGCTTGAATTCTGGGAGTGGAGTGCTCTAACGGGTTTATAAAGTAATAACAGCTCTTTAAGGAAAAAAGGCGCTATATTATTAAGGGCCTTGAAGGTGAGGTGGAGAATTTTTAATTCTATTCTAGATTTAACTGGAAGCCAGTGTAGCGATGCTAATATTGGAGAAATGTGCTCTCTTCTCTTTGTTCTCGTCAGGACACGTGCTGCGGCATTTTGGACAAGCTGTAGAGTCTTTAACGACTTACTGCTGGAGCCTGATAATAATGAATTACAATAGTCCAGTCTCGATGTAACAAAGGCGTGGACTAGTTTTTCTGCATCTTTTTGTGAAAGGACATAATTTTTGAAATATTACGCAAGTGGAAAAAAGCGGTCCTAGAAATTTGTTTTAAGTGAATATTAAAGGATAAATCAGGATCGAAGATCACTCCCAAGTTCCTGACTGTTTCATTGGAAGCATGGGCAATGTCGTCTAGCGCAGGTATATCATTAGATAATGCATCTCTAAGGTGTTTGGGGCCAAGTATTATAACCTCTGTTTTTTGTCTGAGTTTAATAAGAGAAAATTGCAGGTCATCCAGGTTTTTATGTCCTTGAGAAGAAGTTTAGTTAATTGATTACTTTGTTCAGGTTTTATTGACAAATATAACTGGATGTCATCCGCATAGCAGTGGAAATTTACCGAGTGTGTCCTGATAATGTTTCCTAGTGGAAGCATATATAATGAGAATAAAATTGGGCCGAGCACAGAGCCCTGTGGAACACCATGGTTAACTTTGGTGCGCACAGATGACTCATCATTAATTTGCACAAATTGGGAGCGATCAGAAAAATACGATTTAAACCAGTTAAGGGCGGTTCCATTAATGTTACTTAACTGTTTGAGTCTTTGTAATAAAATTTGATGGTCAATTGTGTCGAATGCTGCACTGAGATCTAACAGAACGAGGACAGACACAAGTCCCTGATCTGAGGCTATTAAAAGGTCAGCCAAGGCTGTCTCTGTACTGTGATTGGCTCTAAACCCCGATTGAAAGTCTTCATATATATTATTTTCCTGGAGAAACTCACACAGCTGATTGGCAACAACTTTTTCTAAGATTTTAGAAATGAAGGGGAGATTAGATATTGGCCTGTAATTGGCTAAAACCTCTGGGTCTAGGGTGGGTTTTTTGAGTAGGGGTTTGATGAAAGCTATTTAAAAGACTGTGGTACATAACCTGATGATAATGACAGATTGATAATGTTAAGTAACGAACTATCAATTAGGGGCAGAATTTCTTTAAGTAATTTGGTAGGAATGGGATCTAAGATACAGGTTGTTGGTTTAGAACCTGAGATTAATTTGGTAAACTGATCACGGGTGATCAGAGAGAAGCTGTCTAACCACAATGAGTAGGTTTGTGCACACACTGACTGAAACCAATATAATCTAGTATTGAAATAAATGCTACGCTAAGGCAATCTTTATTATTATCAACATGAATATTAAAGTCACCAACAATAATAATTTTATCGGTCTTTAGGACTAAGTTAGATAAAAACTCAGGGAATTCCTTTAAAAATTCAGTATAAGCCCTGGGAGCACGGTAAACTACGGCAAATATGATTGGCTGTTGGTGGTTCCTGGATTGGCGTGGAAGACTAAGAACCAGACATTCAAATGATTTGTAGCTGAGTTTAGGTTTAGGATTAATTGATAGACTGGAGTTAAAAATAGCAGCAACTCCACCTCCTCGCCCAATTTCTCTAGGAACCTGTGAATTTATATGACTGGGGGGAGTAGATTCATTTAGACTGACATATTCATCAGGATGCAGCCACGTCTCAGTGAGGGACAATAAATCTATCCATTGCAAAAAAAGAAAAAGAAGGTTGTATGTTCAAGCTGGTCCTCACAAAGATATATGTAAAAGCACACACACTTGTTGTAGGAGTCACGTGCCATAGTCTGCTATAACTCAGTTTAAGTAAATGCATCTATAATATTTCTATCTTTAAATTGACTTTTTTTCTGATAAACTCATGTCTTGTGTAATGGCCATGCAAGTGCACGGTTCCTTTGTGCAGCAAAAAAGTGCAGTTGGTACAGTCCAGCCAGAGAAAACGTGGAGGATCTCCTCAGTCCAGTGCGTGTGAGAACAACTATTCTTTTCGATCACTTGTGTGCTGTGTGTGTTTTCTATGCCTGTGTCGTGATGTGTGGTCTGAATATACATATAGTGAGGGAGTGAACGAGCGTCAACTGATGAAACTAGTGGTTATTGTTTTTCTTCTAGAATATTTAAGAAACACAAATGTTATCTTTTGATATATCTTTATTTTCTAAAACACATTGTATATACCACATTACAATTTTCATTCAAAAGGAAGCTCATAGTGAGTTGGGTAGTGCATGTAAAATGATAATACTGTCAAATACTGAAAGTGACATTGTAACATTAAATACATTCTTGTGCAGGCAACCATGTAATTATTATTAATATTAAAACGTTAGAATTGAAAAATGGATAGCATTCAGCACCCTTCAATAGGGTATATATATATAATAGTACAAAGTTGCTCTGTAAGTGAGACATAATCCCACGAACATTTTCTAAAGATAATTTAAAGATACTGTTGTGTCTTACTGTGTTTTGTGTGCTGCTATAAAAAATTACAATAATTAACTCAGCTGCAAATTCAGAGGCCCTTTGTATTGTAATAACTTGTACTTCCACCAGAACCACTCCTTTTCAGTTTCATATTTGGCCATGGCTGACAGATAAAGTTAATAACATCAATAATAATGCACACAATGTGCACATGTAAATGTTTGTTGAGAGTGGATAAAGATGATGGATAAATAGGAGTTAAACTTGCATGGGAAAGTGGGAGACAAAGGATCCTTCTTTTAAAATTAAGGCTGACTTCATGGCAATGAAAACATACTCTTTAAACATGCAGCAGTTTTCACCTGTCTAGTAAAATAACTAAGCCTCTTTCTACATGGGGAAAACACCTGTCGTGTAAATGCAACTTCCCTAAATACCAAAATTAATTTATAAAAAACAACAGAATTAGAGAAGAAGGTTGATACATTTTTTTAAGAGTCACATTCAATAAGAGCAGAGGATCACTTTCACTACCTGTCTCTGATCATTTTACACAGGGTAGTTTCATAAAGTTTGCGACGACCTGGATTCACTTTCAAGTTACTGTTATTGATGGCTGATGACAACCACCAACCTCCCCAGCCAACATCTGGAGCCATCAGTGGCAGTAAATACTCAGAATTGAACATAAATGACATAGGGTGATGAGTTTCTTTTTTACGGCAAACATGTACTGGTCGAACCATTGCCTTCCTTAGAGAGTGTAAAGCTAATGCTAATGTCTGCCACCCACCAATTGCTGATGCTTTTTTTGCCTCAAGTTACAATACTAAATCAGTACTCACCAGCCCGTAGCCTGAGATCTTCTAATAAGGTAATGTTTAGATATTCCTTGTTCAAAACCAAAGCTGACCGGGGCTTTGCTGTCAAGGTCCAATGTTATGTTAATGATCCGACAGTTACTCATTAAAAGGTTAAAGTTAAAGGTCCGATGTTACCAACTTAGATCGCTCATACATACAATCCACACAAAAAGGAAAACAAGAATAAAAATAACAAAATTTGCATGAAAATATAAAAATGGCATTGCATGAGAACCAACAGCTCATAAAAACGCTTGTATATTGAACATTTATCTGAGTATGGCTGAAAGCTAAAACTATGAAATACTGTGACTTCCAAGACATTCGGGTTGACATGTGCTTTGATATTTCATTAGATCAGGCTATCCTTTGACAAAGCATGAGTCATCCAAACTTCCATCCACTATTAACTGTTACACTATTACACTTAATAAACAATTTTACATACAAAATGTTAAACAAATAACTGATATGGTGATGGCCATTTCTTTCATTGCTTGTTGAGGGTGATCTAAAGCCCTCCGATCAATTCAGTCAGAAGGTCAGACTACTTCCATGTAGAATTATTATATAGATTTATTATATAGATTTTCATATCATACCTAATTAACATTTTTGTTGTGTTCACAGTTTGTGTTCTGTCATGCTACTACATAGTCCAAAGCTTGACAGCTCATATTACTTTATTTTGGCCATTATTCCACTTCATACAGTGGTCATTACTTTCAGCGAACCAGTGCGGAAGCGCAAGATCTTCTTCTTAAGGGCATGTGAGGCCTTAATCTTGACAAAAGCTTTGGGCTGCATTGGGGCTCCAGGTGGGGCCGGAGGTGATGGGAGGGAAAGTTGAGGGGGGAGTTGTTGGGGCCAAACCAGACCACCACTTTCATCTGAGTCACTGGATAACGAGCTGGAGTCTGGAGAGTCAGCCTCGCTCATGCTTGACTCAGACTCACCCTGATCTTGATGAAGGTAGTTCTCACTTGGCTTACACAGTGGCACTTGATCCCTCTCTAACTGGTACTCCATGGGTTGATGATGGTGTGAGTGTTGGAGGAGATTATGGTTGCGGTGTGGAGAGACATATGATGCATGTGTACGAGATTTGCGTGTGCGCCTAGGACAAGGCTCCCTTTGGTTTGCCACATGTGCTGGTACGGGCAGCTGGTCAGCTTCATCTTGGCTGAGCTCAAGACTGGACTGCCAGCGCCGACAGCTACCACTTCCTTGCTGTTGTTTCTTGCTCCTGGATTGACTACTCCGGCTTCCCCTTCCACCACTCCCACTTTCTCCACCATCCCTCTCTACCGAATTGTACTTGCGCTCTGGAGCCCTTTGCAAGCTGTTCTCTGACTGTGACCTACACGCCTTCTTCCCTAGCCTCTTTGTGGCACCACTTCTCTCTTCATTCAAACGGCACTTCTTTGGGCCCCCCCGACATCGGGAGGGCTGGACCTGAGAAGCTGTTGGCTGCTGCTCTTCATGATTTTGGTTTCCTTCTGGAGAAAACATGCTTCTGTTAGGTTTAAGTATCCCAGAGCCCTTCTGGGGATTGGAGTGATACTGAGCATAAGCTCTGGTGTAGGCTCGACAGGGCTGAGCTGGAATATACTCTGCATTGACCAACTGCCCATCAGGAGAAGGTGGATAGTGAGACTTTGACACAGCTGAAGCTGGCTGGTAGTTGTGAATCAGGGTTGAATCGGTTTCACTATTGCTGGAGTCTTGTTTGGCTGGCTGCACACTGCAAGATCGATAATCTGGCAAGGTTGAGCTGGATGTGTGAACCATAGAGGCCTGCCTTGGCTTGTGATAAAATCCTGGTTGATACGGGACACTTTGGAGGAGGTGGTTGTGGTATAAGGGTGAGGCCTCTTCATTAAACTCTGTCCCAAGCTGACATTTCTGATCCACATTTTGGCAAGCCTGTGAGGCAGCTCCCTCTGAACACTGGGACAGAGTTGAGATCTGTTGAACAGACACCTGCTTTAGTGAATCTTGTTCTTCCTTACGGCACGAACTACTCTGCCTCACAACATTGACAACTCGGGCATCATGTGAGAGGCTGGTGCGGGGCTTGGAGGGGCGCATGGGTAAAACTCTGCGTTGGATAAGACTGAATATGTAATTCTCTACTTTTTGTGCTTGTTGATAATCTTCCTGACTGGGATCATCATTCCATATCACCCCAAAGGCATCAGTAACCGTGGCTTGTCTCGTCGTGTCTGATTGCCATGATTCTCCTATCTCTGTCTCTTGTGTACCCTCAGGGACTAAGAGGGAACTTGGGATCACAGGTTGATTATTTGATTCAGGAGATCCTTTTTTCTGCGTTACAAGGACATCTCCTGACAAACAAAGAAAAGACCAAATAAATGATCAGTATTATTTTTGGTTTTACAACTACAGTATCCTGACCATTGCAAATGGAAGACAAAGAATGGGATTAATGCAACACTCCTATCTGTATTGTATATTATAAAGTATGTTGTGGACGGATGAGCATGAAAGCTACCAGGAGCTTAACACTTTTAAAATATATATATTTACACAAACATATATTACAATCATGACAATCATATTTTCTTTTTGATACTTAATCTTGTAATTACATACCTACTAATTCAACAAACATCTCTGTATGTGTAAATCATATCTCAAAAACCATTCATCTCATTGGATTCACACTTGGTATAAGTATATATCTAAGGCAGTGATTCTCAAATGGGGGTACGCGTACCCCTGGGGGTACTTGAAGGTACTCCAGGGGGTACTTGGGATTATTTTTTTTTATAATTAAAATTAGCATCCATTCAAATATCCTTGAAAAATTGTTACTTAACAAATATTCAATATAATATAAGTGTAAGTTTATGAACTAAATTGTTATATTCAGTAGGCTTTTCAATTTAATTATCCTAAAAAAACAGAATCTCCCCCATACCGATGGTTTGACCCAACCTGGCACACGCCACCTGTCATCGCCTGTCATCACCTGCCTTGAAAACTTCAACAATGGAGTCGAGTTGAAGTGCAGCAGCAATACTGCTGAAACACGGAGGGACAAGCGCCAAAGAAGGCGAAACCAGAGCAGAGAGCCTTCCCTAAACAACACCGTGAGAGCTTGTGCCTTTTCGAAGGGGCGCTAATACGTAAAAGTTTTCCGTTGTGAAGTTAATGATTCATAACAAGAAGTCCGCGTCTCTACCGGTACCCTTTCAAAATAAAAGCCTGTAATACAAAAGCGGAAATGAAATTGTAATACAATAAAATAACAGAAAGACACTTCACCAATATTAACATTAACATAGATTGGGTTATTTACACTTTTTGTTTTTTTCTGTGGGGAGAGATTAGCCAACAGTGGCATTAAGCCACCACATCTTCAGCGGTATCTCCAGACAAAACATGAAAGTCATGTTGCTAAGCCACCTGAGTTTTTTAAGAGGAAACTTTCTGAATTCAGGTCATCTCAAGACACGATGCAAAAAGCCTCCCAGAAGCAAGCGGAAACAAGCTACCTGTCAGTATTCTTTTCGATCCTTAAAGAAGATATTTTAAGATGATAAATATAAAAAAAATTTTTTTGGAGCTAATCTTTTATTTAAAACTAAGTTAATGATTAATTTTTTGGGAAGAAGTGTTTAGCTATAATTAAGTTCATGAGTTCAGTTTGAGAACATATCTTTATTATGATCCCAAAAGAGGTCACTTTAAGTTGATAATTATTTTGATGTGCACAAATCTTTATTTATATTGAGATAATAATAAAAGTCTTTAGTTATTTTTACATCTTTTTATTTCCAAATAGTTCAAGAGAGACCACTACAAATGAGCAATGTTATGGAAATTGATGAAGTTTTAAATTTGAATGTGTCTAGTTACAAGGATTAATAAATCACATTACATCTTTCTTTCAACCAAAAATGCTTTGCGCTGGTTAGGGGGTACTCGGCAGAATTTTTTCTTCAAAGGGGGTACGTCACTGAAAAAAGGTTGAGAACCACTGATCTAAGGGTTTGTTCAATGAGTGCCAATGTCAGTGGGGGCAGGCCTAAAGACACAATGGTCCTCAAAGCCCGTGGGCCAAAAAATAGCTGACATGCTATGTGTGAATAAATTACACCAGTTCATCAAATCATTCAAACTTATATTAAGGCCAAACACTTGAACAGTAATAAAGGAAATACTGTTTAATTTAATGAACTTAAACTTTACTCTGCATTATTGCTTGAATGTTTGCTTCGGGGTCCTGTCATGGCTCCACCAACACAATAAACAAACACCTAAGTAAACACAGAGCAGAGAGATGTGAAAACCACCAGGAGGAGGTAAAAGCACAACCCTACACTACTTCAGTCAGAAACACTTTGTCATGATGTAACTATTTATTGCACAAATGGGAATTCAGTTATGATTGGCGCGGATGGCTCTTTGGATGTACCCAATTAGCGATGCAGCAGTGGATTAGCCATGCAGCATGCTAAAATAAAAATAAAAAAACATGCAAAAAAACCAGTTGTACATTCTGATACATTTTGTTCAAGATGAATACTATTTACTACAAACATGTTTGGACTCTAAAAGTTGGAGGCAAGTTGCCGGCAGCAGAGCCTGAGAGGAAGCGTAGCTGAGCAGGAATCAGAGAGGAGGAGGTTGTATTTAAATGGACCGCTTTGTTGAGGAAAAGGGCTATGATTGGTGGGTTACTGACGAGTGACCACAAACCTCAGTAGCTTATGACAGCTGAACGCATAAATCCATGTCCTGCATGAACTAATGCAAATCTTCAATTATAGGATTGTGAGCTAAATGGTAAACATTCACATCTGAAAAATCCCCACATACTAATTTAATTAAAACCCTTTCAGTTCCATAAATAATCTCAGAAATTAGCGACAACAAGGATCATTAGGTTAGCATGAAGTGCTTCTATCGTTCATCAGACTGGATAATATGTCATTTAAAATCCCTGTGTTTCAGCTATTGTGTTAGTGTAAGAAAAAACAATAGTGAGACATTTATTCATTGAATTCCTTTCATTATCATCCTCACATATTTGTTAAAAATCTGTATTCTGCACAAAGGCACACAGTAAACTTAAGTACTGAAATCACAACCTTCTGGGATTGAGAATGAACTGATACTGTGTTAACCTTCATGTTCTGTGTACTTTGCAGTGCAATTTAGTTTTTGACAGAGTTGATGCTTTTACCTGAACTGGGTCTGTTATCCCCCAGATAAAGTGTTGTTGTATTGACCTGTGAGTTCACCTTCAGTTCCGCCACCTGTTGTTCTAAAGAAAACTTTAAACCCCATGGAGTGCACTGGAGACGTCTCTGAAACACACAGAAAAAGACAGAATGCAAGTCAAGAATTTGTTCTTTAGTGTGAAAACTCTCACTCAAGCATCATTCAAATGAAAATGGACACAATAATATGTAAATGTTACTTAGTTCGAAAGGAGGTTAGTCATACATTAGTTTTGACAATTTGTAAATGTGTTTGTCTATGCCTGTATTTAGATTTTCTTGACAAATTAAGTTACCATAGGTTCAGGAGCAGGATCACAACTCAACCACACCTCAAATAGACTGTCAAGCCTACATATACAGGGTAAATTTATAATGCTATGTTTGCCTCAGACTCTTCAGAGAGATCAATGTTCACTTGTACATGAATGCTCACATTTAATCAACAATAACTGATCATAGATCCTAAACTGCGGATCAACTTCCCTAATATAGGCGATGATCTCTATGACAAGCGGTTTGAAACTGGCTATCCTTCAGTCATCCTCAGTAGAAAGATCACAGCTTACTTCACAGGCGAGCCACTTGTGCCTGGTTGCTAACATACATAGGCCTCAGCAGAATCTCTGCTCCAGCTCGCAAAACAAGATTTGTCCTGGAGGCCCCTCTCCTTCGTCAACAACCACCAAACCTTTTCTTGTTTTCAGGCTCTTTCCGGTTAATCCACCAGATAATCTACTCCCCGCGCCACTTGTCTTACCTTTTGATTCAACCATCTTCACATTTACAAACATAGCTTATTGTTATAGACTCGACCGTCGTGCAGGCTTCACATAACTCCCTTGCACCAACATCCTTCCATTCTATCACCCCTCTCTCTACTCATTCTCCATCCACTTACAACTTTTTCAGCGGCACAAGAACCCTATTTAGCAAACATCAGGGCACAATCTCAGTCTAATAAAGTTATTTACTCATCTACTTCATGTAGCCCATCTCCTTCAGCAATCCTTTATTTACAATATAAAGCCCAGAGAAATTCAAAGAATGTTGGTGTAGTCAAGCACTGCCATCTTTTATCTTCAAGGTCAAATGACTTAACTCTCACAGAACTCACCCTCTCTTTCCACCACAAAGAGCTGAGCTAAACAGTGATCTATCCATCAAATGAAATGGCCTTGCATTTTGGAGGGACAGGTTTTTACAGCTACTATGGTCGTTTAGCTTCCTAGGCAGCTGCCAGAAACAGCAATTCCACCAGGGAACATACAAGGGCACCCAATGTCTTCTTTATCACGCACCACCCAGTCTGTGGTGGGGGGCAGGATAGTGTGCAAAAAAACACCTGGGCTGCGTTCGTTCGAACTACCACCTGCAGGTATGCACTTTCCTATACTTCCCACACCTACAACCAACAGTCCACTCTCAATAGTCAACCAACGATCACACAATCATTTTCCACTGTCTTATCTTTGGCTGCAGAAACAGTCCCAATAAATTTGCCTGTATTGGGCCCAAACCAAGAAATACAAACTTTCTTATCATCACTCCAACTTCATAACCTAACTTTACTTTTACCCTCAAACAAGCCCTCTTGGAACTAAATGTCCCTCTTTCCTAAGAAGAAATCTTCAGAGCCTATAGCACTAATATCAAGTTAGAAGATATGGAGTTACCCTGGAATCCCTGAATTTCCTTTCAAGCATCTCTGCCATCGGATAAATTCAACACACCTTAAATTGAACCTGTTAAACTCTCTCCTGGCAGTTAGATCAGCCGAAAGCTAGTTTCTATCATATTCTGGCTTCCCCATGAATGCCATCCACATTATTCCTCAAGTCAAATTCATCCTGTCAAGCCTTTTAATAAAAGCTGCATCTGTCCCCTCTCTCCTTCATAGTTTTTCTGGACCATGAAAATGTAAATTTATATATGGAAACATGTCTTATCCTATCCTAGAATGATATTTCTTTCTTCTATAATGACTTCATAACTCAACCAGAAAAAATGTATCATTACACAGACATGGCTCCTTTCATAGGTTTCAGTGAACAGGGGCAGACTGGGACTTCAGATTTTTTGGGGGCACTAATGGTTTCTGAAGTCTTTAATCATTCAAACTGAAAACACTGCAGGCATTGAGAGTTTACAGTTAACACAACAGTTTACACAGTTTCAGCACAGTTCAGCATTGAACTAGGCCATATTCCTTGCTACCACAACAACATAGCTATTTATTAATTATTAATTATGTGTCTTGTTTCTCTTTCCAGAAATTAAAGCACTTAGGTAAGAAATCAAACAGTCCCGCTGTTGTTCAGCTACAATATTCAGTTAAGTCACTAGCTGGGAAACCTCTCTCACACACTCACAAGCAGTACTCATCTACATCCAGCCTCAAGTACAATCTGCTGTCAATACTGAGTGAACCTGTTCTGATGCTTATTACGCCAACTATCAGATTTACCATCTTACACAAGTCCTTTGGTGTCAGACATATTTTCAGAACATTATTCAGGAGGACTGACAAAATCCTTGGTTGCTGGTCTTCCTAACATATTGTTCCTATATCAAACAATCTTAGTGACTTTCCTTAAGTGTGCACTAAAATTAACTACAATTAATTCACACCTTTTTGGTGAAATGATGGCTGAGACAAAACCTTTCAACTGAGTCTCACCCATCCCAGACACCAGTTCATCCTTCACTCATTGTCCAATCGTCTTTCTTCGATATCAAATATTTAAATTTCCATTCAAACCCTTTAACCACTTGTTAACTAGTTACCTTATGTTCGGGAGCTTGGTCACACCTCAACCACGTTTCGCTGAACCAACACTGTACTATGAATCAGCCAGTATCCCTTTTCTGACCAAACAGTGACATTGTAAAAGGACAGTCGTGAAATTACACTTTTGCTTGGAGTGCACTTATCAAGGATGAGATGTGGAGACACAGAAAGCATCAACTTTCACATTCACAGACAGTTATGACCCCTTGAACTTTTTATCAAAACACTGGAACAATAACACCCCCTCACACACACAAACACGCACACCGCCCCGCCCCTACTGGGTCTGAGGCACCTGGATGTAAGCTAAGGGATGGAAACAAAGTTGAAGCTGTCATGAGAGAGAGAGAAAAAAAGGAGCAGACTCAACTGCACTGACAAGGAAACTGGCATTCATAACAATCTGCATGAACTCAGAAGTTTATTCACTTGACAAAAACAACTTGAGTAATTTGTGGCACAATGACATCAGATAACCCCTGAGACACAGAAGCTGATCATCTTATTTCTATGGATCCCATCACATGTTTAACCAAACCCACATGTTTCCTATTTGAGACTAACTTTGCAGTGTACTTTACAGTGCAGCTACTATTTGTCAAAAATGATACATTAGAAGACTCTGGAGTTATAGGCCCACTGCAGGAAATAAAATATCTTAGAGTAAAGGTTACAGACCCTTCAAAGAGGGTAAATGCATTCACCTATAAAATTGGTGAACAACTCAGTGCCATGAATGTTCAACTTCGACTCATCAGTCCACAACCCTTTATACCAATCGTCCTTTGTCCATTTCTTGTGTTCTTTTGCAAATTTCAGGCATTACACTCCATTTTTCTCTCTCAGTAATGTTTTTTTTAGTGCTATTCTGCCAACAAGTCCTACTTCTCCCAGTTTCCGTCGCACAGTTCTTGAAGACACTGTTGCAACATCATTCATTGTGGTGTTGATCTCATCACGCAGTTCTCGTGAGGTCTTTCTTCGGTCCTAAAGACTGAGAATTTTGAGACGCTTCACTTGTCTGTCAGAAAGTTTCTTTTTTTCTTTTTCTACTGTATGTGCTTGCACACATACAGTATGTGGCGTATCCAGTTGTTGTGCTTTGTTCTGGACGTAGAGCTGGGGTCCCCTTACCGGCGACATAATAGTTTTCTTGTGATTTATGTGCCTTACATAAATATATCATATCTACGAATGTAGATTTAGTTTTTCCTCGCACATAATCACTTCTGACTATTGGCTGCAGAAAATGAATAGCCATGACTGCAGGAAAGTTTCAGTTAATGGTGGCTGACATGCTGCTCTAATCCCCTGATCCAGTCCAATTTTCCAAACATCTCTAGTACAGGGAGAGAAATTGTTTGGCAGAATAAAGTTAGAAGACTGGATAAAATATATGTCCGGAGAGACATAATGTTCCTGGTGTTTTCACTGGCTCCCAAGCTCTTTTGTAACATTTTACTTACAATAAGCCATCAGTATTATCCCAAGAGTCAGGAAATAATAACTTACGAGCTGATTAGTAAAAATATGTTCAGTAGGTAGATCTGGTCGAGTGTTTCCTGTTTAGAGGAAAATTACATGCTTTTAAGTCCAAGTCTGTCACAGCCTATGTCAAAAAGACAGATTGTCTTTATTGGCAACTTTCAAGATGTAGGTCTTTCAGGTCTCTGTCTGCCAGCAATACATTGAAATCACATGGCAGTTGAAGACGCTTCTTCGATACAATTAAATTATAGGATTAATAGTAAAAACCTTTAACAAACCATTTCAAAGTAATTATGTGGTCATATCAATAATTAAGGTGACCCAAATGTTGTTAAGGAATGTGGTTCAAAAGGGTGATTGAAATAGATCAGAGAACATAATAGCTCCATAGGAGTGAACCAACAGTGTGTTTTAACATCTTATAATAATTATTTTCTCATTACAAACAGCTCTAACCTTTTGGAATCAAATCAATATAATGAAGCGGTATCTTTCATAATTCACATGAAGAAACAGTAGCCACAAAAAGGACCATCCCATGCCATGCTTTCTACAGTGTGAGTCTGTGAGGCATGTACTTTCCAAAAAAGGTTGTGTGTGGGTTTAAACAGCTACTTATGTGAGACCACACTGACTCAATGGCTGCCCTTCTTTCCTACTTGAGTGCACATTCACGCACACATACTTATGCCTTTGCATAGACCAGTGATTCTCAAACTGTGGGGCCCGCCCCACCGGTGGGGCGTGAAGGCATATCAGGTGGGGCGCGGGACCGGGAGAGGGAAATGTGATGCCGGGTTCCAACCATACACGGAAGCGCGCGGCGCTCAGCGCGGCCCTCAGCGCGGCTCTCAGCGCGGAGCACCGCGCTTCTGTGTATGGTTGGAACCCGGCATCACATTTCCCCCTCCCGGTCCAGCGCCCCACCCCGCTCTGCGCGGCACTCAGCGCAGTTCTCTAGCGCACAGCCGCCTGGCTGTTCACGCCGGAAGACTTGACGCCGAAACCATCGGTGCAGGGCGCGAGGCGCAGCCGATGTGAACGGCACAATTGAGTAACAGAAATGGCGCTCGCGCAGCGAGGCGCTTCCGCGTCCGGTGTGAACTGAAGAGGACCAGTTCATTGAGATGACATCTGACTCCAGCCTGAGGCTGAGGTTTACAGCAAAGACACTGAGTGAATTCTGGATTGGCGTGGAGGAATGAAGGAGCATCCACTCATAGGGCAGAGGGTTAGGAGGATTCTGCTTCCCTTTGCCACATCCTATCTCTGTGAGATGGGCTTTTCTGCTGTGGCCTCACTTAAATCAAAGTACAGATCTCGGCTCAATATTGAAAATGATTTAAGAGTGGCATTATCAAGCTTAAAACCCCGTTTTGACAAGTTGTGCAGTGTAAAACTCATTGCAGCCACTGATACAGTTGACAAGACTTGAGTTCTTACATAGTGAGTTGTTTCTGCATGTGTTATTTTTGGTTGAACTTTATCATCTTGGAAACAAAGTGATTGTAATTTAATACATTTTTTCTCCATATTAGAAATAGCACGGACTGATGGAGGAATGTAGTGAAGAATGTCACAAAAAGTTTTAATTGCTTATCAGAAATTCCTGAAAGTGATGTGAAGTTATTGTTCATGTACATGCTATTTAAGTACACAAGTTAAACGTGACAAAGGTATTGCACTATTTTTTGTAAGAAGCACACAGATTGATGTGGCAAAGTAGTGACAAATGTCACAAAAAAAAGTTGTAATTGGTTAGCAGAAATTCCTGAAAGTGATGTGAAGTTAATGTGTATGTTATTTAAAATACACAAGTTAATCTTGGCCTATTTTTTAATAATTTTGTTAGGGCAGGGAGCGGGTGGGGCATTACAAATATTCTCGCTCATAAGTGGGGCATGACAGAAAAAGTTTGAGAACCACTGGCATAGACTGACATGCAATTATCCATGAATGAGCGCACTCATGCATGCACACATGCGCACAATTTGTAATACCATTGAAGTCTTGAACTTTGAATTTAAATAGTTGTCTATCCTCCCTATAATAAGTGTAATTTTTTGAAAATAGGGTAACTCTGGTCAGTCTTGCTTGATGCTCTTATAATAATATGAATCATTGGCCTAAAATGAACAAAACATTAACATTTCTGACTCTGGCACATTTGATTTGCTGTCTACTACTATAATGTAATCATCCACGGTTTCATAGGGATTAGTTGCAAAGACTGGTTAGGATAAATAAGACAATTTAGAGTTATCACTGGCTCCTGTTATATGGGGTGGATAAGAAATGTATATTGAGATATAAGGTTACTTTATTTCTACATGTAGGTATATTTGTTTTGCAGCAATAAATAGAGAAGGATTCCATCCAAAACAGTACATAATTATAAACAAACTGACAGAAGACAAGCTCACATGAACCATTAAGAAACCATGAACTCAGATAAATAGCTAAAATGTGTGCACCAGTGTGTTTATGGGTTTCTTTTTCAATGGAAGGTAATTCCATGGATTTGCAGTTATAATGCATTATGTAAGTAGGTACCACCCTGTAAACTGATGCTTCATTTAACTTTGACTTTAATTTGACTGTTATATGTAATACATATATTCATATTACTTAATTTAATATTCAGTTGACTGTGTTATATGTTATATGTTACAATGTTAAGTTAAATGTTATGTTACATAGTATGTTATTTTTTTCATTTTGTAAAGTCGCCTACTGCGTAAATGTTTGCCTGCCATGTCATAAGAGTTTCACTGCTCCGATGACGCTGTCATTGGTGCATGTGACAATAAACTTTGATTTGATTTGATTTGACAAAAATAAAAGTAAGAAATTATTAAAAGCAAGTGCTGTCACCATGGTAACAAATAGCAAAAAAATTTAAAGATAAAGATCAGGATGAAAAAAGAGAATATATTTAAGTAAGAGGGTTAGAGCAACACAAGTCAAATAACACAGACGGGGACTGGAAACATGGATAAATAATGTAAGTCTTTTTTTAAATAAGAGAAACAAACAAAGACAGAAAACAGTCTGTCATCATGCACATAAATAGAAGAAACACAGTTTACACTGTTTACATGCAGGAGAGTAATTGATCACTGTGCCTTCATCTTATATTTTGCAGTAACAATAGATGGGACTCAGGGACAATGTGAGATCGCCTTTAGTCTTTTATCTTATTTTGTGATCCCATTTTATTCTGTCTACAAAACTGTTGTATTTCTGGTAAAATGACAATATATTCTGATTTGAATTTGCTACAATTTTTCAATGTGAGTTGTCTGACTGAAATATAATCAATCAATATAATATCTAAGTTTCCTGTAAAAAACCTGAATGGTTTTTGAGTTCTTCTGATGAAATGAAATGATCACAGAGGAATATATTTAGAGATGACAATATCCCCCTGCATTATATTATTGATAAAGGCCTTCCAATGTCATTTTGCCATGCTTGCCAGAGAGCCAGGCAAGCTTTGTCTCAACCAGATGTGAAGGCACTATGACACTGGGCCAACCGTGTGTGCACTGTGTTCCACATCAATCACTGGTATTATGAGAGCAGATGAGACACACGTAAGGACAGTGTATAGGACAGAAAAGACACAGCTGTGGTCCTTTTACAAAATAACCATGACATGAAACCTCCTAGGGGGCAGCTGAGGTTGATACAGTTGGAAATTGTTGTGCCCTATACAGTCAAAAGCATTTGATGAATCAGACAGTGTGTTAGAATGTGGAGGACTAGTACCAGGAACAACACTGCCCATGATCTATTCAGTGCCTGTGTCTTTTAGCTGATGAAATATCCTGTCTAAGGGATATTTCCTTCCTATATCCACAGAGATAAGTTGATCCCTGTATTGATTGCCACAGGAAATCCCATTCAGTGTCTTGGAGACATCATGTCAATTTGCTGATTGGTTCATTTAATCCAGACCATAAACACAAAGTGCGGCTTGCGGTAATTTCACTGTATTTTAGTTGAATTAGGGAAAATGGATTGAGATGTCCACCAAGGATGTTATGTTTTCCTCCCTGTCCATTAGTTGGTTAGTTTGTATGTAAGTATGATTACACAGACTACTGGATGGATTATCGTCAACTTGACTCAGTGAAGAACCTATCAAGGCATTATTTTTCACTTCCTTTAACATTGAGAGATAGGCATTGACATTTTCTCTCATTCCCAGGGAATAATTTCATTGATCTTAATGAAAAAAATTGACATTTAGTTCAATTTGGTTCAGTTTTATTGAATTAAAGGGAAAATTACTCTACTGAGGGCAATTCTAGTTTGTTATGTTACTATATTTAACTCTGATGCTTTCTGATCAGTCTGTACTTTGATTTGGATGTATTTAAAGAAGATGTTTCACATGTCAATATCCCTCAATTTAAGGCTAAAATTCTGCTTAACCCCAATGGTTTGTGCTGACCAATTTCCAGGCAAGCAGCGTTCTTCAAGCACTGTTCCACAGTGAATGATCTTTTTTCCAAATTTTCTGAGTGGAGTTTTCTCCACATTCCTCTTGGTAACACCTGTTAAACATAGCAAGATGTTGAAGCTTTAAGATAAAAAGTAAGAGTAAGAAGTTGGCCAAACAGCAGCAAAAGTTACCAGTGGAGAATGACAGTATGTTGGAAGTACAAATGCATCCACACTGACATACCATATCTGAATGCCTTGGTCAAGGATTCAAAAGCAGCTGCTAAGGAAGGGAGAGTGTCTGGTTACTGTCCACATAATGTTTTATCAGCTGCTCCAAACCCTCAGGCCTGTGCCTGCATTATCCCTTCACCATTACTGCAACTTCACTCATGATCAACATGTCTAAATTCCTTTAAAATTTATAATTTTTACCCAATTCTCTTTTTCAGATCAACTTACTGTGATAATCTTTAACTCTCAAAAATTGCTAGGAAAGACTTCTCACTCTTATTGTGCTTTGTGAACAACATTATGAGGATGAGAAAATTAATGGACAGTCAGTTGCAGCCTAAACACATTTATGTGTGTGAATGTCTATTGTTTGGATAAACTATTTATGTAGGAGTATCGAACTCTGAGTTATCTGAATGCATTTATGAACTTATCACTCACTTATAGCTATTGATATAGAGTTTGAAGACATGATATAAGGGTTTACTGTGATATTACTGCGTTATCTTACAGTATGCGATTATATGAAATGACATGCACTGTATGTGTCATATATTGTGGCATATGCTATGTGTTGGGATTTTTTTCGATCATACACAGACAGTCTTCAGTTTACTCTGTAGATTTGACTTTACAAGGATGAAATTGGAATTGATGCACATCAGTCTACAATCAAGAATGCAGAGCACACTCAGACACTTACAGACACTCACAGACATACACCACGTTTCGAGTCAACCATTCAAAGTATCCCCTGACTAGTCCCTTGACATACAGGAGGCCACAGTGAAGGTTGTGCTCTGTCTCCAGCTGCTGTCAGCTGTCACATGGCTGTCAGCAGCTCCTGCTGAGGATTAAATACACCTACTCTGTCATCCCCCCCCCCTCCACACACACACAAATACACAGGTTTGTTGACTTTTCCTAAGATGCAGCGTGATACAGTATTAAACAAAAGTTAAATAAAAGCCAAATATTTTCCACCTGAAAATGATCTGTTCTATTAACAATTGATTAACATTGATGTCATCAACAAATTACAGAAGAAAGAATAAAGGTTGCAATCCTTAATATATAAATAAAACATGTAGTTGCTGGATATGCCTTGCTGCTACTATTGCTATCTCACAGTACGTCATACCCACAATAATTTTCGCAGTGCTCTAAATGCTTATTGCTGAAGACTACAACTAACTCCAAGAAGATAACAAAATAACAAAATGGGGATGACCTGTGTCAACTTTTGTGAGGCATCTTAACAGTTGAGAACACACAGGGTTGAAAAGGATAAAAAGGGAATAAAAGGTTGCTCGGTATCTGCTTGACAGGTAGGACATTTAGATTTTCTATTGCTTACATTTGTTCGAATTGGTTCTGTGAATAAATAACCAATAAAGCCGTTTTGGAGGATGTCTGCAGACTAAGAATTGGGTACTTTCTGTGGAGGTTGCCTTTACACATGAACAACGCAGCAGGAGATTCTCCATTCAGACGTGTTCAGAGCAACACAGAATTGTCTGGATTGTACAGGTGGGGGAAGGGGCAGCATTCAGGAGGTAACTTAATAATTCTGCCGCAGAGATCACATGTTTTTGTCCCAGCACCGACAGCCAGCCCTTTTGACTAAACTCACTCTTCGACGCTGTCTTCCACATGTATGGCAATGCTTTTTCATCCTGAGATGTTGTTTTTTCTTTGTGCTTTTTAGAAATTACATCAACACCTGAATCCTGCGGAGGGTTGCTGTGTTCTCACATCAGCTCCTCCTGGCTCCCCGTGGACTTTATACTAGGCGGCCAGCCGGAGAATGTGCGGAGACTCTGTCTGACATTTACGTTCAAACAATACAGTCCACCCGGAGGATCTAGACAGTCTGATAGCAGCTTAAGTCAGTATTGTGTTGCTCCATTTGGTAATGTTTGTGGTGGCTGACTCCACTCACATGAATGTGGGGGGCGGAGCCTTTGAAAGCGGGGTGAAGTGAGGGGAGGGGTGTATTTTTTTTCTTACTGTGAGCTTACTCCACCTTTAATATCTACAGTATAAGTACAACATTATAAAATAGTTTGCTACATTTTATTTTTGTAATTAAAATGAATCAAGGTCAATAGTCTGCAATTTCGCTTGACTGTCTCAAACTGCCGATGGCTGTGGACAGTGAATCATTTTACATAAATATATTACATTCTTAATATTTGTTAGTATCGTGGAAAATGTTAACCCCTATATAAATCTTGAAGCCTGCGTTCCATGTTTAGTATCTTCTGCTTGTGACACAACGCAGATGGAAAACATAGGTATTGAAGCTCCTATTAATAGATTACTTTACCCTTCCCAAATAGAAAACTGTTAATCCAGAACCACTGATATTGATTTTGAAATAATTTCCCAAACGGTTCAATGTAATCGGCGAAAGGAGTCTTCAGCAATAACAACAAGAACGTTATTGGAATAAAGTCAAAGACTGGAAATCGTTTCATCCCCTGGTAAATTTATGTTTCGTAACTGCTAGTACTTTCCCCACTATGTCTACAGCAAAAATAACGGGCCAAGTCAAATCTTAAAACAAAAACGTTGAAGCCTAATCAAGCAGCAGGGTCTGTTAAAAGGGTCACATCACGGGGCCACTCCTGTGTAAAGGTTTGGAAACAGATCCCATTGCGTACGACCTGAGTCGACTGTCCTTTATATCAGCAAACTACGAAGAGAGGTGTCGAATTTTTCGAACTTCTACACCAGTGTCCAACAACAGAGAAACTTACAGTCTGAATCCCGAGGCCATTTTCCTCCGACGCGTTGCCGTCTGGTGCGTCCAGGGCGCAACGGGCCGACCGTAGAGCTCCCCACGGCGGACCCACAGGAACACGAGAGTCCCCGAGGCAGAGGGCGCTGAGCACTCGGCATTCTTGCCTCTGTTTGAGCAGCTCCAGCTCACACAACCCGGCCAGACTGGCCTCCAACAGCTCCTTATTCCGACTGCGCTCCGCTTCCATCGGCAGAGATAGGGTTGGGAGCACGACTTCAAAAGTGCCTTGCAAAGACATATAGCCCCCCGTTGTCTTCTCCACTATCCCAACCAAAGGAAGCTAAATAAATCCATCGAATGCTTGACCTATGTCCCTTACTATCTGGTTTGCCACAGTAAAGCAGCATCTGCGGGCTGCGGCTGCTGAACTCACTGCTTTCAACCTCGGAGCCATTCCCCCGCCCCAGTCTGCGCTCTGCTGGGCAGTCTCACCCAGACAGCTGTTGGCGGAGCCTGTGAAAGCACGCAGCCTTTTGTTGGTTCTGTCAGACACCCACAATCGACACAGGCCACTGTAGACGTATTCTTCAGTCAAAACCAAACAAAACAAACTGCCATCTATTCCAGGAAAGAGGTCCAACATGCAACAGGCTTTGTTTTTGGTATTCACAGTCATCTATTTCATTAATTTGAGCAGTAACAGTAAACCAATGTTATCAAGAGTGCATTTATAGCCACTACATACTGACTCATGTGGAAACACACTCTGTGGTGTGATGCAACAAAGTACATTTACTTAGTTACTGTACGTTTTTCATGTACCTGTACTCCACTATCACAATGTATTGAGGTACGTGCTCAGTTGTTCACACAACTTTTTTTCAAAGAAATCAATAACTAATTCTCAAGGAATTGGTCCACTGATTAATATCAGAGCGGGCAGGTAACGTGAGACCCAGCCTCCTGTAGCAGCACCACTCACTAACACCTCCAATGGATTCAGAAGAGGCCACTGCAGAGACTCCATATGATGTATTACACTGCATTGGGGGATAGGATACATTAAGCAAGTACTCTGAATTTGAATACTTTGAATATATTTAAAAACAATAAGCTCCTTACCTTATACAAAAATAATAGTTAGTGTGGTACTCTTAGTGTATTAATACTTTTACTTGAGTTAATGCATATTTGATAATTTATATCATATCGTATCGCATTTGTCGGTCCTGTAAGAACTTAACACGGTTGGAACGAAGGAGACTAGGCTGAAGAAGCGTGTTCATCTGAGGCATCAGAGAAAAGAGACCGGGGCCCATGCGCTCTTTCGTGACGTGGTTGATTACGTTACTGTTGATCATCTGTCCATCATCGGAAAAAGCCCGTCCTGATTGTTAACAAAAAGGGGATTTAATATACAAAAAGGTCTTTAAACAAGACAAAAACAAAACAGGAACACTAACACAAGTAAGACTGGCGACAAGGCGCACGGAAGCAGGAGAAGCTGGTCGAGACAGCAGGAACAGACAAACCATATAACTTATGGCTTGAATAGTCATATTCCTTGTTTTTGTAAATAAAAGATTATCAGTTAAGAATTCAGGAAACAGTAAAAAACAGGAAATGTAACAAGTACAATGGTAGTTTAAGGAAAGAGACCAATAGTTCAGTCTAAGGCTAATATCAGTATTGTTTGTAGCACTGAAAAGCACCTTGAGACATAGGTATATAAATATGCTGAAAAGAAATTGTTGTAATAATGTGGAAGATTTTATTAGAAATGCGGTTTGCTTTAACACATAAATGATTTAACAAATAAATAATTTCACCAAAACTTTCATTACTTTAAACGAAGAGCAAGAAAAACAAACCAGCGAATAAAACGTTACTTGACAGAGGCAGATCTCAAGTATTTTAAATGATAACTGTTAGTATTCTTACATCTAATACATTATACTTCAAAACATTCTTATGACACTAATACATCTTATGCTGTTATGTTAGAAAAACATACAAAGAAATATGGTGTAAAAGTCATTAAATAGTTCACTTAAGCTAATACGAACCAAACATAATTAATTTTCAGTTTTCAGGTATCTAGACTGTCCCATCCGAACCCTTGCCTGGTACTGTGATTCAGGCCCAACGAGCTAAAACACAAGCTGTTTCTAAATGTCCAGGTGTTATCTTTATATTTTAAGTGCAAACGTGCTGAAAGGTACTTTAGATTCCTGCCAGAACATTAAAACATTCAAATTAAAAACTGCAGAGACATGAACCTGTCACTCATCTCTGATATGTGCTCCCTTGCGTACAGCAGGCACAACAGGGGCAGCAGTGACAGCAGTAATGCCGGAGCTGACTGAGGAGTCCACTGGATGTTTCTGAAGAGGCTTCTGTTTGCATCATTTGCTCTTGTTGTGTTTTGGTAGAACCTTCATTTCCCATGGTTATATCCAACTGTAATGTTTGATTAGCTTTGTCACAAGTCTTCTGTGTCCTATTCTCTGTTTCTTTCGTGAGGAGTTTGTCAATTTCGCTCAGCATCCGAAACTTAAGTTGTTTGAGCTCTGAATATTTTTCATTCAGTATTTTGCTGTCTCTCGCCCCGTCCCTTTCAGATTTTGTGTTCTTACTTAGTCTTTCTCCCAGTTTTGTCTTATCCTGTAGCTCCCTGTAACATGTTCTTTTAACAAACTGATTGATAATCTTTAGTCTTTTCTCCAGATTATTTCTTATTTCATGACCCCTGGATTTCATACTATCAATCTCCTTACGTTGTAATGTAGTACTCTTCCAGATCTTTTGCAAACAATCACTTTTTGACATTTTCTCAGCTGTAAAATAATTTTGCTCTGTTTCCAGCTTGAACAATGTTGCAAGCTTGTGTTTCTGTTCATTTTCCATTTCTTCCATAACCATTAGCAGACATTTCCTCTTGGTTAACAAGTGTTTACGTTCTCGTTCAATATCCACTTTATCTCCTGGCAACTTCCACTGATGTTTAAATTCTTCAGTCTGGATCATGACATCTGAGTGCAGGTCAGAGTCATATTCAAAGTCTTTATGTTTCTTAAAATCCTGTTTCTTGACATCGTGCTCTTGCAGTGATTCTTTTGGTAAGGCCTCAGTTTGTACCGCCTTGTCAAACTTTACTGTCCCCTCATGTTTTATCTCTCTATGTATCAAATCATGAAAACCAGATGTTATATTTTTATGTTTATGGAGTTCAGATCTCATTAGATTCAAAACCAGTTTTTCTTGGTCCATCTTCTCAGAAGGTCTTTCCAGATCTTCTCTCTTCTTAATCAGTTCTGCTTTTAGTTTCAAGAGATCTTTCTTTTTCGACGAAGTCTCTGGCCTCAGTTGATTTTCCATGTCTTGCCTCTGGACGACAATTTCTGACATCAGACTCTTCAATCCTTCTCTTTCTCTCACAAGCATCTCACTGCAGCTCTTCATATTGATTTTATGTACATCCAGAGCATCTTGCTTTTCCTCTAGAATACTGACCAGTTTCAGGATGTCTTCCTTGTATTGTTCCAATCTGATGATTTTGTGGTTCATGTCTTGACTCATCCTGGCATCAAGCTCTTGAAGTCTTATTCTCAGGGATTCAATGGATTTCATTGTATCCATTTGCTTGTTTTCTCTCTTTTTCAAGTCAGACCAATGTCCTTCCATTATTTCCTTTTCAATCAAAAGCAGTTCTCTCTCTTTTTCTAATTCAACCTTCATCTGAATAAAGTCTTCTTTCTCTTGACTGATGGTTTTCATGGCAGCTTCAACCTCAAGATTCTTATTGTTGAGATCCATCCTCAAAACATCCAGTTCTTCTCTTTCTTCCAAAACACTGTTCTTCTGGGTTTTTAGTTCATGAATTTGTCTCCTGATGTCACAGTCCTTTACTTCTTGCTCTCTTTGCTTCAAGGCGATCATGTTGGTCACATTCTGAAGCTTCTTTCTCTGTCTGTGAACCTGAAGAGTCAGATCTTTAATGTTGCTTTTCTCTTGGTTTACGTCATCCAACAGACTTTCGACATGTTCCTTCTTCTGTAGTAGTTCAGTCTTTGTGAGTTTACATTTTTCTATATCCTCTTTTATATCTTGCTCATCTTGTTGTAATAGTTCACATTGTTTCAGGTTTTCATATCTCATCAGATTCAAGACCAGTTTTTCTTGGTCGATCTTCTCAGACAGTCTTTCCAGATCTTCTCTATCCGCATCAAGTTCTGCTTTTAGTTTCAAGAGATCTTTCTTTTCCGACGAGGTCTCTGCCTTCAGTTGATTTTCCATGTCTTGCCTCTGGAAGACCATTTCTGACATCAGACTCTTCAATCCTTCTCTTTCTCTCACAAGCATCTCAGTGCAGCTCTTCATATTGATTTTATGTACACCCAGAGCCTTTTGCTTTTTCTCTAGAATACTGACCAGTTTCAAGATGTCTTCCTTGTTTTGTTCCAATCTGATAATTTTGTGGTTCATTTCTTGACTCATCCTGGCATCAAGCTCTCGATATCTTATTCTCAGGAATTCAATGTATTTCACTTGATCAATTTGCTTGTTTTCTCTCTTTTTTAAGTCAGACCATTGTCCTCCCTTTTGTTCCTTTTCAATCAAAAGCAGTTCTCTCTCGTTTTCTACTTCAACCTTCATCTGAATAAAGTCTTCTTTCTCTAACCTGATGGTTTTCAAGGCAGCTTCAACCTCAAGATTCTTACTGTTGAGATCCTTCCTCAAAACATCCAGTTCTTCTCTTTCTTCCAAAACACTGTTCTTCTGGGTTTTTAGTTCATGAATTTGTATCCTGATGTCACTGTCCTTTACTTCTTGCTCTCTTTGCTTCAAGAATATCATGTTGGTCACATTCTGAAGCTTCTTTCTCTGTGTGTGAACCTGAAGAGTCAGATCTTTAATGTTGCTTTTCTCTTGGTGTACGTCATCCAACAGACTGTCGACATGTTCCTTCTTCTGTAGTAGTTCAGTCTTTGTGAGTTTTAATTTGTCTATTTCCACTTTTATATCTTGCTCACCTTGTTGTAATAGGTCACATTGTTTCTGGTTTTCATATCTCATCAGATTCAAGACCAATTTTTCCTGGTCCATCTTCTCAGACAGTCTTTCCAGATCTACTCTCTTCTGATCCAGTTCTGCTTTTAGTTTCAAGAGATCTTTCTTTTCTGACAAGGTCACTGCCTTCAGTTGATTTTCCATGTCTTGTCTCTGGAAGACAATTTCTGACATCAGACTCCTCAATTCTTCTCTTTTTCTCACGAGCATCTCAGTGCAGCTCTTCATAATGATTTTATGTACACCCAGAGCCTCTTGCTTTTCCTCTAGAATACTGACCAGTTTCAGGATGTCTTCCTTGTTTTGTTCCAATCTGATAATTTTGTGGTTCATGTCTTGACTCATCCTGGCATCAAGCTCTTGATGTCTTATTCTCAGGGATTCAATGGATTTCATTGTGTCCATTTGCTTGTTTTCTCTCTTTTTCAATTCAGACCATTGTCTTTCCATTCTTTCTTTTTTAATCAAAAGCAGTTCTCTCTCTTTTTCTACTTCAACCTTCATCTGAATAAAGGTTTCTTTCTCTTGACTGATGGTTTTCATGGCAGCTTCAACCTCAAGATTCTTACTGTTGAGATCCTTCCTCAAAACATCCAGTTCTTCTCTTTCTTCCAAAACACTGTTCTTCTGGGTTTTTAGTTCATGAATTTGTATCCTGATGTCACTGTCCTTTACTTCTTGCTCTCTTTGCTTCAAGGCGATCATGTTGGTCACATTCTGAAGCTTCTTTCTCTGTCTGTGAACCTTAAGAGTCAGATATTTAATGTTGCTTTTCTCTTGGTTTACGTCATCCAACAGACTGTCGACATGTTCCTTCTTCTGTTGTAGTTCAGTCTTTGTGAGTTTACATTTTTCTATATCCTCTTTTATATCTTGCTCATCTTGTTGTAATAGTTCACATTGTTTCTGGTTTTCATATCTCATCAGATTCAAGACCACTTTTTCTTGGTCCATCTTCTCAGACAGTCTTTCCAGATCTTCTCTCTCATCATCAAGTTCTGCTTTTAGTTTCAAGAGATCTTTCTTTCCCGACAAGGTCTCTTCCTTCAGTTGATTTTCCATGTCTTGTCTCTGGAAGACAATTTCTGACATAAGACTCTTCAATCCTTCTCTTTCTATCACGAGCATCTCAGTGCAGCTCTTCATAATGATTTTATGTACACCCAGAGCCTCTTGCTTTTCCTCTAGAATACTGACCAGTTTCAGGATGTCTTCCTTGTTTTGTTCCAAACTGATAATTTTGTGGTTCATGTCTTGACTCATCCTGGCATCAAGCTCTTGATGTCTTATTAACAGGGATTCAATGGATTTCATTGTGTCCATTTGCTTCTTTTCTCTCTTTTTCAAGTCAGACCATTGTCCTCCCATTTGTTCCTTTTCAATCAAAAGCAGTTCTCTCTCTTTTTCTACTTCAACCTTCATCTGAATAAAGGTTTCTTTCTCTTGACTGATGGTTTTCATGGCAGCTTCAACCTCAAGATTCTTACTTTTGAGATCCTTCCTCAAAACATCCAGTTCTTCTCTTTCTTCCAAAACACTGTTCTTCTGGGTTTTTAGTTCATGAATTTGTCTCCTGATGTCACTGTCCTTACCTTCTTGCTCTCTTTGCTTCAAGTCGATCATGTTGGTCACATTCTGAAGCTTCTTTCTCTGTGTGTGAACCTGAAGAGTCAGATCTTTAATGTTGCTTTTCTCTTGGTTTACGTCATCCAACAGACTGTCGACATGTTCCTTCTTCTGTTGTAGTTCAGTCTTTGTGAGTTTTAATTTGTCTATTTCCTCTTTTATATCTTGCACACCTTGTTGTAATAGGTCACTTTGTTTCTGGTTTTCATATCTCATCAGATTTAAGACCACTTTTTCCTGTTCCATCTTTTCAGACAGTCTTTCCAGATCTTCTCTCTTCTCATCCAGTTCTGCTTTTAGTTTCAAGAGATCTTTCTTTCCCGACAAGGTCTCTGCCTTCAGTTGATTTTCCATGTCTTGTCTCTGGAAGACAATTTCTGACATAAGACTCTTCAATCCTTCTCTTTCTCTCACGAGCATCTCACTGCAGCTCTTCATATTGATTTTATGTACACCCAGAGCCTCTTGCGTTTCCTCTAGAATACTGACCAGTTTCAGGATGTCTTCCTTGTTTTGTTCCAATCTGATAACTTTGTGGTTCATGTCTTGACTCATCCTGGCATCAAGCTCTTGATGTCTTATTCTCAGGGATTCAATGGATTTCACTGTGTCCATTTGCTTGTTTTCTCTCTTTTTCAAGTCAGACCATTGTCCTCCCATTTGTTCCTTTTCAATCAAAAGCAGTTCTCTCTCTTTTTCTACTTCAACCTTCATCTGAATAAAGGTTTCTTTCTCTTGACTGATGGTTTTCAAGGCAGCTTCAACCTCAAGATTCTTACTGTTGAGATCCTTCCTCAAAACATCCAGTTCTTCTCTTTCTTCCAAAACACTGTTCTTCTGGGTTTTTAGTTCATGAATTTGTCTCCTGATGTCACTGTCCTTTACGTCTTGCTCTCTTTGCTTCAAGGCGATCATGTTGGTCACATTCTGAAGCTTCTTTCTCTGTGTGTGAACCTGAAGAGTCAGATCTTTAATGTTGCTTTTCTCTTGGTTTACGTCATCCAACAGACTGTAGACATGTTCCTTCTTCTGTTGTAGTTCAGTCTTTGTGAGTTTTAATTTGTCTATTTCCTCTTTTATATCTTGCTCACCTTGTTGTAATAGGTCACATTGTTTCTGGTTTTCATATCTCATCAGATTCAAGACCACTTTTTCCTGTTCCATCTTTTCAGACAGTCTTTCCAGATCTTCTCTCTTCTCATCCAGTTCTGCTTTTAGTTTCAAGAGATATTTCTTTCCCGACAATGTCTCTGCCTTCAGTTGATTTTCCATGTCTTGTCTCTGGAAGACAATTTCTGACATAAGACTCTTCAATCCTTCTCTTTCTATCACGAGCATCTCAGTGCAGCTCTTCATAATGATTGTATGTACACCCAGAGCCTCTTGCTTTTCCTCTAGAATACTGACCAGTTTCAGGATGTCTTCCTTGTTTTGTTCCAATCTGATAATTTTGTGGTTCATGTCTTGACTCATCCTGGCATCAAGCTCTTGATGTCTTATTCTCAGGGATTCAAGGGATTTCATTGTGTCCATTTGCTTGTTTTCTCTCTTTTTCAAGTCAGACCATTGTCCTCCCATTTGTTCCTTTTCAATCAAAAGCAGTTCTCTCTCGTTTTCTACTTCAACCTTCATCTGAATAAAGTCTTCTTTCTCTTGACTGATGGTTTTCATGGCAGCTTCAACCTCAAGATTCTTACTGTTGAGATCCTTCCTCAAAACATCCAGTTCTTCTCTTTCTTCCAAAACACTGTTCTTCTGGGTTTTTAGTTGATGAATTTGTCTTCTGATGTCACTGTCCTTTACGTCTTGCTCTCTTTGCTTCAAGGCGATCATGTTGGTCACATTCTGAAGCTTCTTTCTCTGTGTGTGAACCTGAAGAGTCAGATCTTTAATGTTGCTTTTCTCTTGGTTTACGTCATCCAACAGACTGTCGACATGTTCCTTCTTCTGTTGTAGTTCAGTCTTTGTGAGTTTTAATTTGTCTATTTCCTCTTTTATATCTTGCACACCTTGTTGTAATAGGTCACTTTGTTTCTGGTTTTCATATCTCATCAGATTTAAGACCACTTTTTCCTGTTCCATCTTGTCAGACAGTCTTTCCAGATCTTCTCTCTTCTCATCCAGTTCTGCTTTTAGTTTCAAGAGATCTTTCTTTCCCGACAAGGTCTCTGCCTTCAGTTGATTTTCCATGTCTTGTCTCTGGAAGACAATTTCTGACATCAGACTCTTCAATCCTTCTCTTTCTCTCACAAGCATCTCAGTGCAGCTCTTCATATTGATTTTATGTACACCCAGAGCCTTTTGCTTTTTCTCTAGAATACTGACCAGTTTCAAGATGTCTTCCTTGTTTTGTTCCAATCTGATAATTTTGTGGTTCATTTCTTGACTCATCCTGGCATCAAGCTCTCGATATCTTATTCTCAGGAATTCAATGTATTTCACTTGATCAATTTGCTTGTTTTCTCTCTTTTTTAAGTCAGACCATTGTCCTCCCTTTTGTTCCTTTTCAATCAAAAGCAGTTCTCTCTCGTTTTCTACTTCAACCTTCATCTGAATAAAGTCTTCTTTCTCTAACCTGATGGTTTTCAAGGCAGCTTCAACCTCAAGATTCTTACTGTTGAGATCCTTCCTCAAAACATCCAGTTCTTCTCTTTCTTCCAAAACACTGTTCTTCTGGGTTTTTAGTTCATGAATTTGTATCCTGATGTCACTGTCCTTTACTTCTTGCTCTCTTTGCTTCAAGAATATCATGTTGGTCACATTCTGAAGCTTCTTTCTCTGTGTGTGAACCTGAAGAGTCAGATCTTTAATGTTGCTTTTCTCTTGGTGTACGTCATCCAACAGACTGTCGACATGTTCCTTCTTCTGTAGTAGTTCAGTCTTTGTGAGTTTTAATTTGTCTATTTCCACTTTTATATCTTGCTCACCTTGTTGTAATAGGTCACATTGTTTCTGGTTTTCATATCTCATCAGATTCAAGACCAATTTTTCCTGGTCCATCTTCTCAGACAGTCTTTCCAGATCTACTCTCTTCTGATCCAGTTCTGCTTTTAGTTTCAAGAGATCTTTCTTTTCTGACAAGGTCACTGCCTTCAGTTGATTTTCCATGTCTTGTCTCTGGAAGACAATTTCTGACATCAGACTCCTCAATTCTTCTCTTTTTCTCACGAGCATCTCAGTGCAGCTCTTCATAATGATTTTATGTACACCCAGAGCCTCTTGCTTTTCCTCTAGAATACTGACCAGTTTCAGGATGTCTTCCTTGTTTTGTTCCAATCTGATAATTTTGTGGTTCATGTCTTGACTCATCCTGGCATCAAGCTCTTGATGTCTTATTCTCAGGGATTCAATGGATTTCATTGTGTCCATTTGCTTGTTTTCTCTCTTTTTCAATTCAGACCATTGTCTTTCCATTCTTTCTTTTTTAATCAAAAGCAGTTCTCTCTCTTTTTCTACTTCAACCTTCATCTGAATAAAGGTTTCTTTCTCTTGACTGATGGTTTTCATGGCAGCTTCAACCTCAAGATTCTTACTGTTGAGATCCTTCCTCAAAACATCCAGTTCTTCTCTTTCTTCCAAAACACTGTTCTTCTGGGTTTTTAGTTCATGAATTTGTATCCTGATGTCACTGTCCTTTACTTCTTGCTCTCTTTGCTTCAAGGCGATCATGTTGGTCACATTCTGAAGCTTCTTTCTCTGTCTGTGAACCTTAAGAGTCAGATATTTAATGTTGCTTTTCTCTTGGTTTACGTCATCCAACAGACTGTCGACATGTTCCTTCTTCTGTTGTAGTTCAGTCTTTGTGAGTTTACATTTTTCTATATCCTCTTTTATATCTTGCTCATCTTGTTGTAATAGTTCACATTGTTTCTGGTTTTCATATCTCATCAGATTCAAGACCACTTTTTCTTGGTCCATCTTCTCAGACAGTCTTTCCAGATCTTCTCTCTCATCATCAAGTTCTGCTTTTAGTTTCAAGAGATCTTTCTTTCCCGACAAGGTCTCTTCCTTCAGTTGATTTTCCATGTCTTGTCTCTGGAAGACAATTTCTGACATAAGACTCTTCAATCCTTCTCTTTCTATCACGAGCATCTCAGTGCAGCTCTTCATAATGATTTTATGTACACCCAGAGCCTCTTGCTTTTCCTCTAGAATACTGACCAGTTTCAGGATGTCTTCCTTGTTTTGTTCCAAACTGATAATTTTGTGGTTCATGTCTTGACTCATCCTGGCATCAAGCTCTTGATGTCTTATTAACAGGGATTCAATGGATTTCATTGTGTCCATTTGCTTCTTTTCTCTCTTTTTCAAGTCAGACCATTGTCCTCCCATTTGTTCCTTTTCAATCAAAAGCAGTTCTCTCTCTTTTTCTACTTCAACCTTCATCTGAATAAAGGTTTCTTTCTCTTGACTGATGGTTTTCATGGCAGCTTCAACCTCAAGATTCTTACTTTTGAGATCCTTCCTCAAAACATCCAGTTCTTCTCTTTCTTCCAAAACACTGTTCTTCTGGGTTTTTAGTTCATGAATTTGTATCCTGATGTCACTGTCCTTTACTTCTTGCTCTCTTTGCTTCAAGAATATCATGTTGGTCACATTCTGAAGCTTCTTTCTCTGTGTGTGAACCTGAAGAGTCAGATCTTTAATGTTGCTTTTCTCTTGGTGTACGTCATCCAACAGACTGTCGACATGTTCCTTCTTCTGTAGTAGTTCAGTCTTTGTGAGTTTTAATTTGTCTATTTCCACTTTTATATCTTGCTCACCTTGTTGTAATAGGTCACATTGTTTCTGGTTTTCATATCTCATCAGATTCAAGACCAATTTTTCCTGGTCCATCTTCTCAGACAGTCTTTCCAGATCTACTCTCTTCTGATCCAGTTCTGCTTTTAGTTTCAAGAGATCTTTCTTTTCTGACAAGGTCACTGCCTTCAGTTGATTTTCCATGTCTTGTCTCTGGAAGACAATTTCTGACATCAGACTCCTCAATTCTTCTCTTTTTCTCACGAGCATCTCAGTGCAGCTCTTCATAATGATTTTATGTACACCCAGAGCCTCTTGCTTTTCCTCTAGAATACTGACCAGTTTCAGGATGTCTTCCTTGTTTTGTTCCAATCTGATAATTTTGTGGTTCATGTCTTGACTCATCCTGGCATCAAGCTCTTGATGTCTTATTCTCAGGGATTCAATGGATTTCATTGTGTCCATTTGCTTGTTTTCTCTCTTTTTCAATTCAGACCATTGTCTTTCCATTCTTTCTTTTTTAATCAAAAGCAGTTCTCTCTCTTTTTCTACTTCAACCTTCATCTGAATAAAGGTTTCTTTCTCTTGACTGATGGTTTTCATGGCAGCTTCAACCTCAAGATTCTTACTGTTGAGATCCTTCCTCAAAACATCCAGTTCTTCTCTTTCTTCCAAAACACTGTTCTTCTGGGTTTTTAGTTCATGAATTTGTATCCTGATGTCACTGTCCTTTACTTCTTGCTCTCTTTGCTTCAAGGCGATCATGTTGGTCACATTCTGAAGCTTCTTTCTCTGTCTGTGAACCTTAAGAGTCAGATATTTAATGTTGCTTTTCTCTTGGTTTACGTCATCCAACAGACTGTCGACATGTTCCTTCTTCTGTTGTAGTTCAGTCTTTGTGAGTTTACATTTTTCTATATCCTCTTTTATATCTTGCTCATCTTGTTGTAATAGTTCACATTGTTTCTGGTTTTCATATCTCATCAGATTCAAGACCACTTTTTCTTGGTCCATCTTCTCAGACAGTCTTTCCAGATCTTCTCTCTCATCATCAAGTTCTGCTTTTAGTTTCAAGAGATCTTTCTTTCCCGACAAGGTCTCTTCCTTCAGTTGATTTTCCATGTCTTGTCTCTGGAAGACAATTTCTGACATAAGACTCTTCAATCCTTCTCTTTCTATCACGAGCATCTCAGTGCAGCTCTTCATAATGATTTTATGTACACCCAGAGCCTCTTGCTTTTCCTCTAGAATACTGACCAGTTTCAGGATGTCTTCCTTGTTTTGTTCCAAACTGATAATTTTGTGGTTCATGTCTTGACTCATCCTGGCATCAAGCTCTTGATGTCTTATTAACAGGGATTCAATGGATTTCATTGTGTCCATTTGCTTCTTTTCTCTCTTTTTCAAGTCAGACCATTGTCCTCCCATTTGTTCCTTTTCAATCAAAAGCAGTTCTCTCTCTTTTTCTACTTCAACCTTCATCTGAATAAAGGTTTCTTTCTCTTGACTGATGGTTTTCATGGCAGCTTCAACCTCAAGATTCTTACTTTTGAGATCCTTCCTCAAAACATCCAGTTCTTCTCTTTCTTCCAAAACACTGTTCTTCTGGGTTTTTAGTTCATGAATTTGTCTCCTGATGTCACTGTCCTTACCTTCTTGCTCTCTTTGCTTCAAGTCGATCATGTTGGTCACATTCTGAAGCTTCTTTCTCTGTGTGTGAACCTGAAGAGTCAGATCTTTAATGTTGCTTTTCTCTTGGTTTACGTCATCCAACAGACTGTCGACATGTTCCTTCTTCTGTTGTAGTTCAGTCTTTGTGAGTTTTAATTTGTCTATTTCCTCTTTTATATCTTGCACACCTTGTTGTAATAGGTCACTTTGTTTCTGGTTTTCATATCTCATCAGATTTAAGACCACTTTTTCCTGTTCCATCTTTTCAGACAGTCTTTCCAGATCTTCTCTCTTCTCATCCAGTTCTGCTTTTAGTTTCAAGAGATCTTTCTTTCCCGACAAGGTCTCTGCCTTCAGTTGATTTTCCATGTCTTGTCTCTGGAAGACAATTTCTGACATAAGACTCTTCAATCCTTCTCTTTCTCTCACGAGCATCTCACTGCAGCTCTTCATATTGATTTTATGTACACCCAGAGCCTCTTGCGTTTCCTCTAGAATACTGACCAGTTTCAGGATGTCTTCCTTGTTTTGTTCCAATCTGATAACTTTGTGGTTCATGTCTTGACTCATCCTGGCATCAAGCTCTTGATGTCTTATTCTCAGGGATTCAATGGATTTCACTGTGTCCATTTGCTTGTTTTCTCTCTTTTTCAAGTCAGACCATTGTCCTCCCATTTGTTCCTTTTCAATCAAAAGCAGTTCTCTCTCTTTTTCTACTTCAACCTTCATCTGAATAAAGGTTTCTTTCTCTTGACTGATGGTTTTCAAGGCAGCTTCAACCTCAAGATTCTTACTGTTGAGATCCTTCCTCAAAACATCCAGTTCTTCTCTTTCTTCCAAAACACTGTTCTTCTGGGTTTTTAGTTCATGAATTTGTCTCCTGATGTCACTGTCCTTTACGTCTTGCTCTCTTTGCTTCAAGGCGATCATGTTGGTCACATTCTGAAGCTTCTTTCTCTGTGTGTGAACCTGAAGAGTCAGATCTTTAATGTTGCTTTTCTCTTGGTTTACGTCATCCAACAGACTGTAGACATGTTCCTTCTTCTGTTGTAGTTCAGTCTTTGTGAGTTTTAATTTGTCTATTTCCTCTTTTATATCTTGCACACCTTGTTGTAATAGGTCACTTTGTTTCTGGTTTTCATATCTCATCAGATTTAAGACCACTTTTTCCTGTTCCATCTTGTCAGACAGTCTTTCCAGATCTTCTCTCTTCTCATCCAGTTCTGCTTTTAGTTTCAAGAGATCTTTCTTTCCCGACAAGGTCTCTGCCTTCAGTTGATTTTCCATGTCTTGTCTCTGGAAGACAATTTCTGACATAAGACTCTTCAATCCTTCTCTTTCTCTCACGAGCATCTCACTGCAGCTGTTCATATTGATTTTATGTACACCCAGAGCCTCTTGCTTTTCCTCTAGAATACTGACCAGTTTCAGGATGTCTTCCTTGTTTTGTCCCAATCTGATAACTTTGTGGTTCATGTCTTGACTCATCCTGGCATCAAGCTCTTGATGTCTTATTCTCAGGGATTCAATGGATTTCATTCTGTCCATTTGCTTGTTTTCTCTCTTTTTCAAGTCAGACCATTGTCCTCCCATTTGTTCCTTTTCAATCAAAAGCAGTTCTCTCTCTTTTTCTACTTCAACCTTCATCTGAATAAAGGTTTCTTTCTCTTGACTGATGGTTTTCAAGGCAGCTTCAACCTCAAGATTCTTACTGTTGAGATCCTTCCTCAAAACATCCAGTTCTTCTCTTTCTTCCAAAACACTGTTCTTCTGGGTTTTTAGTTCATGAATTTGTCTCCTGATGTCACTGTCCTTTACGTCTTGCTCTCTTTGCTTCAAGGCGATCATGTTGGTCACATTCTGAAGCTTCTTTCTCTGTGTGTGAACCTGAAGAGTCAGATCTTTAATGTTGCTTTTCTCTTGGTTTACGTCATCCAACAGACTGTCGACATGTTCCTTCTTCTGTAGTAGTTCAGTCTTTGTGAGTTTTAATTTGTCTATTTCCTCTTTTATATCTTGCTCACCTTGTTGTAATAGGTCACATTGTTTCTGGTTTTCATATCTCATCAGATTCAAGACCACTTTTTCCTGTTCCATCTTTTCAGACAGTCTTTCCAGATCTTCTCTCTTCTCATCCAGTTCTGCTTTTAGTTTCAAGAGATATTTCTTTCCCGACAATGTCTCTGCCTTCAGTTGATTTTCCATGTCTTGTCTCTGGAAGACAATTTCTGACATAAGACTCTTCAATCCTTCTCTTTCTCTCACGAGCATCTCACTGCAGCTCTTCATATTGATTTTATGTACACCCAGAGCCTCTTGCGTTTCCTCTAGAATACTGACCAGTTTCAGGATGTCTTCCTTGTTTTGTTCCAATCTGATAACTTTGTGGTTCATGTCTTGACTCATCCTGGCATCAAGCTCTTGATGTCTTATTCTCAGGGATTCAATGGATTTCACTGTGTCCATTTGCTTGTTTTCTCTCTTTTTCAAGTCAGACCATTGTCCTCCCATTTGTTCCTTTTCAATCAAAAGCAGTTCTCTCTCTTTTTCTACTTCAACCTTCATCTGAATAAAGGTTTCTTTCTCTTGACTGATGGTTTTCAAGGCAGCTTCAACCTCAAGATTCTTACTGTTGAGATCCTTCCTCAAAACATCCAGTTCTTCTCTTTCTTCCAAAACACTGTTCTTCTGGGTTTTTAGTTCATGAATTTGTCTCCTGATGTCACTGTCCTTTACGTCTTGCTCTCTTTGCTTCAAGGCGATCATGTTGGTCACATTCTGAAGCTTCTTTCTCTGTGTGTGAACCTGAAGAGTCAGATCTTTAATGTTGCTTTTCTCTTGGTTTACGTCATCCAACAGACTGTAGACATGTTCCTTCTTCTGTTGTAGTTCAGTCTTTGTGAGTTTTAATTTGTCTATTTCCTCTTTTATATCTTGCTCACCTTGTTGTAATAGGTCACATTGTTTCTGGTTTTCATATCTCATCAGATTCAAGACCACTTTTTCCTGTTCCATCTTTTCAGACAGTCTTTCCAGATCTTCTCTCTTCTCATCCAGTTCTGCTTTTAGTTTCAAGAGATATTTCTTTCCCGACAATGTCTCTGCCTTCAGTTGATTTTCCATGTCTTGTCTCTGGAAGACAATTTCTGACATAAAACTCTTCAATCCTTCTCTTTCTATCACGAGCATCTCAGTGCAGCTCTTCATAATGATTGTATGTACACCCAGAGCCTCTTGCTTTTCCTCTAGAATACTGACCAGTTTCAGGATGTCTTCCTTGTTTTGTTCCAATCTGATAATTTTGTGGTTCATGTCTTGACTCATCCTGGCATCAAGCTCTTGATGTCTTATTAACAGGGATTCAATGGATTTCATTGTGTCCATTTGCTTGTTTTCTCTCTTTTTCAAGTCAGACCATTGTCCTCCCATTTGTTCTTTTTTAATCAAAAGCAGTTCTCTCTCTTTTTCTACTTCAACCTTCATCTGAATAAAGGTTTCTTTCTCTTGACTGATGGTTTTCATGGCAGCTTCAACCTCAAGATTCTTACTGTTGAGATCCTTCCTCAAAACATCCAGTTCTTCTCTTTCTTCCAAAACACTGTTCTTCTGGGTTTTTAGTTCATGAATTTGTATCCTGATGTCACTGTCCTTTACTTCTTGCTCTCTTTGCTTCAAGGCGATCATGTTGGTCACATTCTGAAGCTTCTTTCTCTGTCTGTGAACCTTAAGAGTCAGATATTTAATGTTGCTTTTCTCTTGGTTTACGTCATCCAACAGACTGTCGACATGTTCCTTCTTCTGTTGTAGTTCAGTCTTTGTGAGTTTACATTTTTCTATATCCTCTTTTATATCTTGCTCATCTTGTTGTAATAGTTCACATTGTTTCTGGTTTTCATATCTCATCAGATTCAAGACCACTTTTTCTTGGTCCATCTTCTCAGACAGTCTTTCCAGATCTTCTCTCTCATCATCAAGTTCTGCTTTTAGTTTCAAGAGATCTTTCTTTCCCGACAAGGTCTCTTCCTTCAGTTGATTTTCCATGTCTTGTCTCTGGAAGACAATTTCTGACATAAGACTCTTCAATCCTTCTCTTTCTATCACGAGCATCTCAGTGCAGCTCTTCATAATGATTTTATGTACACCCAGAGCCTCTTGCTTTTCCTCTAGAATACTGACCAGTTTCAGGATGTCTTCCTTGTTTTGTTCCAAACTGATAATTTTGTGGTTCATGTCTTGACTCATCCTGGCATCAAGCTCTTGATGTCTTATTAACAGGGATTCAATGGATTTCATTGTGTCCATTTGCTTCTTTTCTCTCTTTTTCAAGTCAGACCATTGTCCTCCCATTTGTTCCTTTTCAATCAAAAGCAGTTCTCTCTCTTTTTCTACTTCAACCTTCATCTGAATAAAGGTTTCTTTCTCTTGACTGATGGTTTTCATGGCAGCTTCAACCTCAAGATTCTTACTTTTGAGATCCTTCCTCAAAACATCCAGTTCTTCTCTTTCTTCCAAAACACTGTTCTTCTGGGTTTTTAGTTCATGAATTTGTCTCCTGATGTCACTGTCCTTACCTTCTTGCTCTCTTTGCTTCAAGTCGATCATGTTGGTCACATTCTGAAGCTTCTTTCTCTGTGTGTGAACCTGAAGAGTCAGATCTTTAATGTTGCTTTTCTCTTGGTTTACGTCATCCAACAGACTGTCGACATGTTCCTTCTTCTGTTGTAGTTCAGTCTTTGTGAGTTTTAATTTGTCTATTTCCTCTTTTATATCTTGCACACCTTGTTGTAATAGGTCACTTTGTTTCTGGTTTTCATATCTCATCAGATTTAAGACCACTTTTTCCTGTTCCATCTTTTCAGACAGTCTTTCCAGATCTTCTCTCTTCTCATCCAGTTCTGCTTTTAGTTTCAAGAGATCTTTCTTTCCCGACAAGGTCTCTGCCTTCAGTTGATTTTCCATGTCTTGTCTCTGGAAGACAATTTCTGACATAAGACTCTTCAATCCTTCTCTTTCTCTCACGAGCATCTCACTGCAGCTCTTCATATTGATTTTATGTACACCCAGAGCCTCTTGCGTTTCCTCTAGAATACTGACCAGTTTCAGGATGTCTTCCTTGTTTTGTTCCAATCTGATAACTTTGTGGTTCATGTCTTGACTCATCCTGGCATCAAGCTCTTGATGTCTTATTCTCAGGGATTCAATGGATTTCACTGTGTCCATTTGCTTGTTTTCTCTCTTTTTCAAGTCAGACCATTGTCCTCCCATTTGTTCCTTTTCAATCAAAAGCAGTTCTCTCTCTTTTTCTACTTCAACCTTCATCTGAATAAAGGTTTCTTTCTCTTGACTGATGGTTTTCAAGGCAGCTTCAACCTCAAGATTCTTACTGTTGAGATCCTTCCTCAAAACATCCAGTTCTTCTCTTTCTTCCAAAACACTGTTCTTCTGGGTTTTTAGTTCATGAATTTGTCTCCTGATGTCACTGTCCTTTACGTCTTGCTCTCTTTGCTTCAAGGCGATCATGTTGGTCACATTCTGAAGCTTCTTTCTCTGTGTGTGAACCTGAAGAGTCAGATCTTTAATGTTGCTTTTCTCTTGGTTTACGTCATCCAACAGACTGTAGACATGTTCCTTCTTCTGTTGTAGTTCAGTCTTTGTGAGTTTTAATTTGTCTATTTCCTCTTTTATATCTTGCTCACCTTGTTGTAATAGGTCACATTGTTTCTGGTTTTCATATCTCATCAGATTCAAGACCACTTTTTCCTGTTCCATCTTTTCAGACAGTCTTTCCAGATCTTCTCTCTTCTCATCCAGTTCTGCTTTTAGTTTCAAGAGATATTTCTTTCCCGACAATGTCTCTGCCTTCAGTTGATTTTCCATGTCTTGTCTCTGGAAGACAATTTCTGACATAAGACTCTTCAATCCTTCTCTTTCTATCACGAGCATCTCAGTGCAGCTCTTCATAATGATTGTATGTACACCCAGAGCCTCTTGCTTTTCCTCTAGAATACTGACCAGTTTCAGGATGTCTTCCTTGTTTTGTTCCAATCTGATAATTTTGTGGTTCATGTCTTGACTCATCCTGGCATCAAGCTCTTGATGTCTTATTCTCAGGGATTCAAGGGATTTCATTGTGTCCATTTGCTTGTTTTCTCTCTTTTTCAAGTCAGACCATTGTCCTCCCATTTGTTCCTTTTCAATCAAAAGCAGTTCTCTCTCGTTTTCTACTTCAACCTTCATCTGAATAAAGTCTTCTTTCTCTTGACTGATGGTTTTCATGGCAGCTTCAACCTCAAGATTCTTACTGTTGAGATCCTTCCTCAAAACATCCAGTTCTTCTCTTTCTTCCAAAACACTGTTCTTCTGGGTTTTTAGTTGATGAATTTGTCTTCTGATGTCACTGTCCTTTACGTCTTGCTCTCTTTGCTTCAAGGCGATCATGTTGGTCACATTCTGAAGCTTCTTTCTCTGTGTGTGAACCTGAAGAGTCAGATCTTTAATGTTGCTTTTCTCTTGGTTTACGTCATCCAACAGACTGTCGACATGTTCCTTCTTCTGTTGTAGTTCAGTCTTTGTGAGTTTTAATTTGTCTATTTCCTCTTTTATATCTTGCACACCTTGTTGTAATAGGTCACTTTGTTTCTGGTTTTCATATCTCATCAGATTTAAGACCACTTTTTCCTGTTCCATCTTGTCAGACAGTCTTTCCAGATCTTCTCTCTTCTCATCCAGTTCTGCTTTTAGTTTCAAGAGATCTTTCTTTCCCGACAAGGTCTCTGCCTTCAGTTGATTTTCCATGTCTTGTCTCTGGAAGACAATTTCTGACATAAGACTCTTCAATCCTTCTCTTTCTCTCACGAGCATCTCACTGCAGCTCTTCATATTGATTTTATGTACACCCAGAGCCTCTTGCGTTTTCTCTAGAATACTGACCAGTTTCAGGATGTCTTCCTGGTTTTGTTCCAATCTGATAACTTTGTGGTTCATGTCTTGACTCATCCTGGCATCAAGCTCTTGATGTCTTATTCTCAGGGATTCAAAGGATTTCACTGTGTCCATTTGCTTGTTTTCTCTCTTTTTCAAGTCAGACCATTGTCCTCCCATTTGTTCCTTTTCAATCAAAAGCAGTTCTCTCTCTTTTTCTACTTCAACCTTGATCTGAATAAAGGTTTCTTTCTCTTGACTGATGGTTTTCAAGGCAGCTTCAACCTCAAGATTCTTACTGTTGAGATCCTTCCTCAAAACATCCAGTTCTTCTCTTTCTTCCAAAACACTGTTCTTCTGGGTTTTTAGTTCATGAATTTGTCTCCTGATGTCACTGTCCTTTACGTCTTGCTCTCTTTGCTTCAAGGCAATCATGTTGGTCACATTCTGAAGCTTCTTTCTCTGTGTGTGAACCTGAAGAGTCAGATCTTTAATGTTGCTTTTCTCTTGGTTTACGTCATCCAACAGACTGTAGACATGTTCCTTCTTCTGTTGTAGTTCAGTCTTTGTGAGTTTTAATTTGTCTATTTCCTCTTTTATATCTTGCTCACCTTGTTGTAATAAGTCACATTGTTTCTGGTTTTCATATCTCATCAGATTCAAGACCACTTTTTCTTGGTCCATCTTCTCAGACAGTCTTTCCAGATCTTCTCTCTCCTCATCCAGTTCTCCTTTTAGTTTCAAGAGATCTTTCTTTTCCGACAAGGTCTCTGCCTTCAGTTGATTTTCCATGTCTTGTCTCTGGAAAACAATTTCTGACATAAGACTCTTCAATCCTTCTCTTTCTCTCACGAGCATCTCAGTGCAGCTCTTCATATTGATTTTATGTACACCCAGAGCCTCTTGCTTTTCCTCTAGAATACTGACCAGTTTCAGGATGTCTTCCTTGTTTTGTTCCAATCTGATAACTTTGTGGTTCATGTCTTGACTCATCCTGGCATCAAGCTCTTGATGTCTTATTCTCAGGGATTCAATGGATTTCATTCTCTCCATTTGCTTGTTTTCTCTCTTTTTCAAGTCAGACCATTGTCCTCCCATTTGTTCCTTTTCAAGCAAAAAAGGTTCTCTCTCTTTTTCTACTTCAACCTTCATCTGAATAAAAGTTTCTTTCTCTTGACTGATGGTTTTCAAGGCAGCTTCAACCTCAAGATTCTTACTTTTGAGATCCTTCCTCAAAACATCCAGTTCTTCTCTTTCTTCCAAAACACTGTTCTTCTGGGTTTTTAGTTGATGAATTTGTCTCCTGATGTCACTGTCCTTTACTTCTTGCTCTCTTTGCTTCAAGGCGATCATGTTGGTCACATTCTGAAGCCTCTTTCTCTGTGTGTGAACTTGAAGAGTCAGATCTTTAATGTTGCTTTTCTCTTGGTTTTCGTCATCCAACAGACTGTCGACATGTTCCTTCTTCTGTAGTAGTTCAGTCTTTGTGAGTTTTAATTTGTCTATTTCCTCTTTTATATCTTGCTCACCTTGTTGTAATAGGTCACATTGTTTCTGGTTTTCATATCTCATCAGATTCAAGACCACTTTTTCCTGTTCCATCTTTTCAGACAGTCTTTCCAGATCTTCTCTCTTCTGATCCAGTTCTGCTTTTAGTTTCAAGAGATATTTCTTTCCCGACAATGTCTCTGCCTTCAGTTGATTTTCCATGTCTTGTCTCTGGAAGACAATTTCTGACATAAGACTCTTCAATCCTTCTCTTTCTCTCACGAGCATCTCAGTGCAGCTCTTCATAATGATTTTATGTACACCCAGAGCCTCTTGCTTTTCCTCTAGAATACTGACCAGTTTCAGGATGTCTTCCTTGTTTTGTTCCAATCTGATAATTTTGTGGTGCATGTCTTGACTCATCCTGGCATCAAGCTCTTGATGTCTTATTCTCAGGGATTCAATGGATTTTATTGTGTCCATTTGCTTGTTTTCTCTCTTTTTCAATTCAGACCATTGTCTTTCCATTCTTTCTTTTTCAATCAAAAGCAGTTCTCTCTCTTTTTCTACTTCAACCTTCATCTGAATAAAGTCTTCTTTCCCTTGACTGATGGTTTTCATGGCAGCTTCAACCTCAAGATTCTTACTGTTGAGATCCTTCCTCAAAACATCCAGTTCTTCTCTTTCTTCCAAAACACTGTTCTTCTGGGTTTTTAGTTGATGAATTTGTCTCCTGATGTCACTGTCCTTTACTTCTTGCTCTCTTTGCTTCAAGGCGATAATGTTGGTCACATTCTGAAGCTTCTTTCTCTGTGTGTGAACCTGAAGAGTCAGATCTTTAATGTTGCTTTTCTCTTGGTTTACGTCATCCAACAGACTGTCGACATGTTCCTTCTTCTGTAGTAGTTCAGTCTTTGTGGGTTTTAATTTGTCTATTTCCTCTTTTATATCTTGCTCACCTTGTTGTAATAGGTCACATTGTTTCTGGTTTTCATATCTCATCAGATTCAAGACCACTTTTTCCTGTTCCATCTTTTCAGACAGTCTTTCCAGATCTTCTCTCTTCTCATCCAGTTCTGCTTTTAGTTTCAAGAGATATTTCTTTCCCGACAAGGTCTCTTCCTTCAGTTGATTTTCCATGTCTTGTCTCTGGAAGACAATTTCTGACATAAGACTCTTCAATCCTTCTCTTTCTATCACGAGCATCTCAGTGCAGCTCTTCATAATGATTTTATGTACACCCAGAGCCTCTTGCTTTTCCTCTAGAATACTGACCAGTTTCAGGATGTCTTCCTTGTTTTGTTCCAAACTGATAATTTTGTGGTTCATGTCTTGACTCATCCTGGCATCAAGCTCTTGATGTCTTATTAACAGGGATTCAATGGATTTCATTGTGTCCATTTGCTTGTTTTCTCTCTTTTTCAAGTCAGACCATTGTCCTCCCATTTGTTCCTTTTCAATCAAAAGCAGTTCTCTCTCTTTTTCTACTTCAACCTTCATCTGAATAAAGGTTTCTTTCTCTTGACTGATGGTTTTCAAGGCAGTTTCAACCTCAAGATTCTTACTGTTGAGATCCTTCATCAAAACATCCAGTTCTTCTCTTTCTTCCAAAACACTGTTCTTCTGGGTTTTTAGTTCATGAATTTGTCTCCTGATGTCACTGTCCTTTCCTTCTTGCTCTCTTTGCTTCAAGTCAATCATGTTGGTCACATTCTGAAGCTTCTTTCTCTGTGTGTGAACCTGAAGAGTCAGATCTTTAATGTTGCTTTTCTCTTGGTTTACGTCATCCAACAGACTGTCGACATGTTCCTTCTTCTGTAGTAGTTCAGTCTTTGTGAGTTTTAATTTGTCTATTTCCTCTTTTATATCTTGCTCACCTTGTTGTAATAGGTCACATTGTTTCTGGTTTTCATATCTCATCAGATTCAAGACCACTTTTTCCTGTTCCATCTTTTCAGACAGTCTTTCCAGATCTTCTCTCTTCTCATCCAGTTCTGCTTTTAGTTTCAAGAGATATTTCTTTCCCGACAATGTCTCTGCCTTCAGTTGATTTTCCATGTCTTGTCTCTGGAAGACAATTTCTGATATAAGACTCTTCAATCCTTCTCTTTCTCTCACGAGCATCTCAGTGCAGCTCTTCATAAAGATTTTATGTACACCCAGAGCCTCTTGCTTTTCCTCTAGAATACTGACCAGTTTCAGGATGTCTTCCTTGTTTTGTTCCAATCTGATAATTTTGTGGTGCATGTCTTGACTCATCCTGGCATCAAGCTCTTGATGTCTTATTCTCAGGGATTCAATGGATTTCATTGTGTCCATTTGCTTGTTTTCTCTCTTTTTCAATTCAGACCATTGTCTTTCCATTCTTTCTTTTTCAATCAAAAGCAGTTCTCTCTCTTTTTCTACTTCAACCTTCATCTGAATAAAGTCTTCTTTCCCTTGACTGATGGTTTTCATGGCAGCTTCAACCTCAAGATTCTTACTGTTGAGATCCTTCCTCAAAACATCCAGTTCTTCTCTTTCTTCCAAAACACTGTTCTTCTGGGTTTTTAGTTGATGAATTTGTCTCCTGATGTCACTGTCCTTTACTTCTTGCTCTCTTTGCTTCAAGGCGATCATGTTGGTCACATTCTGAAGCTTCTTTCTCTGTGTGTGAACCTGAAGAGTCAGATCTTTAATGTTGCTTTTCTCTTGGTTTACGTCATCCAACAGACTGTCGACATGTACCTTCTTCTGTAGTAGTTCAGTCTTTGTGGGTTTTAATTTGTCTATTTCCTCTTTTATATCTTGCTCACCTTGTTGTAATAGGTCACATTGTTTCTGGTTTTCATATCTCATCAGATTCAAGACCACTTTTTCCTGTTCCATCTTTTCAGACAGTCTTTCCAGATCTTCTCTCTTCTCATCCAGTTCTGCTTTTAGTTTCAAGAGATATTTCTTTCCCGACAATGTCTCTTCCTTCAGTTGATTTTCCATGTCTTGTCTCTGGAAGACAATTTCTGACATAAGACTCTTCAATCCTTCTCTTTCTCTCACGAGCATCTCAGTACAACTCTTCATAATGATTTTATGTACACCCAGAGCCTCTTGCTTTTCCTCTAGAATACTGACCAGTTTCAGGATGTCTTCCTTGTTTTGTTCCAATCTGATAATTTTGTGGTGCATGTCTTGACTCATCCTGGCATCAAGCTCTTGATGTCTTATTCTCAGGGATTCAATGGATTTCATTGTGTCCATTTGCTTGTTTTCTCTCTTTTTCAATTCAGACCATTGTCTTTCCATTCTTTCTTTTTCAATCAAAAGCAGTTCTCTCTCTTTTTCTACTTCAACCTTCATCTGAATAAAGTCTTCTTTCCCTTGACTGATGGTTTTCATGGCAGCTTCAACCTCAAGATTCTTACTGTTGAGATCCTTCCTCAAAACATCCAGTTCTTCTCTTTCTTCCAAAACACTGTTCTTCTGGGTTTTTAGTTGATGAATTTGTCTCCTGATGTCACTGTCCTTTACTTCTTGCTCTCTTTGCTTCAAGGCGATCATGTTGGTCACATTCTGAAGCTTCTTTCTCTGTGTGTGAACCTGAAGAGTCAGATCTTTAATGTTGCTTTTCTCTTGGTTTACGTCATCCAACAGACTGTCGACATGTACCTTCTTCTGTAGTAGTTCAGTCTTTGTGGGTTTTAATTTGTCTATTTCCTCTTTTATATCTTGCTCACCTTGTTGTAATAGGTCACATTGTTTCTGGTTTTCATATCTCATCAGATTCAAGACCACTTTTTCCTGTTCCATCTTTTCAGACAGTCTTTCCAGATCTTCTCTCTTCTCATCCAGTTCTGCTTTTAGTTTCAAGAGATATTTCTTTCCCGACAAGGTCTCTTCCTTCAGTTGATTTTCCATGTCTTGTCTCTGGAAGACAATTTCTGACATAAGACTCTTCAATCCTTCTCTTTCTCTCATGAGCATCTCAGTGCAACTCTTCATAATGATTTTATGTACACCCAGAGCCTCTTGCTTTTCCTCTAGAATACTGACCAGTTTCAGGATGTCTTCCTTGTTTTGTTCCAATCTGATAATTTTGTGGTGCATGTCTTGACTCATCCTGGCATCAAGCTCTTGATGTCTTATTCTCAGGGATTCAATGGATTTCATTGTGTCCATTTGCTTGTTTTCTCTCTTTTTCAATTCAGACCATTGTCTTTCCATTCTTTCTTTTTCAATCAAAAGCAGTTCTCTCTCTTTTTCTACTTCAACCTTCATCTGAATAAAGTCTTCTTTCCCTTGACTGATGGTTTTCATGGCAGCTTCAACCTCAAGATTCTTACTGTTGAGATCCTTCCTCAAAACATCCAGTTCTTCTCTTTCTTCCAAAACACTGTTCTTCTGGGTTTTTAGTTGATGAATTTGTCTCCTGATGTCACTGTCCTTTACTTCTTGCTCTCTTTGCTTCAAGGCGATCATGTTGGTCACATTCTGAAGCTTCTTTCTCTGTGTGTGAACCTGAAGAGTCAGATCTTTAATGTTGCTTTTCTTTTGGTTTACGTCATCCAACAGACTGTCGACATGTACCTTCTTCTGTAGTAGTTCAGTCTTTGTGGGTTTTAATTTGTCTATTTCCTCTTTTATATCTTGCTCACCTTGTTGTAATAGGTCACATTGTTTCTGGTTTTCATATCTCATCAGATTCAAGACCACTTTTTCCTGTTCCATCTTTTCAGACAGTCTTTCCAGATCTTCTCTCTTCTCATCCAGTTCTGCTTTTAGTTTCAAGAGATATTTCTTTCCCGACAATGTCTCTTCCTTCAGTTGATTTTCCATGTCTTGTCTCTGGAAGACAATTTCTGACATAAGACTCTTCAATCCTTCTCTTTCTCTCACGAGCATCTCAGTACAACTCTTCATAATGATTTTATGTACACCCAGAGCCTCTTGCTTTTCCTCTAGAATACTGACCAGTTTCAGGATGTCTTCCTTGTTTTGTTCCAATCTGATAATTTTGTGGTGCATGTCTTGACTCATCCTGGCATCAAGCTCTTGATGTCTTATTCTCAGGGATTCAATGGATTTCATTGTGTCCATTTGCTTGTTTTCTCTCTTTTTCAATTCAGACCATTGTCTTTCCATTCTTTCTTTTTCAATCAAAAGCAGTTCTCTCTCTTTTTCTACTTCAACCTTCATCTGAATAAAGTCTTCTTTCCCTTGACTGATGGTTTTCATGGCAGCTTCAACCTCAAGATTCTTACTGTTGAGATCCTTCCTCAAAACATCCAGTTCTTCTCTTTCTTCCAAAACACTGTTCTTCTGGGTTTTTAGTTGATGAATTTGTCTCCTGATGTCACTGTCCTTTACTTCTTGCTCTCTTTGCTTCAAGGCGATCATGTTGGTCACATTCTGAAGCTTCTTTCTCTGTGTGTGAACCTGAAGAGTCAGATCTTTAATGTTGCTTTTCTCTTGGTTTACGTCATCCAACAGACTGTCGACATGTACCTTCTTCTGTAGTAGTTCAGTCTTTGTGGGTTTTAATTTGTCTATTTCCTCTTTTATATCTTGCTCACCTTGTTGTAATAGGTCACATTGTTTCTGGTTTTCATATCTCATCAGATTCAAGACCACTTTTTCCTGTTCCATCTTTTCAGACAGTCTTTCCAGATCTTCTCTCTTCTCATCCAGTTCTGCTTTAAGTTTCAAGAGATATTTCTTTCCCGACAAGGTCTCTTCCTTCAGTTGATTTTCCATGTCTTGTCTCTGGAAGACAATTTCTGACATAAGACTCTTCAATCCTTCTCTTTCTCTCACGAGCATCTCAGTGCAACTCTTCATAATGATTTTATGTACACCCAGAGCCTCTTGCTTTTCCTCTAGAATACTGACCAGTTTCAGGATGTCTTCCTTGTTTTGTTCCAAACTGATAATTTTGTGGTTCATGTCTTGACTCATCCTGGCATCAAGCTCTTGATGTCTTATTAACAGGGATTCAATGGATTTCATTGTGTCCATTTGCTTGTTTTCTCTCTTTTTCAAGTCAGACCATTGTCCTCCCATTTGTTCCTTTTCAATCAAAAGTAGTTCTCTCTCTTTCTCTACTTCAACCTTCATCTGAATAAAGGTTTCTTTCTCTTGACTGATGGTTTTCATGGCAGCTTCAACCTCAAGATTCTTACTGTTGAGATCCTTCCTCAAAACATCCAGTTCTTTTCTTTCTTCCAAAACACTGTTCTTCTGGGTTTTTAGTTCATGAATTTGTCTCCTGATGTCACTGTCCTTTACATCTTGCTCTCTTTGCTTCAAGGCGATCATGTTGGTCACATTCTGAAGCTTCTTTCTCTGTGTGTGAACCTGAAGAGTCAGATCTATAATGTTGCTTTTCTCTTGGTTTACGTCATCCAACAGACTGTCGACATGTTCCTTCTTCTGTTGTAGTTCAGTCTTTGTGAGTTTACATTTTTCTATATCCTCTTTTATATCTTGCTCATCTTGTTGTAATAGGTCACATTGTTTCTGGTTTTCATATCTCATCAGATTCGAAACCACTTTTTCTTGGTCCATCTTCTCAGACAGTCTTTCCAGATCTACTCTCTTCTGATCCAGTTCTGCTTTTAGTTTCAAGAGATCTTTCTTTTCTGACAAGGTCACTGCCTTCAGTTGATTTTCCATGTCGTGTCTCTGGAAGAGAATTTCTGACATCAGACTCCTCAATTCTTCTCTTTCTCTCACGAGCATCTCAGTGTAGCTCTTCATATAGATTTTATGTAAACACAGAGCCTCTTTCTTTTCCTCTAGAATACTGACCAGTTTCAGGATGTCTTCCTTGTTTTGTTCCAATCTGATGATTTTGTGGTTCATGTCTTGACTCATCCTGGCATCAAGCTCTTGATGTCTTATTCTCAGGGATTCAATGGATTTCATTGTGTCCATTTGCTTGTTTTCTCTCTTTTTCAAGTCAGACCATTGTCCTCCCATTTGTTCCTTTTCAATCAAAAGCAGTTCTCTCTCTTTTTCTACTTCAACCTTCATCTGAATAAAGGTTTCTTTCTCTTGACTGATGGTTTTCAAGGCAGTTTCAACCTCAAGATTCTTACTGTTGAGATCCTTCATCAAAACATCCAGTTCTTCTCTTTCTTCCAAAACACTGTTCTTCTGGGTTTTTAGTTCATGAATTTGTCTCCTGATGTCACTGTCCTTTCCTTCTTGCTCTCTTTGCTTCAAGTCAATCATGTTGGTCACATTCTGAAGCTTCTTTCTCTTTGTGTGAACCTGAAGAGTCAGATCTTTAATGTTGCTTTTCTCTTGGTTTACGTCATCCAACAGACTGTCGACATGTTCCTTCTTCTGTAGTAGTTCAGTCTTTGTGAGTTTTAATTTGTCTATTTCCTCTTTTATATCTTGCTCACCTTGTTGTAATAGGTCACATTGTTTCTGGTTTTCATATCTCATCAGATTCAAGACCACTTTTTCCTGTTCCATCTTTTCAGACAGTCTTTCCAGATCTTCTCTCTTCTCATCCAGTTCTGCTTTTAGTTTCAAGAGATATTTCTTTCCCGACAATGTCTCTGCCTTCAGTTGATTTTCCATGTCTTGTCTCTGGAAGACAATTTCTGACATAAGACTCTTCAATCCTTCTCTTTCTCTCACGAGCATCTCAGTGCAGCTCTTCATAATGATTTTATGTACACCCAGAGCCTCTTGCTTTTCCTCTAGAATACTGACCAGTTTCAGGATGTCTTCCTTGTTTTGTTCCAATCTGATAATTTTGTGGTGCATGTCTTGACTCATCCTGGCATCAAGCTCTTGATGTCTTATTCTCAGGGATTCAATGGATTTCATTGTGTCCATTTGCTTGTTTTCTCTCTTTTTCAATTCAGACCATTGTCTTTCCATTCTTTCTTTTTCAATCAAAAGCAGTTCTCTCTCTTTTTCTACTTCAACCTTCATCTGAATAAAGTCTTCTTTCCCTTGACTGATGGTTTTCATGGCAGCTTCAACCTCAAGATTCTTACTGTTGAGATCCTTCCTCAAAACATCCAGTTCTTCTCTTTCTTCCAAAACACTGTTCTTCTGGGGTTTTAGTTGATGAATTTGTCTCCTGATGTCACTGTCCTTTACTTCTTGCTCTCTTTGCTTCAAGGCGATCATGTTGGTCACATTCTGAAGCTTCTTTCTCTGTGTGTGAACCTGAAGAGTCAGATCTTTAATGTTGCTTTTCTCTTGGTTTACGTCATCCAACAGACTGTCGACATGTACCTTCTTCTGTAGTAGTTCAGTCTTTGTGGGTTTTAATTTGTCTATTTCCTCTTTTATATCTTGCTCACCTTGTTGTAATAGGTCACATTGTTTCTGGTTTTCATATCTCATCAGATTCAAGACCACTTTTTCCTGTTCCATCTTTTCAGACAGTCTTTCCAGATCTTCTCTCTTCTCATCCAGTTCTGCTTTTAGTTTCAAGAGATATTTCTTTCCCGACAAGGTCTCTTCCTTCAGTTGATTTTCCATGTCGTGTCTCTGGAAGAGAATTTCTGACATCAGACTCCTCAATTCTTCTCTTTCTCTCACGAGCATCTCAGTGCAGCTCTTCATATAGATTTTATGTAAACACAGAGCCTCTTTCTTTTCCTCTAGAATACTGACCAGTTTCAGGATGTCTTCCTTGTTTTGTTCCAATCTGATAATTTTGTGGTGCATGTCTTGACTCATCCTGGCATCAAGCTCTTGATGTCTTATTCTCAGGGATTCAATGGATTTCATTGTGTCCATTTGCTTGTTTTCTCTCTTTTTCAATTCAGACCATTGTCTTTCCATTCTTTCTTTTTCAATCAAAAGCAGTTCTCTCTCTTTTTCTACTTCAACCTTCATCTGAATAAAGTCTTCTTTCCCTTGACTGATGGTTTTCATGGCAGCTTCAACCTCAAGATTCTTACTGTTGAGATCCTTCCTCAAAACATCCAGTTCTTCTCTTTCTTCCAAAACACTGTTCTTCTGGGTTTTTAGTTGATGAATTTGTCTCCTGATGTCACTGTCCTTTACTTCTTGCTCTCTTTGCTTCAAGGCGATCATGTTGGTCACATTCTGAAGCTTCTTTCTCTGTGTGTGAACCTGAAGAGTCAGATCTTTAATGTTGCTTTTCTCTTGGTTTACGTCATCCAACAGACTGTCGACATGTACCTTCTTTTGTAGTAGTTCAGTCTTTGTGGGTTTTAATTTGTCTATTTCCTCTTTTATATCTTGCTCACCTTGTTGTAATAGGTCACATTGTTTCTGGTTTTCATATCTCATCAGATTCAAGACCACTTTTTCCTGTTCCATCTTTTCAGACAGTCTTTCCAGATCTTCTCTCTTCTCATCCAGTTCTGCTTTTAGTTTCAAGAGATATTTCTTTCCCGACAAGGTCTCTTCCTTCAGTTGATTTTCCATGTCTTGTCTCTGGAAGACAATTTCTGACATAAGACTCTTCAATCCTTCTCTTTCTATCACGAGCATCTCAGTGCAGCTCTTCATAATGATTTTATGTACACCCAGAGCCTCTTGCTTTTCCTCTAGAATACTGACCAGTTTCAGGATGTCTTCCTTGTTTTGTTCCAAACTGACGATTTTTTGGTTCATTTCTTGACTCATCCTGGCATCAAGCTCTTGATGTCTTTTTCTCAGGGATTCAATAGATTTCATTGTTTCCATTTGCTTGTTTTCTCTCTTTTTCAAGTCAGACCATTGTCCTCCCATTTGTTCCTTTTCAATCAAAAGCAGTTCTCCCTCTTTTTCTACTTCAACCTTCATCTGAATAAAGGTTTCTTTCTCTTGACTGATGGTTTTCAAGGCAGCTTCAACCTCAAGATTCTTACTATTGAGATCCTTCCTCAAAACATCCAGTTCTTCTCTTTCTTCCAAAACACTGTTCTTCTGGGTTTTTAGTTCATGAATTTGTCTCCTGATGTCACTGTCCTTTACGTCTTGCTCTCTTTGCTTCAAGGCAATCATGTTGGTAACATTCTGAAGCTTCTTTCTCTGTGTGTGAACCTGAAGAGTCAGATCTTTAATGTTGCTTTTCTCTTGGTTTACGTCATCCAACAGACTGTAGACATGTTCCTTCTTCTGTTGTAGTTCAGTCTTTGTGAGTTTTAATTTGTCTATTTCCTCTTTTATATCTTGCTCACCTTGTTGTAATAGGTCACATTGTTTCTGGTTTTCATATCTCATCAGATTCAAGACCACTTTTTCCTGTTCCATCTTTTCAGACAGTCTTTCCAGATCTTCTCTCTTCTCATCCAGTTCTGCTTTTAGTTTCAAGAGATATTTCTTTCCCGACAATGTCTCTGCCTTCAGTTGATTTTCCATGTCTTGTCTCTGGAAGACAATTTCTGACATAAGACTCTTCAATCCTTCTCTTTCTATCACAAGCATCTCAGTGCAGCTCTTCATAATGATTGTATGTACACCCAGAGCCTCTTGCTTTTCCTCTAGAATACTGACCAGTTTCAGGATGTCTTCCTTGTTGTTTTCCAATCTGATGATTTTGTGGTTCATTTCTTGACTCATCCTGGCATCAAGCTCTTGATGTCTTATTCTCAGGGATTCAATGGATTTAATTGTATCCATTTGCTTGTTTTCTCTTTTTTTCAAGTCAGACCATTGTCCTTCCATTCTTTCCTTTTCTATCAAAAGCAGTTCTCTCTCTTGTTCTACTTCAACCTTCATCTGAATAAAGTATTTTTTCTCTTGAATGATTTTTTTCATGGCAGCTTCAACCTCACGATTTGTATTGTTGAGATCCATCCTATAAACATCCCTATCATCTTTCAAAGAATATGTATCCTCTTGTAATAGGTCGCTTTGTTCCCTCTGTTTCTTCAGTTCAGTGGTTTTTGGTCTCGTTTCTAATTCTTCATTATTTTCGCCACCTTCTGTTTTTATTTTGTCATTGTTCCTGATTTTTGGCCTCTCATCGGTCAACACTTCAATTTTTTTGTCTTGTTCTGATAGATCTGTGTTTGTACGGCCACCAGCCATGTGTTGTAGGTCTGTGTCTTTCTGCTGGTTTGCAATGTTTGATTCATTAAACCCAAATTCCACTTTATTTTTTTCTTGTAATTCTTCTGTATCAAGTCTTACAAATACTTGTTTTCCTCTCTTTGAAATGTCATCCATCATAATGTCCATTTGAAGTGGTTTGTTCTTGTGCAACACAATTGTTTTCTGCTGCTCATCTGACGGTTTTTCTTCTTTCATTTCATCTATTTGAATTTGCATCATTTTCCTTTTCGTTTCCAGACTTTCTGATTCCTTTTCACCGTCACTGCTGTTCAGCAGTCTTTTCATTTTTTTCTGACTTTTGTTTTGTTTCTGTTGTTGAACTTTGAGAATCAACCTTTGAGATTTAAGAAACTTCCTTTCTTTAAAGACTCCCTCTTCTGATTTCTCTACACCTTTCTTCTTGTCTTCTTCTATTGCTTTACTTTCTTTATTGAAATGAATCTCCCCTTCCTCCGAATTTCTTTGCTTTTGCTGAATGCTCTTGAATAGACACATCATCTTGTCCTTTTGTCTTTTCATTTCCGCTATGGTAATTTCCAATTCTTCCCTTGCCTGGATAAGAATTTCTGCCTTGCCCTTGAATTGTCGATATTCATTTTGTATTGCTTCATGCAAGCCTTCACTGTGTTTCTTAATGTGTTTACACTTCTCCATACATATGTTAATTAGTTCCCAGTGCTTTTGAATTTGATATGCAGCATTTGTTGATGCTGATGCCTTCTGCTGCTCTGCCAAACATTGGCTGTCATTCTTTTCTCTTTTCAGCTTCATCATTTCTAATTCATCTCTCTCTCTGATAATCCTCTCCAACTGCTGGTCGAGCTCTTTCTTCCTACTTCGTGCCTCCCTCTTGAGGATATATTTTTCTTCTTTTACCCCTGTCCACAGTTGTCTAGCTTCCTGATCTCTTCTAATGCCTTTTCGGATCATTTGTCGATTTTCTCTTATTTTGAAGTCCACCTCAGTGTTTAACACTTCCATCTGTCTTCGTTCTCTTTTAACTTTCTCTAGTCCCATATCAAGGTTATATTTTTGTTTTTGCACATCATCCCTCATTTGGCCAATTTGATTTATCTCTGCCTCCGTTTGTAAAGACAGTTTTCCAAAGGCCAGCTTTATCTGAGATCTTACTCTGACCATGTTATCTCTTAAGTTTCTGTTCTCACCATGCAATTCTTTGAGCCCTTCTCTTTGTTTCCCTAAGTGAACATTGACATTTTCCAGAATTCCCCATTCCCTTCCAATTATTTCCATGAGAAAGTGAATCTTTTGTCTCATGGTTTGGAGGTCAAGGGTCTCTGATGCTTGATGTATCATTTCAGCTTTCTCCTTTTTGCTTCTCACCTGCTTCTCCACAGCAAGCTCTTCCCTTTGTATTTGCAGATTTATCCTTAGCACTTCCAATTCATCTCTCTCTCTAATGGTTTTCTCAAGTCTTTGGTCTAATTCTCTTCTTTTCTTTTCTGTCTCCCTCCTCAGTAATTCCCTTTCTTTTTGCAATTCATTCAACATGTTTTCACTCTGTTCTTTTTTTCTCATGCTTTTTCTTAGCATCTGTTCAAATTCTTTTCTCTTTATTTCCAGTTCTGACCTCAAAAGCTCCATTTCTCGTATTTCTCTTTTCGCTAATTGTGCTCTGTCTTCAAGCTCCCTTAAACTGTACATCTCATGTATTTCTACCTCAGCTTTCTGTTTTGCTTTCTTCATATTCTCCCATTCTACTTGATTTTGTGGTTTTAGCATCTCATCTTGACTAATTGAATTTTTAGGTTCTTCAGTTCTACTGTTCCTCAGATCCATACAGTCCAGGATTGGTTTTTCCATATCTGACTGGAGTCCTAAGATTTCCTTTTCCATTTCTTCCATGTCTTTTCGCATTCTGATCTTTGTCAATTTGTCTCTTTCTGTGTTGATTTTAGCGCTATCCAACCCCTCGCTATGTGTCAGTGGATCTGTTTTTGACTCCTGATTTTCTATTTCCTTCTCAATATTCAGTCTCATTATATCCGACTCATCAGTTGCTTCTTGTCTCATTTCATAAATATTAACTTTCATTTGCTCTTGGAGTTCATATGTCATCGTCTCATGTTTGAAAACATTGGTGTTTAGCCACAGATGGTATTTCTGCTTTGTTTCTTGAAGAGGACCCTCCACATTTCCATTTTCCCTGAATGTCACTGGCAATCCAGTTTCTGGTGTCTGGCTCTGCAGTTCATATATATCCATAATGAGCCTTTCAATCTCTTGCTTGTTTTTCTCCATGTTCCCCATAGCATAATGTATTTGTTCTTTGATTCTCTCCTCTCTCTCCTTAAGTTCGGAAATCTGCTTGTCCATTTCTTCCACTCGTCTGCCATTTATTAACAATCCTGAGAACTCATTATATGTTAATGTTTCTTCATGTTTTTCATTCTGAAGGAAATTGTCCAATGAAAATAACTGTTTCTGTTCCTGTTCTTTAATTTCTTCATTTTGATGCTGGTCTTCTAATGTAGGACACTTTTGCAAAGACATGGCTCCTTGTGTAACTTCACCTGCAGCTCTTTCTTCAGCTTGTGGGATTTCCAGTGTTTGATCTTGTAGGGAATCTCTGTGAGCTTCTTTATGGGGTTCTTGGAGTTTGGACGAATTTGCTGAAAAAGTATTTCCGATTGCAGATTCTGTCAGTTTCTGTCTACTGACACAGGTGTTCAAGGAACTCAGCTTGTCCTAAACAAAAAGAAAGAATGATTTATTTATTTTTACGTTGAGTTTTAATGTAACTACCCTTTTTATGATTATTATGATGATGATGATGATGATTATTATTATTATTATTATTATCCTTTCTTTTCCTGATGAAATTATACATCCCAGAATCATTTAACTCAGTGGGAGGCCCATTGAGCAACCCCAGTTAACATTCACAGATTTGAAGTCAAAATAGGGCTGTATAATGTATTAATACATTTAATATTAATAGACACAAATGGAAACTGTTTAATAAGGTGACATTTTACTTATCATAAATTTTAAGCGAGGACTTGACATTAAACAAAAGTATGCAAGAAGATCTATTGCCTGCACTAGGACTAGTACTATGTGTGTTTGTGTGGTGGGCAGCAAGGGACAGACAGTAAATCCAGATGTAAAGTGCTATGGATTGGAATGTAAACGCCAATAATGTAAACATTTAAATGGGTTAAGGTGCACGATGTAGATCTGTTCTCTAACTCCTACTCCCATCTGGTGGATTTAAGACAAAACAAAACACAACAGACATTTATAATAAATGTTTTTTACTTTTCCACATCTATTTCTGTGCAACGCTATGAATGCTTTCTCGTAGAACCATGTAAGCCATGAGCCCCATATTTAAGTGAATGAGAGCATGACCATTCTGTCAAGGACTTACCACTGTAGTCAAGTGTCTAACCCTAACCCTAACTCTTGTTAATGAGGACTTCTAAAATTCTTCTGCAGAATCTAATAAACTTTAAGCACTTAATTAGGGACACCATACCAAGCACTGTTCCTCCCTTGGCAGCCTCCCAAACAGGGGCGTCGTTAGGCCTGTTTTTTTTTAATTAAACTATTGTTTTACACATGGACAAGTTATTTATAACTGTAACCTGCTACATATGTGAGTGCGTTTCTGGTTTGTATGTTTTCTCCCCCTTCAAATTACTTAACGATAAAAGACCGGGCACTAGGACCTTGGGGAGTCTGCATCTCTGCTGCGCTGGCTTTCTCACTCTGCCAAGTAAAGGCCGAATTGTAGTCAGGTTGCACGCACGCATGCAAGACACGCAACACGCCCCTTTCGTGCCCTTTGCGGGCTTGCGTGCGTCCACCAATTTTTCTAACTACACGACAAAGCGACGCAAGCCTCACGCAGCCCGCAAGGCTTGTGATTGGTCTGCTTACTACATCCCGTCCGGAGTCTAGTTTCCGGTTTCATGCCCCACAATACGCGGAAATCACGGAAGATCTAGAAGAACGAATATGGACCAAATAGATGAGCACTTGGCAGAAGCGATCCGAAAGTATGACCACTTGTATAACCCGTCACTGACTGGCCAATTTTTCCGCCAGAAATAGGCTATGAGGAGCCGGAGTGGCGATGTAAATAAACAGTCGACGAAGAAGAAGACGACTCTTCTTTGTGTGTTTTGTGTTTGAAAAAAATTTTTACTCCTCCTAGTGTTCTGGCGGTGAATTGCGTTGCAACACGCGCAGCACGTTATAGAAGTATAAACCAAAACGAGTCCGTCGATGCAGCTGCGTGGCCTTCCGCGGTTGCAGTCGCAGGACTATAATTCAGCCTTAACGTCTCTCATCAAGACAGCAGGATTACAGCCAAGGAGTTTAGCGTACAGGTAGTTACAGAATGTGGCTATCTGTAGTTGTTAAAAATTATTACCTGCTTAAATTTAGGTTTACTTGAGGCAAATGAAACGGAATATTGTAATGAGCTATGTTAACACTAAGCTAGCTAGCTAGCTATTTTGTTAGAAAATGTCTCCAGTGAGCAAGAGTGTGAACGAGCAAATTTGAAATGTAAGAAATAACTATCGACAGCTCTCTATTTTTTGCATTAATATCTATCTCTAGTATTTTAAAACAATAATATCAGTGCCTATAGAATGTTGTTGTTTATAATCAGTTCATATTTGTGTCAAATTTCACAATGACCCTGAAATTCTGTCTCTTCTGTTATCTTATACTGAATGAATGCAAGCAAAGATACAGAGAAAAATCACACTCTCTGACTGAACCAATCTATGAACTGTATGAGACAATGGATATCCGCAGTCCCAAATGAGCCCCAAAAAATTGGCGAGCGCTATGCGCGCAAACATTCTGCATCCCTAGGGGCTAAGCCCCCCCTCTCTTTCAATCCTTGAAACGTCCCTGCTCCCAAACATCCTAAGCTATTCATGAAATTATTCATCAATAAAACATGGAGGAAAACCTTTCCTCCATGTCGACATCACATCATCCCTGCAGATTTGTCAGCTGTGCATTCAAGCTGCTAGTCCCTGTTCTACAGAGGTTCTACTGGGTTGACATGTGGTGACTGAGGAGGTCACTAAGGGGTCACTCGTCACATGAAACCAGTTTGAGACGACTCCAGCTGCCGAACGATAGGCTGAGTGGATAATTGTGTGAATTGAATTGAATGAAATGAATTATTTAATGATTTTAAGATTTTACTGATCACTTTTAAGGCCCTTCATGGCCTCACTCCCTGCAACATCGCACGTTGAGATCCTCAACAAGAGGTCTCTTGTCTGTTCCAGAGGCCTGGCTGAAAACTAAGGGGGACAAAGCATTTGCATTCCGGTCCCTGAGGCCCTGGAACAACCTGCCTGCGGAGATCAGCTCAGCCGAGTTCAGTGAACTCTCTTGAGTCCAATCCTTAAAACTTACTTTCCTGATTTGACCTGAGTCTTAACTTTCTTTATAACAGTCTTTTAATTATTTTACTGAGCATAGCACTTGTATTTATACCTAAAATAAGTTTACCTGCTTTCTTCTAAACCTGATGTTTTATGACCTGCATGTTTTTAACTAGCTGCCTTTGTAAAGCACTTTCTGACACATATGTTTGGAAAAGTGCTCAAGAAATAAAGATTATTATTATTATCATTACAGAATCTGCTAATAAAAGCAGAGTAAATACTAGATGAGTTTTATTGTAAACTATGAAGCACGCCTTTTTCACATCAAACACACATAGCAGAGCACTTGTGTCACTGATAAAAATGTCAATTCAGGTCCATTTAAACATCACATAACTGAAAAAGTACAAAAAGAAAGCAATAATGTCTCAGTTTATTCTATAGACTTAAACATTTCTGCTGGGAAAACCCCTATTACAATCTGAGTCAAGATTACAAAGAACAAGGCACTTACCATGTATTTTTGGACATCTTCCTTGTCCTTTTCCATCTGTCTTTGGGTTTTGAGCATTTCCAGTTGGATGTTGGTAATCTCTGTCACAGCTTTTTCTATATTAGCTTTCATCTCACCCATAGCCAGAATTGTAGTTATTGTATCTTGAAGTTTTTGTTGAACCTCTTCTCTTTGTCCCTGTATCTGTAGCTTGATGATTTCTAACTCATCCCTCTCTTTTAGGATCTTCTCAAGCCATTGGTTCATCTTCCTCCTCTTTTTTTTCTCTTGAAAATTCCTCCATATGATTTCCTCTGTAAAGATTTTTTTCCCTTTCTTTGTATCTACTCTCATCATACACAGCATCTTCTTTGTTTCTTGTACTTCAAAAATCATTCCCTCCATGCCTTTCTCGTTGTTCTTTGTGCTCATCTCCATGTTGTCTCCAATGTCTTCAACCAAATTTCCTTTATGTATCATTACCTCTACCTGTTTAATATTCTGATTAAGTGTGTTCTCCATGTTCAGCTCCAGCCCCTGCTCTGACCTGTGTCCCACCATCACATTCTGTCCATCCTCCAAGTCTTGGGTTGAATGCTCAGTTTTTTTCTTCATCTCGCTTATTTGTTTTTTTCTTCTGCTCATTCTTATCGTTTTTAGCAGGTCCTTTTTCTTTATTTCAATCTCAGAGTTCATCACTTCCAATTCCCTTATTTCTCTCTTTGTCCTTTGTAACTTGTCGTCGAGTTCCTGTCTTTGCCTTTCGTTACTCTCCCTCATACACTTCAGTGCATCCATTTCTGCTATAGCCGACTGCCTCTCTCTCTCGATACTTTTTCTCTCTGCCTGAATTCTAGTGTTGATTCTTTCTATTTCATGTTTTTCCCACTGAATCTGTCTCAGGTTGTTCTCTATGTCTAGTTTTTGACTCTGAATATCAGTCTTGATCAAAGTTTCGCAGTGTGTTACTTTCATGTGTGTATCGGTTTCTTGTCTTAGCTGGGGAGAGTTAGATTTTACGTTTTCCATTTGAATGCTCTGTGTATGAACCTCCTGCTTCTCTCTCACAGTCACATCCAGTTGTTGTTGACTGTCTTCCAGCACGTCCCAAACTTTCTCTATCTCTTGTCGGATTCTGCTGAGTTTTTCCTTCACACTTTCAGAAGTGTCTGTTCCTTCCTGCTTTCCGTCCCTCCTTCCTGTCTCTGGAACTGTCACTCTCTGTATTTCAGTGTTTCTTTGAAACTCTATCCACCTTTGCTTCACCTTGCTGATATTTATACTCAAACTATGTTGGATTTGCTCAATTTGATCTCTTTGTTGTGATATGTCCTTTTTATTTCTATCTAACTCTTCTTTTACATCCTCTAAGTTTTTCTCAATTTTTTGCTTTGCCTGTTTTGCTGTAATAATTATTTTTTTGTTCATTGCACTCAGCAGACTATCCATTATCTCCTGGACTTCCTTACTCACAAATTTTGACCTATCAAATTTGATCATTTCAAACTTGCATTGCTCATTGATGATCTCATTATGTCTTCTGTCCAGAGTTGTCCTCTCTTGGTAGATCTCAGCTTGCAATGTCAGAAGCTGCATTTTTTCTTGAGTGGCTTCATTTTTATTCTTCTGAAGTTTCTCGATAACATCTACCATCTTTACTCCCAGTGCTTTTATTACCAAGTACTGATTGTGTTTTTCAGCAGTCAGTCTGTCAATGTCCTTCTGTTGTTGCTCTGTTTTTGTCTTAAGGCATCTTATTTCGTTTCTTTCTCTTTCCCAGTGTTGCTCAATCTCATCCATCAGTTGAAAGGTCAGTGGTCTTTTCCTTTGAATGGTCTCCCAATTGGTTTTCATGTTGACTTGTGTTGATTTGTCTTCTAATTGATTGATGTTTGAGCTGTTGTGTCTTTGCTCTAATGGTCAAGAAAAAGGACAGTATGTCTCTTGTTTAAAAAATGATGAAGACATCTTATCTGCATCTCATGTGGTGTTTTTACAGAGTCTTAGTTTACCTGTCAAATTAATGACATTTTATTTCTGGTTTTCTTTAATTTCATATAAATTATGGCTTATTACTCTGAAATAAAAGTATAGCCCTAAATTGTCAAATTGTACAAAGCAAGAGTACTCGAGCAAAGTATTTACTCACTGTCCAGGTGGCTCGGCTGTCTTTACCTGTCAATACCTGAACCATAGTAAAGGCCCCTTTAACCTTAAGAGTTTTGAGATGCTAAACCTTATATAAACGTACATTAAGTCATGCTTTAGTTAAAGTTATAAAGATAATGTAGATAAACTTTCATTCAGTTATAAAATGTGTTGTTTAACATTTTTCATTAAAAAAAATGTCAGTAATGTACAGTGTTTCCAAAGATACTGCCATTTAACGTTTTGGAGTGACAGGCAGGCTTTTCATCCACCGTCACAATACTTTTTCTTTGTTATATCTTAGTAGCATTATGCTGATGTTTCAAATATGTAAGACTGTACAATTTCCAACAAATTTGTCTTACCTAAATCAGCTGAAAACTCTTGTTCCTCCTGTGTGAGTATGTGGTTGACACTATCTTTGGACTGTGACGTTACTTCCTGCCCAGTGTGAAACAGCACTCTCTTCTGTTCCTCAGGTGTCACATCTTCAGTGATGGGCCTATGCTGCTGTGACATACAGGCCTCTGTGGTGGCTCCAGGTGATGTCACACCAGCAGTGAGCTGCTCCCTGAACTCCTCCAGAAAAGACTCCACTACAAATACATTTGGTTGTGAATTGTCTTGTTGGGGTTTGATATTGCTTCAATTAGAGACATTAACAATCAGAAATATCTTACAAGTAGTATTTTTACTTGAGCATTGCACACTTCACTGTTGTACGCATTAAAAAATTTAAAATCTCAAAAGCAGATACTGTTTAGTTAAACAGTTTGAACATGTCTCAAAATCTCAATGGAACAGATTTTTTTAATTTAGGTGTTAAAGACCTGCTATTGGAAAAATATATTTGCAATAACTGTATACCCAGTGGCAGTGGAAGTCACATCTATGTATAAATCTGGAAGCATGTTTACCATATAATGATCTTACATAGGAATGCACCCACAGTATGTATGTCTGCTGTTGAGAACACAATCATTTGGAGGAATAAGACAGCAATACTCACCATGTTCTCTTGATTTGGCCATCATTCCATGTAACAAACTCACAACTGCTATTTCTACAGCCCCCAAAAAATGGACACATCATTACTTCAATCATTTTAATTAGAACAATGAAATTTGTACAAATTTATGAAAAGTGATTTTTATGTATGATAAACAATGATCAATTTATTTACTTGGGAATGAACTATTAATTAATTTCTCATTTATCAGGAATTTGTAGTAATTATCTATTACTTTTGTCTTACCTGAGGTTTCGTTAGACTTCAGATTTCAGAGATGGTCTGCTTTGGTGTGAAGCTGTAGAGATCTGTGGAGAGGAGGCAGGCTTCAAAACATTTTAAAAATGTTATATCTCCTCACTCCACATGTTGACAGATATGTGACACCCCTGTGCGTATGACTGGGCGATGTTTGGGTGTAGAACTTGTTCTGAGTCTGGTTACAGCTGATAAGGGTGGGGCTCCATGTTTGAACTAGTGTCCAAGGCTTTACTCTTTGTGTACTTACACACTGAATGTGGACTCTTAAACATACGCTCAGTACCATCCATCAGTCTTACTAAATGATTAATGTCAGATCACAACGTTGCGTTATTGTCTCTCACTGAGACCTGGCTGCATCCTAAAGAATATATTTACTCCCCCTAGTAATATAAATACTTACATTCCTTGAGGCTCTAGTCGAGGATAACTAGAGCTTATCAATTAATCCCAAACCTATGACTAAATATAACACATTTGAAAGCCTTTTATTTGGCTTATAACATCCATCCTGGAAAGCATTAAAAACACTTCTATTACTTTTAGTCTACCATTGCCCTGGGGATTCATCAGAATTTTAAGAAATGTGGAATTTTCAGAGTTAAAAAGTAATGTATTGTGATATACTCCTTGAGATGTATCATTTTGTTTTTTAGAGGGTCCCTTAAACATATTCCAAGAAAAGTACAGCAGACAGTAATATAAAAACCATCGAGAGCAAAGTAAGGACAAAAAACACCTTATACCAGACACAAACATAAGCGAGAGAAAAATATAAATATATGAGTTACTCAGGAATGAAGGAAATCAAGTAAATCATTGAAAAATAACACCATTACTGAAAACATTAGCAATTTGGTTTAAGATGAGAAAACAAAACATTTTGAAGGGGCGGTTATTTAAAGGTAATTATTCCAATCAGAAGGACCGCAAAACATACAGCTATTTTTTACCAACTTCCTTAGATACAAAGGGGACAATAAAGAGGGTCTGATCAGAGTATAGGTGAATAGTTATTATGTATAATAAAAATAGGTTGAATGATAAGGAAAAGTTACGGTTTGTCTAAATTATGGTAAAATGGACTAGGTTAGATGCACACAGAGCGAACACCTTAGCACTAGACGTAACCTTATAGAGGAATTAAGGGGATGTGTGAGTGGGATTTATCAGAAGAACCAACAGTTGGCAGCAGGCATGTGCACAGACATTTTGGGAGGCAGGTGCTCAAACCAAAAAAAAGGCTACCCATTGCCAAAATTATTTATGAAATAAAAAATAATAATAATAAATAAACAAAAAACAAATATTTTCAACTATATATTTATTTTTTGTTAACAAACTAACTCAAATGATCAATTTCAATAAATAAATGAATGAATAACTGGCAAAAACAGACAAAACAAGCCCATATTGAATAACCAAATAATATGTTAGGGTTAGGGTTAGTGATGTGATGGGCTCCTCTGGACCAGGTAGTGTCCAATTAGCCAGAACCGCCCCTGGAGATGGCTCAGAGAACCTCCAGGTGAACCAGGGAGACTTTTCTGTACAATATTTCTAATACAAATACTATATAAAACTGGACTGAGGCTCTGTGTGTTCCTGGTCTAAAAACTCCTTTTTAGTACAATTAAAATCCCTTCCTAAAAATAACTAATCAACTGAGCCGTAACCATTTAATTTACCATTTTACCGTGAATAACTTTATTTTTGTACTGTTGTTAGGATCATAAAAAACTATAGAAAATGGTCGAAACAAGCTTTGACTAAAAGACACCTCCCTTGTGCATGTTCAACCTCCAATGATGGAGTGAGGAAGCACACATCTGTACTCAGTGGTGATATGACTTAAGATGGCCTCCCCTTCCCACTCTCTGTACCAGTCTGCTCCATTATTAGGAGAGGGGGTGGTCTATTGGCAGAAATTTGGACTATTGGCAGAGAAAGTCTCTGGTTCGTCTCTGGTTCGACTCCACGGACAGACACCAAAAACGAATCTGGATTGATCTGTCCAAAAATCCAAGATTCTCCCAACCCTGTCTAGTGCCCCTGAGCAAGGCACCTCACTCCCCCAACATCTACTCCCGAGCGCCGTACATGGTCGCTCACTGCTCTGTGTATCCTGCACCAGATGGGTCAAAAGCAGAGGTTAAATTTCCCTACCTGCATGAGTGTGCCTTTGCACGTCTGTGCATTTGTTTGGGACTAATAAATGCATCTTAATCTTAATCTTAAACTGTGTCTCTTGAAAAATAAAACATCCATACGTTTAAGTTCAGCTGTTTCAAATAATACTGCTCTTTTCACTGTCTCCCTAGACCCCCTTAGGTTTAGGCTCCCGACTGTAAAGATACTCATTGTTGAAAGATTAAAAACTACAGTAAAGCCACTCAATATATAAAATACTAATTAGTTCGTTACTCATTATTATTAACAATGTAACTTTCAGCATGACATTCTTAAACCTGAATGTCTCTTATTCAGTGAACTGATGGTTTCTAATGTGGACTCTGGCTGTGCTTTAGAGCACTTCAACATTTATCTTGAAAAAGGTAATTATTATCAGTCACCAAGGCCTCACTGTCTCGGCTCTCTTGGATGTCTGCCTCCCTGAGTGTCTGTTGACTTTAGCTGCTTTAGCCACATTTCTCCTGCTGTGGTGCTTCAGTGTCACAGGTTTAAGCACCAGTTCACGTTCCATCTTAACCACAGTTTCACCAGCAACATTCACTTTACCTGTCAGCTATCTCAGCTGACTTAGTTGTCTCTTTTCCCTTGCTACCAACTACCTCACTCACCTTATCCCTCTCACCCCTCCCTCTCACCTCATCTACCTGAGCCCCTGCTGCCTCAGCTAATCCACCTTCTCCCCCCTGCTTATTACCTGGCCCATCTATCTGCTTCTCAGCCCTGTCTCACCACTCTGTTCACCACACACTGCACCTGTCTCCCAGTTTCCACCTGTCTGTTTATCACTCCCAGTAGCTCTCATTGCCTCACTCCACACGCAGCAGGACCACCCGCAACAAAGCTGGGGCTGATCTGCAGCGGGGCGCTGCTTTTCAGGTTCATGCTGCTCCCCAAGGCCAGGCGAAGGTGGGCCTGCTCAGTTAGGAAAATTATGACCCTACTTTCCCCACCACAGCCAAAACCTTTCATGCCAGAAGTAGTGGCGTTGGACAAGCCAACTGGCTATATTCTAGCAAGTGGTAAAAACACACCAAACAACCACAAACTGAAATAAACAAAAATACTACAGTACCAAAAAACTATAGCAACGACATCAAAGAGAAATACAGAAAAAAAGTTTGAGAATTCAATCAAACATCTTAAGCTCTTCCACTTTCATTATTCTGACACAGAAGAAAACGAAGACTTTGAATAACTTTATTTAAGACACGCAAAAAAACTTAAACTATTCAACTATGTGGAAAAGAAAAGGTTAAAACCTTCCTTGCACACACACATCTTACACCAACCCTAAAATTACAAGATGTTCTGTTAAAAATTTTAAAACCAGAGACTGGTTGTCCCCCAGTGAGCACAGGACCTGTCCAACACCCCACACAGCCCTGAAACCTTCCAAATTGCCCGTCAGTGTTAAATAAGCATGTTCAATCCTCAGCCGAGCTGCCACCAACCCCTCAGACAGCTGTCACGACTACCTAGTAGTCATGACATAGGGAAGACAGACACCGTCGGGTAACGTTTTAACAATACTTCAAGTTTATTAACAAAATAGATACAAAAGACAGGTGCAGGCAGCCTTCCCGCGTCAGGCCAGGCCAGAGCAGGAAAAGAGCCCTTTGAGGTTCCGGGACACCGTTTATATAGTGATGGCCATCACCTGGTGGCCATCACCTGGAGCCCCACCCCTCATTAACTACAGCCTGCAATCTCCAGCTCCTCCTACATGTTGAACGGAGAAAACAGGAGACATGCACACATAGACGCGTGCTCATGAGAGGTCCTGCGGTTTTCATCTGCTGGATGATTCCCCCCGATAGTTCCAAGAGTCAGGTGCATCCCTATCCAACTAAACGCTTCATTCACTCTGTGTCCCGCAGTCCGAATTGTAATAATAATATTGTACAGCATATTCGTGACATAAAAAAAATCTTCCCATGCAGCTAATACATCACAAATAAGCAGCGCTTTCCTCAGCACTTTGCGTTACACATCATCTCTCATGAATATCATTAACAATTCCATCCATAGGATTCGGAATCTCACGCAAAAGGTGCGATCCGACCTGCGTCTGGCCCCAACTGCACGATCACTTAGTGATGTCACTAGTTAAATAAAATATAATAGAAATATATATTATATAAAAAACAAAATATATATTATAAAATATAAAAAACAAAAAACCTGTGTGTGATATATATGCACTGATATATATATATATATATATTTCAGATATATATATATATCTCAGTGCATCGGACTGATTATATGCAGTTATCCACAAATGCACTCAATGGGGATTTTCAAGGATAATGGCTGCAATCCCTGGCTGTGACAATCCTTTACAGATCTGGGACTCAGTAGCAGAAAAGAAGCACGAGAAGCAAAATAAAGTATAAAAAATAAAACTTTACTTCAAAAGTCCATTCAGGGATAAGGCAAAATCCAAAGTCATAGATCCAGGCAGAGTCAAAAAGCAGGTAGTCCAAAACACGAATGAAAGAGCTGGAGCGCATGCACACACGGTGGCGACAATGAACAATCTGGCAGAGGGTGAGGGGAAACACAGGGTACAAATAGAGAGTGCTTAATGAGGAACAAGGTACAGGTGCGTGGGGAAACAAACAGGAAGTAAAGCTAGACAAAGGACACAAGAACCCGGACAACAAAATAAAACAGGAAGTGGATACCAACAAACAGACTGCACAGATGTTACAGTGGCCTTCTCCATTGTCCTGTATTCCTCATTGAGGAAATGTCCTCTCTAAAACAAAACATGGTTCTTCACCAGAATAAAGAGGGTTAATTAAAGCAAACTCTTGTCTGCACTCTATTCAGCTCATGCGTTCAGGATAGGAAATGCAAATTCTTCAGCCTACCAAGGATCCCCTTGTTTCACTTGAACAATTGGGAAGATTCTCTTTTGCCTTCACTCCCTATATCTGTCCTTGCATAAACGCACTCCTTTTGTATCAAGTTGAAAACCTGATGTCAGTAAATCCTGCATATAACTGGTAGTGGTTCCGTATTATCTGCTCACTCTTTGAGTCACGCAGCTATACAGTTAAATTCTCTTTAAACACACACCTGGGCACTACACTTGGTCGGAAGGACCCATACGTGCGAGCGGCGTATGTGCCCCCTGTATTTTACTTTCAGTCCAGCGGACCTTTATTTCTGTTTGTCATGTGACTTAATTTCTGTTGCGGTGTGCCGTGCCTGTTTGCATTTCTGTTGACGTTTAATTTGGTCTTGGACCTTAATTTAATTTGGTCAAAAGACATTTTTATTTAAGTTTGGTACTTACTGACCGTTTTTTAAGTTTACATTTTGCACTCACCATGGCTTTAACTTGGTCCAGCGGACCTTCATTTAAGTTTGTCATGTACTTAATTTCTGTTGCGGTGTGCCATGCCGCTTTGCATTTTTGTTGATATTTAATTTGATTTGGTCTCGGACCTTAATTTCATTTAGCTCAAATGACCTTTAATTTACGTTTGGTCCTTGCTGACTGCCTATTCAGTTCTACATTTAGGACCTGCACTCACCATGGCTTTAACTTGGTCCAGCGAACGTTTATTTAAAGTTTGCCATGCCACTTAATTTCTTTTGGCGGTGTACCGAGCAGTTTTAATTTCTGTTTGTCATGCGACTTAATTTCTGTTGCGGTATGAAGTGACGCTTTGCATTTTTAGTTGATATTTAATTTTATTTGGTCTCTGACGTTAATTTAATTTAGATCAAATTACCTTTTATTTATGTTTGGTCCTTGCTGACCGTCTATTCAGTTCTACATTTAGGACCTGCACTCACCACGACATACACTTCCGGTCCAGCGGACCTTAATTTTGGTATCGTGCAAACTGTGGTGTCCTGTCATTTTAGTTTGTTAATTTCAGTCTCATCTGTGTATTTTCTGTTTCCTGTTTTATTTTGTAGTATCTGTCCCTTGTGTGCGGTTTCTATCTTCACTTCCTTTCGTTGATTGTCTTCCCAGTCCTCATCTGTGGTTAATTGCTCCTGCCTTCCCTCTTGTGTCTATTGAAGCCTCTGTGTCCCCCAAGCCCTTTGTCGGGTTGTACTAGTTGTTTTCTCCACACGTCGTGAGAGATGGTTTGTCTGTTCCTGCGGTTTCGACCAGCTTCTCCTGCTTCCTCGTTCCTTGTTCTCCGTGCGCCTTGTCGCCAGTGTTACTTTTGTTAGTGTTCCTGTTTTGTTTTTGTCTTATTTAAGACCTTTTTGTATATTAAATCCCCTTTTGTTATAACCTCTGCATCCTGGGTCCATCTCCTCCCTCAAACCGTAACACAAACTAAATTCTGGTGCGGTTGCTTTACCGATATATAATTCTGGTAGCATTTTATTATTTAGTCTTGGACTTAACTTTATCTATGTCTGATAACCTTAGTCATGTTCTACATTTTAGTTCCCCTATCATACCTGCACATATGACCTTTACTGTTGGTCTCCAGACCTTCTATCTCATATCATTATCATTCGGTCGCAGGTGCACTTTAACAAGACATCTCTATATTTCTATGAGATACATGTTATAACGATTGTCTGTTACCAAATTATACATTACTTTGCCTAGAATACTATAACACAAGGTAAGACTCATCATTATCTCACTTCCCCTGATCTACCTTCTTCGTCTTATTTCTTATGGGGGTATTCCTTTCGATGCTCTGCTCCATCCCCTTCTAATCCTGATGACATCTCACAGGGGTCTAAAATGACAAACTGTAAAACAGTCATATCTTCTGTGTTCGCAAAATAAATATTGTAATTGGAAAACAAGTCTCTCCTGATTGAAGTTTGGTTTGGCTATTTTCTTCAAGGTTATCAGGCAATAACCCTAAAATAAAGTGTGATGGTTCTAACGGTATGTCTATAAATAAACAAGTTTGTATTTCCCTTTATATTTTTTGCCAGTATTCGATAACTTAATAACCCCAAATATATGTGTGTGGTGTCCCACCTTGCCACAACCCCTCCAGTATTGTGCTGAAGTATTGCTCCATTTAGATGTTATAAGTGGAGTTCTGAAGTATCTCATTTAAATCTTCAATCCAAATTCCCTTCGGTTAGGACTACTGGTTACTCTGTGTCCCTGCTCGCATGAGTTTTCCCATTGTTCATCAGAGATTATTGTGTTCATCTCTAGTTCCCATTTTTCTTTAATATCCATATTATTCTCCTTTAGTTCTTCCTGCAATATCCTGTATAAATGTGATATTAACCTTGCTTTCACTGTTCCTTCTATTGTCGATATGAAAAAGTGTTCAATTCTGGATGGTGCTGAGCAGAGCTGTTCCTATTCTTGATGTGTATGTAAATAGTGTCTTATTTATAAATATCTGTAAAAGTCTTGGTTTGGTAACTCATATTTCTCTTTAAGATGTTCAAATGACTTCAATACACCTCTTTCGAACCGCTGGTCCAGTACTACTATACCCATCCTCCTCCATCCTTCAGAACAACTGTTTGTTTCTTGGGATACCCAAGCAACCATTGCTCGTAATTGGGATGCCCAGTAATATTTTTTCAGGTCAGGCAGATTCAGGCCTCCGGTATCTTTTGGACATAGTAGTCTTCTAAGTTTAAGTCTGGGTGGTTTGCTTTGCCATATAAATTTGGATAACCATTCGTCCAGTGCAGTAAAAGTGGCCGTAGGAAGATATATAGGTAGTGATTGAAAAAGAAAGGGCAATATTGGCAGAACGTTCATTCTTATCGTTTCTATTCTTCCTATCAAAGAAAGTGGCAGGATTTCCCATCTTGTGAGGTCTGCTTTTATGTGGCCCATCAATTTTCCATAGTTGACCTCGAACAGTTTCGATAACTCTGTTGTATTAATAATTCCCAGGTATCTAAATCCCTGTGCCCAGTGAACATTAAGCCTTCCTGTTAGTTGTATAGGCCATTGTCCAACTAACATCATTGCCTCTGATTTTGATTGGTTGATCTGATAGCCAGAGAGCTCTCCATACTCTTTTAAAGTGTCCGTCAACGCAGGAACAGATATGACTGGATCACTTATGTAAGTCAGTATATCATCTGCATAGAGAGATTTCTTATGTTCTCTATTTTCCATGTCCTATATATCATTAATTTTCTTATTCTGTCTTATAGCTGCTGCCAAGGGTTCAATATTTATAGCAAAGAGCAAGGTACTGAGGCGACAGGGAGACTGTCTCACCCCTCTCTGCAGGTCGAAGAACTCAGAACAGCATCCATTCACTCTGACACGCGACTATGGGTTTTTGTATATGGTATGCTATGTATAAGTCCCAGTTCACCATATCAAATGCTTTCTGTGCGTCAAAACTTATGAGCATTGATGTCTGCTCATTTTTCTTAGCACATGTAATAATGTTTAGGGTTCTTCTTATATTATAAGCACCCTGTCTGCTGGGAATGAATCCTGTTTGATCCGGGTTAATCAGCGTTGTAATATGTTTTTGGACTATTCGTGATAAAATACTTATACTTAAATACAATAATTCTGGTCATTACATATCAGGCTAATGGGTCTATATCCTTTGCAGAGTGTCCTTTCCTTCTTTATGAATCACAGATATAATGATCCTTGACCATGTCTCGGGGGGGGGGGGGGGGGGGATGCAAATGCATCTGCCACCTCCTTGGGATGAGACACTGTTCTTGCCAATGTCTTATGAACAACCTTAGAGACAGTTTGGTTGGCCTGAGCTTTGCGAAGTTGGAAAGCTAGGAGGCGGCTGGCTCTGTTGCCCATCTCATAATATCTCTGTACGGAGAATTGTAGAGCTCCCTCTGCTTTATATGATAAGAGCTTATCCAAGGATTTTCTTGCCTTCTTAAGTTCTGTGGCAGTAGTACTTGATCTAATATTCTTGTGTTGTATTTCTAGGAGCTTTTATCTTGTAATCTAGGTTCAACTGTTCCTCTAGTCGCTTTCTCTTGAGTTGTGATGATATCTATTATAACTATATAAATTGTATAAAATTGTCTCATCATCTCATCGTCATCCGCTTATCCGGGGTCGGGTCGCGGGGGGAGCAGCTCAAGCAGGGGGCCCCAGACTTCCCTTTCCCGGGCCACATTGACCAGCTCTGACGGGGGGATCCCGAGGCGTTCCCGGGCCAGTGTTGAGATATAATTTCTCCACCTAGTCCTGGGTCTTCCCCGAGGTCTCCTTCCCACTGGACGTGCCTGGAAAACCTCCCAAGGGAGGCGCCCAGTGGGCATCCTTACCAGATGCCCGAACCACCTCAGCTGACTCCTTTCTAAGTAAAGGAGCAGCGGCTCTAATCCGAGTTCCTCACGGATGACTGAGCTTCTCACCCTATCCCTAAGGGAGACGCCAGCCACCCTTCTGAGAAAACTCATCTCGGCCGCTTGTACCCGCGATCTCGTCCTTTCGGTCATCACCCAGCCCTCATGACCATAGGTGAGGATAGGAACGAAGATCGAGCGGTAGATCGAGAGCTTTGCCTTGCGGCTCAGCTCTCTTTTCGTTACAACGGTGCGGTAAAGCGAACGCAATACCGCCCCCGCTGCTCCGATTCTCCGGCCAATCTCACGCTCCATAGTACCCTCACTCGCGAACAAGACCCCGAGGTACTTGAACTCCTTCACTTGGGCTAAGGACTAATTTCCTACCCGGAGTAAGCAATCCATCGGTTTCCTGCTAAGAGTCATGGCCTCAGATTTAGCGGTGCTGATCCTCATCCCAGCCGCTTCACACTCGGCCGCCAGCCGATCCAGTGAGTGCTGAAGGTCACAAGCCGATGATCCAATGAGCACCACATCATCCGCAAAAAGCAGTGACGAGATCCTCAGACCACCGAACTGCAACCCCTCCCCACCACGACTACGCCTCGATATCCTGTCCATGTATATCACAAACAGGATTGGTGACGAGGCGCAGCCCTGGCGGAGACCAGCACCCACTGAGAACGAAACTGACTGGCTGCCGAGGACCCGAACACAGCTCTCGCTTTGGGAGTACAGAGATTGGATGGCCCTGAGGAGAGACCCCCTTACCCCATACTCCCGCAGCACCTCCCACAGTTTCTCCCGGGGGACCCGGTCATACGCCTTCTCCAGATCAAAAAAAAACACAAGTGGACCGGATGGGCATACTCCCAGGCCCCCTCCAGGATCCTTGCGAGAGTGAAGAGCTGGTCCGTAGTTCCACGTCCGGGGCGAAAACCGCATTGTTCCTCTTCAATCTGAGGTTCGACGATCGGCCGAACCCTCCTTTCCAGCACCTTGGAGTAGACTTTACCAGGGAGGCTGAGAAGTGTGATACCCCGGTAATTGGTACACATTCTCTGGTCCCCCTTTTTGAACAGGGGAACCACCACCCCGGTTTGCCACTCCTTTGGCACTGTACCCGACTCCCACGCTATGTTGAATAGGCGTGTCAACCATGACAGCCCCTCAACACCCAGAGCCTTTAGCATTTCTGGCTGGATCTCATCAATCCCTGGGGCTTTGCCACTGCGGAGATGTTTGACTACCTTAGTGACCTCCACCAGGGAAATTGACGACGAAACACCATCAACCTCGAGCTCTGCCTCCAACATAGAGGGCGTGTTATTCGGATTCAGGAGTTCCTCAAAGTGTTCCTTCCAACGTCCGACGACCTCCTCAGTTGAGGTCAACAGAGTCCCATCCTTACTGTACACAGCTTGGATGGTTCCCCGTTTCCCCCTCCTGAGGTGCCGGATAGTCTTCCAGAAACACTTTGGTGCCGACCGAAAGTCCTTCTCCATGGCCTCTCCGAACTTCTCCCACACCCGCTGCTTAGCCTCCGACAGATGGAGAGATGGAGCAGGGACCCCCTACTATATAAATTGTATAAAATTGTGTTTTATATTAAGCTGGGCCTAATGCCAAAAAAAAAAAAATAAAGTTATTTTCTAAAAAAAAATTTTGATTAGAACATTAACATTCTAATCAACCAAACATTTCGCGACCCCCCTGCAGTACCTCCGCGGACCCCCTATGGGTCGCGGACCCCCTGTTGAAGACCTCTGGTGTACATTATAGAAAAAAATAAAATCTTTCCCTTTAGGATTTTTAGTTCTCCATGGGTTACAAGTCCCAGTTCCAAGATGAAATTATTCAGTGTATGTGTTTTTTGGACTTTGGGGTCCTTTTTCTATTGGGTTCCTGTCCTTATTCCCATCTTGCACTACATTGACATCCCCTCCAATTACTAGCATACCTTTTGAATTGTCAGAAATTATGTTCACAATTTCTTTGAAATAACCTGGATCGTATTCATTTGGGGCATATACATTCAAATGAAAATCTCAGTTCCTCCAACACCGACCACCATGACGTATCATCCTGATTTATCCTGCACCGTCTTTTCTACACTAAAGGCCAGAGTTTTACTAGTTAAAATCACAACCCCTCTTTTTTCCCATTTGAGGCACTATACACTAAATTTATAGCCTGGATGCCAGACGAACTTAGCCCGGTCTGGAGTCGCTCCGTTGGGGAGAAATTATGCCCGACCGGGCCAATCAGATTGTCAGGGCGGGCTTTATACGATGATGGACAGATGATCAACAGTAACGTCATCAACCACGTCTTCAAAGTGCCCTTGGTTTGAATTCATTTTCAACAAACATGCCTGCCGCTGGAGAGCTGAGATGTGTAGATGCTGCCATTGAGTCTGTTTTAGAAGACATCGACAGCGCATTCATTTTGAAAGAGGAACAGAGAACGTGGAACAGAGAACTTCGCTGTTTGCTCCGTTAAATGTCGGGTGTCGGGGGTAAATTACGTATTCTCCACTCAAGCCTATGTGGCCCCCCCTCTCTGATTTTATCTTTATCACTGCTTGTGTGGCTGTAGTGGATGGGCAGAGGGGGACATTTAATAATTTCATTGGTCAAATTAAAACTCCAGGACAACAGAAGGGGACTTCAAAGTATGGGATGCATATTTGATCATTTATATCATATAAAATATGTCATCAATATAGTTTAAGATCGTTTTTCAGTGTGTTTCCTGGTGCAATACACTCGCATCAAGCGCAAAAAATAGACTCGACGCCGAAACGATCGCTGCAAGGTGCGAGGCAGCCTGTGCGCAGCGCGGCGTTTCAGCCTCCAGTGTGACCGGCACAAAGTTTTAACATGGGAGTGGATGGGAGCCAGCTGTTATTTAAGGCTTGGCGCTGCGCTGAAGCGTCGCTTCGGCATCGCTTCAGCGTCCGGTGTGAACCCGGCGTTAGTAAATAACTCACAATGCGTTGCTTAACATACGTCACATACTACGTTGCTCTGATTGGTTGTAGGTCTATCCAATTGAGCGAAGAGGAATTTTATTTCCTGGTCAGTTGAAACGCGCCCCATAATCACAGCCCAATGGAGCGGTCTCAGACTCACATTCTGACTAGAATTGTGAGTCTGACAACGTCATTCCCTCCTTAATGCTCTTTCTCGGATAAGTGGGTTTCTTGTAGCAATGCAATTGAGCATTTCATTGTCTTTTTTTTTAGGTTTAGTCCATGGTTATTATAACTCACTACGGTCAATTTATCCATGTGGATAACAGTACCCCTTCATTCTGTCTTTAAAAGTCAAAATATATTTTCCAGAGATATACCCGTATTCAAAAAACATCTTATGTGACTGCAAAATTATAAAATTAACATGTAATTTCCACCATTGTGGAAAACAAGAACACACAATCAAAACAAGGGAGAAGCAGACTTCCAAAAACTTCTTTTAAATAATTAAGATTAAGATGCATTTATTAGTCCCAAACACATGCACAGACATGCAAAGGCACACTCATGCAGGTAGGGAAATTTAACCTCTGCTTTTAACCCATCTGTGTGCAGGACACACAGAGCAGTGAGCGACCCTGTACGGCGCTCGGGGAGCAGATGTTGGGGAGTAATGTGCCTTGCTCATGGGCACTAGACTGGGTAGGGAGACTCTTGGATTTTTTAACTTTCTATGATAAAATGAGCCAGAACATATTAATCTTACCAAAGAAGCTGAATCTTCATTTCACAGCCCAGAGTGTTTCCAATTGTTCCCTCGCCATCATCGCAAAGGAAGCTCCTCAAATCTGCACCGGTCATCACGTTTGCTCTGCTTGATGTTGAAGTCTCAGCCTAGCTATTCCGTAAAAGTTCCGCCCGGAGCGTCTCCCGTTCGTCAAGGTGCACATGGATACCGATCCCATCAAGTGTTTGCGCCGCATCCGACAGTGTCATGAAGGTCTTAGCTCCGGACCTCAGGTGAATTTTCAGCTTGGCAGGGAACAGCGATTGAGCTTTTATGTTCTTCTCTTTAAGCTGCTTTATCACCTCCCTTACTTGCTTACGTTTCTTCTAGATGTCAGATGTGTATTCTTGGTCAAATAAGATCTTCAGCCCTTTGTATATGTTTCCACGCTTTCTGAATGACCAATTCCTTTGTTCTGTAGGCGAGGAATCTGACGATGATTGATCTCGGGGGGCTCCCCTGGGTCTGTCGGTTTCATGATCAGAGATCCACACATTTTGCTCTTAGGCTAGCTAGTTTTAGCAGATAGCGAAGGGCTCTTTCGTGTCGTTGTGTCTTATCTTCGGCAGCACCCAGCCTTTGTTCGTATTCTGTCACTCGTTGCTCCAGCTGTGTTGTCCTTTCAGCTACCTTACTGAGCGCAGTTTCTACTTTTGCCAACAAGTTTTTGGTGTCTGTAGAGGCCTCAGAGTGCTCCTTTCTGAATGTGCGCAACTCGGCCGCCATGTTCTCTTCATTACCTGCGTCACTCTGACTTTGTTGGTCTTTGTTGGGTTTTGGAGTTTTGTTCTTCTTTTCTGTCTCAAACGCTCGTCATCACGGTTAGTTGTGAGTAGTTTAGATGAGAAACAAAAGTGTAATTACATTTTGGCTAGTTTTTAAAAAGTTCTCCTCCGGGAGGTTCTGTATCAGGGTGCTGCCTCGGTCATGACGTCACAGGAACAATCCGAGGGCTTTTAACCCTCTTATTCCCAATGTCAGGTTCCCAGGGAGACAGGGTACTCTCCCTGCGTCCCACTGACCAATCAAACAAGCCTCACTCTTTTCCCAGTTCACTTTTGCTGTCGTAGCCTTCTCATATAATGCCAGGCTGCCCTATAATTCTTTGATGTCCCCCTGACATTGGACAAGGACGTTTGCATTGTCAGCATAAGCTGCTACTATTATAGGGGGGCTGTAAGCCTGGTCAGGCAGACGCAGGCCTTTCAACTGAGTCCTGAGCCGACATAGAAGAGGTTTGATGGTCACGCTGTAGAGCTGGCCTGAGATGGGGAATCCCTGCCTGATCCCTCTTTTGACTAGTACAGGTCTGCTCAGCCCTCCCCACACCTTCACAACACATAATCATTATATAATAATTTCATCCAGGACAGAAAGTGCTCCCCGACACCAAAGGCCTGCAGTGTGAGACGAGTCTCCAGTTTTTCAGCAGGGTTAGATCCCCTTTTTTTGGCAAGAGGGATATGACAGCCTGGAAGAAGTCCTGTCCCAAACGACTCCTTCAATACATCCAGCAGGTCCTGTCCCATAATATTCTAGAAATGTTGTGAAAAATCTGCCAGTAATCCGTCCAACCCTGGTGCTTTGCCTGCAGCCATTTTTGACACTGCAGTGGTCAGCTCCTCCAGAGCGAGACACTCTGAGCTCCGAGCTGTGGAGGTGGCACGTACGTAGGGGCTCCTGGAGCTCACGGACTCAGGCAGTGGAGGTGGTCTCTAGGGGCTTCTCATGGAGCTCGGACTGACAGGGGTCCAACCTGATAGTTAAACAACAGCAGCAGCAGCAGCAGCAACCCTGCAACAGCTTCCCGTCACACCGGTCAGAATACAGTCCCTGACAAAAGTCTTGACGCTTGGGTACGAGTTGACCTTGAGTGCCCCTCAAATATATTTGTAATCCTTTTTTTATTATTACAAGAAATGGCTAATTTCAATCCCAGCAGCTTTTGAAATAATGTTTTGGTGCCAAACGATACTGCTGAAAAGCATTCTAACGTTCACAGATTACAGCCTCACCTGTGATCAAGCACACCAGACCTTCAAATCAACTGCAACTTGACCTCTGACAACATGCCTAAGATTCACCCTGAGACCAAAGCGTTGATTATCAAGAGGCTGAAGACCAGATCCACTGCTGAGGTGGCTGACACCTTCAATGTGTCTCAGCGTCAAGTACAAAGAATAAGAAAAATATTTGAAGAGACTGGAACTGTTTTTGACAAGCCCAGGTCCGGCAGACCCCGCAAGACATCTGCTCAGGAGGATCGTTTGTTGGCTCGCAAATCCAAGGCCAGACCCTTTTCCACTGCAGCAGAGCTCCACCAGGCCTGGTCGCCTCAAGTCCCTGTGTCAATGAGGACAGTTTTTAGAATTCTGTCTCGAAATGGCCTCCATGATTGAATCAGTGCCATGGATCATTGCCAAAAAAACATGTGGCATTTGCCAAGGCCCACAGCCTGCTAAAAGGATGGACGCTGGAAAAGTGGCAGAAGGTGGATTTCTCAGATGAATCTTCGGTTGAATTACATCACAGCCGCCGCAAATATTGCAGGAGACCTACTGGAGCCCGCAAGAAATCCAAGATTCACCCAGAAAACAGTTAGGTTTGGTGGCGTAAAAATCATGGTCTGGGGTTACATCCAGTATGGGGGTTTGCGAGAGATTTGCAGGGTGGAAGGCAATATCAATAGCCTACAATATCTTATTTATTTTAGTATATTAAACATAATTTGGGAGGGTTTTAGCTTTCATATGAGTCATTTTTAAAACCAATGGATTAATTAAAAGTCAGGTTATAAGCTGTTGTTTCTACAAAATGGATAAGTGACAAGACTTTTGTCAGGGACTGTAGAAATCCACCGCGTGTCTCCTCATCTCGGCTTGTTCTGATGTTAGATTCCCATCCGGCAGCCGGAAACACACCATCTGCTTCCCCTGGATCACTGATCTCTCAGGTTAAAAAAGAAAGTGGTAGGCGCGGCTATGTCCCTTAATTGTTGGAAAAGAGCTCGGACCAGAGCTCCTTTGGCCTTCTCCTGGAGAAATGAGTTCAGTTGTCTTTTCACTATTAATTGGTCCGTGTTATTAGATACACTCTCCAGCTCCTTTATATCTTCCTCTATCTGCTCCATTGCTCTTTTAAACTTTTCTGTAGAGTAGGAAGTGTACTGCTGGCAGAACACCCTGATTTGACCCTTGCCGACCTTCCACCACTGAGTCATTGAGGAAAATGAGTCTTTCTTGAATCCCCAGTTGGTCCAGAACAGTTTAAAATTCCCATAGAAATTAAAATCATTTAAAAGCTTAACATTTAAATGCAAAAAGGATCCAGGCTTTCAAGCAGGAGATAAAAGCAGCTCTACTAAAACTAAATGATTGGATGAGTGGATTTGACAGTTTGCAAATACACCCCCCACTACCCAACTTGTTCTTTAATAATTTAATAACCTGCCTGCCACGATCTCTGTGCTGGATAAAAATGTTCATGTTTAATGAGTCAGATAAAAAAACAGGGACTCCAGCGCTCAGGTTAGAGCCATGGCTGAGTATGTGCTGTTAATTTACATGCATAATCATGCATGTGAATTAACTCTAAACTATAAGTGAAGTGCAATAAAATTCCTCCACATTTAAAGGGAGAAGGAACTGTTGAATTTATAAAAACGTCAACAGTTTCATCTCCCCCTGGAATGCACTGCCCTCTAGTGGAATAATGTCAGACCTCAAACTCAAATTTGATAGGCCCTAACTGATAATGAAAAATGATGCACTAAAATGTGCTTTTATTTAGCTATTAAGAAAAGGCTCAGTGATGTGGAAGGTTTTCTCTGTGTGTTTAAGACATACCAGTCAAGTGCAGTGCAGGTGCAGTGCAGGTGACCTGAAGTAATGTGATGAGATGCTTCTGTATATAGTACATACCAGCATGAGCGTCAGCCATTCTCGAATATAGTGAGTGAGAGGAATTACTAAATGACTGGTGTAATGTTTACCAATTGCTTTGTAAATACAGCTTCATAAGATTCATCAAATTAGTATTTTAAAGGCAACTATCAAATATGCTGTCAGGCTCCATCAGGGCTCAAGAGGATTAATTTACTGAAGCATATTTACTCCAATACAGTACTAAAGTAAGATTTTGAGGTATTTGTAGTTTACCTGTTCAGTTCCATTCCATGCTAGTCTACTTGATATTTCCACCCTACTACTGGGAACTGTATATTATGGCAGAGCTTTAGTGACTTTATATATTTTACAAAGAAAAAACACTGATGCATACTGACTACATGATTGTTTTAGACATAACTGTTCACAACTGCTCTACCTCAATCAACTACAACGGTACTATGCTGCTTACAATGTATGCTTCAGTAATAATGACATATAATAGTACACACAGTTTCATAAAACATAATACTAAAAGTATTTTTAATTTGGTGACATTTCATTCCATGTTCTCCTGCACGTGGCATCTATTGCACTTCTGTCCGTCCTGGGAGAGGGATCCCTCACATGTGGCTCTCTCTGAGGTTTCTACATATTTTTACCCTGTTAAAAAGGGTTTTTTGTAGTTTTTCCTTACTCTTGCTGAGGGTTAAGGACAGAGAATGTCACACCCTGTTAAAGCCCTATGAGATGAATTGTAATTTGTGAATATGGGCTATACAAATAAAATTTGATGATTGATTGATTTCCACAGTAAACATTTGGAGAATGTTTTTTTAAACATTCTTGAAAACTCTTTCCTTTGAGTGACAGATATAAATATTCCACAGGACTATAAATCACAGCAGTTTTCCAACACCTTTGTTTACATAGTTAATATCAAGTTTTTTTTGTTTGATGTAATGATTTCTCCAGAGGACTTGAATTATATAACACAGAATACATGACAGATTGGTAGGATAAAGATTCAACACCAATGCAATGTGTCCAATGATATAATGATTGATTAAAACTGATAGAGATTCATACAAAATGTCATTCACTACACTTGCTATGTGTCTGCAGCTCCTACACTACCCACCTGTACATTTTCTGCACCATTCTTCCCTTTCATATCAGGATTACCCTACCAAATAACTGCCAAGGTTAGGGGCACAAAGTCTGATTAATGCTCAGTGTGTCAGCGTTCTTTATTTCATAATCCGAGTTACAACATATAATTATATTACAGATAACAGCATTTTTTCTTCTTGATACCACTGGATTACTGTAAAAAGTTACAGTAATCTAAATACATATATATATGTATGTAGTCATCTTTGAGGGGTGACAATATAGGGTAAAAAAAAATCAACTTCATTGAGTTTTTTACAAGTAATCAAGTGGTATCTATCTCTATATATATATAGTTAGCCCTCCCCCACATGGATAACACAGATGCCTACATCAAGATGCTCTTCATAGACTATAGCTCTGCTTTTAATACAGTCCTCCCCCACAAGCTCACAAGCAAACTGCAAAACCTTGGACTCTACTCCACACTCTGTGACTGGCTGTCAGATTTCCTCACCGACTTTCAGAATTGGAAACATAACATCAAACCGCCTTGTGATGAAGACGGTACCCTGCAAGGATGTGTTCTCAGCACTTTGCTCTACACACTGTTCACACACGACTGTGTCACCTCTCACAAGGACAACACCATCCTGAAATTGGCTGATGACACCAGAATCATCAGACTTACAACTGGCGGTGTGGAAACAGAATATCGACATTGGGTGGCAAGTCTGGTGACATGATGTGAAGAGAACAATCTCACCCTCAACACGGACAAGACTAAGGAAATGATCGTGGACATGAGAAAGGAGAATTCATCGGCCACTGTTCAGCCGTAGGCTGGAGATGGAAAGGGTGAGCAGCTTCAAATTCCTGGACATCTACATCAGTGATGACCTCACCTGGAGTCTAAACACCACCCAGCTGGTCAGGTAAGCACAACAACAAGCGGCTGTACTTCCTGAGTAGGCTATGGAAATTTGGCATGTCACCAAAGATCCTCAGTTACTTCTATTCCTTGCGGCCTGGGTTGGGGTTACTTCAGACTTGTTGATGGTGATAGTAAGGTCAAGGGTGGGAGAGCCTTTCCCTGGAAGGAAAAGTAGCTTCGGTCTTGTCAAGGTTGATTTTCAGGTGGTGTGGTGACATCCAATGAGGGATGTCAGTCAGACAGGCAGAGGTTTGTGCTGCTACCTGTGTTTCAGATTGGGGAAAAGAGAGAAGTAGTTGGGTCTCATCTGTGTAGCTGTGGTAGGAAAATCTGCGCGTAAATGACAGTGCAGAGAGAAGAGGAGGGGACCCAGGACGGAACCTTGAGGGACCCCAGTAGTGAGAGGACAAGGTTTTGGTACATATCCTCTCCAAGTTACCCAGTAAGTGCAGCCATTGAGATAGGATGAGAGCAGAGCCTGAGACACCCAGATCCTGAAGGGAAGAAATAAGGATCTGTTTTTTCACTGTGTCAAATTGGGACAGAGAAGAGAGAGGCTGCTGTTGCCGTGTAAAGTTTCTGAGTGACAGCAAGGAGGGCAGTGTCAGTTGAGTGGCCTGCCTTGAAACCAGACTGGTGAGGATCAAGAAGGTCATTCTTGTGAAGATAGGAATTACTACACACTCATAGTCCATGACACAGCAACCAACAAACTCGTCTTAGTCGACATGCAGTGCTTTCTTTGGAAATATATCTTCATACTCCAGAAAAAATAGCATATTGTACAGCAGTGTCCTGAGGTTGTGAAACGTCTATGAGTGATCCACTGATACGGTCTTTTGACTAATCCATTCAACAGCGATAAAATGTACCACCATGCTCAGTGGAATGTGAATGTGTGCTTTTTTACAAGGGTGATAAGTGGTCTTGAATTAACGAAAGAATTTTTTAAAAATTTGAACCAGGGGGAAGAACAGTTGTTCCATTGGATTCATGTGTTATCGTGTAAAACTGACACCGCTCATTGCCAGAGACAGAAAATGATCAAACATGCCACAGGACATGTGTTTGTGCGTGCGTCAGTGTGTGCGCCTGTGATGCTCGCTCATTAATTTGACTTGACTCCTCCAGGCATGTGTTGTTTATTCCATCTTGAAATACTACTGTTACATTCTTCCAAACGTTATAATTGGGTTATTTTGTTGTTATGATTGTTGCGTGGCTGTTAGATTAATTGTTGACTTTGTAGAAGATATGATGCTGTACATATTTCTGTCTCCCACACTGCGTCCTGTGTTATTTCCGCTACAACACTGATATGTCCAGAGAGAGGAGTGTGAATTTCTGTGGGAGTGGCCCTTCAGCTGTCACTCTCCTCCCTGGCAGCAACAAGACACGAGCATGAAGATGAAGCAATACCGGAAGTCGGGCCAATGCGCCTCTAAAATAAAACATACACCACTGGTGTTTAGGGCAACATGAGAAGAAAGTAGGAGTAAAGTAAAAGCAGTTTATTCTGAAATCATTCAAAAGAGAATCCTTGTCGCGTCCAGCCTTCGTCCTGACACCGGGCTCGCTACTCGCTCTCAGTGCGTCTAGCTTGCCGTCGGTGACACCCTCCCAGGGCATCGGCGCGCGCCTCGTCGCTTCTGCCATTGCGTTGGTCGGTTCCTGGAAAATATTGCTTCACACTCACATCGAACCTCCCACCACTGTAACAGCTGCATCAAGCCAGTCGAACACAGGCAAGAAGCACCGGAAAAGGCGCTATGCCCTCAGAGTAAAGGGAGAGAATGTGACACGATCGGCTTGAATGGACGAGTATCGGAGGGATTAGAACAGGATTCACTCGACCTAAGATATCTGATGGAGAGGAACGTTTCAACAAAGAAGACACAAGGCAGCTAGAAAATGCAAATGCAAAGTGAATAACATTTCCCCTGAATTGTGATCTTTATTTTGAAACGTGCAACAGGAAGTTACCTTTTATATTGGCTGGCTTCACGTTGATGTCGCTGTACAAACACGTTTATGAACTCATCTCCTCCCGATCAGCCTTTAAACACCACCCTGAGATATGGAGTGTTTGTAGAGGAGGAGCAGGGTCACAAACCCACACACTGGATACTTCATCACACTCTTTTTAAACTTGGACACTCCTTTTTCTGTTTGTGTTTGTATGTTCTCTCGATGTGGATCACATTCAGGAGGGATCCAAGCAGTCATCCCCTGGTGGTTTGGTAAGTTAGGACTCTGTCTGTTTTCGGCAATGATCGATTCCTGTGAGTTCCTGTTGAAAACGCCACAGGGATATGGAACAGAATCTCTGCTCCGCTTGTGTTACTTGTTCCTGCTGCTCACAGGCGCTTGAAGAACCAGCAAACGTAGGACGGTTTGATGGTTCTTTAGTAAGAACAGAACTCTACGAGCAGACAGGAGCAGGAAGGAATAGATCACAATGTGCGTGTAAATCAATAAACCACCTATAATCAGTGAGCAGGTCTGCACCATCACTGCTGCTCTGTGGCTGAGGCACAGTGCCACTCGGGATGAGAGTAGTTGGTAGAGCACACTGTCTCGACCTGACGCCAGCCTGTGAACATCTCAGGCTACAGTCAAATCCAAGACGTCTTTCATGTAGATGTGCTGCTGAACAGCACTTAAGAGACAACCAGAGGTGATAACATCAATATGTGTGTTGTTCTTACAGTTCCCCAGAGACTGTTTTTGTTAATGAACCAAAGACATCAATATCTTCTCTGCTGTTCTTTAAGTTGTGACATCCTCCATTCTTAACCCTCAACAGGAGTAAGGTTAAACTACAAAAAAAAACTTTAACAGCGAAACAATATAGAAACCTCAGCGAGAGCCACATGTGAGGAATCCCTCTCCCAGGATGGACAGAAGTGCAATATAAACCGACTCTCTGAAATAACACAAAATTAAAGAAATTGAAATATCTGTCAATGGGTAGGAACCAACCTCAGGATAACTGATTATTTCCACCATCAAAGACAGGTCAACATATCATCAGGAATGGTATTTCAAATACATTTTGAATAGCAGTAATCATTGGCTGTAATTATTCCTTTATTTGCTTCAGTGTTTAGGAAATGGCAACTGCTCTCAGTGGCCGAAACCCCGGCGGACGTGGACAACAGGGAAGTAAGGGTCGGATCTTAGGGATCATTGACGCCATCCAGGATGCAGTGGGACCTCCGAAACAAGCAGCCGCCGACCGCAGGACTGTGGAGAAGACCTGGAAACTCATGGATAAAGTTGTACGTTTTGAGTTTTAAACCTGTCAGGCCTGTCTGCCAGATGGAAGGAGGCACAGTCTTTGTTGTAGGTGCACATGGAGAGTTGGAGCTATTGCAAATGGCTGCATGTGTTCCCCTTAATATTGTCTGATAGTGTATTTACTTAATTTAATCATTTGTTTGACAGCCTCCATTGTTCCACAGTATGAATGGCACATATTATTATAACTCATTAATAATGCGGCAGCAGAGGACTGTTTCATTAATTTGCTTAAACAGGTGCTCAGTGGTAACTTTGTAACATGAATGAAGTACCCTTCAGAATCCATCAAATTACGTGATGCTGCTGTGTTGTCAAATGTCAGCTTAGTTTATGTGATGTGTGAATCTGACAAAATGTCAGAGCATAAAACAAATGTTTACTGGATTTCTTTGCCACAGGTCCGATTGTGCCAAAATCCAAGACTCCAGCTAAAAAACAGTCCTCCTTACATCCTGGATATCTTACCTGACGCCTACCAGCACCTACGGCTTATACTGAGCAAATATGAGGAGAACCAGAGACTGGCACAGCTCAGTGACAATGAATATTTTAAAATCTACATCGATAGCCTTATGAAAAAATCCAAACGGGCCATCCGGCTCTTCAAAGAGGGAAAGGAAAGGATGTATGAGGAGCAGTCACAGGACAGGTAAACGATCTTCTGACTCAATTTTTTTTTACTATATATACAGTTAAAATGTAATACATTCATTTTACATGTCCACCTGCACATCCTCCCCACACTCTGTGGCCATGTTAGAATTGCAGTAAGTAAATTCATTTTAAGTACCGATGTGAACATGTGATTTGTTCCATTTTAATTTGTCTTGTCTGGCAGGATGTAGTTTATATTTAAGAGTAAGTGATGATGAATGTGATATGAGTCGACTCTGTGCCTGTGAGTGTTCGTTCAGGCATCGTCATGTAGTTCATTCACACCTGGACATAGTCGGAGCGTCGAGGGAAGGACTCCTGTGTCAGAGGCCTGTCCATACCTGGTTGTAGGCTTCATTATATTTTTAATTGCCGTATGTTGCGAGAATAGACCATCACAATTGTGTCGGGATTTCCTCTGGAGTTCGCCTTTCACATGAACAACAAATTCTCTGGTCAGACACATTTGAAACAACAACAGAAACCTCAGGAGCATTCAAGGGGGGGGGGGGGGGGGGGGGGGTTCTCACAGGCTCACTGGAACATTCTCCAGAGTTCCTATGAGGCTGCCCGGAGCGCCTCATTGATACGTTTGTGTTCGCACATACAGCCCAGCCAGAATACATAATTTTGAAAACATGTTGGCTTAAGAGATTACAATAATAGTGGGGCACAGAAGTTGAACAGAAGTTAAAGTTCACTACCTTGACTTTTCTCTGGAAAAATACCTTTTTAAGTGACTATAATCTTGTGATACCTCCAAGGCACGCTGACCTAAGGAAGTTTCATATATTATAGTTTTCAACTCTTTTGCAATTCTGAGGCTACGCTCTGTTTTGGCCACATGGTTCAAAGGCTGTGTGCAGGTTTGAGTTGGTTAGAGACATAGATGCATCCTGTTCAATTGTCATTGTACTTGAACAATTATATAAGACACATCATTTCTTAACCACTGACAACCATGGTTCTCATGTCAATGTGGAACTCTACATTTGTGGATGTTTAATTTCATCTGAACGAAATTAAGCTACGTTTCATCAGTAGCTGCACCTTTTGTATACAAGTATAATTTTATGGATAAATGAACCAAGCGCTTACAGCAAGAATTCTATCCATTATTTACTCACATCGCTCACACTGATTTTCAGAGTTAACTGTATTTTAATAAGTTACAAGTTGCTAATCTTTAAAATAATCTAATTGTCATTTCAGACACAATTACTCCTATTTTGTTTCAAATTGATCATGACTCATCAATGCACAGTTTGATTTGATCCCAGCTTTGTCAATGTTGTGATAGATGACAACCATCGATTGGATGACAGCAGAGGGGATGTGGTGAGCAGGGACATATTCAGCACAAACCAATGTCGTTGTCACTTCTAGTTATCTGCGTGTAACAGCCAATGCTGCTGCCATTCCTTCTGTATGCTTGATCTTACAGAGGATTTTTTACTGAAAATGTCATGCTCAAATGTCATGTTACTGTACTGTGAGAGAAGTTGCTAACATTGCTTGCAGAAGGGCTGCTATTAGTAAGTCAACCAAATTACAAGAAAAAGCCCCTCCCACCCCCAAACAATTTGTTTTGCATCATCATCATGAAATGGGACCTTAGAGCCTGGACTATTTCCTTTAACAACGACCTAAGGCCTTATGATCACTTAGCAATCATATTCACTGGAGCAGCGGATATAAGCAGAGTGAGGCACCATGTACAGTGTGGGTTCTACTGAGCAGTACAGTTGTGTAGGATCACTGTAAAATACGCTGTAAAAACAGCAAGGAAGTGGACTGGTTCACTATCAACCACTGTGCTGTATGTACCATAATACATGATTAAATGATACTGTGTCCAAAAAGGAGAGAGGACATTGAAAGTAATTATTTATTAAAGATTAGCACTTGAGATGATTGAGAGCGATTCTCAGGAGCTTGCTATGTTTGCCATGTGCAGAGGGAAAATCCCCATGCAATTTACATCCTGTTCATATACGTATTTCCTCTCTGGTTGACTGTTTGAAATATCAGTGTGACATCCCCCACTTTTATTTTGGCTCTTTCACAAACGTCTTTTGTGTAGAACAGCCCTGCTTTTGCAGCTTTATCTGTCACACAACATTATTGACAGTATTTGCAATGATCACGACACACTGCTGCTGAGGTTATAAAAAGGGAGGAAACCCAAGTTAAGATCAAAGTTGAATCTCTTAATTATAATTTAGCAGTTTTTAGTTTTAATAGTTATTTTAATATTTCTCAATATCTCCTCAAGAAACACACAGAAACCTGTTTCCATCAGATTTCATGCAGGTTTAAACAAGAATCATGACATGTCCCTTTCAACTGCATCTTTCAGATTTTTTGTTGAGCGACACAGCACTTTTACACGTAGCACGTTATAGCACAGGTCACATTCACTCACTCACACAACAGCAATTTGAGGTTCAGTGTTTTGTCCAAGGACTCTTTGGAATGCAGACTGGTCATTGAACCACCAACCCTCTGATTAGTGGACGACCCGCTCTACCACCCGAGCCACAATTGCCCACAATATAATATGATATTGTATTCTGCAGGCACGGTGTGAAGGTGTAATTCCTAAAGCTTCTAATGTTCTACTTCAAATGTCCTGCTGTTTTTGCAAGTATTTGTCATTCTAGGCCCATAAAGAAGAGTTTTAAACCACGACCTGCACTCAAGAGAAAAATTATTTGAAATTTATTTTGATAATATTTACTGACTGAAATTGTGAAAGGTGCAGTGTTAAAAAAAAACACACACGTATCACGATATAATGGTAATACACCAACCACTACAATCACAATGAATCCCATTTCTCTCTGTGCCACCTTTTATAGAAGTCTAATTTAGACACGTAGAGCCCAAGACCTTGACCAAAACATTTTAGGCTTGTGCTTGCATGTAGAGAGTTTCCCCCTCAGCTATATATTGCTATGTGATATGGTTTTTCTTTCTACAGTCTGCTTAATCTCCTTGTATAGCTGGATGGATTATGAGCTATGACACAATTTGCTCCTGTAAAAGACCACTTCCCCTTCAACATAGATGGAAGAAACAAGTACAAAGAATACGGCTGCTTCTCTTTGAAGTTTCTCCTCTTCAGTGTATTTGCTTTGTCCCCCTCAATATTTATAGCCCTTAGGTCCTTGCCCCCGTTATCTACTAAGGCTTCTCAATTTTGATAAAAGTCACTATGTTATTGAAGAAAATTGGGTGTGTAAGTGAGAGTGAGAAGAGTAAGTGGGAATGACATGAATCTGAGATATCAATGCATCAAATAACTGCAGATGCACAGCATTAAGTTCACATTATAATGGATGTAGCTGCTCGCACTGTGTTATGGTAAACATCAGTCAGCAGAAAGTTTATTCGGATGTGGGAGGATGTGAAGAATCTGCTCAGCCCTTTTTATCAGCAACTCTGCGAGTGTATAAATTATGTTTTACACAACAGTCAATATCCTCTTACAAATATACATGAAAAGAACACATCCTCTTAGAGGAACATGTCAAATCTATATCCAGAGACATGGGTATACCCATATGTGGCCTGCTGGGCCTTTGTGGCAGCCTGTCTAGCACAAGTCTGTTTCATATGCTTGATTAACTGCTGTGATCAGCCCCCTAATGTTTCCTCAGGGCTGCACTCTATTTTAAGACATCCATGCGTCACACCCAACCCCCCAGCCACATTACCCTGTCTTCATTGTCCCAGACGCCACATCTGACCACCTGATCTCCCATCCCCCTGCATCCTTCTTTTCCAAATGCTGAGCAGGACAAGGATGTGATAGGAATATTAATTAGGAAATTAAAGAACATAAGAAAATTACAAACAGCTGTTATTTTATAGAAGTAAAAGTCTCCACAAGAACTTTCTCCTCTTACGTTAAACTCTCATGTCTCTTTGAGTTAATTGTCTTTCACCCTGAAGTTTCTTTTGCCACTTAAGCATGAATTGTATTTCCATTTGTAGCCTCTTTTGATGAAATACCAGGGAGCTCCTCATGTGAGTCTGCAGGTCGTTTAATTTAATTAGACAATTTAATTAATTATTTTTTTCCAGAACAAATCTTTGGCTCTGTTACACTGGCAGTGACTGAGCACCTCCTCTCTGCCTTAGTAAAGAGTGATCTGTGGAGTGTTTGACTACAAGTTACAATGTGCTGGTCATCTGTTGTTCATGTTGGCAGTTAATGGTCAGCAGATATACTTCTTTATTCAGCCAGATTAATCTTTTCTGAGATGGAAAATGTTCTCAGCAGAAGTCCTGCAGCCACAGCACAAAATGACAAACACAGGAGCTGTCAGTTCATAACTCACTGCTGCACAGGATCAGTTTGCTGCATTAGATCCGTCATTTTACGAGGCTGAACTGAAACTTCATCAACACACCCACTCACTTGTGCTGACTACACCTCAGGAGGATCTCCTTCTGGGTTCTCACCTGGGCTGACTTGGACATTCTCCAGAGTTGTAAGGGGGCTGGTGGGAGAACCCTTTTTTTTTTTTCTTTTTGCATCTGACGCATGTTTGAAATATCATCAACACACTACTCACTTACGGTTAATCATGCGGTGTCAGCGTCTCCAGACTTTCTGTGGACGTCATGCTAGGGAACTTGTCTGATAGGCCCTCGCTCGTACATTTGCCTTCACACATACAACCTTCTAGACCAGGGGCGTCCAATTTTTTTATCCCGAGGGCCACATATAGAAAAAAATAAGAAGGTCTGGGCCACTCACGCCGCCTCGCCCCCCTGCCCTGGAGCGGACTGTTGACGGTGGGGGGACGTGGCGGCATTCAGAGGGACAGCTGCAATACAGTGGGCCATAGTCCATCACATTACATTTAATTTAGCTGACGCTTTTATCAAAAGTGACTTACAATAAGTGCATTAGAGGGTACAAACCCAGAACAACAAGAATCAAGAAAGTACAATTTTTTCAAAAATAGAACAAAACTACAAATTTCTATAACTAAGTACCATTTGAGTGCAAAAAAACCTACTTTTTTTTATTACATTTTTATTACATTTTTTCATTTATTTTTTTTATAGGCGGGCGAATTTAAAATGGATGGCGGGCCGCAGATGGCCCGACAGGGGGTCTAGCTCGGCCCGCCGGATGCAAGGCATGCTCTAAATAAAAAAAATTTAAAAATTAAAACTGCCATCTCACTCTATGCCAGTGCTTCTCAAACTGGTGGGGAGCAGTGGCATAACAGGTGGGTCATGCGACCGGGATGGGGAAATGTGAGGCGGAACTAATGTTTTGACGCCAGCATCTCTTTTACCGTTCGTTCTTTCGCTCTAGCCAGGGGTTGGCCACCCGCGGCTCTGCAGCGGCTCGATGTACAGTGTTGTGCATGTCACGTACATTTTTCGTGAACAGTGAACTCACGTTCACAATAATTTGTTAAATCATCATTGTATCAGGCCAGCATGAAATACCAGGAGCGGGAAATGTGTGTGTGTGTCCCCAGACAGCACGCACACACAGGCACCGGGGCTCCGCCCCCACTCATTCGCTCAGAGAGACGCACAGTGAGATCAGAGCTAGTTCCCGTGAAGCAGCCGGTGAGTGACAAGTTGAAACGATAGTACGATGAAGCCTGTCTTGCTCTTCGGTTCACAGTGAATGAAGGAGGACATGAGGAGAGACTAGTATGTATTTTTGGTCTGAAAACATTGGCAGGTGACAGTATGAGACCCAACAAATTAAGAAGACACTGAGAAACATTACAACCCAGTCACATGCATGTGTTCTTTTTGGTTGAGCTTTATCATCGTTGTAACAAAGTGATTATAATTTAATTTATTTGTCTCTATTTTACAGTACAGCCTGAATGAGGAATGTAGTGATAAATGTCACCAAAAGTACTTCAATTAAGTTGAATTTAAGCAAAGTTGAAACAGATTAACAGATATAAATGTTGCATGTTTTAATATGACTGTTTCCCACCATCACTGTTGTGGAGATCAGTGTTAATAATTATTGTGAGAAATAATTAGCATTGACGTGATAAGACAGTCTCTTCACATATATTACTATTATCATTAAAAGGTGATCTTTGCAACTTTGTTATTCAGGAAGTTTGTTTCAAAAAATGAAGCCCTTCGTACTACTCAGTACCTCTGAAAAAAGCTCTCAGCCGGCCCTCACCTTTCACTTTCAATGCGTGCGTCAGACTCCTGAGTCCGCGTGTTCGAAGACGGGTCTGCCCCCCCCCCCTTTATGTTGGTTTCATGTTGGTATTCGCCGCCGGGTGGCGGCGGTGAAAAAAAAATACGGGGGGTACGAAGCTATTATGCTAAGATTTTACTGGTCTGGCCCACTTGAGATCAAAGTGGGCAGTATGTGGCCCCATAACTAAAATGAGTTTGACACCTCAGCTCTAGAGTATGTCCAAAGGATCTCCGGAGCTCAGTGCATGTCTGAAAGCAGCTTAATTGAGATCTTCCTTGGCTTTAGAAGGAGATTCAATGAAAACAGACTTTCACAATCAATCAATTAGCTTTAAGTAGAGACACAATTACAGCAAGTCAAGTGCTCACTTGAAAGTTGTTTGCATTTTATTCTATTTTAAAATATTTCTATCTTATTTTATTGTATAGGTTGTAATTACTTGAGCATTGTTAGAAGAGAGCCTGAGACTCAAGCATTTCACTGCCAGCGACTGCTTAATGTTATTGTTGTGCATTTCACAATAAAAATCTTGAATCTTGAATTCTGACTGTACTGTCAGAAATAGTTTGATGAAATTCCCTGTAATGTATAGTGTGTAATGCAAATTGACAACAGTGTGACTGCATACACTCAAGCGTGTGTTGCCACACTGCAAAATGTCAAAAACCCTTGAGTGAAACAGCCACTGTGCACATATGAAGTGATTTGCACCACAGGGTGTTTTACAGCCGGCCTGACAGGCACGCCTTCAGCAGCTTCCCAAAGTGATTGTCTCTAAATCAGCTGGATTAAAAGTGCACTTCTTTTGCCCGGAAGTATTGTTGCGGATAAAAGGCAATCTGACCCCCTCCCTTCCTCTTTGACCCATTTACTCACCTGCCCCCATCTGACTGTGAATAACACCTGACTCATGGTTCAGTGACATTTAAATTCCATCTGACTGTTGTTATAATAAAAATAATACACTGTTTAAACAAATTGTATCAATAGTAAATGTATTTCTTGTCCAGATCGCACCAAATTTCAGGAAACCACTCTACCCTTCATAGTTTAATATATTAACTTTTTAATTGTGAAGTCGATAATATGAATGGTTTGCGAGAAATGTTTTCCAACGACAGATAGATGTTTGTGGAATTTATTGGTAGGTCTGTTGTGCCAATAAAGTTAAGGTCTGTATGACTTCAATCTCGAAGAAGCTTTGTTGAGTGAATTACTGATTTGAAAAGACAGGAAGTGTTTCCTGGTGAATAATCTTGCCACATTTCACACATTTCTCACTTTGCAGTATGACTAACATTTTCAATTTAGATTTTACTTCTGTCTTAATACTCATTGTCTGAATGAAATTTTTTCCAGTACTCATATTTTTTAATGCTCTGTAGACAACCTGGATGTATAATCTTTAATGTGGTGTCAGTGGAATGATTTCGTACACGTTCTCACATGATGGTACGTCCCAGCAAGCAGTCGTACTTTGAAGTGATGATGTCACACGTTCCCATGGAAGACGTACAAGGCATGACCATGAGCTTAGATGAGTAAGCTTCCAAAAAGTAGAACCATCTGGGGAGGAAGTGGAGCACCAGAGGAGGAAGCCAGAGGGGGGTTGGGGGTGGAAAGGGTCATTGCTAAGCTAAACTTGTGCTCTGACTCAGGTTTTGTCTGCTGATACATGGGATGGACACAGGAGTTCTCTCAATGAAGCAACTTCACAAACTCACTCAACATTTAAACCTTTGTAACCAAATGAAGGAACAGTATGTCGTTAATGTCTCTTCTAAACAGTGTGGTGATATGTGTTTTACACCTAGAATCATACACATTGACAGACATTAGGGCTCTCAACATTAACCAGCTGCTAGCCACTGTTTGACCATATCGCCAGAGAGAGGCAGGAGATGTGTATAGCTGCTTTCAGACATGCACTGAACTCTGCACCTCCTCCATATTTTTGTCAGGAAGAGGGGCATGTGTGAATGCAAATATCTGAATTAGACACTCCGCAGTCTCTGAGGACTTTTCAGCCTGGCCTCCTAGGATAATGTCCGTTGAAATCCAGGATAATCTGATGTGTGGACACAGCACAGTGAATCCGTCCCCCGCTAGATTCACTGTGAGCAAGTAGGGGTTGAGGACTTTTCAATGCGCGATAGATGCAAAAAAGAGAAAGATGTCAAGAGAGTTTGTGGTGATAAGAGCCAACACTGGTGTCTGTCTGAAGAATATTGTAACGCCCCCTATTGGCTTGGGGTGGGACATAACATAAATGCAACAGGTTTGGGGAAGTGAGGGTGCAGTCACACAGAAACTATGACACGATAAGGCAAAAGAAGGTATTTAAACAAAGCAACACAGGGATCAACAAGGATCAAAGAAAAGAACACAAAGAAACCCAGCCCTCCTTTACAGGTGCTTAGCACCCAAAAGTACAGCGGGTGGTGCTCACTCTAACCTGGGGTATTATGAAGAAGTAAACCTACGTGTGTGTTATATGTAGACCCTGGAGTATCTTACCTGTCCTCGTTGTCCCTGTGTGCACAACAAAAAAACATTAACAAAGACATACCAAAGTAGGCAGCTAACAACTTAAATAATACAGGCAAAACTAAATCAATGCACCAGAAAACATCTAAGCTAAACCAAAACCAACAGAGCTCTGCCACAGCTCAACCCTTCCTCTTGCTAACAGCATTTCCTTCTACATTGGCTGGGGTGAAAAGTCTCCTCACATAAGATAGTTCACGTGGCATTGTTCTGTAGAATAAGAACTTCATTTCTGAATGAATAGAAATAGGCTACAGATGAACAATCCTCAATCAGCATGCTAATATATTTTCCCCAGTAATATCATCGAAACTTAGCTGACTAGTCCTGCACACTACAGCAGGCCTCAATAGCCCTGGTGTAGTGTGCAGGATGCTGGGAATTATCTGCGCATGTCATGGAGAAATGCAAAGTGGAGGATTGAAATTCAACTTGCAACGTGTGCTGCATACCATACATCTTTAAAATAGAGTTTTGAATGATGTTATTATTGCTCAGCGTTTAATTTGCGTAGTTTTTTTTCTCCTCAAAATTCCCAATATTCCTTAACTTCCCATGGAAAGTGTCCGGAAATTGTCCGCCCCTTTGCAACCCTATGTGTAAAAGACATACTCCGTAGCCAATTCTTCTGATTGTGGTCATGTCTGAAATAAAGGCTTATGATTTCCTCCTCGTTATCTACCTTTTATGAAATCTGAGATTCAGAGTCACCATGGATGGGCTACAAAGGGAAATGTTCATAAACACAAGCTCTTCTGGTTTTGTATTCTCTCCCATTCCTTTATTGCGGCTTCTTAGTACCTTTGATTGATGTTCAGCTGTTTTTCTCTTTGTGTCAAACAATTTGCTTTTAAGAGCTCATCCTCCCTCTCTCTGTCTTAATGGAAAGTGTTCTGTGGCTCTTTTTCACTGGCGAATGATTTTCCTAAATAATTGATGCTAATAACAGTCCTTAGAAACAATTAAATCAGTGACTGCTGACTTCGTGCCTGTCCCTTTAATTTCTCTTTTATATCTCTGCTTGGACCTGCAGTGGTTTTTTTCCTTTCCCCAAACTAATTCCCAAACCTCTTCTTCTCACCCTCATGGCAGTTGTTTGTCCCCCACTTCCTTTTTACCAGCTTTGTCATATTCAGTGTGGCATCAGCAGCAGCAGATGAGGAAGAAGGGGATCTGATAGTCATCTCATCTGTCTAATGATTCATTTATGAAGCCAATACAGTCCCTCGCGGCTACTCTACTCTTGATGTATCTCTGCTGCCAGATGCATAAGCACAGCAAAACCCAAATACACACTCATGTAGGAGAACAAGACTGACCCCTTTTGAATTATAGCATGTAAATTGTAATCAGGTCCAAACTTTGTATTAAGGGCCCCTTTACCCCTACATGAGCTGTCATCCCCAAGTTCCGATTCTTAACCTCAAGGTATCATTCTCATGGGTGAGCTAAAATCCCATTAAGCATGATATAAATCCATCCTTCTCCCTTATTCAAATATATATATATATTAGGGATGGGCTTTCGATTAAATTGTCTTAATCGATCGTCAGGAGAATTAACGATCGATTTTGAGATAATCATTAATATTTTTTTAGTAAAATTCACTATTTATAGGCTATATTAAAATGCAGTGAAAAGAGAAAAAACACAGCATGTTTCCTCATTGGGATCTTTATTACAAGATGAACAACTCTTGTGGCAGTTAAACGGGTTCCGTTCAATGGTTACACTTGAAAATATGCGCTGCTGTACTCTTAAGCCCCGCTGAGAGAGCAGCTGCTAGCCGCTGAGAGCCAGCTGGATTTGAACATTCTTGATCTCTCAGTCCGGTTGTTGTGATGTTCGCACTCCCGGAACCCCTCACACAGACCTGGGTCTGTCCGGGTCCTAAGGGGATCGGTTTGGAGATACCCCTCGCTAGTTCCAGAGGCTAGCTGCCCTCTTGTATTAAATTCATCCACTAATTTGTGAGTGCAGTAAACAGAAATCTGTCGAGATCAGTCTAGGATGAGGGGAAATCCTTCTGAAGTTTGAAGAATTGTACTCAGTGTATTTTCTTAATAGTTCCTTGCAATTGCGATCATTAATTGAGTTGTATCATTGCCAGATATGCTATGTACAGGCAAACTGTGTGTGAATGCTAAAGGATACAAATAATACAGCATCTGATATAATGGGCTGTAAATATTTTACCCAAAAAGCACTGAGATTGATCGACGTATGCTGGTTGAAAACATTGCAGAGATAAATAAATCATTCCTGCCATCTAGATGTATTAAACAGAAAACTATACAGAGTACTTTGCTGCAATTTCAGCTCATTCAGCATGAGTCAGCAGTCCAGTGTGTACTAAAGACAAGTTGATCTGGAGAATAAATGCATTCTGATACCTTATGTCGCTCTGAAGGCCTTTTTGTGCTGCATGATGCCACAATGCAGTGAGAAATGTTGCGGATGCATCTCAAACCCTCACACTGTGGCTGTCAGTAGCTCTTCCTCTTCCTGTAATTATGTGACTTGACATGAAAGTTCTTTGAAGAGTTTCTGAGAAAACCTGTGGCTGTATATGTATACTTACAGGTGACGTTCTTCACCATACCATAACTAGATGCTGCCACTGCAAGGGGAAACGTGCATACAATGGCACGTTTCCCATGAGACTGATTCATATTAAAAATATTACATCATAAACCAGAAGGACTAGAACATAAACTCAATGTGGGTTTTGTTTATGTGCTGATATTGAAACAAAATATTCTCCAGTATACTGAGCATTATCCGGAATTAACCTCCCACAAAAAGTATTTTATATGAACAGTGACTTTAAAAGGTGCTGCTGCATTATTCTGTTTCTTGATTAGCTGGTAGGAAAAGAGCTTTCTAACTTGTTTTGTAGTTACTCTACATACTCACACACACACACACATAAATATATACAGTATATAAAATATTGTGTTAAGTTTCAACCTATATAATGTGACAGTCATCTGTTTCCTATTCAACAAATGTAAACCCTTTTTTCACAAGTGAATCACAAATGGTTTGAAAAACAGTCCCAAACACGGCTTGTTTTGTGCTGGCTTGCAGGATTATTAAAAGTTTGGATGTTGTGCTGTCCTACTCTCTCTGTCTCTCTCCCACTCCCTCGCTCTCACATGCACATAAACACAGATACACAGATACACAGATACACACACACACTCAAAGCATCTTATCAGTACCTCACAGCCAGTGTGCTGTATTTGTCCCTAACCGTCAAACCTTGGGCAAAGTCACCTCATCTAATGTATTTGTGAATATGTGCTATGCTGGAATGTTTTCAAGCCTACAGTCTAAACTCTTGGGGAGCTGGAGACAGGGCCCCATCCCAGGGGAAAGAGAGAATCACCAGCACTTCACAAAGAGCAAGCGAAATAATCCCTCCACGACTGTCCTTTCTTACCTCCTTCAGGATTTACAAATTTACAAATGACCGCTGTAAGCTTAAACTCCACTGTCCACATCTGAATTATTTTAGCACTAATCTCACAACTCTCTCCCTAATACCACATCAAAGTATGACTTGTTTGGGAAAAGTCTTTAACGGTAACGTTCTGAGGATTCAAGTCTTTCGGATTAGTTCTCTCTGTGGCATTGCTCTAGTCAGTGTTGTTCATGCAATTTAAATGCAAATAAATATTTTTATATTGTGTAGACCAACCGGAAATGGAAAGTCCTAAATAACTTTTTAAAAGATTGTCTCAAAAAGTGGTGTACAAATTCAAATATTAAGGCTCCACCATTGCCAGGCTAATGCTCTTAATGACATTAGCAATGGCGACAATTTATAGATTTATTTCAGTGGTGTTTCGGTGGAGAAGTCTTCCTAATCTTTGTCTATATCGGAAGGTTGGTGGTTTGAATCCTGGCAACTCTAGTCCCAAAATGTTGTGTCCCTGGTCATTGCTTTATGAATGTGTTTGTGTGAATGGGTGAACGTGGCATGTATTGGACAGTGCTTTGAGTGGTTTTTAAGAAGAGAAGAATGCCGTTAAAGGCATAGATCACCCATCAATGAAAATGCACTCATTATCTTCTCACCACTTTGCTAAAGTAGGGGTGGGTGAAGGGTTTGAGTCCGGAAAACACATCTGAAACTTATCGCAAGTTCTCGCTGATCTCGTCTTGCGCAGATCTCGTCTTGTACACCCTTGGACGAGAACTTGTGTGTGTGTACACGAATGTGAACACGGCCCCAGCCAGGATGATACCAAAGGAGTTCAGTATCCTCCATTAAATCACATTAAATCATCTCTGCACTTTGAAGAACTGCATATTGTGTTGGGACAGTGGGTGAAGGATTTGTTTCCAGTAAGCCTGATGTCAACAAGATTCTGTCAAATAATTTCCATATGGTGTCTGTCAAGTTCTGCTGGTTTTCGTGACCACATCTCTGCCCAAACTTGAAAAACTGCTTGATCAACCATAGAAGGGTGCAAAGGACAACTCAATTCTTCTTATTCTTCCACTTTTTATTTTCTTGATGTTTGATTCTTTCAGTGGACATCAGTAAATCAAGGAATCGAATAGAATGAATAGGTTGATAACCTTTGAAAACAGAAAAAGACATGCATTAGTCTCAAATAAATTAATAAACCAGTAAACATTTTCCTCTCAAAATGACCCCAGTTCCTTAGTTCTTAAACAAGTTCAGAATTAACAAACAATTCCAATTAACCTAAACTCTGAGTTACATAAAGTATCATCATAATTAATTAACCCCATCTAAAGTTTTCAACAAAGTTCAAATTAGCATGCTAAGGTTATTCAACTTATAACTGTAATTTAATAATAATAATAATTAACAACAGTCGTGGAGAAGCATGATCTTACTGCACCATCCACATCAAAGCTGTTCTTTCCTACCAGTTGCGTCTTTCAGATTGATCAGGAGCTGTGGTCATTCCTTCTTCCCAGGAGCAAGTGCTAAGACTAGTTGACTGCATCCAAACATTTTGTGCCATGCCTTCCCAGTGGGTGCGCAGGCAAATATGGTCCCCTTTAAGAGTTCCTGTTGGGCTTGGGTTCCACCACCATCTCTTGTGTGGTCGCCCTCTGCAGGTTTGGAGTGTAGAGTGCTTTATATGTGCTCTTGAAATGAATTGGGGTCTGACACAACACCTCCCACTTGACCTCCTGGTCCTTCAACCCAAGGAGGTCACACCAGTTCCATAATGTACTGGATTCAGTTGTTCCATCTTCAATTTTGTTGCTGCTCTTCAACTGGAAGCAAGACAACTATCCGTCTGACATCCCTGTGAAGAATTGTCGCAGGTATTTTTGATGATGTTTTTTTTCACCTTTTGCGTGACTTTCACCGTGGAGACTGGGTAGCTGGGGAAGGTTCTGACATGCACATCCCTCACAATTCCTTTCTTGTCAGTGTTGACATCAACAACTCTGCCAAGCCTGAACTGACCTCTCAGGGTGTTCTGGTCAGCTAGCCAGACAACATCTCCAATAGCCACATTCCTGTGTGCTGTGTGCCACTTGGTCCTGACAAACAGGTTTGGTCCTGCTAACTGGCTCCATTTCCTCCAAAACCGGTCAACCTCTGTTTGGATGGCTCTTAGTCTCTTGTAAGAGTAGCCTTCAAAGTCAAAGATCCCTGGATCTCCGCTGGGTCCAGCTCTTCCAAGCAGAAGTGAATTTGGGCTGATGTATTCTACACAGTCCTCTCGGCTCTGAGTCCTGGCATCAATAGGTCTTTCATTGGCGAGGTTGGAAGCCATATAAAGGAAGGTTTGAAACTCACCCCATGTGAAGACTCCATTACCTCCCAGATTGTGCAAAGCACGCTTCACAGTGCGGACAGCAGCTTCAGCGGCTCCATTCCTGTGAGGTGAGTCTGCTGGATGGATTTTCCAGCTCCATTCTGTACCGTGTTTGGAAGCTTCATTTTCAAGCTTTGATTTTTCCAGTTGGTCCAGAAACATGTAAAGCTCTTTGAGGGCAGGTCTGGCTCCAACAAAGTTTTTTCCAGGATCCGACCACAGTTTCCTCGGATGCCCTCTCAGTGCTGTGAATCGTTGGTAGGCCAACAGGAAGCCTTCAGCTGACTGGTCACTGACGAGGTCTGTGTGTATAGCTCTGGATGCCATGCAGCAGAAGACAATTCCCCACACTTTGAGCTTCACCTTCTTTTTCACCTCATCTTTGACTTCGTAAGGTCCAAATAAGTCCATTGTTGTGTACTCGAATTGACTGGCTGGTGTTATTCGCTCAGGTGGAAGGTCACTCATGATCTGCTGGCATCTTCTGGCTTTGGCTTTTCTGCATGTTACGCAGTTGTCAACAATCTTTTGAGCTAGTTTCCGGCCTCTTACCACCCAGGCTTTCCTTCTCATCCGGAGGAGTGTACCTGCGATTTCTTCATGATTTTTATCGTGGGCTTCTTGAGCTATAAGAGTAGATATCCATGATGTGCAAGGTAAGATTGGTACTGCAGTTTTTTCTTCATTGAAGATTTGGAACCTTCCTCCACAGAGCAAAAGTCCGGTATTTTCATCTCTGATCACAGCTAGTCTGTTGAGTGTGGTGTTTGGAAAGGTTATCTCCTCTTGAGCCGCAAGGAAGAGATCCCTCAGCGCATCTTCACACTCCCTTACAGTGAGTGCAGCTTCTTTAGCTCTGGACTTGATCTTTTGGGCTGAAGGAATTCCCTCCCACTTTGGCTTACTTGTGGCTGAGGTTCTGACCAGCACTTTTCTCCACTTTGTGGCAGCTCTCCACACCCAGGCAATGACTCTGGTCAGCTTGGTTAAACTGCTGAACTTGCTGATGTCAAGGATTTTTTCAACTGCAGAACCAGCAGGTGGTCTCTGGACTTGGATTTGGTGTTCTTCTCCACTAGGACCGCTTTGCAGGTCCTTGCTTTGGTCAGCCTTGACTGGAGCAGAGGTTGGAACCATTTTCACCTGTGCTCGGGTTAGTGCTGCTGTGAAACATTTCCTTTGGAGCTTGTTTATACCTTCTTTAGCATGTGCAGCGATGTCTTTGGCTGACTTTGTCGGCCACTCATCCACAGGTCGTTTCAGAAACTCTGGTCCATTTTGCCACACAGATTCCTCTTTGAGGTCTTCTGGGGTTGCTCCTCTCGTTATGATGTCAGCAATGTTTTGCTCACCTCTAATCCATCTCCAGTCTTCAACAGATGTGGACTTCTGAATCTCTCCCACTCTGTTTGCAAAAAAGGTTTGGAACCCATAGATGTCCCTTTGGATTGCTCCTAGCACAGTTTGACTGTCTAGTAGATGGAGCCAACGTTCCATTTGCATCCGACTGTGCCTTTCGATGTATCTTCGGAGTCTTGCAGCGAAGACAGCACCACAGACCTCAGCCTTCACTGGTTCTCCCTTTTAGTCCAGTGGTGTGAGCTTTGCTTTAGACTCGACAAGCCGGACTAGGATGCCTTGTTCAGTCTCCCACCTGACATATGCAACAGCTCCATAGCTCTGGTCACTTCCATCGGAGAATGTTATCCCCCAGGGTCCTCCAATCCTCTTGACTGGTGTAAGGCTTCTGTGGAAGGTTATTTGGTTGAGACGTGTATATTCCTCAAACAGGTGGATGGCTCCTTCCCTCAGTCTTTCAGACAGAGGTCTGTCCCATGTGTCTCGTGTCAGAGATTTGCCTCCAGCTTCTTGAAAAGCTTTTCTGACCAGGATGGCTCCCTTTTGTTTGGCAGGTGTTGCGAGGCCTATTGGGTCATATAAGCTAGCTACTTGGCTAAGCAGTTGTCTCCTAGTCAGTGGGTTTGGAGTTTTTTCTCTCACCTCTTCTCCAAGGAGATTTTTGCTGACTCTCATCTTCTTTTTTCTCTTTGAGAAGTTGATTGACGTCATGAGGTACAGTTTGTCTGATTCAACTAGGTAGCCAACTCCAAGGGCTTTGTTGTCACCATCTCTCCTTTGGTTGGGAAGAATGAGGATTCGATCTGAAGATGCTGGATGTTCTGCTGCATCTTTCTGCCTCCCACTTTGGCCTGACCGGACCCACGGCTTGAGGAAGAATCCACCTGCCTTTAGGATTTCTTCAACTGTTTTGGTGGTTTTGTCTAGTTTTCCCAGGTCATTGTGAGATGTAAGGATGTCATCTACATAGGAATCCTCATCAAGGATCCTACGCTCCTCCTCCAGGTGAGTGAAAATGGGCAGCTTTGCTGTCTCTCTCATGGCCAGTTGTGCGATACACCCTGCTGGTCGATCGCCAATGTTGACCCTGGTGATGGCATATTCCTCAATTTCTCAATTTCTCAATTTCAATTTCTCCACAGATTTCTCTCCAGAGAAATCTGTGGAGGTGCATCTCCAGGTCTTCAAGCCACACAGAATTATACATTTTCTTGATGTCACCTAGGGCAGCATGGACTCCTCTCCTGAACCTTAGTAGCACTGCTCGGATGGGATTCAGGACATCAGGCCCTTTCAGAAGGAGGTCATTCATGCTGATCCCTTTAAACTTCTGGCTGCTGTTCCATACCAGTCGCACAGGTGTTGTAATGGAGTGTGGGTTTGGCGCCACCAAGTGGCTGACGTACCATACTGGGCCTTTCCACTTGGCGATGGTCTCCTCAGTGAGTTTCTTTGCTGCCCTCCTCTCCACCATCTCATGGACTTGAGTTGTGTATGCCACACGCCACTCTGGTTCTTTCTTGAGCTGCCTCTCTGTCCTTAGAAAGGTGGCTTCCACTGCTCTCCTGTTGTTGGGCAGGGAACTTGGGACTTCAATCCAGGGATATTTTGTGTCCCAGTGAGGCTCCTGACTGTGAGCATCCGCTTTCACATAGGTGAGGCCTTGCCTGATAATCTCCAGCTCTCTTTCCTCACTCAAAGTCATGTCTTTGCCTCCCGGTTGACAGTTACCGCACCGGCATCCACCACACATGGGTTCGCAGGCTGCTCCAATGCTGTCCCACTTCCACCAGTCTAAGAACTCTCTGCCAGCAACTGTGCCTTTGGTTTCAGCTTGTTTCTCTGCAATTTCTTGATACTTCACTGCTGTGGTTCTCATCGATCGTGCAAAGTGAGTCTCAGAATTGTGCAGAGCCATGTCAACTACTTCACAGAGGTCTGGATGCGCTCCGCCAACAGTCTTCCCTAAAGGGCCCTCCCAAAGGACGAGGTCTCCTACTACCTTTACTCTTTGTGGAGCGAGTCTTCCTTCCCGGTGGCTGATGAGAAGCTCAACGTGCTCTGGTCTTTGAAGGTCTTCCAGGTTGGTGTTGGGGAAGAACTTCTTGAGCTGTTGTGGTTTGATTACTCTCTGCACTTTTGCAATTTCATCCAAGCCATAGCAGATAAGCTCATGAGCTCTCTCTGTCCCTTTAGGTGTCTTGACTCTCACCTTGAGTAAATATCTTTTGGTCTTCACCTTAAGGGCCATGCCTCCGACTCCATGGACAACAAGCGTGATCTTTTCACTCCGTAGCTTCAGACTCCTGGCTGCTCTGTGAGTGATGTAGTTGGTATCCGATGCCAAGTCAATGAGGGTTCCAATTCTCTGTCCTGCATTGGTGGTTACTTCCAGAAGCATAAGAAGAACTGGTAACTCACATGTATTTGAGTCCATCACTCCAGGTAGTTTTTTTTCAGTGCAGTATGATTTTGCAGCCATGTTGGTGAAAGCTTTCCGGAATTTCTCTGCCATGACTGGGGTGAGTTCAGATATTAATCTCTCTTGTTCCTCTGTGAATGCTTGCCTTCTGGTGCTGGATTTTCCCACTTTGTCGGATTCTTTCCCTTTGAATCCTCCCTTCAGGCAAAGAAAGAAATGGTGGTCTGAGGAGCTTCCTCTCTTGCAGTCTTTGTTCCTGCACAGGTAACTGTCCACACATTCCTCCTCCTCTGCATGACATAGGAGGCATCTTCTGCATGCTCCCAGTTTTTCAACAGCAATTAGCTTCTCGCTAGGTTTTAGTTCTTTGAACCTCTTGCAAAAGAAGATCTTCTCACTGTGTCTTTCATCTCCACAGACAACACATCCTCCTTTTCTTGTGGACTTTGTGAAAGCGTACTTCTTCTCCAGGTAAGTAGGCTTCTTCTCAGATTTTTCACTTACACCCAGTTGGTCCAGTCTCTCTAGGATATCCTCCTGAGTCTTTAAGAATGTGAGAAGGCTGTCGAAGTGGTTGTCAGGTGTGACTCCGTTTCTTGGATTGACCATGAATGTGAGCCAGTCTCTCTTCACATTGTCCGGCAGTTTGCTCTCTATGGATCTGATCACCAGGGGATTCTTGATGGCTCCAGTGCTTTCAAGCTCGATGAGGTCATTCAAAGCCTTTTCTACTGTTTGAATTAGGTCAATCACCCTCCTTGGCTGGTGTGACCTTACAGGTGGGATCCTCTCCAGGTCCTCAATTATTTCCAAGGCAATCGCTGGCTTATTTCCATACCTATTTTGAAGCACTCTAAATATGTCTTCAGCACTGTTGTATGTTGATAGGCGCAGGTCTCTGCATATTCTCTCGTCCATACTGTCAAGGAGTTGGAACTTCTTCACTTCCACTGAGCCAGTTGGCTCCCCCTGCCTCTGCAGGTTCTCCCAGTCTCTCCTCCACCTGTGGAAATTCCTCTTGAACCCAGTGAATTTAGGTAGACTGGTTGGCTTTATCCTCATCACTGGTTGTTGAACTGTCACAGGTTGAGGCTCTCTTTCTCTTCTTTCCTCCTCTGTGACTCTTTGTGCAGTGAGGAATTCTGCCCTTCTGGCTTCGAGCTTGTTGCCCCATGCTCTCAGGTCTTTTACTCTGCTTTCCGGGTGTGCTGTCTGACCAGGTGGGATCCATCTTTCCCAGGCTTTCAGGCTCTCACTTGCATCATGCATCAGCCTCCTCACTCCTTCAAGCTGCAGTTCATAGCCGTCCCTATTGATAGCAGTGATGGGGCATGCCTGAGCTGTTTCACAGGCTACCCCTGCTACTTGAATTGCAGAGCTTACCTCCTCGTCACCATATCTTCGCCAGAGGTTGGATTGGACTGCTTTCCGAACTTCATCCAGTCTCGCATCACTCTCTTCCATTGTCCTTTCAAGCTCATCCTGCTGGTGCTTGCCAAGCTTGACTTCTCCGCCCTCATCGGTTTCAGCTTCATTATCTGCCAGTAGGCCAGCCCTGTACTCCTCATTTGCATCGCTGATGTGCCTTGCCAGGGAACTGAGCTCGCTGAACTCCTCTTGCAGCTCATGCTTGATCATGCTATTTGCAGCTCTGCTCAGGTAGTTCGCTTGCTTGGTGAAGGCGGTTTTAGCTAAGGTCCTCTCTTGCTTCAGTTGCTTGACTGTCTTCCTGGGAGTTTCCTTTGCCATGGTGAAGGGTTTCCAGTTCTTTTTTATCTTTTCCCTCTGCGTCGACAGCTTGACTTCAGGCCTTTGATCCTAGTCTTCCTGCCACGCTGGTTATCAACTGTCAAGTTCTGCTGGTTTTCGTGACCACATCTCTGCCCAAACTTGAAAAACTGCTTGATCAACCATAGAAGGGTGCAAAGGACAACTCAATTCTTCTTATTCTTCCACTTTTTATTTTCTTGATGTTTGATTCTTTCAGTGGACATCAGTAAATCAAGGAATCGAATAGAATGAATAGGTTGATAACCTTTGAAAACAGAAAAAGACATGCATTAGTCTCAAATAAATTAATAAACCAGTAAACATTTTCCTCTCAAAATGACCCCAGTTCCTTAGTTCTTAAACAAGTTCAGAATTAACAAACAATTCCAATTAACCTAAACTCTGAGTTACATAAAGTATCATCATAATTAATTAACCCCATCTAAAGTTTTCAACAAAGTTCAAATTAGCATGCTAAGGTTATTCAACTTATAACTGTAATTTAATAATAATAATAATTAACAACAGTCGTGGAGAAGCATGATCTTACTGCACCATCCACATCAAAGCTGTTCTTTCCTACCAGTTGCGTCTTTCAGATTGATCAGGAGCTGTGGTCATTCCTTCTTCCCAGGAGCAAGTGCTAAGACTAGTTGACTGCATCCAAACATTTTGTGCCATGCCTTCCCAGTGGGTGCGCAGGCAAATATGGTCCCCTTTAAGAGTTCCTGTTGGGCTTGGGTTCCACCACCATCTCTTGTGTGGTCGCCCTCTGCAGGTTTGGAGTGTAGAGTGCTTTATATGTGCTCTTGAAATGAATTGGGGTCTGACACAACAGTGTCTATCAAGCATTTTAGATGCACCAACTGTTTCCTCTCTTTTCTCACCTCTTCTCTGCAGGAGGAACCTGACCAAGCTGTCACTGATCTTCAGTCACATGTTAGTAGAGATCAAAGCCATCTTCCCTGGAGGACAGTTCCATGGGGACACGTTCAGGATCACCAAGGCTGATGCTGCTGACTTCTGGAGGAGATTCTTTGGAGAAAAGTAAGCTTTACACCATCTTAGCTTGCAGCTCTGTGCTGGTAATTTTATTTCTGATAGATTCATTCTGTGATAGGGAGATGATGTTCCAGTTTTAAATATCCAGGACATCTTTTTCGTGATGGTTCATATATAACCATGCGGTTTCTCAATATAATGATATGAGGGAGAAATGCCTGGATGTTACCCCAATACAGATCTTTATTTCCCACTGGATTAATAAAGTATCCATCTGAACAATATTAACGGCTTAGTATCATGATTGTTGCTTTATCTGTTTTTATCTGTATGAATTGTAAAGCTGGTTGGATGACACAGTACAGTTCAGTTATCACCTGTTCAGTTCACCTGCTGAACTCCTGCTTCTGGAAAGAGGCTGTTCTTGTGTCAGCTTGTGGTGACTTTATTGGGTCCTCACTCTCCCGTGTTTTGTTGAGGAAAGAATTTCAATGGCCAGGGCTGATCAAGAGTGGCAGCTTGAAACCTGAGATTTTCTTGGCAGAGTAACTGATGCAGCAACTTAATGTCCTACTTGACTGCTGAGCTTTACCAGACAGTGATGGATGATGCAAGACTCTGTGATAGTAATGTAGATGTGAAACAACAGGTTTCAAAAAAAACCTTTGAGAACAACATTTAATTTGTGAGCTAGCTTACTCGCTCTGTGCAGCATTGCTGTGTTATGTTATTGTCATTTACATATATTTCACCCATTTGATGCTGTGGGAAACAGAAAAGGTAAAAACTGCCTTCTAAGAGTCACTCGTGTGCAGAGGATACTGAAACAAGCATACGTAGACATGCATCAAGCCCTGTGTGGCAGGAGTCAGAAGTGCACGTGTACGTTTGTCTACATAGCTTAATTCTATTTATCACACATAGACCTGCAGCCAGTCTGCACTCTGAAATGTAATCTGGGCTAACCCCAAATTAGCCCTGACTTATTTGCTTGCAGTGTGTGAAGGGTGTGTGATAGAAAAGTGCTAGATAAAAGGCCATTCATCATTTAAACATGAAGGACTTTATAATCTTAGTATTATAATCACATGGACGTATTAGCTCCTAGTCTTCATTTACTCTTTTACACTATATGATCAGGAAGAGAACAGATGGAAAGCAGGTGCGTCTGGGGGTGGAACAGGTAATGGGATCCGTGGGACGAGGTGACACAGAGCAGGGGGGGTGGCTGAATTCTGAAATGACATGAGAATAAGTACATGCAAAAAATAAGAGAGACAATGAAAATGTTAAGAGCTGACTGAAGTTGTGACAGAACCCCTTCCTCTGGAGACGGCTCCTGACGTCCCTCCAGGCTGGTCAGGATGGACCCTATTATGGAACATCCTTGATGAGATCTGAGTCAAAGATATTGGGAGACGGGACCAAGGAGCACACTTCAGTTCCATAACCCTACCAGTCCACCAGATACTGGAAGCCTCTTCCTCGCCGTCGGGACTGATTAACAGTGTGAGCAGAACCTCTGTCAATAAGCCAGGGTTGGGGTCTGGAGGCGGGCTGAAGCTGGCTTTCTTTAACAAGTTTGAGTTTTGAGACATGAAGTGTTGGACTGACCCTCATGGACTGGGGAAGGTGGAGACAGACTGCATGGGATAAATGACCCTGGTGATGGGATAAGGACCAACAAACCGCGGAGCCAAACTCCTGGAACCGTGTTGTGAGCGTATTCCACCCACAGGAGCTGCTTGGACCAGGAGGAAGGATTGTGGGAGACAACGCGACGCAAAACAGTCTCCATCTCCCCATTCATCCTCTCGGACTGCCCATTTGATTGAGGATGGAACCCCAAGGATAGGCTGACTTTGGCCCCCAACAGACTACAGAATTCAGTCCAAATACGGGAGGTGAATTGTGGCCCCCGGTCGGAAACAATGTCACTGGGGATGCCAAGCAGGAGGAAAATGTGGTGCAACATAAGTTCAGCCATCTTGTTTGCTGTTGGTAATTTAAGTAAAGGAATGAAGTGGGCAGATTTGTAGAATCTATCCACAATGATGAGAATAGTGGTGTTACCGTTTGATGGAGGAAGTCCATTGTCGAAGACGAGAGAGATGTGATACCATGGACGATGAAGAATGGGCAGTGGCTGGAGCAGACCGGACGGAGGTAGTGGGCACTCATGATCTGGGAACAAATCTGTCAGGCCGCGACAAACTCCTTAGTATCCTCCTCCATGGAATCCCACCAGAAGCGTTGCCTCAATAGGGTGCGTCTAGCCCCTGGGTGACAGGCAAGGCGAGAAGGGTGTCCAAACAGGCGATTTTCCAGGCAAGCACTGTGGGCTAGGTGATTAGCCTGACCCTGCTTCACCTTATCCTAAATGTCCCAGGTTATAACGCCGATGACCACCTTGGAGGGGAGGATACTTTCTGGTAATGTGGGACCACTGTGTGACTGGAACTGATCGGACAGGGCCTCAGGCTTGGCATTCTTCGATCCTAAGGTAAGAGAGGGAAAAGTCAAAACGCCTAAAGAATAATGCCCACCTGGCTTGACGGGAACTGAAACGTTTAGCTGACCGGATGTACTCCAGGTGCTTGTGGTCAGTCCAAACCACAATCGGCTGCTTCACCCCCGCTACCCAGTGCCTCCACTCCTCCAGGGCCATCTTGCGGCCAACAACTCTCGATTCCCAATATCATAACGTTGTTCAGCTGGTGACTATTTGCGGGGGAGAAAAAAAGCACATGGGTGCATCTTCTGGTCCTCTGCTGACCGCTTGGAGAGGACTGCTCCCACCCCAGAGTCCGATGCGTCTGCCTCCACAGTAAACTGATGCTCTGGATCTGGAAAGACAAGGATGGGAGCAGACGAGAACCATGACTTCAACACACCGAATGCTCTTTCTGCAGCAGAGGATCACTGGAAGGTGAGTCAAAGACTGTGTTGGTCTGTCCTTTACAGAAGAGCTGGGCGTGGAGAACAGGCCGAGAGGGCATTTGTGAACCTGTGATGTGGCTCACCAGCACCCTCGGAATCTCTGGTGTGCCCGGTCTTTTACCGGATAAGATGACACATAGTGGCCTACCTGTCCACAGTACATGCAGCAGTTCTTCCTATGGCGGCACTGTCATTCAGCTGATGACAGCTGGGTCCTGCCAAGTTGCATCTTGAGTCTGGAGGTGTTTAGGTTGGACGGCTTCGGTGACTACATGTCACGGCACTTCCTTGCCACCGTTCCTAGAGACGTCGGTTGATGCGGATAGCCATAGCAATGAGCGTGTGCAAGTGGACCGGAGGATCCTGTGCTGCCAGCTCATCATTGATGACTTCAGAGAGACCATTGTAGAAAGCGTCCGCCAGCGAGGAGGAATTCCAAATCGCTCTCCGCAGCGAGCGTCCGGAGGTCAATGTAATAATCCAACGACACTTGAGCAGGTTTAGGGAATAATAGGAGTTCTTGTTTAATGGAACGTTCAAAAGCCAGGCAGACAGTCAGTAAACAAATCCGATAGGGAGCAGGCAAAACAGTATCCAAGGTCCAGAAGGCAGGTCAGAGCGGAGATCAGGCAGGGCAGACAGTTAGGTAGCAAACAAAACCGATAGGAAGCAGGCAAAACGGAATCCAGGGTCCAGAAGGCAGGTCAGAGCGGCGATCAGGCAAAACAGAGAAAACAGGGATAACGCTGAAAAGCTAGAAACAAACACAGTAGAGGATCTGGCAGAGAACAGAGGAAATGAGCCGGTATATATACTGGGTGACTAATGACTGATGGACAGCAGGTGAGACTGGGGGTGGGGCAGTTAATGGGATCAGTGGGACGAGATGATGCAAGGCAGGGGGTAGTGGCTGAATTCTGAAATGACATGACAATTAGTACATACAAAAAATAAGATAAGACAATGAAAATGTTAAGAGCTGACTGAAGTTGTGACATAACTAGAAGTCCCACATAATTATCTCAGATAACAGAATGCACAAGTAGCCCCTGATCACAATTTCATGCCATCAAATAATTCAAGACTAAAAAAATAGATAAACAACTTAATTTTAAGTAGGCCACAGAGGAAATGTGTGAAAAGAAGATATTTCTTCAGCGGCATGCAGGGCTAAGACCAGGTTAACAGCATTTATCTGCCAAAATATATGAATCATACAATAAGCCAACTTCAACTGGTATCCCCATGAGGTTTTTAGTTTCCAACCAAGGTCATAATGCATCACTCAGTCACAGATGTCACAGAGTCAGCGCAGCCTGCTTCAGTTAATGATCTATATACTTTACTTATATCAAATATGTCCCTTAGATAAATGAAGTCCTTGTGTTTGACATCAGGATATACCAAGTTTTAATTAGAAGGAATAATAGGAGTACTGTTACAATATGCAACTTAATACAGCAGCCAAAGGAAACTAATGATTCTAAGTTTGTGTTCCAGTCAGGCATTGTCAGACACAGTACTGGGTATGTGAGGCTAATGTATACATGCAAGTGAATATTAAAGTGGGCAGCCATGCGTTGAACCAGAAAGTGATGTTCCCATCAGCCCTGGCTTGCTTTTATTACAGCCGTTTTTTTTTTTTATAATAAGTTGGGAGTTATATGAAGTAGGGTGTACTTTTTAGGAGGGATGTCTATGTATTCAACTGTAGAATGTATTCCTAGTTGGACTTTCAGATGAGACATACAGTATCTCCATACAGTATCACACATATACATTGGTGTCACTATACATAACTGACTTTTTTCATCGATACCCATGAATTTTTCTCTAGGAAATGTATTTAAATACATATTATCTCACAATGCTGTTTAAAAAATATATAAAATATCTGCCCCCTGATACCGATCTGTACCAAAATTGAATGGGATCTTCTGTGGGTTGCATAAAACCGAAGCTTTGTTCATCCCCCTCCTTGTGACTGCTTCTGTTACTAAATGTAACACTTCATTTATTCAGGAACTATGTTGCCACTGAAGTTAATCCAGCCTGCAACTATATTTATTGCAAAATAAGTTTGCTTTTCAAGAGTGGGTGATGGCAGTGGCCACAAACATCTGGTGTTTGACATTTAGCAGCAAACAATATCACAAACAGATACATTCCTTTGTCAAGGCACCATCAAATGAAAAGTATACATTTCTACCAGTCAGGGGTGAGGTCCTCACTTTTTTTACTCTGTGTTATCTGAAAACCATTTACTCTTTCTTAAGAATCTTCACACATGAGCTGTGAATTTGTATCATATGTCTTTTTGTAGACCTTCTATTGTATTCTCAAATATACATTTTACTAAATAAAGATACATAGCTGGAGAGCAAAATCCAAAAGCTGCCCTGTGATAGGCTGGTGCCCTGTGTAACCCATTAGTAGCCTAAAGTAAGCTGGGATTGGCTCCCCCCTCCCCATGCCTCTCAGATAAGTTGGTATAGCTAATGGATGTATTTGATGATATTTGATAAAACACCAGTTATAACACAAGCTGCTTGTAGCCATGATTTTATTTTTGGACTTGTTGCTCTTTTTCAGGACAATAGTGCCATGGAAAGTCTTCCGACAGTGCCTTCACGAACTGCATCCCATCAGCTCGGGCCTTGAAGCCATGGCCCTCAAATCCACCATCGATCTCACCTGCAACGACTACATTTCTGTGTTTGAGTTTGACATCTTCACACGCCTTTTCCAGGTTGGTCGAAACATAACTGTGAATCTTTTTCACACATGCACAAGTGCTTTACTCTCGGTTCCATACAACAGGTTTGGACATTTGTATGTGTTACCGGCACCAGATCTAGGGGAATCTGGGCCAGCAGCACGGGTTCCACAGGCTAGAGCAGGGGTGTCAAACTCATTTTAGCTCAGGGGCCACATGGAGGAAAATCTATTCTCAAGTGGGCCGGGCCGGTAAAATCATGGCATAATAACCTAAAAATAATGACAACTTCAGATTGTTTTCTTTGTTTATTTTGGTCCAAAATAGAACAAGCACATTCTGAAAATTTACACATCGAACAAGCAACAATAGAACAAGCACATTCTGAAAATGTACACATCACAAATGATCCTCTTGACAAAACTCTTCAAGCTAGTTGAAAATTCTGTGGAAAAAAATTGGTGCAATTTCAAGAACACAATGCCTTAGTGATTGGAACTTAGACTTCGTCTCAGTGTATCTACAAAAAAATTTAACTTTAAGTCACAGCCTTCCTGGGATTGAACAAAATAAAAATAAATAATGAATAAATAAATAAAACAACTCTTCTAGGTATCACATACCTCATTTGTCATTTCCACATATTAATCCTGTGCAAACTCGACAAACCATACAAACTGAGGTAGAAACTATTCAAGAGGGTTGAGTTACTCCCTGCCTTGTAGGCTAAACTATTTATTGATAGAAAAATAAAAGCTGTGCATTGCATGAACAATTTCAACAAACCAAACTTATGAACTGAAGTGACTGACATTATTACAGTAAATCACTCACTTTCTTTAAATTTCCACAGAAGACAATCATTTTCACAGAATTATATCAAGGTGCAGTGTCTCATGCAGCATTTTAAGTGGGGTTACGCATTGTTTATTTCACTCCTGAAACCTGGCATCTTTTAGCTTTCACAAGTGCATCAATATCAGGCGTCACATCTTGAGTGGCAGCCAATTTCAGGATGTCATTCAAGTGCTTTTGCGTGAGCCTTGAGCGCAACTTTGTTTTATTGATGCTCATTACAGAGAAAACTTGCTCACAAAGATACAGTGCCTTGCATAAATATTCACCCCCTTTGGACTTTTCTACATTTTGTCATGGTATAACCACAGATTAAAATGTATTTCATCGTGAGTTTATGCAATGGACCAACACAAAATAGTGCATCATTTGGAAGTGGGGGGAAATACTACATGGATTTCACAATTATTTACAAATAAAAATCTGAAAAGTGTTGAGTGCATATGTATTCACCCCCTTTACTGTGAAACCCCTAACAAAGATCTGGTGCGACCAATTGCATTCACAAGTCACATTTGCAAGTCACATAATTAGTAAATAGGGTCCACCTGTCTGCAATTTAATCTCAGTTTAAATACACCTGTTCTGTGAAGGACTCAGAGTTTGTTGGAGATCATTACTGAACAAACAGCATCATGAAGACCAAGGAGCTCACCAAACAGGTCAGGGATAAAGTTGTGGAGAAATATGAAGCAGGGTTAGGTTATAAAAAAATATCCAGAGCTTTGAACATCTCTCTGAGCACCATAAAATCCATCATAAGAAAATGGAAAGAATATGGCACAACCGCAAACCTACCAAGAGGAGGCCGTCCACCTAAACTGAAGAGTCGGACAAGGAGAAAATTAATCAGAGAAGCAACCAGGAGGCCCATGGTTAGTCTGGAGGAGTTGCAGAGATCCACAGCTGAGGTGGGAGAATCTGTCCACAGGACAACTATTAGTCGTCTACTCCACAAATCTGGGTTAGGGTTAGGTGAGACCAAAATTGAACTTTTTGGCCTCAATGCAAAACGCTATGTGTGGCAAAAACCCAACACTGTCCATCACCCTGAGCACACCATCCCAACAGTGAAACATGGTGGTGGTAGCATCATGCTGTGGGGATGCTTCTCTTCAGCAGGTACAGGGAAACTGGTCAGAATAGAGGGAAAGATGGATGGAGCCAAATACAGGGAAATCCTTGAAGAAAATCTGATGCAGTCTGCAAAAGACTTGAGACTGGGGCGGAGGTTCATCTTCCAGCAGGACAATGACCCTAAACATACAGCCAGAGCTACAAAGGAATGGTTTGGATTAAAGAATGTTAATGTCTTAAAATGGCCCAGTCAAAGCCCAGACCTCAATCCAATAGAGAATCTATGGCAAGACTTGAAGATTGCGGTTCACAGACGGTCTCCATCCAATCTGACTGAGCTTCATCTTTTTTGCCAAGAAAAGCTGGTAGAGACATACCCCTAAGACTTGCAGCTGTAATTGCAGTGAAAGGGTGTTCTACCATGTATTGTCACAGGGGGGTGAATACTTATGCACCCAACAGATGTCAACTTTTTTGTTCTCATTATTGTTTGTGTCACAATAAAATTTATTTTGCACCTCCAAAGTACTATGCATGTTTTGTTGATCAGACGGGAAAAAGTTTAATTTGAATTCCAGTTAGAAACAGTCCATAATGGGAAAAAGTCCAAGGGGGGTGAATACTTATGCAAGGCACTGTATGTGGTTCCAAACATGCACAACACTTTTGCAGAAAGGGCTGTCAAGTTCGGGTAACGTGGCAAGAGATACTGATAAAATGTGTCCAAGCCAGCTGCGGCAAATTTGCCCTTCAAATCTGAGTCACACTGCAAGTCTATTATTTCAAGTTGGATGTTAACAGGCAGATTAGAGGCATTCGCGGTGAATGGCGAGCAAAACTTTGAAGTCTTTCTCCAGTTCACCAAAAATCTGAAAGCGTTGCTCAAACTCCCACAATAGTCCCGTTATTTTATCTTTAAACCGCTTCATGTCTGCGGCTTGTTGGGTCGCGCACACATCTTTCAGACAAGGAAAGTGAGCTGCATCACCACCTGCGAGTTGCGTCTCCCACAATGCCAGCTTCAACTTGAACGCACATATGCTGTCATAATACTGAGTGACAACTTTGTTGCGCCCTTGCAGCAATTTGTTCAAGTTATTAAAATGCTCTGTAACATCCACCATAAATGCAAGGTCCTGCATCCATTCCGTGGACTGAAATTCCAACACTGGTTTGCCCTTTTTTTCCATGAACTGTTCAATTTTCTCTCGTAATTCAAAGAAACCCCTAGTACAGCACCTCGGCTTAACCATCTTACCTCTGTGTGGTATGGCAGCCCATAGTTGTGGTCTTTCTCTCTGAGAAGGCTGTCAAACTGACGGTGATTCAGGCCTCTGGATCGGATGAAATTAACAGTTTTGATGACCACCTTCATGACGTTATCCATCTTTAATGACTTGCAACACAAAGCCTCCTGATGCAAAATACAGTGAAAAGTCCAAAAATCACATCCTCCATTTGCAGTCTGCACTTTCTCTCTGAACTTTGTCACAACACCTGCTTTTCTCCCGATCATTGAGGGTGCACCATCTGTAGCCAGGCTGACAGCGCGGGACCAGTCCACTCCGATCCTGTCCAGGGCGCCGACGAGTGCGGTGAAAATATCAGCTGCTGTTGTAGTATCCGTCATTGGCACCAACTCCACGAACTCCTCGGTGACGGTCAAAGTGTCATCAACTCCGCGGATGAATATGGCCAGTTGCGCAACATCTGTAATGTCCGTGCTTTCGTCAATTGCAACTGAAAATGCAATAAATTACTTTACTCTGCGCTTCAATTGGCTGTCCAAATCCACAGAAAGATCAGAAATCCTGTCTGCAACTGTGTTTCTTGTCAGGCTGATATTTGCAAAAGCCTGGCGCTTTTCAGGGCACACAATCTCTGCAGCCTTCAGCATGCATGTTTTCACAAATTCCCCCTCGCTAAATGGCTTTGAAGCCACTGCAATTTCATTAGCAATAAGGTAGCTGGCTTTCACTGCAGCGTCACTGATTTCTCGGCTATGAGTAAACACAGACTGCTGTTTCTTCAGACCCGCCAACAATTCATTCACCTTCTCTCTTCTCTGTTGTCTCAGAATGGCAAGCTAGCTCCGGACTAGCTGTAGCCTTCTTACTCACCCCTGGTATAAACAGTTTGCTTGCTTAACAGAATTGCTATTGTGCCATCCAGTGGACAAATTCAGAACAGCAGTTTCTGTTTCATTTTTATGCATGGCAAAATCATCTTGCGGGATTAAACCCGTAAGCGGGCCTGATCCGGCCCGCGGGCCGTACGAATGACACCCCTGGGCTAGAGAGCACTGTGTAACCGATAGACATATAAATCTGTGGATTTAAGAAGACACCTGTTAGACACGTCTTGTTCAGCAGGACCTCAGATTTAATGTGTCAATAATATCACAACATACAAAACTCACACATCATTCATTTCAATTCTATTAACATAAAAAATAAATACAAAATACATAACATAAATAATTAAAAAGACTAAAACACATTTTCTGGGCATAAATTACTACACTGACTCATCCACACGCTACTCTAATTAAACACAGACACATACACCCTGAATATTTCTCATACACACGTAACATAAACCAATTCCTGTTTTTAACACTCTTCCATCACACATATCGCCATTTTACACTCAACACGCACAGGCTCCAACTCCTCAGCGACCTCTCATAAAATGGCGCGAATCGGCTGTGGCCGTTAAAGCTTGTGAACATATAACATGACAAGTAAACATGCGCCAAGTGCTGGCTACAAATACTTTTGCACCTTTAAGAATAATGTTACATTACAGAATTATTACAAAAGTGGTTAAAACTTAATTTCAAAAAATAAAAAGTACGTGCACCCGCTGACGGAGCCCATCAGGAAGACGAGTCACTAAACTATACATTTTCGTACTTCAACCACACGTTTTACTATCATCCAAACTCATCTAACATAACATCCACACTTGACAAACTAATTATGAAACAGACCATTGTCTTACCTGTGGATTTAAGAAGACACCTGTTAGACACGTCTTGTTCAGCAGGACCTCAGATTTAATGTGAAGTGCGCACTTACTGAGACCGTGCAAACAGAAGTTCCTCAGATCCACCGCTGCTCCACAGCGCCACCCACTGGCGTGGAGCACAACTGTCATGACAACTGTGAGAATGGTTCAGTTATATTTCAAAAATAGGGGGGGTATCTGTTAAACTAAAAACTGGATGCATGGCATTTTCAACCTATTACATATGCAGTGCCTCTAGTTTGTTTTAACTTTTGTACGCATCTTTTTTGTGAATGATTTTTGCAAAAAAGGAAAAAAAATGTGTTTTGGATCCGTGCTAGCCTGAGTTGTATTTTAAATCTTCCTTTGATGTGACATACAAACTCAGTCAGTCAGCTTACTGCAAGCAATGACACCCATAAGTGCCACATTTAAAACAGGGAGACCAGAAAAGCTATGTCATTCTGGAGTAATCCTTTCTGAGACCCCCGAGGATAAACCAGAAACAGAAAGCATTAAAACAAAAGGATGCTTGAAAAGGCTGGTGTTGTTATTACATGTGTTGACACATCTGCAGGTGTTCCCTTCTCCAAGCTGTGCTTATACCGTGTCTGCTCGTATGATAGGAAGTTTCAAAAATGGCAGAGATGGATGATGCAGACATGGTGGTGGCTTTATGTTGTAGACAGGATATCTGATCAAGGAATCTTCCTAGCCCCTAGTTTATTTTTGCTGAAGTGTAGTATTGCCCTAAACTGAAATAAACCTTTTCTCATACATATGGATGTTGAACGCATTCTTGAAAAATAAATATAGAAAAACCATTTTGCTATTGCATATTTGTATATTTTCAGTTCTATTTTTGTTCCTCTTTGAAAATTATGGTTGTACCCTATGTGGCTTTAGCTCCCTTCTGTTGCCAGATTACAGGCCCATGTGGCTTCAAGATGGCGTGTGGGCGGTGAGGCCTCAAAGTGATGCTTTACTTTGGCACAACCTTTGTACTTTGCACGTTTACTCTAAGCATGAAAAATAAGCATGTGAATACTAGACTGATTTTGTCAGGATGTATTGCTTTTAAGAGGTTAAAAACAAACTGAAACCTCAGATTTATCGCTTTTTGAGTTTTCATAAACTCATGGGCTGTCAGTGTGCTAAAGCAAATACAGTGGTAGATAGTAGTTACCTGGGAAGCCACTTCAAGGCTGGTGTAACTTGTATGTTAGTCCCCTATGGTTGGCCTAATGTCCCTGGCCTGTTGATTCACTGTTTGGGAATCCTGGTGGAGACAAGCGAGGGATCATATAACAAAGTACAAAAATGTGCCAAACATTTGTAAGGTTGGGCAGGTCTTATGCTTAATTACTTAAGTTATTGACTGTGGAAACTAGTTTTACTCTCATGCAAATGTACAAAATGTGTGATGGAACCAATGAATGACAGAACAGTGTTTCGCTTGCTTTCCAGTCTGACTGTGTCCCACTCAATAGTTAAGTGTATTTTTCCATTTGGCTGCCGACCTGCCCCTTTGGGCAGGGCCACTCTCCAGTGTACTGCTCAGATCAACAAACTCACAGAGTGGTTAGGGCTTACTCCATTGCCTTCTCAGCCCAAAGGCCAGTTATTCATTGCCAAACCACCTATACAGTTTGGGCAGCGGATTATTGTCCCTGGTGAGCTCAGCTAACAGGCTGCATGGAGGTGAAAGACGTGGCACCACACCGAGCCAACTGGCAGCCCCACTGATCCCTTCCAACACAATCTTTATGCTCTTAATTCAGGGGATCTAATGAAAACCGCTTCGCTGTCGATACCAATGTTCTTTTTTCAAGAGGCAGAATTCTGAAATTGGGATTTCAGCAACATTATGCATCTCATTTACCTTAAAATAAAATAAGCCTCAAAATCATTGGTACACTAACTTGTAGGTGGAGAATGGTGAAAGTGGGTTACTGATCGAAAGGTAGTGGCTTAAACTACTAGAGTCATACCCAGCAAGTTTAAGTGTAATTAACTGTAGGTTAAACAGTGTTTGTCTCTGATATTCAGTGAGGAAACATAGATTTTTTTTATCAAGAAGTCTACATAGAGGTGAGTTTGTTAGAGGAGTTTCAGTTCATGAAGCCATCAATCATGAGCAGTATACAAGTTTGGCCGGATTTCATTTTGGTGCAGTTAGAGTTCCAGACAAGAAATGAATATAGGCTTAGTTTTTCTGTTAATGAGCTCGATGAAATGAATTACTATATTTGGCTGTACAGGAAGCTGTTGCTGGTTATAGTGTTGCTTTAAGCCGGAAGTGTGGTTGTTACACAGGATGGAAATAATCACTGTGTCATTAAAGATAGACATACACATTTTTTGTTCTCCTGTCTTTGTGTTGTGTTGTGAAGTGTCTCTTTTATATGTGCATATAAAGTTACACATTAATGTCTTGTTGATAACACATTTATTTCAAAGATCATTTATTAAATCTTTGCTGCTGAGCAGTCAAGTAAACTGACTCCTCCCCTCAGCATAATATTAGCTAGTTCTGTTCACCATCAACCATTTTGTCATCTGTATAACTCTGTCCTGCAATGAACCTCAAACCAGCAGTAAACAAAGCCAAACACAGTGAGTTGCAGTGCACAAGCTGCTTCTCATGCTCTTAGTTGTGGAGCTGGCTGGACATCAGAGACCTTAGCCCTAAGCATTTTCTCTCTCGTACATTCACTTTGTTTTTCCTGTTTGGTGACACTCAGAGAATTCAGACGCAGCCAAGTTAACCTACACTTTATCACTTGATGTTGAGCATAATATATGTAGAATGTGTAATAATTTGTTTTGTGTTAACAACTCTGGATGGTCTTTTTTCAGCCATGGGGATCAATTCTGAGGAACTGGAACTTCCTAGCAGTGACACACCCCGGGTACATGGCCTTCCTTACCTATGATGAAGTCAAAGCCCGACTGCACAAGTATATCAACAAGCCTGGAAGGTATGGTTACTGAGTGGTTTTTCAAGTACCTAACAGTTGTTAATTACATGGAAAATACTACACAGCAGTTTCACATAAGTCAACCCAACCAGAAATTAAAAACTGTGCATATGTTGAAGAATGATGGAGCGTAAGTACACCTGAGGATTAGAGTGGTTTAGAGCTGAATCACTTTCTGTAATTTTACCAAATTGACAAGGTGACATTCACTCTCAGTTGATACCACAGCTGATGGTACACAGCTTTGTCTGTCAGTATTGATGTGAACAGAAAGAGCAGTACCTTCTTAAGACACTGTCCAAAAATGTGCAATTGATATCATATCTGCCTGCTGTCAATGATGGCTGATGTATTTTGACTCCACCCCAGCTATAGCTATGCTTAGTTAATATGACATTATATTGTCCTTATTTTATTTTCCCACAAAAGTGTCATGTGCTATTTTTGTCCAATTACCCATGTGCCAAAAGTTAGACTAGTTTGATGACCATAAATTGGATAATTCATATCAATTACATTTTATTTGTAAAGTGCCAAATCCTAACAAACATTATCCCAAGCTAGTTGAAATAATACAACAATCAAGAATTTTGGCGACTGCTGAGAGAAAATACTCTTTAATTTAATTACAAGGAACTTTTCATTTTCATTGACTTTGGCTCCTCTGTGGACAAAAGCGGTAGTGTTTCCACTGTCTCCTGTCGTAAAAACCTTGTATAGCCAGCATTTGCATTGGTTTTGGAAGGAGTTTGTAAGAGACCTAGATTTGGCAAAGAACAAACATTGGAGGATTGGTCTGTATGGGTTAGTCTTCAGCTTAGCGCGTAGCCCAGCTTCTGTTTCCTCTTCCTCCACCGCCTGTGTCATTTCCTGTGGGATGGTAATTCCGGTGGTCCCTGGGGCATGTAGGATCTCTGGGGGGATTAAAGTGTTGAGACTAAACCCCATGCCAGCAGAAACGGAATCAGCTTTTCGGGCTTGACTATCATAGTCCAGCCATCAGCCTCGACACATTGTATAGTGTCAACCCAAAACGGAACTCAATGAGGACATCTTGTTATATGAATGAATATTTGCTGCTTATAGTGCATGAGCCAAAGGGGTTTTCAAATTTTTAGTATCCACAGCCATATTGTTTGGCTGACTGCAGAAGGTCAGTGGTTTTTCTCGTACTCGTGCTCTCTGTGCGTTTCCTCTAAGCTCATGGACTTTGCACTGGAATGACCTCAAACAAATAAAAATTCCCTTATAGGCTTTGGAAAGGTAGAAACGACATATTCAGCCTTGTTTGGCCAACCCAAAGTCCCATGGTGAGCTATATTATCTAAGATGGTGCCGCGGACGGCTGCTTCACGCTGCTTTGTCTTGTTTTGTTAGTTAATTCAGTTTTTTTATTGCTTTTCTTATGTGGGTTGTATTTATTGTGTTTTTATGTTTTTATGTTTCTATGTTCTTTGTATGCACCAATAACCAGAGACAATTCATTGAAGGTGTAAACCTACTTGGCAATAAATACTTTCTGATTCTGATTAAGCCACACAGACTTGAAGACTTGGCACTGTATATAGGCACAGGCCACAGACACACGATATGGGAGCATAATAACAAACTCTATAAAGTAGGGACAAAAGCAGAGGAGATGATGGTCTTAAAACGTCTATAACCTCAAACATCCCCGCTATGGAATAAATGTAATTTTCAATTAGCTGGCCAACCTTTCACATTCCACCCGTGGTCACATAAAGCGGTTTGTATTTTCTTCAACATTTTCAATAACACTGGCCTTTGTTCAATCCAAAACATCAAAGTGGATTAGGATTTACTGTTCACTGGTCACCTCTTGCTTTCTTTACTTGAGGCTAGAGTTGTAGCGGTACATATATCTGAACCCAAAAAAGTTGGTACGGTCCTCTCAGTTCGGTACGCACATGTATCGAACAACTGAGTTAGTCCATGTGCGGAACTTATTTTTGTGCGTCTCAAATTCCAAGGGACAACTTTAGCGATGGACCGGATGTGCGGTCGGCTCTGGTCATAGCGACAACAGTGTGAAGACCCTACCTCATCAGTTAACTCCGCTGTGTGCGAACACTTCAAAGACAAGTAGATCCTACAAAAGCCGACATTGCGCAACCCTAACTCTAATTGTCCTAGCATGAGAGTGTTCTCCACAGAGGGGAAATTGTTAGTGCCAGTAGGGCCACACTCTACAAACAATGTGGACTAATACAAATATGTATATTTGATAATGTTAATCATACAATACAATAACTGCAGTTTAAGAGAGGCGGTGGACTAGTGGCAGAAACTTGGACTATGGGCAGAAAAGGTCTCTGGTTCGTCTCTGGTTAGACTCCACGGAGAAACAACAAAAAGACGAACCTGGATTGATCTGTCCAAAAATCCAAGAGGATTCTCCCTACCCTGTCTAGTGCCCCTGAGCAAGGCACCTTACTCCCCAACATCTGCTACCTGTGCGCCATACATGGCTGCTCACTGCTCTGTGTATCCTTCACCAGATGGGTTAAAAGCATAGGTTAAATTTCCCTACCTGCATGAGTGTGCCTGTCCATGTCTGTGCATGTGTTTGGGACAAATAAATGTATCTTAATCTTAAGTACAGTTAATTTAATTATTATTATTATTTTCATTAATAAGTGTTTACTAAAAATTACGTAGGTACGAAAGACACACCTAACCAGGGTTGAATAAAAATAAATAGACAATCGGTTTAATATTTTCTCCTCGTTTCTACCGTACCGAAAATGTACCAAGCCAGGACCTCAAAACCGAGGTACGTACTTAACCGTGACTTTTGTGTACCGTTACAGCCCTACTTGAGGCTGAGATCAGCTATGAAGGTTTGCTTAGCCAAATTACATCACTGAAGTGAATTCTTGCAATAGCTGGGTACAAGTTTGAAAATAATAATAACGTATGAATTAATCACATGAAATCCATGCATCCAGTGTGCAAAGGCCTGAAGCTTGATCAGATTCTGCTTTGCTGTTTACATAGATACATTTTTATTCATCTAAAAGTGTCGAAATTTCTTTCCAGCAGAGCTAGAGAGAAACACCTCATGAACCCTCACTGGTCTAATTTATTAATATGATCATGTTTGAAGCTGTAAAGCTGAAAATATCATTCAGAAATATTGACTGTTTCTGAATTTCCATTTGGATTATGTATGTCATGAATCTCATCCTTTACTGTCACACGTCTGAGTCACAATCTGAGTAACCTTCCGAAATCGTCTTATTACTGTCTTATATATTCATAGTCCATGTCATACCTATGTTTCCAACCTCATGATAGCATCAGAGTGTAAATGATCCCTTAAACAAACAGCAGAAATATTTTTCATCGAAGGATATCCTGTTTTAGACCAGTTTAAACTGTGGAGTTGGATACCTATATATACAGTGGATATAAAAAGTGTACACACCCCTGTTAATATGCAAGGTTTTTGTGATGTAAACAAATGAGACAAAGATAAATCCAGTCTGAACTTTTCCACCTTTAATGTGACCTATAACGTGAACAATTCAGTTGAAAAAACAAACTGAAATCTTTTAGAGGGAAAAATAAAAATAAAAAACTAAATGAATGCATAAGTGTGAACACCCTCTTATAACTGGGGATGTGGCTGTATTCAAAGTTAACACCAATGAAATTCAAACTCATGTTAAATAGTAGTCAGTACACACCTGCCATCATTTACAGTGACTCTGATTAATCCCAAATAAAGTTCAACTGTTCTTATAGGATTTACCCGACATTCTGTTAGTTGCAACCTACAGCAAGAGCCATGGTTCGCAGAGAGCTTCCTAAGCATTAGAGGGATCTCATTGTTGAAAGGTATCGGTCAAGATAGGGTTCAAAATATTTCCAAGGTATTAGATATACCACGGAACACAGTGAAGACAGCCATCATCAAGTGGAGAAAACAGCACAACAGTGAGATTACCAAGAACTGGACATCCCTGCAAAATTTATGAAAAGACAAGAAGAAAACTGGTCAGGAGGCTATCAAGAGGCGACAGCTACATTAAAGGAGCTGCAGGAATTTCTGGCAAGGACTGGCCTCTGTACTACATGTGACAACATCCTCCATATTCTTTGTATGTTTGGGCTAAGGGGAAGGTTGGCAAGACCGAAACTTTTCTTACCAAGAAAAACATCAAAGCCTGGCTAAATTTAGCAAAAACGTACATGAAGTCTCCAAAAGCATGTGAGAAAATGTTTTGTGGTCTGATAAATCCGAGGTTGAACTTTTAGGCCATAATTCAAAAAGGTATGTTTGGCCCAAAAACAAAACTGCATATTCACCTGAAGAACACCATACCCACAGTGAAGCATGGTGGTGGCAGCATCATGCTTTGGGGCTGTTTTACTTCAGCTGGAACAGGGCCCTTAGTCAAGGTGGAAGGATTTCTGAACAGTTAAATAATACCAGTCAGATTTGGCACAAACCTTCAGGCTTCTGTTAGAAAGCTGAAGATGAAGAGGAATTTCACCTATCAGCTCGACAACGACCCAAAGCATAAATTAAAATCAACAAAATCATGGCTTCACCAGAAGAACATTCATGTTTTGGAATAACCCAGCCAGACCCTAGACCTTATTCCAATTGAACATCTGTGGGCTGATCGGAAGAAGGCTGTGCACAGAAGATGCCCTGGCAAACTGACTGAGTCCTTCTGCAAATAAGAGTGGGCAAATATTGCCAAGTCAAGATGTGCCATGCTATTAGACTCCTACCCCAAAAGACTGAGTGCTGTAATAAAATCAAAAGTTGCTTCAACAAAGTATTAGGTTAAGGGTGTCCACTCTTATGCTACCAGGTTATTGTAAGTTTTTTTTTTGTATTTTTCCTCCTAAAAGATTTCAGTTTAATTTTCAACTGAATTGTTCACGTTATAGATCACATTAAAAGTGAAAAAAGTTCAGACAGGATTTAGCTTTGTCTCATTTGTTTACATCACAAAACCCTTGAAATTGAACAGGGGTGTGTAGACTTTTTATATCCACTGTATACAGGTGGGTGCAATCTGCACACAGCACCTCACTTTCAGCTATGAAATTCAAACTCATTGCATCACAGCTTTCTAAAAAAAGATAATCGACACAGTTTGTGCGTGCATCTGTGGATGTATGTGGCTGTGGCATGTGCTGGGACAAATGCTGACAAGCTGTGTTTGATGGGGTACCAATGCTGAGGGTTTTTATGTCAACATGTCAAGTTACTGGTGGTGAAGAAGAATGCAGCTCAAGAAACTACCTTTAGGAACACTGCTAAAGATGGTGTTGGTCTGTAAGGAATGTGGATGGGGTTTACTTAGTGTCTGAGTATGCAAATGTGAGGGTAGCAGATCTCCGAGTGAAAACCATTGTTATGAACCAACAGTGGAACAAACACACAGACAGACACACAGCTGTGCGGGCGGAGGCAATCATTTCAGATGAGCTGCAACATGTTACCACTTCAACTCACTCAGACACACTCAAACACACAACCGCACCTACACACATGCAAAAATAAACTTATATGCAAACACTTGGATGAGTCCGATCCTACATATCCAGTGAAAAGTCACCTCACGCTTTACCGAACATTTCTCAATGTAACGTCTGTCCTTACACTTTATTTGTCTCAGTGGCTTTGTTGTGGTTGGAGATGGGATCATGCTGTTGTCAAGGCTCACTCCAAATCCAGTTTTCTTGCTGGACTGCATTTAAAACTCTTCCTCTGTCAATTTTTTTCACACATATCCTTTTTTTATTCAGATGTGAGTTACACAGAGAATTTGCTCTTTGATGAACTTTAATCAATGCAGCAAAAGCACCTTTGAGCGATCTTGTTCAGTTAAATATGAGAGGCAAAGGGAAAAAGTTCAAGGTTGCCATTTCACATCATTTTGTCAGTTGTTGAAGTGTTCGAGTTGTAATCCTCTTCAATTGTCCTCAAATGAAGTTGATCACATAAGTTCAGTGCTGCTCACACTTACACACACTTACGTACACACACACACAGTCGTTTCTCCATGATTTCATTGGACATTACATTGACTAACATTGATATCCAGGAGACTTACTCTAACTTTAACCATGGTAACTACTTGCCTCACCCTAACCTAAACCTAACCTTAACCTAAAACATGTATAAACATGATTTACATTACAGGGATTTACTTTTTGTCCCCATAGGGAGACAAGTTACCATAATGTGACAGTGTTAAAAGATTAAGGTCCCCACAACATGAGTTATACCTGGACCCCACACACGTAAACAGTTCCTCCTGAGGAAGTGGTTGGTGTGCAGCTCAATGCTGTGGTCGCATGTAATCATACGAATAATGAGGGATCTTGTTGAGACCTTGACATATTTGAGAACGCTCACATACTCAAACTGATAACGTGCTTAGCATACATTATCTCTTGTGACAGAGGGATCAATGCTAAGAGACCAGAATACATGACTGTGCAGTACGCTGAGTTTTTGAGCCTAAATAAAATATCTGATGAGTGAGCAAATGATAACTTGAAAGGAAAGCACCTCCCAGGCTGAATACGAAGCATTTTATACAAAGCCAGGTACTATTTTACTAAAGAGGAAAAAACACTTTTATACAGTATCAGTAGTAAATTCAAAAAGTAGCATATACAGAAGAATACAATGGATAAAAGTAACAAAAACGAGACACAAAATGAGAATGTATATAATCAGGTGTAAAGATGAGAGAATTACTGTGGAATAGAGCATGAGTTGATTCTGTGTAGTTGTGCTTATAAATGCTAATTTTAAAAGAAAAGTAAATCAACTTTTCATCCAAAAATGGATGCACTGATTGTTTTGCACATTGTGAACCATGTTCATCTCTCCTCCCTCCATCTCTTACAGTTACATCTTCAGACTGAGTTGTACTCGGCTGGGCCAGTGGGCCATTGGTTATGTGACTAATGATGGGAACATACTGCAAACCATCCCCCACAACAAGCCACTGTTCCAGGCCCTCATCGATGGCTTCAGGGAGGGCTTGTATGTATCCCATCATACACACAAACACACTCTTTCGTTGTAGCTCACCCTCTGCTCACATATTACAAGTTGTGCTGAATTATCCACATGTGAATGAGCTGCACACAAATGAGAAATTATCTGCTAGTTGCATGGCCCTTAAATGTCTCACTGCAGACCTTCTGGAGGACCTAACTTTCCTGAAAGCCACTGCCTAGTTTATGGTTATTTATCTAGCAAGAGCCATGCTACCTGAAGAAAATATCAGGCCATAAAAGCCCAAATTTGGTGCCTCTCATTCTACTGCCCCGGTTGCTTCGAACACACTGATCTTTTCTACCTGATTGTTAACATGTACTGCTTTTGCCATTCACTTTGTTTCAAACAAAGCAGGACACGATGATCCACAGTGACAAGATAAACCAAACATTAAAATGGATGAAATATATATTTTTCCAACATGTGACTGGTCCAACTGATAACCGCGGCCAAAATTAATGAAGAAATAAGATTACTGTGACTTTTCGTCAAATGCCATATTAATGGCATGGCATTAAAGTTCATTAACTCGCCGTGAAACACGAAATTGCTGTAACTTCCGTGTTCATGGTTCTATCTCACTCAAACTACATGTGTGTGTTAACATCCCCCCCCTGAAGATATTCATGTCGGTTTAAGGAATGGGTTTGGCAGAATAACTGACTAGCGCCCCATAAAGGGCAGCCCCGGCACCACGTTTGGCCGACACGTACAAAAATCGATGGGGACATGTGTCTTTTCATAACAAAGAAATAAGTGTCTAGGATATATATGCTAGCCCAAACGGGAAGCCCACCATTTTGGCTTTAGTGGCCGTTTTGCCATATTCCACATTTTTACTTTGAAGTACTTGGTCCAGGGCTATCATCAGTCAACATCAAATTAAGATGAGTTTCATCACAACAAGATGGAGATGAAAACTGGATTGATTTTTCGTCACACCGTCTGACCGTCGCGTGGCGTCAAAGTTTGATTAAACACCGTCAAAACACGAGGTTCTGTATCTCGGACATACATTGTTAATCGAGTCCAAACTATTCATGTAAGACAAGAGTCCTGGCCTGATGACATCTACAGAGGAATTATGACTTGAAATCACAGCGCCCCCTGGTGGCAACATGTTTTATACTTTGAAGAACTGCTCCTGGCTGTTTTACAATATACAGCTCAAAAGAGCTCATTCAAGTCATTGGATCATGGTCAGAATTGTGACATTTCCTCAAACCGTGTAAACATTGATGTGCGGCGAAGTATGGTCCTTCGCCAAAGGACACGATTTTGTTACACCTCAAGTTTAACACGCTTTGAGGAAATGTGCCAATTCTGACTATGATCCAATGACTTGACTGAGCGCTTTTGAGCTGTATATTGTAAAGCAGTTTAATCGAGTCTAGTTTGGACTCGTTTTAACAATGTATGTCCGAGATACAGAACCTCGTGTTTTGATGGCATTTAATCACACTTTGATGCCACGGTCACACGGTGTGACGAAAAATAGATCTCTGAATCAGTTTTCATCTCTATCTTGTTGTGATGACACTCATCTTAATTTTAAGTTGATCTGATCATAGCCCTGGTACAAGTACTTCAGAGTAAAAATGTGGAATATGGCCGAAATGGACACTAAAGCCAAAATGGCGGGCTTCCTGTTTGGTCTAGTATATATATCCAAGAGACTTATTTGTTTGTTATGAAAAGACGCATGTCCCCTTCGATTTTTGTACATGTCGGCCAAACTTGGTGACTGAGCTGCCCTTTAGGGGGTGCTAGTCATTTATTTTGCCACGCCCATTCATTAAAACCTTCTGAATATCTTCAGGGGGGGGGGGGGGGGGGGGCTGTTGATACACACACGTAGTTTGAGGGAGATGGACCCATGAACACGGAAGTTATAGGGATTTCGTGTGTCATGGCGAGTTTATGAACTTTGATGCCACGCCATTAATAATCCAAATGATGAAAAGTCACAGTCATCTTATGGCTACATTATCAATGTTGTGAGACCCGTTTGATACAGTTTGACATGGTTTGTCAAATGGATGAGGAGGAACAAAAACAAGACATTTCCTGTTGCCACCAGGGGGCGCTTGGATTTTTAGTCACGATTTCTGTATAGATGTCTTCAGGTCGCGACTCATGTCTTACATGTCTAGTTTGGACTAGATTAAACAAAATATGTCCAAGATACAGAAGCTCGTGTTTTGATGGCGTGTCATCAAAGTTTGACGCCACGCCACGGCCACACGGTATGACGAAAAGTTGCTTTTTTGCACTGATAGACTTTTTTGTACTTTTTTAGCAGTAAGTGAAAAGCATCCTAGAGAAATGGCAAAAAGACATGAGCGAATATTCTTATGTGTATTTATATCTGCTGTCTCGCTAAAACTTCTTTCTTCATTTGCAGCTACTTGTTCCCTGATGGTCGCAGTTACAATCCTGACCTCACTGATTTATGTGAGCCGACGCCTCATGATCACATCAAAGTCACACAAGTAGGTTTGTGTGTTTGTGAACACATTGTCATGGATTTTTTGTGACACAAAGCCAGAAGCTCAATCTTTTTTATGATATTTAAGCGTTGTAAATGTTTACTAAAAAGGATCAAACATATGATGTAATATGTGTGGGTGTCTTTGAAAAAAACTGAAGCTCCAGTCTCTCCAAACTATATAACTCCATAACATCTGCTGTTACATGATGCATCATTGTACGACTGTTTGGCTTTCTGATTTATTTAGATTTATTCAGAAACTGAATGTTGTGCATAGTGAGGCTGAAGCTCTATTTCCAGCTTTATTTCCAGTTTGAAAACAACCATTGAAAGCACAGGTAGTGAAATGTTCACCCAGTCAGCCTTAGTGTTTCATAGATTTTTTAAGTCTTAGTTAATGGCTGTTTTTTGTGGCTGTGAATATCGTATTTGAGGATGGAGAAGTGTGTATTGCTTCATCCAAACAGTGTGTCATTTAACATATAGATAAAATGGAAATTGTCGTGTGATTCGTTTAACGGAGATTTTACTTTAATTGAGATCAGATAGATGAATAATCTAAATATGTATATTTTGATCCCTGAATCAAGTGATGACTAACAGGAGTTTGCTCTGCCTAAACAGGAACAGTATGAGCTCTACTGCGAAATGGGCTCCACCTTCCAGCTTTGTAAGATCTGCGCTGAGAACGACAAAGATGTCAAGATCGAACCTTGTGGTCATCTGATGTGCACGTCCTGTCTTACAGCTTGGCAGGTAAAGAAATTCTCCACACACCAGTAAAACTTGTTTGCGTATGCTTACAAGTGAAAGGGTGTCTAATTAAGCAGCTGAAGAGGAAGACCCCGCTCTCACCCCTTTCTCACTTTCTTCTACGGTCCTTGTTTCTGCCCAAATCAAATTTCTATATATCGGTCATAGAGGAAGTCAAAAGCAGCAGCAGTGTATCAGTGTATTTTCTTTATTTATAACATCACTGCTGTATAATACCATTAAATACTTATTCTGTTTTTCTAGCTAAAGTGATGTTCTGTTGATGAGAACATATACGGGATGACCACTAAAGTCTCTCCGTCTGTCACTCACATTAAGTCCTGGATCAGCGGCACTTCTCTTGATATTTTTAACATTTTACAAAATTATCAAAATTCAAATTCAGCCAAAATGTTTTGAAACAATAGATCTGACATTGATAAGTTATAACCCTGATTTAAATGTCTTTTTGTTTTTTTTTGACTGTATTTATAGCGCTTTGCTTTTGTAGTCTTAGTTACACTACTGAGTATATTTCTCCATGGACATCATTGAAATGGTGAGTCAGAGTAAGAGGAAACCCTCCTCCCATGTAACGGTGAGTAACCCAGCACCAGTCCGTTCAAGGTCATTGACAAAGTGGGGCTTCCTTGACTTTCTGTATATTATTCACTAGGATTGCAACAAACACACTCCTCCCTCAGAGATGTCTGATAGTCTATGCACTACAACATCCTGGTCTCTTTATTGACCATTTTTGGGATCACATGAGGTCTCTCTTGTTTTTAGCTATTAGTTTAATCCCAAATCAATGTTGTGAGGACACATAATGATTCTCTTTGGCTTTTCTGTGTGTTGTTTTGTGGTTTGTGTGGCTCACTTCTAATTCTATCAAATGTTAGAAAGTGGTAACTATTTCAACCAACAAAGTATTAAGTCATTTTTGTAACATGTACCATCTGAGTGATGCCAACAGAGACAGTTCAGTTATTTCATTTCTATCCATAGAAAATGTATCTGGTGAATCTGGTAAAACTGGTTAGTACATTTATTAATACTATAATTATAACCTTCAGCTTTTGTCTACTCAGATATTTGTGTTACCCCATCTGTTCCTTTTCTTGTTTCTCAGGTGAAATTTCCTGATAAAAATGAACATGAGGCATTCAAATGATCTCTACAATGTTTCTAAATAGGGTCCTGGAGGAATAGTTATCTCAGCTGTCTGTTGTTGTGTTTTTTTTTTAGTGTCTATGATAATCACACCGTCTCTTTCCTCCGTGCTCCCTTCCTTTTCATTGTCCAATCCTTCTCCTCCCAATCTTATTTGGAGTAGGTTTCAAACATACTTTTGGGGGTTTCTCCACTAAGTCTCCACTATGTCTGATACAATTTCAGCTTTATTCTCTGTAAACATGGTCTGCCTTTGATTGAAGCCACAGAGTCAGAAGAGAGAGAGATGGACTGAAAACCCAAAGCGCCTTTATTATCTGATTTATGACCTTAGTTTGACAGGGGCTACCATGTGGAATATGTACATGTGGCCAAGTTTAAGAACTGTGTTTACCCAGGAAGAAATCTATATGAGCAAGTGTCCAGTCACCTGCTAGTCGTTTCACGAATGAGGGGAAAAGCCTAAATCTCTTTTTGTTAATTTAACTGAAACAAGGTAAAGTTTTTCACCTGATTTATCCTGTCTGTGTGAGAGAGAGAAAGAGAGAGAGAGATATTGTTTCATGCAGTCTCTCCTCTTCGTCTGTTCCAGGAATCAGATGGTCAGGGTTGTCCCTTCTGCCGTTGTGAGATCAAAGGCACAGAGCCCATCATTGTGGATCCCTTTGACCCACGAAATGAGGGCACTAAGTGCTTCTTCCTGGACCAGCACAGCTGCCACATGCTGGAGCTGGATGACGAGGAAGACCGAGAGGACTGCCTGGTCATGAATGGACTTGCTAACATCAGAAAGGTAAACATTTGATCTATTGTCTTGTGGGGGAAAATACTTTTAATTTGCCCTTTTTCTCTTCAACATTCATATTTATAAAAGAAGTAAGAATGACATGACAATGACAATGAAAAAGACTGTCATTTTAAACTTGATATGCAGAATGAATTTGGTTTAATTTCAAGGTTAAGTAGGATAGGAATGACTGGATCATTGTGCTTCTAACTGGGGTGCACATTTAAACACAAGGATTCATTTATCCATTTATTGAATGGGCTTAAAAATGGTGGAGGATTGAGGAACGTGTCACAGATGGTAAGATTGATGGATTAATGAGTTTTTGTACCAAAAAACAAACATAAATCAGGATATTGCTATGCGTACCATAACAGAAAATTATTCACCTGAACATAAGGAGGGGTCTTTAAACCTTCTATGTAGAAACATAAATAAAGGCCATAAACATTGTTTCTGTTGAATACAAATTAATTAAGTAAACAGTTTGTCTAACTTACTCAGTGGTAAACGTTTCCAAACAAATATATGTATGGCAGCATGGATACAAACAAAGGACAAAGGACCTGAAAAGATTTCATCCAACCCTAGTATAACCTACTATTCTCAAAACTCCTCAACTATCCACAGGGGAACATCCTACACAATTCTAGAATCAAAAGCAAACTACACATCCATACTTCTTCAACTAATACAATTCATACTGATAAATGGTATTTTAACCCTCAGTCTAGAGTCGACTACGATGTACTCTGAACCCAAGGCATCTGGAGCTCGTCTAAATGTACTTTAGAAATGTACTAGAAATTCTCCTGTTTTTCAGCACTGTGCAGAACGGCAGAACTCCCCAATGGTGTCCCCCAGCTCTTCACCTGTCAGCCAACACAGGAAAACCCATATAGGGGACCCCGGTTATTGCGTCCAGCACCTTGGCCTTCCTCCTGTCCCGCCACGACTTGACCTCATCCAGAAAGGTGCCATCCGCTCTCCGTCTGCCAGTCCCACTGCCTCTCCAAAGGTCAGTCACAGCATTTCCCAGAGAAAAATGTTGTATATGAAGAGGATGTATGTAGAGGAAATGCATTAAAGCAGAGGTCTTCAAACGGGGGTCCGCGACCCCTAGGGGGTCCGCAGAGGTACGCCAGGGGGGTCGCAAATTCTTTGGTTGATTAGACAATTTTTTTAATTTGTTATAATTTTTAATTTATTTTCGAACCAATTTTTTTCCCACAAATTTAAATGTCTTTAAATACACATTAACATGCATCCAACATATTGTGAGGCTGATTTGACCCTCTACCTGACAACATCCATCCGTCCAAAGTTAGATTAGTTGTGTGCCATCCACAGATGGCTTGAGGATTCACTGTCTCTTCTACATGCATGTTTAAAATAAAAACATGAATCTGTGAATTACTTTAATAGCTCAGTGTTGTATGCAAGATGTATATGTTTATAAATGGCAGTGGCATGGCCACCCTATACCTTGCAAATGTTTAAATTAAAAACATGAACATATTAACCCGGGTAATATTTGAATAGCTTAGTACTGAATGCACAATAACAGGGTAGCTATGTTTATATATGGCACTAGGCCCAGTTTAATATAAATCACAATTTTATACAATATATATATAGTAGGGGTCCCCGCTCCATCTTTCCACCATGTGGGGGTCCTTGGCCTGAAAAACTTTGAAGACCCCTGCATTAAAGGAACCATCGTATGCCCATTTTACCACAGTTTATATGGTTCCTTGGGGTTTTAATGAAATGTCTGTAACATTTTTGGGTCAAAATACCACAAGGATCATTTAAAAAAGCACCCTTTTTACCCTGTCTAAAAAACCCTCCTCAGATTTACCTGTTTTGAGTGCCCTGCCCCCCTCTCAAACTTTTTCCAGAGTTTTTGGGACGGTAGACATGCCAGATACCCAAATTAACGGGTCATTTTCATAATATGTCCCCTTTAAAGCCTGTTAATGCATAGAGGAAGAAACATATTTGCAATGAGGCTGCACTACCTTGAAGGTCTTCGATGGCAGCAAGTGACAGCAGAATTTCTGAAGGTTTGCTGAAACCAAAATGAAAAGTGTGATAAAAATCATGAAGTCGTGTATCATGGTACAGGACAATTGAAAATATTTGTTCCATAGAAAGTATACATGGTGGAGTGTGATTAGAAAGCTGGTCTCTTATCTCTCAACCTCTGCAGTCTTCACCAGGCATGTCAAGAAAGCAAGACAAGCCTCTCCCAGCCCCACCTCACCCACAGAGGGATCCACCTCCACCGCCTCCACCTGAGCGACCTCCTCCCATTCCTCCAGAGTTTCGCCTCTCTTGGCTTCCTAGTTCCTCTTCCACGTCCTCTTCTACTGGGGTACTTTCAAACTCCCAAATGACCCCTTTGACACGCTGTACCAAAGACAACCATTTGGCGGATACCCACAGACCTGGAGTAGAACACCAGCTCCAGCTGGGACCTGCCGGCCCCTCTCACCGGAATGGAAGACCCCTCAGTTTTCCGTTTGCAGGATTTGGAAGGTTACATCACAGAATGGAGGGGACAGGGAACCGAGAGAGCTCAAAGGTAGGCCTTGGGTTGGGCTGTTTTGGGGTTTTAACAGTTCACAGTAGCTCATTACATGTATGTGCCGTGCTTAAAGGTTCAGTGTGTAGAATCTATTGACCTCTAGTGAAGAAGTTGCATGTTGCAGTCAGATACCCCTCGGCTCACCCTCCCCTTCCAAACATGAACGAAAACCTGTGGTAGCCTACAGTTGTCATAAATCTCAAAAGGTATGAGCTACTGTTAAAAAAACATGGCGGCCTCCGCCAAAAAATATAAACTATTTAAATATAAAGGGCTTATTCTAGTGTAAAGAAAACAACAATTTTTACAATAAGGATCAGGGGTGGGCAAACTTTTTGACTCACGGGCCAAAATGGGTTGTAAAATTTGACAGCGGGGCTGGACCAGGACCAGATGGATGAAGTGTTTTTGTGAACTAATATAAATGACATGGAAAATTCATTACATGAAAGGATTTGGCCTTTAACAAGTCGCAAAGCATTTATTTGTAAGGCAATTTAACAAAAATTCTCCTTCGGAGAAAGGCTTGCTAGCCTTTGCTATTTCGAATGCCACCAAAAAACTTGTCTTGGTAGGTGACTCTTGAATCGCAGTTTGTCGGTGAAAAAAATTTGGCTGAGTCTGTAAATTAGCCGCCAACCTCTGAGCCGTTCTTGCGTTCACTGCTTGCTAGCGTAGTTAGCATGCTTCGTAGCAAAGTGACAGCTGATGTTGTACTCCTTGAAAACTGCTACAGTTTCTCGGCATATCAGGCATACAGCCTTCGATAGGACTTCAGTGAAAAAGTATTTTGTTGTCCACTCCTAGTTAAACACTCATTGTCCACTTTTCGTTTCCTTGATCCGCTCAATTTACAGAAGGGCTCACAGGGCAAAAGTGAAGGGAGATCATGTGCCCTTTCGAGCCCTATACACCACACTCCCGGTCAAATTTAATTTAGCTGACGCTTTTATCCAAAGTGACTTACAATAAGTGCAATCAACCCCGAGGGTACAAACCCAGAACAACAAGAAGCAAGAAAGTACAATTTCTAGTAAGTGCCATTTAAGTGCTACTAAATTGTTAGTTTAAAAAAACGTTAGTGTCTATATATTTTTTTTGTTGTTGTTATTATTTGGACAAGTTCAACGTGCTATATTAAAACGCCCAACGGGCCATATACGGCTCGGGGCCGTACTTTGCCCATGTCTGATTTAGATGATTATACACTGTGAACATTTTCTGCCAATAGATACCATCACCTAAATCTTAAACACTGAACCATATTGCACATGGTTGTTAAGGCTTTGAACTTGCTCAGGTCTGCACTCCAAAAGTACAGTCAATCTTCTTCACTAAACATTAAAGATTAGTCACAAAGTGGACTAATTGGTGGTATGTAGCATCATAGTGCACGAAGCGTGAAATATCTATCTGTAAGTAAATGTTTTTCCTTGATGTCTCAATATTTATATTCAGCTTAGTTCATAAGCAGAAAGATTCACATGTTTTAGTTGTATATTGAAATTCACAGTGGAGTTGAGCCTGATGAATTACTGATGCTTACACTTTACTAAAAACAAATTAAATCCATGTCACATTGTAGATGAGACGTCAAACATCCTCTCTGCCTTTCCTCCAATGAGTAAATACACACTTTTATGGAATTTTAGCATTAAATATAAATAAAAAATTCAAAAAGATAAAATCCCTGGTGTAACTGTAACTCACTTTTTGAAATGACCACTCGTACATTACCAGGCAAATCCTCCAGAGACTGCTGCAGCCTTTACTGGTGTGGAAAAGAGAATACCATTGAGGGTCTGCATAATTTGTATGCTGTCTCCACTTCATCATTCAAAGTGCAGTTGCACAAACTTGTGCCCACGCAGCCTCTCCCTCCAGAGATACTTTGATCACAAAGTGTCTTCAGTTGCTTAAGGAGAGCATTTTCACTTTGGGTACCATCATGGAAGTATAAGTGCTTCTTTACATACTTTTGTCTTCCATAAAGAGGCAGATGTGCTTTGCATTAAAAATATATTTGTGTGTTCTTGAAGGTCACATTTGGCCCAAGGGTTTTCAGAATTGTCCACGGTCCAGGCCATACTAAATTAATATGTTGTTATTATCAGTAGTTGTCTTTCTATCAAATATCAGTCTTAAACATGAAGCTGGGTCAAAAACGAGTCTCCTTCAGCAGCTTTCTCACTTTTACAAATAGGATTGCACATCTGGAGAATAACTCTGTCACAAAGACAGCTAATCTTCTCTGGTGTTAGCGGCTCGCAGGCCGATATGGCAGCACAGTCATTCCTTCCCAGTAAATGCAGATTATTTTTTGGCATGGGAAAATGTCTGCATCACATTCCTTCTCAGCACCACTGCTTTTATGAGCCGAGCTTGACAAAGGCTTTAAATTCTACTGTTGTTGTTTTTTTCATTTGAACAGATCTACGCTCAGAAAGGGATTCATACTGCTCACAGCACTGTGTTGGTTGATGAGTGGAGAAAGCATGAATACATATATTTACAATACTTTTTTTGCATGTTTTACATCAGTCATTCTTTTAAGCTAGTTCTATTGAAGCTATAAATGACCAACATGACACTGAGCTCGTGTAACTAGCTTCATTCAGTCTGGTGTCCTGGTCCTGAGGGGATAGTAACTTCACTACTACCCTCCTATGCCAGACTCAGGGAGGAACATAGTATCTGATGCCTATTACTCTGTTTATGTGTATTTCAATTCATCATATTCACTTGGCATTATATTTTATTTATTATTATTCTCTTCTTCTCTTGTGTGTGTCTGTGTAGCCCTTCACTAATGGCGTGCCATTCAGTGATGAGTATGATATCCCTCCTTCACGGCTCTCGCCAAGTCAGTCCTCACTTGCCAGTAGCCACAAGTGAGTATTACACACACACACACACACACACACACACACACACAGATCTCAAAGTGATCAGATCTCAAATGCATCCTCAATGCATCATGAATGAGTTCATATTTTATACTAAGAGCTGTCAACCTGCGATTAGATAAAACAGGATGGATGTTAATATCACGTCTGAACAGAGCCCTATACAAACATGAACCTGGTGAGAGTCGAGTTAGAAATTCCCATTAGTCCAAAGTTATGCATAGTTCACCCAGAAATGAAATTCTACTCATTATCTTCTTACCACTATGCCGATGGAGGGGTGGCTAAAGTGTTCACAAAGCACTTCTTGAGTAGGGTAAACTTTGTTAGGTCAGATTCCAATACAACTGATGTAAATATTAAACAGAGTTCAGACGCAACAAAAAATCTGAAAAAACATAACATGCCTCCAAACTGCTGGTGTGTTGTCATCCAAGAGTCCACACCGCACCTCGTAGGAAGATATCAGCGGATATTTATGCTTTAAACACGGTGTAAAAGACTTGGTTTCAAGGCCAAATATGAATGTCGGAGCTTGCGGCACTTGGATGACACCACAGGTGCAGTATGGAGGCATATTTTGTATTTTCCAGTCTGAAGAAGAGGTCACCATTGACTTCAACTAATGGATTCTGCTGCAACAGAGTTTACCCCTGAGACTCCAGAAGTGTTTTGTGGACTAAAACACTTCACCCACTCCTTCATCGGCATAGTGGTGAGAAGATGATGAGGGGATTTTCATTTCTGGTTGAACGCTGTTCCTGTCTTTCTTTGTGGTTTCAGACTCTGGAACTGTTTACTAGTGAGGTCTCATAGCCTTAGGGAAAAGTCCTGTTAGAAACAGCTTTAAAATGATGGCTGAACGTCTAATAGCCTTTTAGCTGCAGCCAGAATTGGATTAGATGTTTCTGTGTATCAGGCTGTAGTGGAGGCTGGGGATAGAGCTGCCACTTCTGATAAAGCCTGAGCTGAAAGAGGAAGCTCTGGTTCCACTGAAAACTATTTATTGTTGTAAAATATTGTGAGTTTGTTAGGGCAGCACACAAACACTTAGCTTACAGAGGATGAAGCTTACATGGACGTATATTCTACATTCACCAGATCACTTTCTCTCTCTTTCAAACACACACACATACACATTATTATTATCATTATTATTATTATTACTGAATCAATTTATCACCAAAAGCTCTCGGGCCTTGCGTAACCATCTTTAGACCACAGTTTGTGCATACACCACTTCTCACACAAACATTGAGATCTGTGAAAGTGGTGATGCAAACTTAAGGAGGTGCTTTGAAGCCAGATTATTGATCCACCTCATCAGTAACATTAAAAGCAACAGTGTTAGCATTATATATCTGATACAGAAACAATGATTGATAGTTTTTATTTATATCTTCTATAACACTGAGCCTTTATAAAGAGTAAAACTGTAGTTTTTTTTGTGTGAGAGCGTGTGTGTAAAAACGCTGCAGTTTACGTGTCGGTGCTGTCAAACACACAGAACGCATTGGAGACCACTTACAAAAAATACACTTCTATTTTCAGATAATGTCCCATAGGGGAGGTTAGGATACCATCAATCGTCAATTAAATTTGATTTGTATAGCCCATATTCACTAATCACAAGGTGCAAATTTACTCATTATCTTCTCACCACTATGCCGATATAGGGGGGGCTTCACGTTGTGTATGCCATTTTTGTTTTTTGCATGCACAGACACTTTCAGTAAGAATCCTACGCATTGTTTTATAAATGTGGTCAATACTACATCTTTTCGCTAAGTTTATGATTCATAAAGAACAGTGGTTGTGGCTGCAAAAGTCAATCAATCAAATGTTATCAAATTTTATTTGTATAGCCCATATTCACAAATTAGAATTCGTCTCATAGGGCTTTAACATGGTGAGACATCCTCTGTCCTTAACCCTCAGCAAGACTAAGGAAAAACTACTTAAAAAAACATTTTAACAGGGTGAAAATACGTAGAAACCTCAGAGAGAGCCACATGTGAGGGATCCCTCTCCCAGGACGTCAGACGTGTAATAGATGTCAGGTGTAGGAAAACATCATCAAGATTAAAGTTTTTAGCAGCATTGATGAGGGTAAACATTTTGAAGGATAACTTCAATACTATATGTCAAGCAGTCCTGCTGCAATCATAGTCTATGGTTAGCAGCCAGCAAGATAATGATCCATCATCCAGGTCGGATCCATTATAGTCCACAGTCATTGTCCACTGACGCTTATTAAGATCCATCATCAGGCGCCGCCTCGGCCATGGTCCACCACCATTATATGATGCCAACGCGACAAAGGATCCGCCATTACCACTACGATGAGCCCGCACGATATAGAATCCGCCATATTGGATCTACCATTGCGACCTCTGATGCGCGATCCACAAATTCGTAATCCATGGTGCGGCCACAGCAGGCCCGGATCTGCGGACGATAAAGCAAAGGGACTCGGGGAAGGGGTCAAGTCAGTAACATGTACTGATGAGATATAACTTACTTCAATGCAATAGGGATCGAGAAGAGGAAGAAGAAGCTGGAAAGAGAAGCTCTGTTTGTCTTGTGTCATAAATTCCCTTTGCGTCGCAGCGTCATCAGGGTTTTTTGCCTTGTAATCAATGATACAATGATACAGGCTGGACTTGGGGGTAAACTGAGGCTCAAGGTAAATCTAACTGGGTACTGGTTTGTATGGTAGTACGATGAAAACCATGTGGCCCAATCAGTAGATCAGCCATCAATACCTCTATGCCTTTTTAAACTAAACACTTCCTATTTTAGAACATTGGAAAAGTTATGTTCTGCCGCACTAATTAGCTCTAACTATAAGCTTTATCAAAAAGGAAGGTTTTGAGCCTACTCTTAAACGAACAGATAGTGTCTGCCTCCCGAACTGAAACTGGTAGATTATTCCACAGCAGAGGAGCTTGATGGCCAAAAGCTCTGGCTCCTACTCTACTTTTAGAGACTTTAGGGACGACAAGTAAGCCTGAATTTTGGGAGCGGAGTGCTCTAGTGGGTTTATAGGGTACCAACAGCTCTTTAAGATAAAAAGGCGCTATATTATTCAGGGCCTTGAAGGTGAGGAGGAGAATTTTAAGTTCTATTCTAGATTTAACAGGAAGCTAGTGTAAGCGATGCTAATACTGGAGAAATGTGCTCTCTTTTCTTGGTTCTCATCAGGACACCTGCTGCAGCATTTTGGACAAGCTGTAGAGTCTTTAACGACTAACTGCTGGAGCCTGATAGTAATGAATTACAATAGTCAAGTCTCGATGTAACAAAGGCGTGGACTAGTTTTTCTGCATCTTTTTCCGATAGGACAATTTTTTCCAAAGTGGAAAAAGGCTATCCTAGAAATTTGTTTTAGGTGTTAGTTAAAGGACAAATCAGGATCAAAGATCACTCCCAAGTTCCTGCCTGTTTAATTGGAAACAAGGGCAATGTCGTCTAGCGCAGCTATATCTTGAGAGAATGTTTCTCTAAGGTGTTTGGGGCCAAGTATTATAACCTCTGTTTTGTCTGAGTTAAATAAGAGAAAATTGCGGGTCATCCATGTTTTATGTCCTTGAGACATGTTCGAAGTTTAGTTAATTGATTACTTTGTTCAGGTTTAATGACAAGTATAACTGGGTCTCATCTGCATAGCAGTGGAAATTTACAGAGTGTGTCCTGATAATGTTTCCTAGTGGAAGCATATATAATGAGAATAAAATTGGGCCGAGCACGGAGCCCTGTGGAACACCATGGTTAACTTTGGTGCGCACAGATGACTCATCATTAATTTGCACGAATTGGGATCGATCAGAAAAATAAGATTTAACCAGTTAAGAGCAGTTCCATTAATGTTAATTAACTGTTTAAGTCTTTGTAATAAATGTTGATGGTCAATTGTGTCGAATGCTGCACTGAGATCTAACAGAACGAGGACAGTCACAAGTCCCTGATCTGAGGCTATTAGAAGGTCATTAGTGACTTTTGCTAAGGCTGTCTCTGTGCTGTGATTGGCTCTGAACCCAGACTGAAAGTCTTCATATGTATTATTTTCCTGGAGGAACTCACACAGCTGATTGGTTACAACTTTTTCTAAGATTTTAGACATGAAGGGGAGATTAGATATTGGTCTGTAATTGGCTAAAACTTCTGTGTCTAGGGTGTTTTTTTTTTTAGAAGGGGTTTGATTACTGCTATTTTAAAAGACAGTGGTACATAACCTGATGATAATGACAGATTGATTGTATTAAGTAACGAAATATCAATTAGGGGCAGAATTTAAATTTGTCGAAATTGGATCTAAGATACAGGTTGTTGGTTATTATTTTGGTAAACTGATCACGGGTGATCAGAGAGAAGTGCGTCTTGTTATTGATTGGCTATACATCTTTGCACCATTCATGTTAAACTGTTCCTTCATTGTGGCCCTGACGCAGAAGTAAGTGTGCTTAGCGATTCAAACCTAGCAGAACAACACGATTTTACTGTGACACATACAGTAGGTAAACTCAGCTAAGAGGCAGTTCTAACAATCCACAACTGTATTCCTTACTTTTTGTGGCATTGCAGAGTCTGAAGCCATGATCTTTCCTGTTTTGAAATCTGTATCCTGATTAATTATCATAGAATTTCATATACATATGAAGCCACAGCCTTTTCCTGCTGCTAGGCTCACTGTTTTTCTCAGTGGTTTTCTGAGCAGTAATGAAACAAGTCAAAGTGTTCCTGAAAGTCTTTAACATTTTCCTTACAACTTTAGAGATTAGAACATACACACACACACACACACACACACACACACAATGTATGAATGTGTGTGTGAATGAATGAATGCAAAACTGTACTGTAAGGGCCTTGAGTGTGACTAGAGCTAAAATAAATAAACCATAAATACCAATCATGCATCCGTTTCAGCTAATCGTTAATAGTCTGCCTTAAAAATTGTGGTTGTGAACTTGTAGACTCTCAAGTTAGCAGGCAAAGGGTATACTACTGAGTACACAAACACTGCATTTTAAATGTAGTCCTTTGACTTTGTGTCTGAGTGGAAACAGCTTAGATAAATAAATAGCCTCTTGCTGTACAAAGACAAAACTCTATATGCATTTCAGTCATTTGAGCTTGCTGTTGTACACATACAAGGAGAAGTTAAAGCAAGCCTGTAGGTCTGATTCCGGTGAAAAACCCTTCCTCTACTCTTATACCAGTGAAACAGTCAGAACAGAGCGCACATGTATCGGCAGTTACACACTGACTGGGTTGATAGGGGCTGGCTGTGGGTGTGTCCATGAACCAGAAAGGGGTTTGATCCCAGTCTTTCCAATCCCACATGCCGAAGTGTCAGTTGGCAAGTTACTTGCAAGTTAAGTTCTGCCCATAGATGCACTGGATGAATGTGTGTGTGAATGGCAATAATCTATAGTGTAAAGCACTTTGAGGGGGCATCAAGAATAGAAAAACGCTATCAGTTACCATCTCAGTGATTGTAGTTTAATAGAACTGTATGATTAACACTAATGTATGATTGACACTAATGGGAAGCTTCCTTACAGATCCTCCAAATCATTCAGTAGTCCTGTGCAAGAAAGACAGCAGAGGGCGTTGGAGAGGCTGGAGGATGACTATCAAATCCCTTCATCCCACCTTTGTCTGAGCCAGGCTCCAATCTGCATCTCTGTGCCCAGCAGGTACTGACCTCCTTTTAGAGTATTTTGGTTACCATAGTGATGCAGCAGTGGTGGTTTCAGAGCTTGATAAGTCTGCTGTGACCCAATAGATTTCCTCTGTCATTCAGGCATCCGGAGAATGGCTCCATAGAGCCTTCCATTGAGGAGAATAAGCATCAGTTCCCTGAGACTGGTAAGTCCTGAAACCTGCATCATTACATATTATAGAAATTATTATTGTATCCCTATAGCCATGATATGACATCACTGACCTGTCCATCTGATGTAATTTCTGTTGTAATGAGCAGGTGAATATGACCCATATCATTCTTTAATCCACAGGTAATACTTAAAATAAGAAAGAGGCAACAGATCATTGTTTTTTATTTTTTAGAACAAATCAACCTGTTTAAGCTGTAGAAATATCTTGATGCCTGCACTGGGATCACAATAGAAAATAATGAATAGGGTGCACAACAACCTGCGGAACTGGATTTTTTTTATTCCTTAAATTGAAACTGAATATGCTGAATTATTGAGATGGCAGGCTTCTTTCTGCTGAGCTCTGCTTGTGGTCCTCAGGTAGACACTCAGAATCGGTCAGGGAGTTGGTCCCGGGGGCAGCAAATACTGACCTCTGCCCCTTCAACACGAACCAGTCACCCTCCAACTATGACATTCTGCTGCCCCCCACAGGTAGCTCACCACATCTTGCAACACATACCACCCACACCTCCCCCTCGCGGAATATGCATCTAGGCAGAGCAGATAACTCAGTGTTGTCGGTGGCCCCTGTTGTGTTTCAGCATTAGAAGAGCTCTTCAACCGCCGCCCCCCAACCCAGCCTTCCCCTCCTCCTCCTCCTCCGCCAGCGCGACACAGCTTTACTGACATCTTCTCATCTCTGCCGTCCTCATCCTGCAACTCATCTACGTCCTCGTCCTCCTCCTCCTCTGTCATCCCACGACCACACAGGCCCTCCTCTGGACATGAGCATTTACTGTTAACCCCTGGTGAGCCAACAAACCTGCAACATTTCAATTACAGTTTGATAGTGATTAAGGTGGTGCATGTCCCACATTGTTGTACTAATATTAGATTTGATTGTCAATGTATATTATATTATGCTAATGGTTTATGGAAAATTTAACACACATAATTTCCTGCATTACTTTGTTGACTGATAGATAAGCATCTGGGTTGTTTACCTGACTTTGTCTGTGTCATCTTTTGTCTAGACACAGTGTTTGACATGCTGAACAGTGCTGCTCCCCTGCCTCCAGTCCGACGACACACAGAAAATGTTAAAGGCTCCAGAGGCGGCCTTGAATACGACCATTTACCAGGTAGTCAAGTTCGAGCTATATCCCCTTCTCAGCAAAACAGTACATGAAGACATTCACACAGGTCTTGATAAGGATTTAATTTACACAAAACATGTGAAAACATAGTTGTATTATACATATGAGTATTTCAGTCATCTGACGTTATCAATATAAGACCAAAAAATATCAAAATCATGTCCTTGAGTAATTAAGGTCTGGATTAGGTATGACCTTTGAACTTCATGAACCTAAGAAGCTTTAATGGGCCTGGAGACTCTAATCAACATGAACAATATGACTTGCTTTGTGCAGACAAGTTCTGAATCTTTGAATTTCAACACAGCTTAAATATGTGTTTTTAGCAGTTTTTATTCTGAAACACCAGCCCCTGTTTCCCTTCAAGCAGGCAGACTGTGTCTGAGACTAATGACAGAGGTCTGAAATCTGAAGGTGGAAAATGTAAAAGCTTTATTTCTGTGACCAGTAGCAATTGGCTTACTAACCGTTTCTTGACCACCAATAATACTCTCAAATTTCTGCTTGAGTGCCAGGGGCAGTTTTCCGCTGACACAATTTCTCTCCCTCTCCACTCCAAGTATTGATGGACTGTTCGCAGGCCCCTGCCAGGCCACCCAAGCCAGTGCCCAGGAAGATCCCTCCAGACATCCAGCCAGGCAAACCCCACAGCATGGAGTCCGAGTCCATAGACGCCAAGATCGCCAAGCTGATGGGAGAGGGTTACTCCTTTGAAGATGTGAAGCGGGCGCTAATGATTGCCCAGTCCAAAGTGGACGTGGCCCGAAACATTCTGCGAGAATTTTCCTTAGTGGCCCCGAGACTGAACCTCTAGTCCTTGAGACGGTGAAAAGGGATCACAGGAATAAAGCTGTGCCTCTGAATGCACTCAACAGAAAGGGCTTCTCCGTTCTCCTTGGCCCCAGACCATGGGAAAAACCTATGGTCATCAGAGATAAGAACGATTTCAAGAATGATTGCCTTTTGTTGCCGAACAGAGATAATGATGCACAACAAAGTGACTACAACCAAATCATGTCAGAACTAAAAGAATGAAAAGTGATTTAAACCTGTGAAAAAAAGAAACAGGCTTGTTGTCGTTTATATTGAGCTTTGCCAGGGCTGGCTTCTGGTTTTCAAATGCTCTGCTTTGAATCGGACTGTTGGACTCGCTACTTTAAAGCCCCGGTCCTGCTACTGCTGCTAATGTTGTTTTCACATACTGTCACACTCCAGTCAGTATTTTGAAGGGCTTTTCATAAGAGCTAGACATTTCCTGCCCAGTTTAGCCTACACGCTCACACAGTTATAGGTGATCATTTTTATTTACAGCCAGTGGGGGGAGCCAGACTCCACTGTTTCTCTAATTGTATTTCTCACTCGCCACTTGGCACTATCTCCTGCTTCTTCCTCCTCTTTGCCTTGTGTGTTGCCCATCAGAGAATTCTCCACTGTTCGCACAGAGTCTGGCTGATACGTAGGTCTTGACAAGGTCTTGTGAGTTTGGAGTGGATAGATGGAGCCAGAGGATGCCTTATTGATTCACTTGTTTCCCTCAGACCTTCAGAAAACCACACCACAGCTCCAGCCGACTCTTGTTAGACTTATTTTGACAAGAAGTGTAAAGCAACAAGAGAGTGTGTTTCTGTGTGTGTGTGTGTTCATCATTGTGGAAGTGGCCACATTGTCCCCACATGATGAACTCCTCTGATGTGGAGTGCTAGTCATTCTGACAGCTCTGCAGCAGTTCTTCTTTTTCTTATTATCTCAGATTCTTCTGTCAACACAAGAGACCTGAACTGCACAGCTTTCAAACTTCGAGACCTGTCCTATGCACCTTCAGAATCAGCTGTATTTCGCCCTAATATGACACCTAAGTGGATTAGCTCAAACGTAAAACAGTGATGTTATTCCCTCAGTAGGAGGGAAGAAACAGGCTATGTTTACATGAATGATACTCTTTCCTTTTCATTAATTCTATTTTCATATCAATTAGGGCACCAGTTATTTTCATTATATAATTCTGGACTGGAGTTAGGTGTTGATCTACGGTGCATCTTCAACCCAAACCTGTCTTATCAAACGCTCACAAGCCATACTTCTTTCAAACAACTGGGTTTACAGAGATCAGCAATTTGGAGAGTACAGTGTTATACTTACTGATAGAAAGGATACCATTACAACAGCAAAGAGACTCGAGCAGTAAAAGAAAGAAAATCACTTAAAGGTGATATGTGTAGTTTCCTCTGTTGCTGAATAGAACTTGTCAGGGGTGCTTGTTGTTTGCCGCCACAGTGAAGAGATGGGTCAGGGGTAGCTGGTTAGAATACTAACATCGATAGATATAGAAGAAAAAAAAGCTTTTGTGCTGTTTACACAACTGGACATAGTTAGTGAGAGAAGGGAAGAAGTTTAAGGATGAAAACAATTCCTCTTGCTTCAACAACGGTCACAAAAAGGTTGGTTTCAGAAAAAGAAGTGATTGTGTATTATAATTTCTTGTCTGGTAAATGATGAGCTATCATAGATTGACAGCTTACATACTTACTTTACTTAATGACAGTACAATGTGATGTGTTGATGTTTTAACTATGGTGTCTAACTACTGAGACACCATAGTTAAATGTTTAGTTACTGTAACAGGACTGTAGTCAGTTTTATTGTCGGTTGATAAGCCAACTGAGTTGGAGACTGTGAATGTTGTTTATGATCAAATAAAAGGTCGGAGCAGTCTGTTTGGACCGAGTGAGTCCAGCTTAATTAACCACTTAGAGAACGACGCAGAGCATTGACCCATTTTCACCTCCACACTAATTTTTCTCTTAAGCCATTCTGAGGCTTCCAAAATTAATTTGGAAAGACGTTTTGAGGTTTTCTTCACAGGGGGGCTTTAAACCGCTAATTAAATATGACTGTGATTGAGCTTTCCTCAAACCACAGAAAACAGAGATTTTCTGATCAAGTATTGAATAGTGTGGATGCTAAGATGGAAATGAAAAGGTTCAGTTGGGACATCTTGATAATACAGCTGGAGGAAGTCCGGATCCCAGTTCTAATAACACAGCTCACTGACTCTTTTTTTTTTTTTCATGTCTGCATAATTTGATGTTGTGAAATCAAACATGAAAGTACCGTTCGCCTGAGTGTTGTGCTCATCTTTGCAAATAAGCCAGGCCTCTTTGTAGGCTTCTCAGAATTACAATATCATCTTAACCCCGATCGATATTTAGATTGTAAATGGACTGAATTTATATGGTGCTTTAGAGCCAGTATTATCGACCACACTTGCTTTACGGTACACTTCACATTTACTCACTGATACACACACATACATTCAATGGTTCTTTATCACACATTTATTCATATACTGTCACCACAGCCATCAGGGACCATCCCTCTCTACCTCCTGAGCCACAGCCACTCTATAACCAGTTCAGTGACCAGGTCAATTACTGGGTGCATAGGTGGGTGTAACCCTCTGAGAACCATTCAGCACTGTGTTATTAGGACCAAATAACCATGAGTGAACGTGCTCTTTAAGTCTACAATGTGGAAGTCACAAAACATATCGTTTTATTATCTCAGTCACTGTGACAGAAAAAAAGACAATGGACGACTCCTCGTCTGACCCACTTCCCTCCACCCATTTGTCCGACTGTCCTCTCGCCCTTTCTTTTCTGAGCAGCACTTTAAAGGAGGTCCGCAGTTTAAAATGTACATTAAACTGCCTAAGACACTCTAGAGACAGTTTGTGATAATGAGCGATGCTGAGGAAGTTTGAGAAGCACGTCTACATCAGTGAGTCCACAGTGCAATCACATTCACAAATCCTTGTTTACCACCATAAGTTGATGCAGCACACCAGTATAAGAATGTCAACAAAACAAAAAAACACATGTAACTGTATAATTAGGCACTTAGATAATACCTAGTCATCAGCTAAGCATCTTTTACTCCTTGATTTACATTTACATTACATTTCAACAATTATGTAGTGTTTATATTATCCTTTTTGTACTGAAGCAGAAAGTAATTCTGCCAGCCTACTCTCCTTGTCCGCCTCACAGATTAGAGCATTGCTAATGTCTAGTTTACTTCCAGTACAAATAGGGAATTCAGATGTGAAAATCAGTGGCATTCCCCTTAACCTCTGCACTGTTGTTACTTTTATTTTCACAAACTTGAACAGTCCTGATCTCAGAATGGTCCATTCTATTGGACTCCCTGTTGATGAGGGTAGGTGGCCTTAGGTTGCAAAGAGCAGATTTTATTATCAGATTTATGTATTCATAATCAAAGATGTGTTGATAATATGTAAAGAAAAGAGTCATGGACAATTAATCTATACATCATTGTTTTTTTTTCTTTGAAATATTTCCATGGACAAGTAAATAAAAAGTGTATATATATAATAGTAATACCTTTGCTTTATTTAATGCTTGTGTGTATGTGTGTGTGTGTGTTACACTTTATTGTTGTAGAAAACTAACACCCACTTTGAACCAGAGGCTGCAAAATACAATTGAAATAACAATAGAGTGTCATGTAATAATGGCTCCAGGGAGCTTCACTGTTCCTGAAGCTACTGATAACAGATCAAGAGAAGCTTGCTGACAACCAATGGAAGGTCCCACTTTCTTATTTATAGGAATAAGAAAGTGGAAAATAGTCACATTGTCAAACTTCGAGGTACAGAAGCTTTATAGATGGCTGCTGCAGTGTTAGCACTGCTGTGTACTGATGTGTTGTTCTGTGACGTGACGTGTCGATCATCTGGGATGTCCTATACTGTAGTGGGTAAATACCATGTGCAAACAAAAGCCAACAAATTAATTATTATTATGACTGCATGAAAAGCTCCTCCCTACAGTGGCCATTGTGACCAAACAAATGTAGTAATAATTTAAGACTTGTGAGCCTGTTTTGGTTTGGTAAGTTTGGTAGATTAAGCTTCTCTTTGGAGGAACAATTAAAAAAGATCCAACACTTCCAACATGTGTCCTGTTAACATCAAGATTACTTCACTCTGCACTAATGCACTAAATGTTCAAGTCATCATCAAGGAATGGGGGTGGCAGTGATTTGCCCCCCTCAGTGAAAAGACCAGAATCATCCAAGGAGCGTGTCTGATCAAAATAACTGCCTCCTGGGGGATCTGAGTTTCCAAGTCTGTATTTAAACACAGCGTCTTATAATTAAATGTAAAAGATGCAGAGGCTTAAGTCTCTGAACCAGCAAGAAGCTGAAACAATAGTGATGCTCCTCACATCCTCCTACACACATTCTCATTGTCCTTCTATCCATTGCATTTACCAGGGCAGCCCGTGCCTGCAGTTGGCACAAACAAGCCAGAGTGTCATCATACACAGCAGTGAAGCCACTAATTAGGTTTCTAAACCGTATCTGAGGCAGACAACAAATTGGCAATGATCATGTCTAAGACGCAAGTTTGACCTGTACCATTGTATCATTGGAAAAATAAATTTTTCTGACTTGACCCCTTCTCCTGAGTCCCTGTGCCTTATCACCAACAGATCCAGGGCCGCAGCTGTGGCAACATCCTCATGGATTGCGATTTTTCGATCGCGTGTCAGAGGTCGTGGTGGTGGATCCAGTATGGTGGATTCTATGTCGTGCCAGCTGATCGTAGTGGGAACAACGGATTCTTTGTGGCGTTGGAGTGAGATAATGGTGGTGGACCAGTACCGAGGTGTTAGCTGTTGATGGATCCTAACTGGTGGCAGTGGACAATGACTGTGGACTATAGTGGATCCGATCTTGATGATAGATCATGATATTGCTGCAGGACTGCTTGACATATAGTATTGAAGTTATCCTTCAAAATGTTTACCCTCATCAATGCTGCTAAAACCTTTAATCTTGATGATGTTTTCCTACACCTGACATCTATTGCACTTCTGTCCGTCCTGGCAGAGGGATCCCTCACATGTGGCTCTCTCCGAGGTTTCCTTACTCTTGCTGAAGGTTAAAGCCCTATGAGACAAATTGTGATTTGTGAATATGGCCTATACAAATAAAATTTGATTGATTGATTGATGTGTCTGATCCACAGCACTCCTCGGTGGATAAACGTTAAAACCTTTTTATGGTTTGCTAACTATGCTTGGAGGCTAACTTACATGGTCTTACAGCCTGGACAGAGGTCTAAAGCTCAATGCAGTCGGCTTGTCTTCAGCTTTTGGTTGTTACGGTAGCTGACTGGTTGGGATTGGTCCTTGATGTGATGATGATGTAACTGCATTGTAGAGGTGCAAACGTTAGAAGGAATCAGTTCCTGTATTGGCAGATTAAGAAGAGGGCCAATTCAACAAACACTAACACCAGGCCTTCATTCTACTCTGTATCTGTGCATTCATATAATTATACAGTTACATTTTGTACCAGGTTTCCATGTCCTTTCTTATGCAGCCAGAAAGCGTGTAAATGTTCAGTTATACACATACACTGTATATAATAAAAATGCAGCAGTGCAGAGGATGGTGAAAGGGAGCTTTTAATCCACACAATGCCCTGGATGATTTTTTTTTTTCAAAATGTACACTTTATTGTCAAGAACAGTACAAAAAACAAAAGGGTGTATGTATATCTCTGCTATGGCCTTCTCACTGTACCCTCTTTGGTTTCACTGCTGACCTGATTATTTTATAAGGAACAAAATAAAGATTGAATAGGTGCTTAAAAATGATCCACTGCTTTCATGTCATGCAGTTTAACAACAACCTCTTAATACAAACGGTTCTCCTTTTGAAGATGCTGGTCAGGAAAGTCTGCTTCATTGGTCAACGCACTAATGGAGTTCACATTTTAGCTCATTATTGTCGATAGGCTTAACCTAGTGGTATTTTCAAGAAGAATATGAGTTAATCATTCAAATGCATCCAACAAATTACATGTTACGAACTCAAAGGTTGTGTAAAAAGTAAATTCTTGAAATATTAACAAGATTTATGATTCCTGTCAAACAATGGTGTCAACAGTTTTTCCGGTCGCTGACTTGTGTGATGAACAAGATCAGAATGATGCCAAACCAGGGAGCCATGATTTTTTTCTAATCTGCCTTTTGCAGCCGCTGTCTTCAGTTTGAGTTATTCTTCACGCCACTTTGCTAAAATAACATAATAATGACAACTTTACAGCAGAGAATGAGTAAAGATACAAAGTCCTTATTAACTCACATGACATTATCATACCGCTCAGTATCTTTTCAACACTTGATGCCTTCCTCACAGGCGTTAAAAAGAAATATTGTGCATGCTGCTGCACAGCCATCAAGGTAGGTTACATGCAGAATATAAATACACCAAAAACATACACAAAGGAAAATAAAAACAAAAACAACATAAAATAACCACAGAGAACATTGAGACCTGTTACCAGTAAAGCTCTATCAAAAAGAAAACATGAGAAAATAACATAAACATGGTCTCAGCCTGAACAGAATGGAGCAAAACTGAAGACAGCAATGTAGTGTGTTCAACTAAATCACAAAAGTTCATAAAAGTTGTACCTTCCTGATGACTTATTGACTTACAAAAAGTGAAAAGAACTGAAGAGGGAAAATAGTATATACAGTTCCATATTTAAAATGACTACATCTCTTGTTGACAGGGGATCCATTATCTAAATATTCAAACGATCCCTTTTCCAGTGTTTAAAGCCCAGTGAACATAAGTGAGGAGGTTGAGAGATGGCATGTCCTAAAAATGTTCTGTTTCTTAGGGGATATACAGCAGTGAAGTGTCTTTTTCTCTCAGCACAACCAATGCTTTTACACACACAGTGCACAGAAAGTTAAAAAGAGAAATCAAAAACAATCATCGGGATGCTCTGCCAGGACACACACAGAATTATGATTTGTTATACAGGCCTTAAAAAGAAATGTACATTCTTTGGAGAGGAAAAAACTAAGTGGCGAAACCCCACTACATAGCCTCATGTAATTGCTCAAAGAAAACATGGAGCATTCACCAGGAACACAAGAAAACCAAAATGACACGGTAACACGAGGCAGCCTCAATGCAGACTTCAAACAGCGAGGTGGGACAGCAGGCTGAGAGCAGGACTTGGTGAAAAACGACGCTGACTGTTGCTGCTTATGTGGGGCCTGATGGAGCGCATCAGCAACCAACTGGGAATCTGTCTGGATGTCGCAAGACTGCTTTCAACTGCTTCTTACCAACAGAGAAATGGAGATAAAAAAAAACAAACATTAGATAAGATATGTCAGTCATCAAAATTTCCACATGATGCCCACAAAACAGTCTTGCATAAATATAAGCCCACATTCATCTCAAAGGCTAATTCCAGTTTATATAACATATATCTTGTTTTATTATTGGCCATTACCTCTTTCCAATTGACAACTTTCTAATCAGCAAAGTGCAGAGGTATATGTTTCACCATGTTCATTAATTCAATTAGCCTGCTCACATGCTAACTTTCACTAATTAATACTACACTCAGAGCTGAGGCTGAGGGGAATGTTTCACTGGTATGTGGACACAAACCAAGATAATAGACACTGATAACAAACCAGAGGATCAAGAAACATTTCCTGCTGAGGGGAGCATGGAGCTCTGCTCCATATTTCATTTGACAGTATTCTAATCAAAGACTGAGACTACATTTTTCCAGCAAGTTTGGTTTTAATTAGTCGATCAAGATTGAGAGTGACTCATGATGGACATCATGGTGTGTTTATCTGTGGGACCTGTGCAGGAGCCCCCAGTGTCTGATGCACTCTGACTCAGGGGCTGGTCATGATGACACACCGGATCTTTTCTCCTGCACCAAACATGTGTGACAACCAACTGGTCTCCAACCGGTCCATTCACATTCTGAATGGTAAATCGTCAAAAATCAAGCTTACACACAACTTTGTAAAGCTAATGTAAAGAGAATGTTTCTGTCAGTGAACAGTTTCATCAGTCAATTTTTCTTTTGTGGCTCTTTTCTCTAGCATTGGAGATGACCGGGTCAAAGTTTTTACCACTATTCATACTCAGACCACATTAGATCCGTAGCAGTTGTGAACACATGTGAACCTTGGATTATTACAAAGGTTACATATTCATGTAAAAAGGTTTTACTGCCGCTGTTACTTTTAAAAGTAATAATTGAGTACATTTCATTTCAAAGATGCAGTTAAATCAAAGCAGGTGTGTGTTCATGAGAGTTTAGTGTTTATGAGACAAGCAGCTGTGTGTTCACGTGACTTGTTGAAAGCCATTGACAGTGAAAGTCATACTGGAGGAGCAGACGAATTAGAGAAAGTCTCCTGCGTCATTTTAGTCACATCATGTATGGGAGCATTTTGGATTACTGGTTAATTATATTGATAAAGCAATAAGGGTGGGGTACAAAACCATACGCCAATGGTTTATAAATCAAACCTGGCAACACATTTGAAGAGATGTTTCCCACGTATAATGTGGTGCTACCACAGGTGCGCCTGCACATGCATAAAGTTTGCTCTGACGCGCAACAGAGCCGATTGACTGATTCTTAAACTAGTGACTGAAAGAGACATTTTAGTGAGAGAAATGGAGCGATGCATGCAAGGTAGTTCAGGCAGCCAACTCGAGCTGCGCTGCCCCAATCATGTGACATGCCTAACTCTCCACAACCATCTATAATACACACCCACCTTATTAGGCGGTCTATTTAAGCAGAGAAAATTATGCATGTGTTTGAAAGTGAGTTGTTCATTATGAAATAGAGGTGAGACTAGGTGAGTCGATACCAAAATTCTAAAAACCTCACACTCCTTTTTTAGAGTAGTGGAGGTATGGAACAATACCAAACCACCGCTGCAGGGTGGTTGCAACCGCTACTTCGGGATCGGGGCAGGCGCACAGGGCATGCCCTCCGTCCTCTCTACCCTGCTGGCCTGCAATCACTTTGCAAGTTAACTGTGGACACTGTCAATGGCCAGAGACTCTTGAGACCCATACAGTGGTCAGGGTTTGCTTTGTGTTTGTTTGGTTCACCATGAGTATTTGCGACACATATTTAATCAGAGCGACAGAGACGAGCAGACACACACACACGTACGCTCCTATGGATGGAAGAGAAAAGAATCAGATATTTTTATAAAGAGTGTGTGTTGAAGTGAGATGGATTCATTGTTTGTTTTTGATTTTTGCGGTATCGAAATTGGTATCAAGAATCTTGTAAATCACTAGGTGTAACAATTAGAATATGGCGGGCTATCAGTCTAGATAATTCAGTGGGAAACACTGAAAACACTATTTCTAATTTACTATTGTTCATATTGCACTTCAATTTAACAAGTTAATATTAAATATTTGAATGTAAACGTTTATTTAAGCATTGAACACCTGGAATATAGTTAATTAGAAAGCAAAGTTTTATCTGTCTCCCTTTTGATAATCCGAAAATGTATACATTGCACCTCTATTTATAATTTAAATTTGAATTGGTAAAAGCCTTTTAATGCACAATTTGAAGGGTTTTCCAAGTAAACATACTTTTGGGTCAAAGGTGACAAGTCAAATGTGTAAAGAACCACATATATAAAACAAAAGGATCAAAGGTTCACAACATGAGCGCAGCCTCATTACAGAGGATTGTCAGAGGTTACATTTGAAACAGGAAGTCAGTCACCTTTGTCATTCTTTTAAAGACGTTTGACAAACCTGTCTGTTTGTTTAAGTGTCTCACCACTCATATGGATTGGCCCCTGACTTTTTTTTACAATCCACATATTGAGATGCAAGTACGGATAGGTATGGAAGCCCATTTCCGCCACTGTGATGAAGAAAATAAAAATTTGTATCTCATAATTATGACATAGATACTAGCTCATAATAATGAGATGCTAAGTCATAATTATGAGATACAGATTTTTATTTTCTTCCTTACAGTGTCGGAAATGGGCTTCCATAGATAGGAACGAGGTTGCAACAAAACCTTCAGAATTAAGACAAGTTGTAATAAACTGGAATTATAATTCAGAACAAAAAGTATAATGGTTTTCTAATTAAACTATTTCAAAACTGCACTTGAATTGGACCACCAGTATTTGTGTGTAAATTCTTACCTCTTTCATCCCACATAGTACAGACTGAGCATCTTTTAAACAGTGTGATTGTTTTCCTCTAGTTTCTTGCTCTCCTCAGATGTCCCCAACTCCTTCTCACCAGTTTTCCAGCTTCCTTGCCTATGGTGAATACAGAACAGCAAGTGTTATTTACTCCTGGTATAGAATTACTTTCTAACCCTGCTGCAGACAACACAGTCAGTCAGCCAACAGCACTCCGCAGACTCGTCTGGTCAATATACACATCTCATGCTCCCACTCTCTGCTCTGGACTTGCATCTGCTTCTGTTGATTCTCCCTCTGCTTTGTGCTGTGAAATCCTCCCACCTGGTATTACATCGACAGCTGCTTATCACGTGTCATCAAACTTGAAATGTAAAATGCAAATGTGCACACTACTGCGTACTCCCATGTTTTCTATACCTTGAATTTTTCAGGTAGAGCCAGTAGATTAGTCCAACTACTGCAGCAGCTAATAGGAGCCCTGCTACAATACCCACTATGACCATTGACTGGTCGTCTGAATCCTCCTGAGCGCCTGAAAACAGAAAGCAACACTCCACTTAATATGCAGGAGCAACACACACAATTACACAGTGTTTGAACAGAGAACCATAATCTTGACATGGTCCGTACAAATATTTGACCACCTCTGCACTATATATACTCCGGCAACACCCTCATTGGCTGATTCTGAGTCTTGTGCTTACAGTACAGCAGTGTGTTGTCTTATCACTATAGTAACATTAAAACCATCACTTTAAAACAACCAGTGGAGCTTGTTAATATTCCAGGGAAATAAGATCATCAGCAGCTCACAGTAAAAAGTTGGATAGTTTGGAGGAGACGCTGTCTTGTGCATGTTCCTTTAAAAGAGCAGCATTATATCAGTGTGTCAGGGAGACACAGGGAGAGAAAATGCATGACTGTGAGAAAGTCATGCTAACTGTACATTCTGCTCCATCATCTTTTGGCACTTTGCACTCACACATATCATTCTACTGAATGTTTCTGTGCAGCTCAACATCCCTCAAATCACCCTGAGCACCTTGTCTTCATGTGTATGTGTGGAGTACTGTATATATATAAAGCTTTAATCAGGATGATGTTTTCCTACACGTGGCATCTATTGCACTTCTGTCCGTCCTAGGAGAGGGATCCCTTACATGTGGCTCTCTCTGAGGTTTCTACGTATTTTTACCCTGTTAAAGGGTTTTTAGTAGTTTTTCCTTACTCTTGCTGAGGGTTAAGGACAGAGGATGTCACACCCTGTTAAAGCCCTATGAGACGATTTTTACTCTGATCACAATCGCTCAGAAATGTTTAGGTTTTTACAAGGAAAACCTGAGGAAAGAAGTCATGTGGGGATCCTGTCCTGCCTCTTGTCTTGGGCCTGACACTTACTGAAGATGCTTCTCATACCCAAACACCTCACTACCTCACTAAATATTATCATACATTGTCAATTGATTCAATGTACTTTGAATAAATTGTAGTCCCACATCCACAGTTAATGTGTTGTTCAGATGGCGGCAGTAACTGTGGCACATACATAGGTCTGACAACTATGTTTTCATCTTTTAGCAAAACCATCTGCAGTGGGTAAATAATATTCAGACACTCTTATTTGTCTAATCAGCCTCTGAGATTTCCTCTGCATGAGTGAGCCCGCTTGAAGACACATAATGAAGATATGAGATAAGATGATGGTGCCTGATCAGACACAGTCTTGTCTCCATCTGGGGTGATGAATATGGGTCAGTTAATGCAAGAGCAGAGAGTGATACTGTTTATTGTCAGATTATGTGCTAACATTACCAAAATTAAATAAAGATAAGGGGAAAAAAAAAAAATCCTTACCTTTTTCCTCCCTGTCCTCCTTAAAAACTGAAATCACACATAAATAAATTAGAACTCAAAAATAAAAGTCAAACATACAATACATCTTCTGTTTGTCATACTGGATTCTGCACTGATTCTGCCAGATACAGCCTGACAAGATGAAATCAAACAGTAATACAGTTACTAAAACCAAGAATTTACTTTGTTCGTCAATGGTATGCCAAGTATACATTGGCTCTGAGACTGCAGCTGAAAAAAAAGCGAGTCATGTTTATAACCCCAACAAATAGTAAATCAGCCAAACAAGGAAGTAGGGATGGAGGAGGGAGACAAAAGAAGGGTTATCACAGACAGAAAGAAAGAATGAGAAGGAACAGCAATGGCACAGCATGTATGCATGAAATGAAATGATATCACACTGGCATTCAGTGTTAGCTTATTGTTTGACAGCTCTGGCCTTTCATTACATGCTCTTTTTGCTTTTGTTTCATTTCCCCATCCCAGGCCTTATAGTAGGTCAAGTGTAAGGATTTAGTGTAATTGGTTTCCCTGCACACATTTAAATAAAAGTTCAACATAAGCACATTCTGCAGTGGTTTGATTCAACAAATTACTGTTGAGAATAGGTTTAAACTATTGTAGGAAATGAAACAAAGGGTTTATATAGTTTTCAAAAAAACAACTTCAAGTCGCTTCACATCCAGGACAGTGCCTATAACAGCAGCCTACTACTGTGTGTGATTTCACTTAAATACCACACTATTTTTCACAAAGACTCAAACCTCTTCTCACCTGTTTAAATAGAATCCATAAAGTGCTAAACTTTGTATGATTTGGTCTGTGTGCAGCCACTTATCCTATATGAAGAAATGACTCCTTAATGTCACTTTCCATTGATATTTACTCTTCTTTATACTGAGAAATTTAAAAATAACTAAATCAATTCTGAACTCATAGAGTTATGCACACCAGGCGCCACATTTCACCTGAACCGATGATACTGTTGGAGTTTAGTCATCCTTTATTTATTAGATCATTTTTTTTCTATTGTCTAATTCTTGTTGCCAATGTATTCTAACAATAAAGGAAAGAAAACCAGCATCACAAGTCTTCAAACATCTGCAGTGAGTAACTTCCTTCATGGGAGTAATGCTGCATAAATCAGTTCTTTAGCTGCTCTGTCACCATCAACATCATCGACATCATCATCAACATCAGACCAACTCTTCTTCGCTCCACAAAGTGATTGGACAAAAAAACGTGAACTCATAGCTGATTAGATTAACTGAGTTTTAAACAATTCTAGTTTAGTCAATGTCAATAACGCCTCATAGTTAATATATTTAATATCTGGTCTATTCATTATTCCAAAAAATGTCTGTTATTTTCCTCAGCATATTTTGCATAACTGTCATCCCTCCTTGCAGCTAAAATTTTAATGTTTCTTTTTAAATTTCTTAACCATTAATCTAGGTAAAATAACTGATTATCAGTGTGTCACTCTTTAAAGTTTTATCTTATCTTCTCAGATGACCCTGAAAGAGACTGTTTGGTGTTTTCTCTCTTTAATTGTTCTAAAATGTAATTTTTTTTGTAGAATCAGAAGTGAAGTGGTACAATGAGTCGTCACTATTAAAACGAGGCTAAACTAATTAAGCTTGGTTAGGGGGTTAGGGTTAGCTGAAATATGCTTTTACAATCCCTAATTTATCCCTGCTGCCATTTACCTTTTAAATTACTCATTGTGACTTTTATATTTTTATATTGTTTTCATTTGCATTGTATTTATTAATTGTCTGTTTTTGTCTTACATTTGCGGTAAAACAAATTACCCCTTCGGGATAATAACTATTTCTTGACTTGATTAGACTACATTTCCCACAAATAGGAAAATATAACCAGCCGACGAGAATTATCTTACCAGAGGAAACATTGATGGTCATGATGTCTTCTCCCAGCCTATTTCTGACACTGCAGCTGACTGTCAGGTTCACCTTTGGGACCACAGTGATTTTATGGGTGGCCTTGCCATTGATATAGGAGCTCTCCTCCTGGAGCAGCAAGAAAAAGACATTCATGGAAATACAAGATGATTATTATTATTATATAAATATTTTCTCGAGATAGAAAGACATTTTCCCCAACTAATGTAGACATATTAACAAATATAAACACACACACACACACACACACACAGACACACATTTGCCACCAACACTTACCTTAGTGTTATTGACGCTCCATTGGAATCTGGGTTCTGGTACTCCCTCAGCCTCGCAGGTCAGAACTTTGTGTTCGGCATCACCAGCCCGGTGTTTGGTCAGACTGGTGATCACAGGCTTCCCTGATGTAAACACATTATTTACTTATGAAGTAACATTTTATCACACACAAATATTTAATTTGATGTATCTGGGTTTGCAGAATGTTAGTGGCTCCAGAAAAACAGGTGTATTCAGGAGAGCAGACACCCAATTGATTTTGACTATTTAATGCACTTTGTCAGGTCAGTGTATGCCTCAACTTTTTATAAAATGTTATGTGGTTTAATTTTGATTTATAAATGTTTATTTTTTATCATCTTTGTAAAAGAGAAGATTGTGCTGTTAAATATAGTAGCAAGATATTTACTATGACAAAATTACAGACACCCACCTTCAACAATCAGCTCGAAGCTCTGACGGCGCATGAGGCCGTTCATTGACACCTTACATATGTACTCTCCTGCGTGAGCATAGCTCAACTTGCTAAACTTCGGCTCTTCCACTCTCTTTCCATCCTGAAAACCAGACACAATGTCAGCAATGAAGTACAACGGCAACACACAAATTGGCTTTGACAAGGACATCCATAAATCTGTGTATGCCAGATGTCAGACTCATCTATCCATCTCTTTTCTATGGCCACTTTTCAGAGGAGGAAGAATATTAATTTCAGAAATAATTGTGGAGATACAGCAACTACTGCTGCTGAAATCTACATATCAAAATGACGAAGACACTCTTCTAATCTAAGCCTAGTGTTACTGTATCTGCAGTGTATACTACTTTACTGCTACAATTATCTAGGCACTTTCCTTAAGTTTTGTATTAAATGGTATCCGTTACATTTACCCCATATATTATCCAGATTACTAGGATGTAGCATATGTGGTATAATCTAAGCTATCTGTCAGACACACACGAAATGAAAGGTTTGACACAACCATTAAGCTCCACAGGACTGGAAGGAAAAACAAATGATCAATGACTACTATTCACAGCACTGAGTTTCTGCTGTCAGGTTTTATTACCGGCTGAGTGTTCGACGAGACAGTTTAACAAACATGCTGTTCCTTCAACTCTTTCATTTCCTATGTTTCACGGCAGCCTGTTTCACAAAACCCAAACCCAACACCCTTTACCTTTGTCCAAGACACCTCGGCAGTCCCTGAGGTGTTGTGCTCCAACTTCACAGACAAGGCGTCTCCTAGTCTCTTGTCAACCTTCCCAGTGGGACTCAGACTCAGGTCAAGGACTGAGAAAATAAGAGAGAAAAAGTATTATGACAACAAGGTTGTTTTTCCTCCACCAGCCAGTTCAGTGGCAAAATGTTCTCAGATTTGACAACATTTATTCAGTTTTTCTTTTGTATCTTAATGAATGACGTTTGAGTACTGTCTTATTAGAAATAGTCTTCAAGACTTAATGTGACAACTTGAATTTACAGTTTGGTACATTTTTCTTTGAAGCTCATTCTCCGTTCCTAAGTGCCACAGAGGAATTCTTCTCCTCATGGAGGTGGGAAGCTAATTACCAATGTACACAGGATCAGATCTGCACAAAACTGCAGGATGATGGAGCAGGCTGCTAAAATGTTATTTTTCATGTGCATTGTAAAGGGCAAAAGAACATATGATACAAATAATAACTAGTGTCCAAATCTGCAAACTATAACCCTAGTGAATGAGCTTCAATTTCATTAGCTGTACTGCTTATGTAAAATTAAGTTATTATCTGTTCCATAGAGGCTCCTACAAATGTCAGTGAGGACTCTATGAGGGGCCGTGAGGGACATTATTCAGAATATCCTCTCACACACACTACTGAAAAGCTCTCACAAACACATATGAAATGCTCTCACACACAGTACTGAAAAACTATGTGCTCACACACACAACTGAAATGCTCTCACACACACTACTGAAAAACTATACTCTCCCACACACACTACTGAAATGCTCTCACACACACTACTGAAAAACTATACGCTCTCACACACACTACTGAAATGCTCTCACACACACTACTGAAATGCTCTCGCACACACTACTGAAAAACTATACTCTCTCACACACACTACTGAAAAGCTCTCACACACACTACTGAAAAGCTCTCACACACACTAGTGAAAAGCTCTCATACACAATAGTGAAATGTGCTCATATACACAACTGAAATGCTCTTGCATAGTATTGTGGAATATAACTGTGAATGATATTCGTTCACAAGTAATAATTACAGGTTTTGTTATTTTAACTTTCTTGTACTTTACTTACAGTTCAGTGAAGCGTAATTGTTTGCAATGATAATTAAATGCTAGTGTGATAATAAATGACCATTTCAAATCATCCAAACTGATGGGCATTTATTTGAGTTCTTGTGATAATGTCGCCCCGACATGCTCTGCGGCAGGCACATGCACAGATACACCCCTAATGATGCTCAAGCACTGGCCCTATTGCCCTGGATGAGAAAAGTGCCCTTCTGCTGGAGCCCATTTTTTTCTTCATTCATCAATATTTAAGAATAAAAATGATTCTCTCTGTCATCAATTCCCCCTAAATGTGTTCTGATATCTGACGGGGCATTTATTTGAGTTCTTGTGAGAATGTCACCCTGACATGCTCCGCGGCACTCACAAGCCCCCAAAGCACATCACGAACTCTAACCCTAACATATTATTTGGTTATTCAGTATGGCCTTGTTTTGTCTGTTTTTGCCTGTTATTCAGTCAATTTGATAATTTAAGTTAGTTTGTTAACAAAAATAAATATATCAGTTGAAAATATCCTACTGTGTTTTTTATTTATTATTATTATTATTTTTAATTTACATAAATAATTTTGGGCGATGGGTGCCCTTTTTGGGGGGTTTGAGCCGCTGCCCCCCAAAATGTCTGTGCACGTGCCTGCTCCGTGGAGATGTTGACGGTGAAGCCTGTGGAGCTTAGTCAACTGAAATGCTTGTGGGCGCCGCGGCGCAGTGTTTCGGGTGCAGAGAGGAGGGACACACAGTGAGAGCCTGTCCGAGGCGGAGTGACCCTGCTCCGCCCGGTCCTGATAAAGCTACGAGTGCTGGGGCCCCCGCTAGTCCTCCGGCTGGTCCTCCGGCACCGGAGCGACGCGACCGGCCAGCGCCTCGTGGGGGTCGACCGGCTCCCAGAGGGGGCCGTCCAGGCAGCAGGTCCCCGTCGCTCCGGTACCGGAGGAGCAGCAGGGGACCCGCCCCAGCGCTCGTAGCCGCATCAGGACCGGGCAGAGCCGGGTCACTCCGCTTTGGACCGTGTGTCCTTCCTCACCGCAGCCGAAACACTGCTACGCGGCGCTCACAAGCCCCCCCCTCCTCACATAACTATCCTTGATCACCTTCCGTTTCAACTGAAATACCTTCCGTTTCAACTGAAACACCTTCCGTTTCAACTGAAATTTTCATATGTGTGTATGAGAGCTTTTCATATGTGTGTGTGAGAGCATTTCATATGTGCGTGTGAGAGCTTTTCATATGTGTGTGTGAGAGCATTTCATATGTGCGTGTGAGAGCTTTTCACTAGTGTGTATGAGAGCTTTTCAGTAGTGTGTGTGAGAGCATTTCAGATGTGTGTGTGAGAGGATATTCTGAATAATGTCCCTCACGGCCCCTCATAGGACTCCTCCTACAATAAGTGTTCATTTTAGGCTTTCTAAACAAAATCTCCAGCATCACACACTACTACTACACTATTCATAAACTTTTAGTTCTGTGATCCAAAGATTCTCTCTCTGATTTGATTAATAAAATGAGGCCCTCATGGTCTGCCTATGAGATTTCTGATATAATAGAAAATGCCAAAATCAATAACATCATAACATACGTAATCTCAAGGCACTTTACAAATTAAGGTCAAAAATCGAGAAACCCAACAGTTCCCACAATTATATTCCATTACATTCCATTTCATTTAACCGATGCTTTTTAAGTACTATTTCTTCAAAAAAGCCAAACTTCAAAGTGCTATGAGTAAGTGCCAACATTACGGTTTACACCCGATAGAGCAGTGATTCTCAAACGGGGGTACGCGTACCCCTGGGGGAACTTGAAGGTACTCCAGGGAGTACTTGAGATTTTTTTTAAATATATTTAAAATTAGCATCCATTAAAAAATCCTTGAATAATTGTTATTTAACAAATATTCAATAAAATATAAGTGTAAGTTCATGAACAAAATTTTATATTCAGTAGGCTTTTCAATTTAATTATCCTAAAAAAACAGAGTCTCCCCCATACCGATGGTTTGACCCAACCTGGCACACGCCACCTGTCATCACCTGTCATCACCTGCCTTGAAAACTTCAACAATGGAGTCGAGTTGAAGTGCAGCAGCAATGCTGTTGAAACAAGGAGGGACAAGCGCCAAAGAAGGCGAAACCAGAGCAGAGAGCCTTACCTAAACAACACCGTGAGAGCTTGTGCCTTTTCGGAGGGGCACTAAAACGTAAAAGTTTTCCGTTGTGAAGTTAATGATTCATAACTTTAGGTTACTTTCGTAACCCGGTTCTCTGAGTAGCATGAGTGAGATGTCTCACTATGGGATACGCCCCTCACGCGTATTCACAGAAGCACTTATTCCAATTCGCCAGCCCTGATAGGCTGGCAGTCGTGACGTCCGCGTCAAGGTGCCGCACCTTAAATACGGTGGACGCGGCGTCACACGTCATTCAAAACAAGCACACCTCTTCTCGCTTCACCCCAGTAGCAAGAAGGGCGGTCTGGTGAGACATCTCACTCATGCTACTCAGAGAACCGGGGTTACGAAAGTAACCTAAAGTTCTCTTTCTTAGCATTCGTTTCGATGTCTCACTATGGGATATGGAGACTCCCGTATTGCCAGACAAGCTTATCTCGGTGACTGACCGCCAGCCCCCCCCTCACTTAAAAGTGAGATCCACATTGGAGCCCACGCTCAAGACAGTGTGGGTCAGGCCAGGGGATGTGACATCCAACCTGTAGTAATTCGCAAATGTGAGGGGAGAAGACCAGCAAGCTGCAGCGCAGATGTCTTGGATAGAGACTCCATTGAACAGGGCCCAAGAGGTCGCGAGACCTCTAGTAGAATGTGCCCGTAAACCAGTCGGAACCTGAAGGCCTGAGCTGGAGTAGGCCAATACAATGGCATCCACTATCCAGTGAGAGAGTCTTTGTTTGGTGACAGGTTTGCCCCAGTGGGGCTTAGCCCAGGACACAAACAACTGATCTCCTTTTCTAAAGCTCCTTGTCCTTTCCACATATGTGTGTAAGGCACGGACAGGGCACAGCATGTGTAACCGCTGCTGCTCTGCAGAACCATAGGGAGGTGGCTGAAAAGCTGACAGTTCCACTGGGGAGCATGGTTTAACAACCTTTGGAACAAATGCAGGATTCGGTCTCAGCGTCACCCCAAGGTTCCCTGGGGTGAACCGCATACATGCTGGATGTACAGATAAAGCGTGAATATCACTTACACGTTTAGCTGTAGCCAAAGCCAATAACAGAGCCACCTTCAAGGATAACGTTTTCATGTCCACGTTATCCAATGGTTCAAAAGGATGACTAGAGAGGGCTCCAAGCACCACTGCTAGATCCCATGATGGTGACATAGTCTTAGAGATGGACAGCAACCTCTGTGCACCCTTCATAAAATGACAAACCAGGGGGTGTTGGCCCACTGGTTTTCCATCAAATCCAACATGGCAAGCAGAAATAGCTGCCAAGTAAACTTTGACAGTAGAAAATGCCCTTTTTTGATCAATCAAGTCCTGCAGGAAGGACAGGACTGTACCAACTGGACATTGAAAAGGGATTTCCTGTGCCTTAGCACACCAATCCTCAAACAACCTCCACTTACAGTCATAAAGAGACCTAGTGGATGATGCTCTGGCATTCTGAATTGTGTTAACAATATTCTGTGATAATCCAGTCAGGCTCAGATTAAACCACTCACGGGCCAAGCCCACAGGGCGAGGCGCTCCGGATGAGGGTGAAATATCTGTCCGCGCGCCTGGGAGGGCAGGTCCCTGCGCAGCGGGAGAGGCCATGGGTGACCGTGGAGGAGCTGTCTCACCTCCGCCAGCCAGTGCATGGACGGCCAGTGAGGAGCGATCAAAATTAGTGACAGACGATTCTCCCGCACCCTGAGCAGTGTCGGGGGAATCAGAGCCAGAGGTGGAAAAGCGTAAAGCGGGACGCGCGGCCACTTGTGAGCGAACGCATCCAACCCCAGCGGTGCGCTCTGGTCGTGCAGGGAGAAGAACAGTGGGCACTGTGTGTTCCCGCTCGACGCAAACAGATCCACTGTTGCGCGGCCGAAATGTGACCAAATCTGAGCTACTACAGCCGGGTGAAGTTTCCACTCCGCGTAGAGAGGATTTCCCCTGGACAAAAGGCCCGCACCCACATTTTGAATTCCGGGAACATGGGTCGCCCTCACTGAGAGGAGACGCTCCTCGCCCCACAATATCAGTTTGCGTGCAAGAGTGTGTAACTGTAGAGAACGTAGACTCCCCTGACGATTGATATACGCCACCGTGGTCGTATTGTCCGTCCTCACTAACACATGATGTCCCCGGAGGAACGGCAGAAAATGTTTCAGCGTCAGAAACACTGCCATCAACTACAGATAATTTATATGGGCATGTTTGAGATCCGTGCTCCACATCCCATTCGCGGATCTGCCCTCGAACACACCGCCCCAGCCTGACAGGCTGGTGTCCGTTGTGATCACTTTTCTGGCAGATATTGCGCCCATGCTCACTCCCGCTGTCAACATAGACGGGCGTTGCCATGGTAGCAGTGCGAGGATGCAGGACGCGCAAGCCGTTACACTGCGGCGTCTGTGGCACACAGGATCCAGTCTGAGAGAAGCCACCCAGCGCTAAAAATCTCTCATGTACAGCCTGCCCAGCCTCACCACCAATATTGTTGAGGCCATCAGTCCCAATAACCTGAGGCACAGTCCGTACGTGACCCGACGTGTTATGGCAAAACGAGAAAGAGTGGACCTGAAAGTGTGCACTCTCTCGGCTGAAAGGCGAGCCGTGTAGGTCAGTGAATTTAACGTGAGACCCAGAAAGGCAATTTCCTGTCTCGGCGTTAACACACTCTTTTCCCTGTTCACCACAAAACCGAGATCGGCCAGGTGAGTCAGTACAATGCTCTTGCTCTGAGCGCGCCAGCAACAGCCAGTCGTCCAGATAAGTGGCCATGCGTATAACCCGCTCCCTGAGGGGAGCTATAGCGGCGTCGACACATTTCACAAACAACCTCGGGCTCAGTGACAGGCCAAATGGGAGTACCAGGTACTCGTACACTGTGTCCTGAAAAGCGAACCTCAGATATTTCCTGTGCGGAGGATAAATGGGAATGTGAAAATACGCGTCTTTCAGATCGATTGATGTGAACCATTCCCCCGGTCGGATCAAACATATTAGCGTTGAGTGTGTCAGCATGCGAAACTTGTATCTCCTGAGATACGAGTTCAAAATGCGAAGGTCTCTTCGCCTCTTTACTGGGACGCACGAACTGAGCTCTGGGCCCACGCGTCGCCGAGAGGGATGGGTGGCACTTGGTAATTTCTCCCCGGACACACGGGATAGCTGGGCTGCCAGTGAACAGGGAACACGTGGCAGCTCCTCTCGCAGTGGGGTTGACCGCTAAGTCGCCTTCTTCTTCCGCCTGGCCTGTCGACGGGCCCGGTTGAGCAGCCTGAGTTGACGGGGAATAGAAGGGCTTTCTCGGCCAAGCGGGCTTCGTTTCCGGGGGGCCGTTGGTGTTCGCACCCGGTTGAGCCCTGGGGCGCTTCGGGATGCGGAAAGCAGGAGCGGCACTCCTAGAGGCAACATGAGCGAAAGTCTGCCGGGGGGGCGGAGGCGCCGCGGGCAGGTGTTTTCCTCGGAAGGCAGAGCTGTAGCGCCTCATCCTCCTTTTTCTTCACCTCACAGCGCTTTTGCATTGAGGCGAGGGCAGAGCCGAAGACACCCTCGGGGACAATAGGCATGTCCAGGATGTCCTCCTTTTCTCTATCGGACAGATTGGTCGGATTCAGCCATCTCGTCCTCTCTTGTAACACCAACATCGACATGCACTTCCCTGCCGCCTGTACAGCGCATCGCTGTACGCTTAGGCAGATATCCGCGATTGTGGTGATCTCGTCCCACGGGGAACTTTCGGGCATGTCGGCTATGTCGTCAAAAAGCTCCGCTTGGTAAGCTGACAACATTGAGGTGACATTGAGAGCCCTCACCGTCAAAGCCGCTGCTTTATAAGCTCGCTCAGCCATTGGCAGATTGGAAGCGATCGGCTTTCGTGGGAAGTGTGGGAGCCCTGGACGAGGCAGCTGACAGCCATGGATGAAGGTGTGCTGCCACCAGGGGCTCCATGGGAGGCATGCAGGCCATGGCATGCTTATCCATTCCCTCAATATCCAAGGAAGACGCACCTTGAATGGTGGTTTTGCTGGAGTAAGGGTTCTGTTTCCATGAGGCGGTAACTTCCTCCAGGAGTTCCGTGAACACCGGGAGTAGTTGTCTCGCAGCCCTCTTTGCTTGGGGTAATTTCTTCCCCTCGTAGCGGGACCTTGGGGCCTCCACCACGACCGCGGGCCATGGAATCTTCAGTCTCTCCGCGGCGCGTTTACACACATCGTGCATATCGCCACTGGGCTGGGGCGTAATTGTCCCAACCGAGCCCTTTGCAGGGCTTGGAGAGCTGAGAGCCTGTGAAGGTGGGACAAAGCAGGATTCATAATCCTCGTCGTCACCGTCCGACACCAGACAATCCCCGCCGTCGGACTCATCCTCCTCCTCATAATCCAACATGAGGGGTGGCTCCGTTAGCGGGTCAAGCAAATCCAGCGTGGAGCCCCAGCGACGAATCTCTGATTCGGGAGCGTCCTCTTCGTCCACACCGGGTTGGGGTTCCTCGGTAGTGGCACTGGAAAGGATCGGGTCCCTCTCAGAGACGCTAGCTTGGCGTGCTAGTCGTCGGCGGAGACTCTTCGCTGTGAAGCGTGCGCAGTCGGCGCACGAGCTCGCGTTGCTGACAGCAGCGCGGGCATGTTCCAGCCCGAGACACGCGGAGCAGACCTGGTGAGTGTCCATGCTCGATATTTTACTTCCACAGGTGCACAGGCGATGGGCATCGCCTGGTTGCGAGGTGGAAGGAAGCTTTGCAGCTTGATCTATTTAGCTTGGTGTGCTAAAGGGGAGCGAATTATCTGGAGTGATAGTCGCTGTTAGCTAGCTCCGGTGACAGGCAGTGTGGTGACCGCACGCTCCCGGTGCCGTTTAGCTATTAAAATAGAAGCAACTACCTATGGTGAAGGCAGTCGTATCGGCGTTTATTCCACTAGCGTCCGGCGATGGAGGTGTTAGCTCCGGTCTGTGGACAGCAGCTAGTTAGCATCAACGCCGATTAGAAAATTGCTTGTTCGTGAAGCGAGAAGAGGTGTTTGAATGACGTGTGACGCCGCGTCCACCGTATTTAAGGTGCGGCACCTTGACGCGGACGTCGCGACTGCCAGCCTATCAGGGCTGGCGAATTGGAATAAGTGCTTCTGTGAATACGCGCGAGGGGCGTATCCCATAGTGAGAAATCGAAACGAATGCTAAGAAAGAGAACAAGTCCGCGTCTCTACCGGTACCCTTTCAAAATAAAAGCATGTAATACAAAAGCGGAAATGAAATTGTATGACCTCAAAGCGAGCAAATATTTCACAATAAAATAACAGAAAGACACTTAAACAATATTAACAATAACATAGATTGGGTTATTTACACTGTTAGTTTTTTCTGTGGGGAGAGATTAGCCAACAGTGGCATTAAGCCACCACATCTTCAGCGGTAACTCCAGACAAAACATGAAAGTCATGTTGGTAAGCCACCTGAGTTTTTTAAGAGGAAGCTTTCTGAATTCAGGTCATCTCAAGACACGATGCGAAAAGCCTCCCCAAAGCAAACGGAAACAAGCTACCTGTCAGTATTCTTTTCGATCCTTAAAGAAGATATTTTAAGATGATAAATATTGAATAAATATGTTTTGAGTTAATCTTTTATTTAAAACTAAGTTAATGATTTATTTTTTTGGAAGAAGTGTTTAGCTATAATTAAGTTCATGAGTTCAGTTTGAGAACATATCTTTATTATGATCCCAAAAGAGGTCACTTTAAGTTGATAATTATTTTGATGTGCACAAATCTTTATTTATATTGAGATAATAATAAAAGTCTTTAGTTATTTTTATATCTTTTTATTTCTAAATAGTTTAAGAGAGACCACTACAAATGAGCAATGTTATGGAAATTGATGGAGTTTTAAATTTGAATGTGTCTAGTTACAAGGCTTAATAAATCACATTACATCTTTCTTTCAACCAAAAATGCTTTGCGCTGGTTAGGGGGTACTCTGCAGAATTTTTTCTTCGAAGGAGGTACGTCACTGAAAAAAGGTTGAGAACCACTGCGATAGAGCGATCATGGACACAGTGATCAACCATTTATACGGATCAAAAGGCTTGGGACAGAATCTTTAATTTGGCAAAGGCTGTATAATTAGTCCGCCTACAGTGTTAATTTCGGGTCGATAGTGATAAATATGGGCAATTTTTTCCCAATTTGGCACCAATTTCAAGGAAATTGCATTGAAATGCACGTTAAAAACACATTACTAGACAAGAAGAAAAGAAATCACATCATACAAAGAGGTTGTGAATGTTTAGTGCTAGCGGTCAGAGGATATTAATTTAAGTGCTAACCAGTTAGCCAGAGAACCTGCAGCTACTTTCATTTTCAACGTAAAAAACATTTCCTCGAGACACAAACCATCACAAAAGTATGTTTAACTATGTCTAATTTAGAGAGTTATTGTTTTTTCTTTCCTCAGTCACAAACTAAATTTAAAAGATGGGAGCTGAAAAAACTATTCTTTCTTTAAGATATGTGAAACATACTGAAACTGCAACATGGGATATTGAGGAGGGAAAATACGTCAAGCTTGTTCTGTTTGACCATCATAGAAGCCCATTTCTTCTGAAGACTCAGAAACATGCACCTGGGAAGCAAGGAGAAATTACTTAAGGGTGTGCTGGGAAACAGCTCAGCAGTTGGAAGAAATGAATTACTCCCCAAAAACCTTGTCACTTTTGCTCCCTCGATGTGAAATTTCTTATTAGTTCTCCATTTCTTTGCCACCCTGCAAGGCTGCGCTCTCAAAGTATCAAGTTGGTTGCCATTACTCTGCTTGCATTACTTTATTTACAGTGAATGGAAATTTCTTGTAATAAATTTCAATCAAGGTGGAAAGAACATAGGGGAGTTTTAGAGAAGTAGCCATTTGTTGGCTCAAGGGAAAGCCAGGACAGCGGTTAGAGGTTATTAACTGGAATACAGCAGTGTTGTGGGACAGTATGCTAAGTCACTTGCATATGTCACGAGTACTCACAGCCAACAGCGATGCTTTGGGAAGCCTCCAGTTTCTCGTTGTCAGTCAGGGTGCATTTGTATTCCCCTGTAGCCTCTCTGTTGATGGCAGCCAAAGAGTAGTTGTCCGAATTTTCCACGCGTATTTTCTTGCCCTGGTTGAGCGATAAGAGAATGGGGAGCATTGAGAAGAGAGAGGTAACATTAGCTTCTGTCATTTCTAATAGAATATCAGGAAATTATAAAAAAAAAAGCAAGATAGAAGCAGGGATGAATACAGGAGCCATTTCTTAGAGAAAGAACGCAATATAGAGGTCCAATTAATGACTTGAAATATTGTTTTTAGCAATAACTGAAAGTCTCAGCTCTTGAATTTTCAACATCATCATTAAGTTTAAGTTTTCAAGCCAACTTCAAAGGCAGATCATATTTGTGGTGATGCATGGTGACAATGTGGGGTTGCTGAAATGCTGAGTACTCATCTGAGGTTTGAACTGACCTTGATGTGGAAAAAGAAGGAGCTGGGTGGAGGGTTGCCGTCAGCGTGACACTTCAGCGTCACATTATCTCCTTCTACAATGGGCTGCTTGGACATAACCAGGAGGCTAACCTTCTCTGATGGATCTGAGAGGTTAAGTGATCAATTGAAGGGGAAAAGGAAGTAGCAGCATGAGTCAATCACAGGCACTTTCTATTGACAAATATGTAATCTTCACACCATTTAAATTCAACTATCAAGCAGTGTTTACTTTATGTTCATTTATTTATCTGTAACGATCAAATAATCTTTCATCATGAGCCATGTGTGTACACTGTCCCGCTTACAAGCTCAACTCACATACATACAAAGGAGTCAGTTATACTAATTACACACGTTGTTTTGTGTATTCAGCACCTACAATTGATTTTAATCCTAAATTAATAATTATTAAACATCTCTCAATCAAACAATTAAGCCACTAACCAAATTAACCAACACAAGATGCCTCCTATTATGGACTGCATTTTATTTCACTCACAGTGAATGGGAATAGGTTCCAGGACCGTCTCCTGATTGGTCTTCTCATGTGTGGACATGCAGGCAAACACTGCGCCAACATCCTGCTTGGTGGCCACATACCGAAGAATGGAGGAGGTGGTGGAAAGGCCTGTGGCTGGATCCAGCTTCGTGCTCGGGGTGATCACAGTGACTGTACAGGCAGAGACAGGGTGATGACGAACATTCACAGACTTCTGAGTTTAAGTGTCATTTTCTTCATTTAATGACAATGTTTCTGTAATAAAATTCTGTAGATCTGAGTTGATCACAAAGACTTGATCGCAATTAAAGTATATTCAAATCTTTGATGAAACGCTGTCTTGCAAAATAAATTCAGTTTTGTTTCCTATTGTCTTCTGCCTATTACTGCTGTCTGTTGTAAGCAATGGTCTCATTGGGAGCTGTGGTCCCTGACAGTCTCGGCTCCTCTCAGTTGTCTGCAGTTCCTGCTGCTAGATCCATATCTATCTGCAGCACTTGGCTTTTTCTGGAATTCAACTTCCTTTTACAAAAATTTGGTTGATAATGTCAATCATCACCCAGAATTGGCAAGACACAGACACAAGCACCGAAAGTTTATTGTGTCTTGTAAAAATGTAAATGGTTTTGTATTAATATAGCACTTTTCTAGTCTTGATGAGCACTCAAAGTGCTTTACAGTACAGTTTTACATTCACACATTCACACACACATTCATATGGTGCATCTATTCGCAGCACTTTGTTATGCTATGGGGGGCCATTCAGGGTTCACCATCTTGCCCAAGGACACTTCGGCATGCAGATGGGTCAGACTGGGGATCGAACTGCCGACCTTCAGGTTGGAGGATGACCACTCTACCCCTCAGCCACAGCCGCCCATCTTCACCCAGATTTGGCAAGACACAGACCCAACAAGCACCGAAAGTTTGTTGTGTCTTGTAAAAATGTGGTGGATGGAGTGGCAGGTAGGGTCAGAGCTACAGATTTATTTAATTAACTTTATTTGTATTGCCACAAATCATAAAATACTTTATCTCAAGGCGCTTAAGATGTAACTGTCAAGAGAAACCCAACAGTTCCCACAGTGAGCAAGCCCTTGACTGTGACTGTGGATAGAGAAAACTCTCTCATTTATTTCAGATGGCAAAGTCAGAAGTGTGCTGTAAAGGGGTGGGTGGACCAGGGAGAGAGAAAGCGAGGCAGCTGTAAAAGCAGGAGAGCTGTTCGTGGTCTGGCCATAGCTAGCAGATGCTGGCATCGCTTATCAAATGCAAATCGTTAAGGGGTTTGGGGTCGATGTCAGTATTTCATTTTACAAAGTGTTGACATGTCTCCTCTGCTCTGTTCTGTGTGTGTTTTACCCCTTCCCACACACAGAGAGCAGAGACAAACTACAGTATGAAAAGAAAGTGCAATAGAGAGGCTTAATCTTTGGTATGTTTCTAGACAATGGTTGAGAACACACTGCGGTTTAAACCTTTTTATTTCCTTCTTCTGTTGGATTTTCCAGTGTTATCATGATAACTTTGTTCTTATTTATTGGAAGTTCAGTAAATCATTGAACTCAAGTCTTGAGTCACTTAGTCTACTTTGCTGTCAGGGGAAATATACATTTGCTGTCTCCTGAAATAACTTTCTTAGCAAGATAATACCTCCCTCTGTATATGGCATGAGGCAATGTTATTTTTTGTTTCTAATATATATATTGTTTACCTTATGTTTTGAACAATATCAGTAAATGTTAACAGTACTGTGATAATAAGGATATCCTTGATAATTTTGAGACTAGAAAAATGTTCCCACTGTTCCAGGTCTACTTGGATAACATGTAAACAACAGTAAATAACAGATTTCCATTTTCTATTGTTTAAGCTATTATCTTGTTTAATAGACAACACTTACTCTTCTGTGACTGCACATAAACACTTGTTTCCCAGAGGAATCTCGGTATGACAGAATCCTGTCTGTGTGAATGTTGGGTAGTTTCTCTGTGTGTCAGCAAGTTATGTTACCTTTCCCATCAGCTTCTAATGGCTGGCCATTCTTTCTCCATGTAATCTTAGCTGCAGGGTGCGCATCTGTCGCAACACATGTTCCCACCTGAGTAAACATAAAAAGGGAAGTAAATGTTAAATGTAAAGGCTGTTTTGTCCATTAATTGAAAATGCTAAGGCCATTGCAAGAGGATGTGATGATGTTTGTTATTTTTAAAAGTATTAATTTATATGATTATATTCTAACAAGACATCACTACAACATTATCCTTGGTTTCAGTGTGGACACAATTTCCCCCTGATGAAAATAAAAAAATGGATAATAATATAAGCACACACCGGCTTCATTGTAAAACCAATGTATTATGTACACATGTATTATGTAATGCCTACTTTTCCAGGAGAGTAGAATGTTGGGTATTTGCCTGTAAAAAGGCAAATACTCATTCAGGAATGAATTACTTTTTGTGTTCAGTAGCACAGTTTCGCCCTGTCTCGTTCCTGTATTTTCAGGATTGAAGGTCAGCAAAGGTAGCAGAGATATGCTGTGTGTGAACCAGATAGGGAGTGAGTCACAAGAACATTCCTTCTCTGATAAAGCCTGGTTTCATATCCTTTACTACAGCCGCATCTCTCAATAAACTTGACTTATTTCAAGAGCAGAATGGTCCTACAGTAGAACCACCATGTATTAGAAGGGGTATTTATTTGTGTAATATAGTTAGTTTATGAGCACAGATGGATTTATATTTAAACACTCCTCAATATAGGTATTAAAGCAACGACATCAGGCCACGGGACCATACACAGCCCACATGACAATTCATAAATACAAAAACAACAGGTCCGTTCATGGTCAAGGTGAACCTTAATGTAAAAAACTTGTGGTGCTGTGTGTCATTGTCACTGTCAATAAAAGAAAGTAGCAGTGGAATGTTGTGCTTTGAATAAACAAACAAATAAGATTTGCATAATTTTTTGGGTGAAGTAACAAACAACTCAATGTGTCTAATTTGTGCATCACTACATAGCATTATTACATCTGTACCCATACGCAAATGCAAGTCAATGAAAACGAGACAGGTCAAGCTTAGTGCTTACTCCACTTAACTATCATTTGGAATTCCACTTGAGCCTCAGGCAGTCCTGCCCTCCACTACCCTCTGTGTAAGTTATAAAACTAAAATCCATCTCCTCCAATCGCTCTTTCTCTCTCACTCTTATTCCCTACAACTCTGCCTGTCTGTCTCTCCTCACAACAAAATGCGCAAAGCTGTTCAGTAGCATCTTAATTGGTGGGAATACCAATACAGGGAGAAGTAATCACTTGATTCATACTAAATGTGTTTATACTGCAGGCGTCGGAAAAATGAACAAAAATATATTAACTTGTGTACTGTTAAACCCCTTATATATATATATATATATATATATATATATATATATATATATATATAAGGGGTTTAACATGTATGTACTCAAACTTCAGAGAATAAAAAAACAGCAACATTAGTAGAGACTTCCTGGCCACGGATCAGGTTTTTAACTATAGGAATCTCAGTAAGTTTTAAATTTGAAGCAAACACATTTTTACATTTTTGTGGTGGTTTTTCATGTTAATGTCCTCAGTTAAAAGCATTTTAATGACAACTCAACTGAGCTCAGTCATCTTACCCAACAGCGTTTCTTTAACTGCAACTCAATCGCAGTAATGGCCCCAACTGGAAAATGATCAGCATAAGTACTGACTCATAACAACTGGGCCATAGAAGGAGGCGTCTGAGTGTCTGTTCAGTAACATGAGAAGTATAAATGATATGAAAGGTCTATTAAGAAAGATTTATATCCACATTAAAGTCACGGTGGCACAGTTTAGCCAGATGAAAACTTTGTCCTGTTTGAGAGTCAAATCCTTCATTTATGAATATGTGTTCACAGCCAGGACGTGTCCTGTTAGTTCTAAGTTTACAACAATCCTTAAAAACTGGTGACAGATTTTTTCACTGGTAGTGTTAATCTATCTATGATCAATGTAATTATATCATCAAATAGCAGAGTGAAGTCTTGATCCACCTTTAAGAAAGAAGTTATCGGGATATACTGTCAAACTTTCAACACATTATAAACAACTATCCATTACAGTCATTTTAGCCAATTTAGGGAAATGAGTTCTTATTATAAAGTCACATTATTCTGTGATGCTACTGATGATTGATTTTGTTTGTATTCTGAATACCAGATGTTTTTTATTCACATACCTTTTACATTGAACTAAAGAAAGTCCAACTATCCTTCAACCTAATGCAACTTCATATGCTGTTGGCTGCACTTCACCTGCAGCAGCATATTTAGTGACATATGCATGTACGTTTAGATGTAGGCTGAGACAGTAGGCACTGAGAGCAGGGCCGGTCTTTCCTACAGGCGACATAGGCGGTTGCCTAGGGCGCCATTCAGAGGGGGGCGCCAAAAACTGCGCAGAGCAAAAAATAAAATAAAATAAAAAAGGCAGAGTTTTTGGCGCCCCCTTCTCTATGTGGTATGGCCAAAAATATTGTATTTAATTACTCTGACAGTAATTTAAGTAGTTTCATTAGAGAAATCAGTAAATGACAGCAGCACTCAGGTGGAACGTTTGGCACGGGACCAGTTGCACCCCGTACTGTCAGATGCAGTCTGGATGAGGAACTGAATGCTCCGTGTCGTTCCTGCTGCCAGGGCCGGTCTTTCCTACAGGCGACATAGGCGGTTGCCTAGGGCGCCATTCAGAGGGGGGCGCCAAAAACTGCGCAGAGCAAAAAATAAAATAAAATAAAAAAGGCAGAGTTTTTGGCGCCCCCTTCTCTATGTGGTATGGCCAAAAATATTGTATTTAATTACTCTGACAGTAATTTAAGTAGTTTCATTAGAGAAATCAGTAAATGACAGCAGCACTCAGGTGGAACGTTTGGCACGGGACCAGTTGCACCCCGTACTGTCAGATGCAGTCTGGATGAGGAACTGAATGCTCCGTGTCGTTCCTGCTGCTGCTTCCATTCTGTATTCTACAGGGTAGTAGTGGGTGAGAGTCTCCTAGGTTAGCTCCTAGAGCCTCGCTTGATCACCACGGGTGTCATTGAGACGTGTTGACTGGTAAAACTTAAAAACTCCGCTGGGCAGTGAGGAGAGACACTCGCGCACTAGGTGGGCGGGGCTACATTCGCCTGTATAGGTGTTTAATTTACCTGCACGTCGTCTTGCAGGCGGGTCGCGATAGTATATTGTTTACTTTACAGTGTGTAGTTCAGCTCCGACACACACAGACTCTGTAATTCATGTATTGTTATTGTGCCTTATAAAGACCAGTTATAAGCTAATGTTCAATAGGTCTATATTGTAAATGTTTATATTTCTTTATGAGTGATGATGTATATTAAGATGTTTGGAGGAAAGAGACACCATAATAATTGAATGTATGTTATATGCACTTAAAAATGCAGTTACACTCAAAGAAATGCTTGTACTTGAAATTGTGTTTAATTTGAATAAGATGCAGTCTGGATGTGGAACTGAATGCTCCGTGTCGTTACTGCTGCTGCATTCATGCTGTATTCTGAAGATATACTTTAATTAGATTAATTTAAAAAAAATTGATCTAACATTAGGTTAAAATGAGACAAAAATTGAGATACTAACCTCCTTGGTGTTGTCAGAACATGCTAGCACATTGAGGCTTATGGTTAGAGTGTGTGTGTCCAAGCAACTTCGACGAAGAAAGAAATTATTTTGTAATAAGTTTTCTTGTGGGGGTGGGGGGGGGGGGGGGGGGGGGGGGGGGCGCCAGGAGTGAAGCTTGCCTAGAGCGCCAAATGTGCTAGGGCCGGCCCTGACTGAGAGGCATAACGAAGTGGCTGGGATAGTATACAGGAACATCTGTGCAAAGTATGGATTGGAGGTACCCAACGGAGAACAACAGAGCTAAGATCCTGCTGGATTCCAGACTGACAAACAGCTGCTAGCTAACCAACTGTGGTGGGAGACAGAAAACATGAACAGAAGAGGGCAGTAGTGATAGAGATATATCCGAGCCGAGCCACATCCTCAATTACAACTGAACATGGTTGATTTTCCCTTAATTAATCAAATATGCCAGACAAATAGGATTGCCATTTTTATTTTGAAAGTTCATTAAAGTATCTAATTACTTTTAAGTAACAGACTGTTTATATTAATACTGGTTTACTGTAATTAAGAAACAGTCTATAACAGTGGTCAGTGCTCCCCAAACTGATTTGACATTCATGCAGTTTACTATCAAATTTGTCTGTGTCTGAATCAACAATCAGCTGGTCTTGTTTAAACTTATACAGAGTTCTTTGTTTTAGTCAGACCTTGGATATAATTATTCTTAACTAACAGGACACATCTCGAAATGTCATGATCTCTCCCTTCCTCCAGCTGCTCTGCACTGTGCTTTTTTTGAGATCATTACTTTCTCATATTCTTACATGAAAGGTGTAAGTTTTCTCAGAGGGGTGATTTCACATATTGTGATATGTTACCAGAAATAATTGTTTTACAAAATAGTTTGAATGATGGCCTAGCAGCCAGAAACAGACTACCATTTTACACAGCATAATATTCGCATAAATATGATGTAAAAAATGAACAGACCTTATCATTCCCTGAGCTGATCTACTCAGTTACATACTGCTGTTGATGCATATTGGCTTACACACCCTGGGTCAACCTAATCCAGACTAAGGCAGTTTAGGTCGTGTCGAAATATTTTACTGGAGGATGGACATTCCTTTGCCAATTACCTTCCCATTATCAATCATAACTAGGCGCACATGATGACCAGTCATGGTACATAAATACGATATGCACTTTCAAAAGTTTAAAATCTTCGATCATCAATCATCGTAAATTTTTTCTCCTGATGTCCTACAATGCCTTGGGCTGCTTGAACTTTGTGAACTATACAACAAGTGAGTTTCCTGTGTGCCCCTGCAGCCCTGGACCATAGAGCTAACTCATGCAACACTCTCAGCTGGTTTTGTGACATGTGGAGCAAACAGAAATCTCTCAGTTCCTTGAATGGAGAAACCTTCACTTTTAGTTCATAAAATTACAGGACCTCATTCTGTTCATAAAAAAACTGCCTATACACACATTTATGTGCTTCAGTCCAGTTCACTACAATGTAAAGACTGCGGTGAATCTTACCGTTGTTGGTTTGTCCCTCTGAAGTACTTTAGCCTTATCAAGAATCTGAACGGATGATGGTTTCTCTGGAAACACAGATGCAGAGAATCATGTTTCAGAAATGCACAGATATGACTTCGGAAGAATCAGTAAAATGTACTTAATATTTCTTCCTTTTCTACATTTATGTCGAAAACGTCTGCCCTTATGTATAGAGCTGACGGGCACAGAGAGAATAAAAAAAGTAACATTTCGATTACATTGTTCAGCAGCTGGTGAGTAGATACTATAGCCAGAGTTAGTGCCTGGCTGCAAATTAATTGGGTTGTTAAATTCAATCTGAAGGATATAATTTCAACCTGTCCACTTTTAACTAACCTACTATACTCTCTGAGGCCTATTGAGCTATTCTCTTCATGTCCTATTTCACGGATGAGCTCACAAAGCCCATTAGCAAGTGATACATGGCTCGTTTTTGGGAGGGAAAATCGGATTCAGAATCATATATCCTACAGCACAGAATGGAACAAAAGCACAAAAAACAGTGGATAACATTGAGTTTTAATTCAAACTAACCTTGTAGTTAACAAAATTTGCCAAAAAATGACACCCTTATATCTTTGAATAATTGCTTGGGATTATTAGTCAAGATAATGGCTTTCTGTTTACATAAAATACTTCATGACACCAAACTTGCTTGTACCGTGGTTATATTCTCAAAATGAATTGTTCTCCATTCAACGGATCAACCAGCATGAGTTCATTTATTTGAAGTGGACTAAATAGTTGCCCTGTAAGACCAATGATCAGTACATAAAATACTGAAAAAATAGGGATGCTGTCCATGTCAATTAATTATTTTTATTATATTTTTATATCAATGAAAATAAAAGGGAAATAAAATAACTTAGAAGAAAAATCCTGGGAATAAACCCTGTAGTGTGCTGTATGAATTGTATACATACTGTGGACAACAACAGGGACAGGGTACTCCAGGATGTTGATGCCTGACACAACCATGCAGGTGAAGGTCTTATCGTCTTTAAGTGTGGCCTCGGTGATGAGCAGGTTGTTCTTTTCATCTATGCTGACCCGCCGGGCATATTCATCTGTTGCCTGAACTGTGCCCGGTTCACTTTGGGACTGTCTGACCAACAGATCGCCAGCAGTGCCATCGTATTTTCCCTAAAACATGAGGTCACAGGGAAGACACAGATGACACAAAGGTCTACTGATTCTGTAAATTCTGAATGACTGTTTCTCATTTCTCAGTTATTTTTACAGTTTACTGAAACAGAGTGACACAATATTACACCTGTCAATCAACAAACCTCCATACTCTGCCTTACAGTGAACAAATATTAATCAAGAGATGAAAAACGATCATGTCTCATCGTTCCCGATCTTAGTGAAAAGTCATCAAACAGTTTGAATTATGAGGATACATATTTACCTTGACCTATCTGTCTATACACTTTTAAATTACACAGTGGGGGCTGTACCTGCAGCCTCACAGCTGCAGTAGAAGTTAGATCAGACTGATCTTTACACTGCTGAGTAAAAGAATTTACCTCAAATGACTGCTGCTGCTTTACAAAGCACTGAATGGTGTATGGCCAAAATACTCCTCCTGCAAATATCTTGGTGTTTTTCTTGACAACTCACTAAATAATATGACCAAAATTAAGTAGATAGTAACTGTAGGCCATTACAACAAAGGTTGCATATTAGAAATCAGCATACATCTTTGGTCAAAGATGTATGCTGATTTCTTATCAGGCAGTCCTAGAAACTCTCATCTGGCACGGTATCACAGCTTGGGTGGATAACCACTTCTGTGCAGTTGAATATCACCGGTACCAGTTGATACATTCGCCATGGAAAATCGTCTGCATTGAAGAGCACTATCCTTGCAGAGGCAGGGTGAGTCAAATCAATGTGGAGAGCTTATTGTATTAATTGATGAAAAAGAAGCCATGTGCAGTGATATAGAGAATTGAGGAAGTGACAGATTAAGATTCATCAAGATGCATTAAATCACATTGATTCACACATCTTTTGTGGTACTATTGTATTAATGTGAAGCACTTTGCCTGTGTGAAATGCTCTAGACTAAAATTGTATTACTTGCAAAACCTGTATATATCTTTAGTTTACCTAATTCTTCAAGAAAAAAAGTGTAACAATTTGACAATGTTGAGGCACACGCAGCAAAGATAAGACTAAGACAAGATCACTTCATATTGTCCCTCTCCTCTTCTTCGATGTCCCAGAACGACTTGGCTTACGAAAGTGTGGATTCAATAAACCTAAACTCTTCACAAAATATATTGACACTCATCAAGTATCTTACTTACATATTTCCACTTGATGAACATTAGATCCTCTGGTAACGCAGCTCCATTGTTGCACGGTATAACAATGGTCTCTCCATACAAAGCAGTCAGTGTATTTGTACCCAACACTGCAAGACAGAAGACATCAGATTGTTACAATAATTTAAAAATATACTGTTCTATTACAAGGGAGCCACAATTTTGACTGCCCTGCTTACTTTAACATTCCAGCTGAGCTTTTTTTTTTTGTCACATAAGATTTTCTCAATTTCATCTGATTAGTAGTCTGCAATCACTTGATCTGGAACCTTTGTTCAGTTGTGAGGGGCAGAAAGAATGGAGGAGTAAAGCTAAATATATGATCCCAGAGTGTCCTCAAATTGAGGGGTATTAAAAAAGTTAATAAAGGTACACCAAGCTACGTTGTCACCTCAAATTTTGCAACATCACATTACAAACACGCCTCTCATTAAGTCTGATGGCAGAGGTGCAAGAGAGTGGGTTCACCACTCTGTGGTCTTATGCAATGCCCTGTCCACAGTATTATCTGACTTACACACATCATGTGTAACTACCTAATTGTTTATTTAAAGTTAAAAGAGCACACTTCAAATAAAATATTTGCAATAATTAAGTGAACTTCCTATTACACCAAAGTATATTGATTTTTAGTATTTCAAGGAAATCATGCACAGAGCTGCTTTCAAATTACTGCAACAGCGTATACTGTTTGCAACAGTAGTTGTGGTTAAATTAAATAGTTCCATTGACTTCGCTGGTAATAAACACGCAGGTCACATGGGAATTCAGCTCACTGACTCTAAATTTATCATCTTTGAACACATAATTAACAGCTACCAAGAAGTAAACAAACTGTCGGAATAAATTCGTGCTGGATGGCTAATTGTGAAACTGCTGCTGGAAGAAAATTCACTGTGAAAAGAACAAAGTGGTGAAAATAAAAAGTAAGGGAAGAATTTAGTTTTAGTGGCTGTTGTTTGATTCCTGCCCAGTTTCCTGGATTACACATTTAATCAAAGGAGAAGCGGAGAAAATTGTAAAAAATATCATAGCTACAAATGATGAATACAAAGGCATGCAACCATTTTATCATCAACTAGTATAACTTGTAAGTATTGCTGGTGAGTGGCAGCAGTCAAAAAAGGATAGAGGCATAATCGTTAAAGCTCCACATCAGAAATAATCTCTGTACATACTAACTCACCTGAAAACACATCACAAGACCATTCACCTACACAGGTGATGTGCTTGCCAGTGTAAACAGGAAGCAGATTGCCTATTTGCATTAGGTTGCATAGATGCAAAGAGGAAAAGGAATGGTTAAAGAAAGAGCAGGGATTTCTTTTCTTGGACCAACAAAGAGATGGAAATGTTACTGACAGTAAAGCATAATTCACACAACATGAGTCTTGGCCCAATTTTTTGCCCATGAGTTTTCGATATTGACAACAAAGGCCCAGATCCAAGCCAAACCGTCTCCTGATCAGCAGTCGCCAACAGGTAGCCAGGACAAGACTTTTACATATTGATTTCATGCAAAGTATTAAGACATTAATTCAGTACTAGCCAAAGTACGAACCACATAAAGTAGGAAGTTAGTGTACATTATTTACATAATTATCAAGAATATAATGTCATTCCCACACAACTGTGAGGTGATGTCCACTGAACCGTTTCACCTCTCCTTATGCTGTGAGCAGAATGACACAAAAGAGAGGAAGAATCATTTGGATTCAATGTGTTACTTCTCGTATGTGTGTCATCATCATAACCAAATGTATTTTGGAGACCAGACATAAAGAGATCCTTCTGGTGAAGATTGTATAATGTGTGACCCCCTGTTGCCAATCATGTATAAACCCCAGCCCTCAATCGGCATAGTGGCGAGTAGATGAGTGAGTTTTCATATCTCCATAACTATCCCTTTAATAGCTGGAAATAGTAGAAGATAAAGCAGAGCAGAACTGCGGATGGCCATCCTTGTTAGGTCTGAAATTATGTTTTCGACTCACTGGTTTGTGTCTTGCATTATGTAATCCTCACCAACTACTTAATACATTTAAGAAATACAATTTACTCAAGCAACAGTAGATTTCAGCAGCTATTTGAACAAGTGACATTCATCATATGTTGTCCGCTAATAAATATGCTGTCTATCTCTAGCACTGATTAATGATTCTGCTGGTCCCATTTTATTTGATCTCACTGTAAATGGAGCTACTGGGAGCAGGTTGTCTTTTACTGCAAGACACTCGCCCACTAACTTACTCACTTACTATTATAATTTCCCCCTCTTTTCTTAATCTCTCCTCTGCTAAAGATTATAAGCACATCAGACGGTTTGCACTCTTTATTCCTGTGTGAGCACTCTGGTTTGCCATCTCTTGGTCTATACAGCAACATTGGTAGAGTTTCCTCTCATATTGGCTGCAAAGCTACTTAGAATTTAAAATATTTGACTGTTTTTCTCCTGCCACACTAGGACACCGCCTTTCACAAACAAAGACCTGAAACCCTGAAGGCAGGAATTTGTTTGCTCTGGAAGCTCTAACACAATTGCGCTTATCTGACTATTATCTAGCAGCTGAACAATGTGTTCCATGGGAGATGAAAACAGGCCTTTGAGAAGTTTCCCCAGCCTACTGTCATCGCTACAAAAGCACATAATCCGCATCTCCAAAATTAGTTCTTTTGAAATGTTTTCATGAACTTTTCGCACTTTTTCAATGAGTTGCAGTGTGTACAAGTGGATTTGTTTTCCTCTCACACCTCCTCGGAGCACTCTCTGTTATCAAAACTTTAAGAAGATGTTGCAGGAAGACAAAAGGAACTGCAGATTTAAGTTATTACTGCACAATGAAAAGCAACAATGTTTTTTGACTGATTTCATGTTTATGAACTTATATGCAGGTGAATAAATATGTCAACATTAGAATACAGTCTCTCTCACGCACATTATTAAGCGAACTCGAGAGACTCTCCGCACCAAGATTTAACAGGGGGATGGATAGGGGCCGTCTGCCCTTTTCTTGGCGCCGTGCTTCGGAAATTAAATGAAATTGTCAATTTGATTTTTTGGAGGAAAATGTATCGTTAAAATAGTCGACAGATAATCAATAAAAAATGGTTGTTAGTGGCAGCCCTACATGACAGCGTACAGATAGCTGTGCAATTTACCAGGAAGTACAGTGGATTGAATGCTTACAATTTAAAGCATCGGTAAACTTGAAGATACATCCATTGTCATCTTCAGTGCTGAAAACATAGAAAACATAAAAATACTGTTGTCTGCTGTTGTACCAATATCTAAAATGTTAGAGGGTAAGCGCTCACTCAGGAGAGGAGTTGATCAACATTTCATTAGCATAACAACCGGTCCACTAGTCACTACTCTGAAGCACAAGTGGGAAAGCTTGACATTGCTGTGATCATGGATATGGGTGAACAGCTCTCCTCTCACAGATAAGTGCAATTTATATGAACGTTGCATTTGTGTTGGCTGGTGTAAAATTACAGAGGCCCAATACACCCAAGGGATGTAAGCAGTTATATTTCCTCTGCCAGAGCAGCCCTTATTGAGAGAGACCATCTTCCTCATACAGGCAGACCACACGATTTTAGCCTAACATTATTAGGCGTTAAGATGAATTAGAAATTCGTTATCAGTTAAAAATGTCAAAGGATGTCTCAAACTATTACAGACCAATGTTAGCACATATAGTGAATGCAAAGATGCAAAAAAGTCAGATATACTCCATTCTCAGGGTCAGCAGACGAAACATTTGCGTCACACATTCCTTTCAGTGAATGTCGGAAAGTTGCTTATTTCTAAACTATGCTCATAAACTAAACTGGCCAATTACTGATCCCATATCAGTCCACTCTGCATGACCCAGGAAGTCGCATGAGCTTGAGTCTGTGAGTGGGCCAGATAGGGATTGTTTCTGCCAGGGTATGATTCTGCCTATCTGCATGAGTCATCAAAAGGGTCTATGCCATGGAAGTGATCAAAGACACACTGGAAGTCAGACGGTAGACTTGCTAAAAATGGCAGCTCGGTTGGGAGAGAACCCCACTGTGTGTTGACACTGTTTGTGTCGCATTATGTAGGTGTGTGGTATGAAGGAGATGTTTACTTCACCCATACGATGTCTATTAACAGAAAACAGACTTCCTCCTGACAGACTTCCTCTTGACCGATTCTGTCATAAGACGTTGATGGATTCGAATGTGGACTATTAAGAATTTGTGTAATGCTATATTTTCTCCTTCATTGTTGTTCAATTTATATAATCTAGGCCATAAGAGAAGATGTTCGACAAAGGACATTTAAACAAGTCAAACAGGAGGTTCAAGGAAGAAGATAAAAAGTCACCTAAATGGGTGATCTTGTGGTTTCCATGTTCCACACAGCTGATTACAAAACATAAATAATGGCTCTGTGTGAATAATGTTGGGCCCTTAACCCCATCAACACAGTGGGGAAAATAAGCTGCTGGCCCTTCCACCAATCACACATAATGGCCGGCACCTGGTAGAGATGCAGCCATGCAGCTCTCCTCGACATAAATTAAAATGAAAGCTGTAATCTTATTTCGGGAGATGTAATTGAAAACAAGCCAGTGTGCCAGGGCCAGGAAGTGGAATTTAGCAGATGGCAATTAGCTCCAGCATGATCCGTGGATCAGATGAAGGCAAAGCTCCAGCACATTAGTGGGGAGACGTGTTGATCCCACAGCTAACATTTGAACTTCAGCTTTTCTGCCAAATGTACGTTACAACTCTGAATGGAGATTGCCACCACATTGAATGAAAACACCATTGATCTTGGCTGCAATGATGATTGTGAAATTACTGAATATACCAGAAAACTTTTACTCAAACTTTTTTTGCAGTTTTTCATTATGGACAGTCTTTCTTTTCCCAAAAGTCTCTTTGATATTTCCCTCTGAGGGATGCTGGGTTGAAACCTGAGGGGTTTGGATAACTCTTTAAGGTTAATGATGGATACAATCTCAGCACTTAAAGAGGGCAATCCTTTACCATCTGCAGAGTCACTTTCACTAGTGTAAAACTACAACTCTGAATTACTCTGGAGGCCTACAGCCAAGCCGTAGGGTCACTGACAATGGTGGATTTGCCTGGTCACACTTCACAGATAATTTGTCAACAGCTCGAACAGCGATCAAGAGTCCATATGTACGTCAATGCTTATCTCAATATCTGCCATCTGCATCGATCTGAGGTAAAGCTTAAGAGAAGTCTGGTTGTCTGATCCAGTGTCAACATTTCAAATCTTTATTTTTCTAATGCCTTACATGATAAACCAAAAGGTCAATTCTGATTGGCAGGCAGATGGGCATTGTTTTTTGTGAAGGCTAGTTTGTCACTATAATATAGATTACAACATTTTGGGGGGGAAGTGATTATGTAACTGTAAGTAAATAGCCACTACAAAGTGCCAATTCAGAGGAATGATTGAGTATTATGTTTCTTTCTACATTCAGAAATAATAAAAATCAGCCAACACATTATATTCTTTATTTGTTAACAAATTGTTAATTTTGGTTTTCTCGCAAACACATCAATACACACTGAGTTTAATGTCAGGGAAACATTTAGTATTTAGTATTTGTTGGTGCTGTAAAAATAAAGAATTTCATGTGCAGTAACATATTTGAGGTTTGAAAACAAATCCTGTTTATTGAAATAGCAGAAGAATAACTTTCATGGTGGACTAGACTCTTTGATCCGTTTCTGAGTGGGAGCTGTAAAACCACTGGCATGAAACCTGTCCCAGTCGCCACACACAGAGCTTCAAAATCCAGTCAGGCTAATCACAGCTTTTGTTACGGTACAAAAATGCGTGCAGGAGGTCTGAACACAAATGAAGGAGCCTTAGATGTTCCTGGATGCTGTAAAAACCATTAAATCCTCTGCAGCTGAAAATATTTTGGCTGAGAGTTCTCATGTGGAGAACCTCAAGTCTGGGAACTGGACTGGAGGTTCCCAGACTTGAGGTTCTCCACATATATATATATATATATATATATATAAAAGCATTATTATATATATATATATATATATATAATGCTTTTTTCATTAAATTTACAGAAATGTGTTAAGACAAGGTACAACATGTAAGCACATCTCTTTTCCGTTCTTTGTGGAACTTAAAAGATACGACAGCAGAGGTGGGGTGCAACCTTTGTTCTGACACTAAATATATAAATAATTAAATAATTAATATTTAAAATTAGCAGAGCACAGTATATGCTGAATTTTAGGAGCTATCTGTAGGCTAGGGTCAGTAAGGTTTGTTCAGTGGCCAAAGAACCCCCACCCCCTACAACCCTTACTCATGCATCTGTCCTCTGCCATTACTTGTCTCACATCGTCTTCTCTGTTTACGCACACTGAGTTCACTGCATTCCAGCACAGGCTATAAATGTGGAGCTTGCTCACTGGTTTAGACATGTTTCACCTGTAAAAACTGAGACCTAAAGCTTTTAAACACCATCACTGCATACCAACTTGTATACTAAATGAAAAATGAAAGCAAACAGATCCTTTTTGATATGGTGTTGGCAGTGGAATATTTAGCATAATAAAGCTTGTGTTGACTTAGCAGCTTAACAAAAGGGAACGCAGTACAGTTCTCAACTGTACTGTGTTTACCTTTGCATTGTTCCAATCGGTCTTACTGCTGCCACTACAGAGAAACCGTGGTTTCTTTAAGCAAGACAGCTCAGGTTTTATGGCATGCAGCACATGACAAAAGAACTGTTAACAGTCAGAAATCATTGTTAGCTGGACCCTAAGAAACATGGCTGGTGACTTATTGTGTCGTGGTCAGAACAAGTCTAGCTTGTCCCAGTGGATTCCTCTGGCTCTGACAGTTTAAATTGCTACCTATGGCCCCCAGCAAGCTTATTTAGGGCAGACATCTGCTTTGTCTTCCTCATACACATATGCACACATGCATGTATGAAGCTGTGCTAGCACTGTCATATTTAAGATGTATTCATGCAGCCACTAGCTGCTCTTTGTTAGATCAGTCACACCCCTCCCAAATGCAGTAGTGTTAAGATTTTAACCCGTAATGGACCTACAGAGGGACTCCGTCTCATGCTGAAGATAGTTTTACGTTTGCCCAAAAATTTCGCTCAGAATGGGTCAAGCAACACTTAAACAGACCCAACAGATGTTGAATGTGCATGCACAGTATACTGTATGTTCCTTTTTTAACACAGAATTTCTGTTTTAGAGAGTGTAATCATGTATATGTACCTTGAAAGAACAGTGATTTTCTTCCAGTCATTCAGTCAAGCTGCAATTGAAGCAGGCTCTCACAGATGATTTGACTTCTTCCAGTCAGGAAAAAAAAATGAAACTAAATGATCTGTTAATGTTATTTTTATGGTGCATAGCTGTATGTGTGAGCACTGTAAAACATAAACACACATTTCTTTTGATCTGTTTGGTTAAAGGCGAGTCTTGCGGAAAGCCAGAGTCCGTATGCAGAGTATATTGTATTCAAGGGAAGCTGTCTGACTGCATCAAGGTGCATCCATCAATTCACATTTTGAGTTGTGTACTGACTTTACACACCTTAATATACCTCAGGGTACCATACCAATCTTAGACACATTTATAACGGCAAAATTACACTATTATAAGTTCTTTATGTTGACTTGTAATTTAACTAAAGCTAAAGCTTTTCTGGTGTTTTTGGTATAACTACACTATTTCATTGTATAAAAGTAGTCCTATGTACTTAAATAAATACCTGTACTACATTATGACGCCATGCATTTTCAGCTTCTGCAAGTATTTCACAATAAAACACTTTTTTGCTTTTATTTTGAAAGAGTAGCCTACAAGAAGTGTATTCAACAGAATAACTTTTTATATGTACTGAAAGATAATTTTCTCTCTGTTCAGCTGTGAACTGTGTTCAGAACGTAGGAAAATAAACGATTGTATGCTATGCTAACAATCTGTTAACAAAGACGCGGAAATAAAAGCAAGCTTTTCTGCAGCAAGTGTTCTCCAGACCCGATAGTTTAAACACAAACTGTATATTTCCTGTGTAAGCAACGCTCTGCTCTAAAGTAGGGATGCACCGAATAGAGAATTTGTGGCCGAAGCCGAAGCCGAATAATAATCAAACGCTTGGCCGAATACCGAATACCGAATACCGAATGTGGTTGTTAAGTTTTTCATTATTTTTTTTTTTTAATTTGCAAAAATAAAATACATAGACATGATTTTCAAAGAAAGTAAATGTTTATTTAACATTTCTGACATGTTGTGCAAAAGTTGGCACAAGTCTACTAAGTAACAGTAGGCTATAATGTAAACAATAATGTAAAGGCTGAGGTAAATAGCAAGTGTGCTTGTAACATCAAACACTTACAGGTACATGCAGTCGTGCAGTCACTCACGACTGCATGCACTTTTGATGGGTCGATATGCCAAGTTTGAAACATCCTGGCAAATGCATCAGAGATGGCTACTGCCGTGTGTGATCCTCTGAACTCCTGTGAGTGAAGCACTATATTTTGTAACTTGAAATCTGCATCGACCCACTGTGCTGTTAAGCTCAGCATGCTGGTGGGGCTGACATCCGAGCTCCATATGTCTGTCGTGAAGCTGAGGTTAACATCTTTATCTTTAGCCAATAGCTCGTGGACGCGAGTTGCAACGCTCACGTACATCTCAGGTAAGCACACGTCCGAGAAATACCGCCCGCTCGGTATCGTGTAACGGGGCTCAATGTGCTCCACAAGTCTCCGAAAGCCGATGTCCTCCACAACACTAAACGGTTGATCATCCAAAGCATTAAACTCCATTACCTTCTACGTGATTGTGTTAACTTTGGCATTGTCCTTTGCGAACTTTTTTGTCTTTTCAAAGACCGCGGCCACGGACGGAGTGTGGGTGCTGCTCGGAGCTTTCCTCTTTGATGCTACTGCAGCCGTCGCTCGCTCAAACTGAGCATGCTGCTCGGGGTGTTTGGCTTTAAGGTGGTTAATTAAGGCAGTAGTGCCAAAGGTCTTTGCGGACGACCCCCCTCTAGATATTTCGGCTAAACACTGCTTGCAAACTGCAATTCTTGTGTCGCTCTCCGACACTTTAAAACATGACCACACCGCGGACATCTTTGTTTACGTTTATCGCGTCACTAGACGCTGTTTGCTTGCGTCATTGAAACGCGCCGCTAATATTCGGCCTTGTTTTTCACTCATTTTACCGGATACCGAATGTGGCCGAATGTGGCCTTTTTTGCAATATTCGGCCGAATATATTCGGTGGCCGAATGTTCGGTGCATCCCTACTCTAAAGCCATAAAGGCCAACCTGCAGAGCCTCCCTTTCAACGTACGTTATTTTCTCTCTCATTGCAGCAGCTTTCACATGTACATCTATAACAACACTTTATGGTATTAAAGGTAAAATGTATGACCTAACCGGTAGCTGTGGTAGAGGGGTTGACCGGTCGTTTTTGTAGATAATCAATGTTTTGTGTGTGTGTGTGTGTGTTTGTGTCTGTGACTGCTTGTCACATTTTCAGAGTTTAAATACATGTCCCATAAACTCTTCGGCGAATCAAACAAATACAAAGTACTGTAACTACTAAACTGTAGTACTCTTCAGGTTCTAAAAAAACGGTGATGAGTGTATTTGTTTATTGGTAAAGTATATCGTAAGTTTAAAGTGAGTGCAGGTCAGCAGGAGTTTGTGGGGAGGAGACTCAGACACGATACAAACCAACCGCTGCTTCTGCTCTGATCCTGAAGCAGTGATGCTAATCATTAGCTATCAGAACTATCAATGGATTTCCTTGGGCAAGATATTGAATCCCTGACAGCTGTGCCCTTCTCATAGAAAAAGTGCTACCCATAGATACACTGTCTGTGTGAGATGGTGGCAATAAACTTTACTGTTAAATTACCTTGAGTGGTCATCAAGCGCTATAAATCGCCTATACACCTACCCCTTTTCTAACTTTCTAATGATAACAAAATAAACATTTTCCCAGAGGGTTTAGCTCAAACACCCCATCAACACAAGCAGTTTATTTAGAAGTTGCATGAACTTTATCTGGGCGCATTATATTATTGCTCACCACCTGCACTTTCTATGAAAGATTTCCCCAATACTGCAGGTGTTACAGAACAGCCCTAGCCCGTTTAAAGTCTGAATGCTTTGATCAAACTGTAATCCCTAGCCTGGCAGCCTGAGAACGTAACATTTGGGAACAAATTGACTGACAGTTGATAATCCTCTGTATATGGCATGTCCTCACTCCCCTATATACAGTATCAAAAGTACTACACAAGAATAAGTCTTTTCTTTGGTATAAGATTTAGATGCAACCGGACAGCCAGTCAATAAGGGGAAAAGGGAGTGATAAGGCAACGCTCTTTGTTTGCTTTCGCCTTCAGTGCTGAAAAGTGCTCCTGACTCACATTCGCACACACACTGCTGAGTCCCCTGGGCCTGCCTAAATTACATTATCTTGGCACAAATGTCAGGGTATGAATACATGCATACACACTTCTTTTTTCAGACCATTTGGTGGTTATAAAACAGAATATTAGCAGAGCAGCAACTTGAAAATATCTCAGAAGCAAAAGCTACCTATGTCACTTTAATCGGACATGTCTCATCCATTGTTTATTACTTATTCTATTGTCAAACATAGAACCAGTAAAACAGGTTATAGAGCAACTTCATTATTAATTCAACTGTATTTAAACCTTTTGTTTTATATGAGCACAGAGAGTAGGAGAAAGTTGTACAGACATAGGGCTAAAACCAGCTGACACTAGGTAGAATGTAAATAGGACAAGATGACATCATGAAGACGAAAATGAAGTTATTCCAATATTTTGTGACTTTTCAAATTAAAAGTTAATTTACACTGCCCAGCCATATATTAGGTTTGACCTACTGTCTTGTTTAGCCCTAGGTCATAATTATTGTGTTACATGTAACAGCCGAGGTTGGTTTGGTATCTGTGTCAGGGGCATGAATAGAAATTCAAGGAAGGCTATGGCCATGACTTTAAGCTACATTCAGGCAGAGTAGGGGCCAACAAAATAACCTACAAATAAACATGGCCCAACATACAAGGATTGTAAGTAATACAGCAACAACAGGGCTGGAGGCCATGAATGGTTCGCATTTGCATTCCTCCATTCCCCCCATTCCCACCATCACCTGCCACTTCCAAAAAAAACTCTAGCTGCTCCCAAACTAAACAAAACATAGGATACCTTGGAATAGAATGTTTTACAGCTAAACTTGAAAATCGACATATTTGAATATAAATAAATGGACTGCATCAAGTCTTTTCTAGTCTTAACAACAGCTCATTGTCACACATTGCATTCTCACTCAGTTTTCAGGGTTCCCTAACCCTAACCCTAGGACACGCTTGAACATGCAGACTGAAGGAGCCTGGGAATGAACCCACACTTCTGATTAGTGGACAAACTCTTCTACAGCCTGCACAACTAGAACATGTTGAATAGAAATATGCTTGGCATGCAGTTTCGGTTCAACTGTTAAAATCCAATGCTCTTTGCTGACTTACTTGGTAAAGGCCAGATGTTAAAAGGAACAACATAACTTCTAAATAAGCCATGCAACCTTGTTCCCTTTGAGAGTAAAGCCAGACACAGAGTACTTAAGAATTCAGATTGCAGTGTGTATTCACCCTTTTAAACCTGTTATTTATTGTTATTTCATGACAGCATATTTCATAAGATATATCTATTTCTATATTCTAATTCAAATGTACTTGGCAATATGATGAAACCTTACTATTGATGCTAATCATTTAAAAAAAATTACACTTATATATATATTTATAAATGTAGTTAGTAGCTCTTTATAGAAAATGTTATGACTGTTTTGCTGATGTTCTCTGCTGATTGACAATATGTTATGTTGATACAGTACATATAAATATGCAGAATTTCAATCTCAATGTCCCTTGAGGATGCATTTCTAATCCTTAATTGGTTTAATTTCATCCTTGAAATAAATTATTTTAAGAATAATGATTTGAGATTTACATGAATATGATCGCTACTGCTGTCTTATCATATTTGATACAGTTTCAACACAATATTACATAGCAGTACATAATTTTTTGTAATAATGCTGCTTCAATTCAGCACATATTCGTCACTGAATAATTGTACAAATAGATGGTATTATCTTACAATTCCTTCCTCAAATGTCTCAAAGTAGTAAGTGACATGAGCCACAAGATTGAGGCAGCTATGTTAAGTTCGCTCAATAAGTGCACACATATCAGGAAAGGATGAAAAATGGCGTTTTCCCAGTCTTGGTTTCTCTCTCTGTCTCTATGCCAGTACAAATAGATAGAGTAGGTCATGAAGGTCAAACAAACTATTCCTAACCCCTCTGAAGTGCCACTGATTGCAGGGGGTGAGTGCTGGTGATGGGGGTTAAGTTGGGGGTAGAAGGTGGAGGGATGACTCGTTCTTACAGCTGCTTTTGTCATTACTATCTTTATGAAACCTACCTTTATGAAAAAAGGGTCCTTATTATTCAGAAGAATCTGCAGAGGAATGCAGACTATAGAGGTCTGAGGGAGTCAGTTATTTATAAATAAACCCTGACAGAGAGAATGAGAGATTGTTTAAGGGTTTAGCAAAAGGAAAAACTAATTGAGCCCTGTACAAAATGTTGGAAGGAAGACAATGTCCTCAGCAAATACAAAGAATGGTGTCAAACAGAAACCTTAATTTCTCTACATTTATTGTGGCTGAATATTTATATATTTTTAAATTAGGGGTCAAGTTGAGAATAATTTCTGAGAATGCAATTATTTGGGGGTTTAATATTCAAAAAGCAAGTCACAGTTTTATTATATGAGATGCCAGATCCAGTATTTTCCGTATCTTAAAAAAAAAAATTCTATTGAGTGAAATGACAGACCAAACAAGATAGAATCATTAATAAAATTACAATCTGACAATTACAGGATTTTGATGCAGTTAAAAAACCTCAGTTGTTTTCCCTTTGCCTCTGATAAAGGACCATATGCATATGCTGGTCTACTCCTAAGGTGAAACACATACTTCAAATAAACTTCCTGCTGAGCCGCAACTTGGCCTATGTATGCCCCTGTATGTGGTGCCCTGTAGAGGGAGGTTGAGATGGAAGGCTACAACCCTTGAGAATAGAGGCTAATTCATTCCATGAGGGAAAATGCTCTCTGCTGCTTCAGCAGGCTGCAGGCACCAGCATGTCTGCAGACACTATAATGCTCATCAGCAGAGACGGATGCAAACATTGAGCCTCTTTAATTAGTGCCTTTAATTACTTACTAACCTCATAATTTGCTAAAAAACAACGGGCATTGTGAATATTTGTTTTTCCAAACTCATGAGACAGGCTGAGAGATAAGTAATTAAGAGCGAGCAAGAAATGTTAACCTTCAGCAGATGCCATATTGTTAAGTAAATTATGTTAGTGGCGACACTCTCCCGTTCAGGAGAGTGATGACAAATGCCTACTAAGCAGGAGGCCCATTACCAGAGACAGAGTCGACTAGTGGCTACTCTCCATGGTTATCAGGGTGGATATTAATGGACACAGCTTATCAAGTGATGCTCTCCAGCAAATGGTCAAAAACATGCCCCTTAAGCAGCTAAATGCTCAAGCGTTCCTAGCTTGGCTGATATGGAAAAAAGAGACGTTGAACAGAGCAGTGTATGAGTGCTTATCATGAATAGGGCTGTGGATGGTTATCTAAAAAACGAGAAATCCCCCGATCAGAATTCCAGCAGAGTAGACAGGCCTATCTTAGCCTTATCTTAGGACTATGTAAATATAGAGAAGATTAAGATGTTATCTGGAATTAGAGTCAAATGCCGATAAAAACTGATTGTGGGACACAAATCTGAAGCCACTCTTGGTTTGAACATTTAGCTCACCTACAATTGACCGACAAAAAGACAAAAAACACGTCTGTTTTTATTGCTGTTATTTATATAATTTTTAGAACACAGAAGATGATGACAGACGGTTGGTTGAGTTTCCTGGTGCTTAACAGGTCACCTGGAATGAGGGTCAACTCAAAATCTCTTGGCACTGGAATCCCCCTCAGTGTCACTCTGCCTCCATAAACAACACCAAGGAAGCAGTCGTATGCATGTTCACCTGGTTTCAAATGACAAGCTGGAAACAATAGGTGACATCATGCTCGATCCACCTTTTCTCACAACTAGTTTCACCTAAGGGAGTATTTGACTGTGTGCCCTCTTAATGGCAGTAGCCTATTTACAACAATTTTCTACCCTCAAGCCTGAAACATTTAAAATTATAACCATTATGTCAACACACATATATTAGATCATCTTCATTGATCAATTAGTGCACCAGAGCGTTACTTGTTCTATTTTATGACACATGACACATGGAGCTTCTCTTTCCAGCTTCTCCTTCCTCTTCTCCATCCCTATCCCCCTTCCCCGGAATCCTTTTGCTTTATCACCCGTAGATCCAGGGCCTCTGTGGCCGCACCATGGATTGCGGTTTGTGGATCGCGCACCGGGGGTCGCAGTGTTGGATCCAGTGTGGCGGATTCTGAGTCATGTGGGCTGATCGTGGTGCTGGTGGCGAACCCTATGTCGCGTTGGCATTGGGCACGGGCGGTGGACCAGGACCGCGGTGGTGGCTTGTGATGGGTCCTGGTGGGCGGCGGTGGACGGTGACTGAGGACTGGAGTGGCGTCTGGTCTGGATGGTGGATCGTGGTCTGGATGGTTGCTGAGCATGGACTGTGCTTGCAGCGGGACTGCTTGGCATGTCATATTGGGGTTGTCCACCAGGATGTCTACCCTCATCAAATGCTGCTAGAGACTTTGATTATTGATGATGTTCTCCTACACGTGGCATCTATTGCACTTCTGTCCGTCCTGGGAGAGGGATCCCTCACATGTGGCTCTCTCTGAGGTTTCTACGTATTTTTACCCTGTTAAAAGGGTTTTTAGTAGTTTTTCCTTTCTCTTGCTGAGGGTTAAGGACAGAGGATGTCACACCCTGTTAAAGCCCTATGAGATGAATTGTAATTTGTGAATATGGGCTATACAAATACAATTTGATTGATTGATTGATTCATTAAAAAAGCCATAAATAGGGGAGTTTAAAGTGAACAGAAAGAAAAATCATGTGGACTGGAGGAGACAGGGATTGAACCTCAGACCTTCTGATAAGTGGACAAACCCTCCTCTGCTGTAAATGACAGTGGTTCAAGCAGATGTGAATTTAATGATGTTGCTTTTTTGGCTATTACATGGAATAATCTAGTATATAAAAAAGACTAGGTGCCACAGGCATACAGAGTTATCCAATACTCACCGACAGCTGAAAATGGTGGCTTCATGAGTCCTGCATAAATCTGCTATGGATGATCACTTCAGTGCACACACTAAATCATTTCAGATTATTCCTTGACTGACAGAGACAACACAAACTAGTTTTAGAACAGCTTACAGTCAACCTGTGAACTCTGGAGATCCTCTTGAATTTCTCTGAACGTGCTGTATGTGTAATAGCAAATGTTCAAGTGAGAGACTCTGGAGCAGGGGTGTCAAACATACGGCCCGCCGGATACGGCCCACCAGGGGGTCCAATAAATGTTGCATGTTTTAAAGGGTACATATTATGCCCATTTGACCACAGTTGATATGGCTCCTTGGGGTCTTCATGAAATGTCTGTAACATTTTTTGGTCAAGATTCCACAAGGATTATTTAAAACAGCACCCTTTTTACCCTGTCTAAAATAGCCTTCCTCAGATTGACCTGTTTTGAGTGCCCCATTTTCGTTTCCCAAAATGGGGTACGGGGTAGCCCATTTTGTGGTTCAGGCCTAGCTGCCACATTAACGTTTATTGTTTTATTATTAGCCATAGCCGCCCCCCTCTAGCTTAATGATAACTTAAGAGATGGCTAATGTGGCTATCGGTTAATCTCTTATTGTTAAACATGTGCCGCAGGCCAGGTTTTCGACTAAAACTTGCTAAGGTATGTCGGTTTTATGCTGGCGACAACAGCTCATTGTTGAAAACTAGCAATAATGTGTTCTGCTGCTAGTGAGGGGAGGGGCAGTGTCCTGCCTGTCTGCAGCGGTGCTGTTTTAAGCTGTGTGTCAGCTGTAGGAGGCCAAGATGGCACTGCTGGTATCGATAAGGACATACAGAAGGTATGTGTAAACAAGAAGAACGTCTCTTTTCATCTGAGTTATCTACATCATCAAGTGAAGACAAACAGATGTTTAAATGGGTGGTTCTATGTTGACCTAGTGTCAGAATGAGTTCCGCAGTTGACAAAGGTCTGTTGGAATTTACAACACACACACATATGTATATAAAATGATACCATATATATATATATATATATATATATATGCAGTGCATATGTACATGTTTCAGATGTTCTGCACCACCACAAGGCTGCACATTACACATTGAAATTATTTTAACTTCCAACCACATTAAAGGAATAATATGCTGAAAAATTTCAGTTCAGTGCAATGCTCAAATTCACCAGCATTGCAGCTGAAACTATGAGGTCTGACTCTCTGTTGACGGCAAAAATGTTATGGACACTAGAATGAGCACACAGTTGCTTGCGGTAGCACAACAGCAAAAATGTCAAATAGCATGGAAATAGCACTGCAATGAGAACATACACCAAGTTAGAGATTTTTTTATGGTGTTGTGAGAAATGTAGAAGGACATTTTAATTCATTACGAAACTGTCGTAGGACAAATTAGAATATGGCAGCCGCCAGTATAGATAGCTAATGGGAAATACTGACGTAATATCAACCTCTCTCTACCCACGTTTCCTGAATCTGCATTTTCTCCAAAAAAGATAACAAGCCCAACAACATCCTAAGGGGGTAAGGAGCCAAAAAAAAAATTGTATTAGAGAATTGCCACTAACAGCTGTCTAAGACTTTCTAATTGTTAAGTGTAAATTAACTAAGAACCTGGAGGTGGGGTTTAGTTTCTGTTGTACTCTGTTCAGTCTTAAAACTTGTTGGAATTTTGCCCCCAAGCACTCAGCCGCCCGCGATTGTCTTAATGTGATCAACTTCCCAAGAACTTTGCAAGTTTTAACTTGACCAAAAAAACCTCTGTCAATATACTCCAGGTTAAAAGAACCCTATGTCACACACAATACGACTGGCTCATACACATGCTCATCATTCCTTCAGGTTGCAACATATAGTTTGAATGTATTATGTGACTGAGGTTGGATTTGGAACAAATCAATGTACAGTTATAAGATGCTAAGATGACTCAGCTCCCAAGGCCGACTATTTATTTATTTTGAAAAAGATTAACTGAAATCAATGAACATCAAAACAGTCAACAAGTCTTTCAGGGCATCATCAGACTTATTAAGTGCACCAAATCATCTCTTTTCTATGCTGCATGTCACAGAACCGGCTTCAAGAGTGTAAGAGAGGTAGAGAGGGAGAACAAAGCCTCAAGTTATCGCTCCAGCATTTTCGGGTTTATCTACATAGCCTTTTTCTTCTTCTTTGTGGATGAAAGCATCCTTTCTTACATTAAATGTTTGAACGGCAGATCAGTCACCATCCTCCTCACTCTGTATTACCATTGGCAGTTCTAAAAAAAGATGCGCACAAGTTAGATAATATTAAAAGTAACTAACTGAGGGCTGGAAAGATGAAATAAATGTCAACACTTGGTCACAGCATCTAAGCCACTGAAAAGATGGGCCACTTGACAGGTATCTCGCAAAGCAACAAAGGATCTTTTTAATATAAATGTTTGAGGAATCACAACAAATCTCCACAGTTTTTTTCACTTTAGGCTGAAAATGGCTTAAGAAAATCTATTAAAACAAATTTTAGCAGTTGTGCAACATCACCACTGTAAAGTTGAACTTAGAAAACATGTGTAGAAACAAGCTCACTCTCCTGAATGATTTTATCTTTTCAGGCCAAACTCTTCTTGGGAAAATTGACGAGTTGGGCCTGGATTCCTCTCAACTGGTTTTGAAAAGATACAATCATTCAGGAGAGTGAGCTTGTAGGAGCTTTATTCATAAGAATATATTAGGATATGTGAACACAATATTGAACGTAGGCTTAACTGAATGGCACTGAAATCAAAGAAAGAGAGGCATATTTGGTAACAGATGTGACTAAACAGAGAAGGGAGCCATGGAAGGCCAACACAAACCAAAGCAGAGACAGTTAGACAGTCTTGGAGGGGTCTAAGCTGGAGATTAGCCAATTCCTCCATGGCCTCGGGTTGGCTTGATTATTGCTGTATATGTCAGCAAGAGACACAGGAATGGCTGACATACACAGCAGCTTTGCACTGTAGCTGTGAGGCTTGCTTTATAAATGAGGAAAGGGATGCCTTTTCTCTCACAGCCTCTTCTTTACTAGACATAACAGCCCATTGTTTTCTTCCTCTGTGTGTGTCTCTGTGTGTCTCTGTGTGTGTGTGTGTGTGTGTCTGTGTGTGTGTGTGTGTGTGTGTGTGTGTGTGTGCGCATGCATGCGAGTATGTGTCATCATATCAAAATGTGGCCCTTGCGACAACAGACAGGAACTACTACAGAGGTGGTTTTGAGTACTTGAGAACGTATCCCAGGATGAAATAGCTGATTTCTGGTCCATCCCAGGAGACAGTCTGATGGTGGTGGGTTTTATTTCTGTATGGTCCCTTGGAGATCACCCTGGAATTTTTTCAATAGGACCAAAAGAGGCAGGGCTTCCAGTGGTTCCCATCAAGTCCCAAAGTTAAAATTAAGCCTTAATACCCCTAGCCTCAGAGGAGAACATCAGGATATAGTAGGTCTGGCCTTGCTTTGACCTTACACTACGCTGTAGCTTTACACTTACTATAAACAGCGATTCTTGAATAAACAAGAGATCCAAAGATTTATGATTTTAACTTAAGATTAATACTGTAGAATACTTTATGATGATTTCAGACTTCATGTGATCTGAAAACTAATTTATCATAAACCAGAGGTGAACTTTGTTAGGTTAAAAATAGAATAGTTTACAAAATAATTTGAGCTTGGTATGTTTCAAATGATTATAATACAGCAGTGATTGTTTCCTAGTTTAAGATGGTAACCTATAATGGTACCAACATGATGATTTAGGGCAGGGCCCTTCAATAGGCGGCCCGCGGGCCGAATCCGGCCCCCGAGCTGCTTTGGACTGGCCCCCGGAGTGTGCTTGAAAAGTGCTTGAATTAAAAAAATATATATATAATTTTTTTTTTTTTAAATACAATTATTTTTTTTAAACTAACAATTTAGTAGCACTTAAATGGCACTTACGCAGAGCACTTTGTAGTTTTGCTTTATTTTGAACCGGGCCGTGGGTCATTTGGTACCAGGCTGCCCAGAAAGAATAAACAACTACATTATTTCCGTTTTATTTATAATCTGATTCTGAACGGTGTTTTATTTTGAAAAATGACCGGATCCTCTCCGTTATGACTCATGCTTTACGCATGTCAAGACGCTTGTCTCGGTCACGTTTTTGCTGAACACAAACACAAACGGTATTTGTCGGACCCATTTGTCAACAAACCAGGTGAATCCAGCATGTCTGTGCAAGGAGAAGATCAGCTGCTGGAGATCGCAAATGATGGCGGCCTTAAAAGTATGTTCGAGAAAAACACTCTACCGGTGTTCTGGATTAAAGTCACGGCAGGATACCCTGGGATCGCCAAAAGAGCACTAAAAACTCTGTTGCCATTTCCGACATCATATCTGTGCGAAGCGGAGTTTTCTGCTGTGACGCAACCAAAACGAAATTACGGAGTAGACTGGCGATTCTACATGGATTTGCGCCCCGGGCCATGGTTTTTAATTTGAAGTTCTTAATTATTCTGTTTTGTTTTTAAGAGTCTTCTTAATTTGTTGGGTCTCATAGAGTTTTCAGACATAAATAACACACTTGTCTCTCCTCATGTCCTACCACATTGACTGTGAACCAGGCGTCATCGTACTTTCTTTTCAACTTGATTTTTGAACACCGTCTATTGTTTGTCCCTGACTGTCAATGGCTGCTCGACGTGAATGAGCTCTGATCTCACTGTGTGTGTCTCTGAGAGAGTGAGCGGGGCGGGGGCGGAGCCCTGGGGCCTGTGTGTGTGCTGTCCGTCCGTGAAAAATATGCGCGACAGGCACAACACTGTTCAGGGATCCGCTGCAGAGGAGCTGAAGAGCCGCCCCCGGCCTCAGATCCTCGGGTTGCCGGCTACGGCGAAAGAGCGATTTGTTTACTGCTCTGCCGTTAAAGAGATGCGAAAGTTAAAACATTGGTTTGTCTATAATATTAGTTTATGCCTCGTGGGGCGTGCCACACAGTTTGAGAACCACTGCTCTATACAGTGGATCCCCCGTCCCCCCCTTGTCTGTTCCATTTGGGAGTCCCCCTTCTCACGCAGCATCAAGCAGGGGCGCCTGCAGTTGCAGGGGGCGACAATTTGCCAATTCCCCACAAGGTGATATGATAGATAATAGAAAACCGCCTCGCGGGCCAGATTACTTTTTTTTTTTTAAGTGCTTGTGCCGCCCCCCACGTGTCATGAAAAATTGCCGCCCCGGGCGGCTGCCGGGTTCGCCAGTGCCCAAAACCGCCACTGTAGACTGGACATTAGCAGCACACTTCGGGTGTTATTGTCACTATTAGCCCTAGATGGGACCGCCTTGTTGCAGAGAAACAGGCTCAGGGCTTCCACTGATTCAGCGTTGTGGTTAGTTACATTTCATGCACTTTATAGTTGTTTTTTATTTGTGATTGATTCATTGTTACTCACTGCTGTGTTGTTGGTGCAATGTTACGAGGACGCTGCTAATAAAGTTGCATAAGAATACACATCAGTTTCACAATGATTATTATTATATTTAGAAAATACCCCAGTTTTTATGCTAGGCGTATATCATTATATTTTGTCGTATTTATCTGCAACATACGGAGCCCTTCTAGTGACATCAGTGGAATTGTTTTTATGTCAAATGTAGGCAAATTACATGCAAGTTAATAGGCATGTAAGACAAGCAAGCAATTAAGGTTCATTTTTGTAACAGTATGATTTAATTATGATGTTATTCACCTCATTAATTGTCATGCATTGTCATGTTGTAATTCAATTCAGAGGCCTACTATGCAGTTTTATTTTGTATTTGTTGGTGCACTTGGAATTTGTTCTAAGTAAATTCTAAACAGCTGATACAGTTCACCTGAACTGAGTGATTCATTTTTAAACATATTTCCTTGATAGACTACCATGCACTTTTAAGTTGTTGCAATTCTATTCAGTTCCATGCAATGCACGTTGTTGGTGGAGATACATTTGATTCTGCCTGTCTCTCAAATCAGTTTAATCTTAAGTATTGAGGATAATGACCAGTAAAGTTGTGTTGTTACAGCTATGTACAATGAAGTGCATGTTTTTGTTAGTTAATTGCATTTCTCCCATTGTCTGTTAATATGGCTTGGTTATTGCTCACCTGGTTTGATTTTTGAATCCTTGGGCCCATGAGAAACTGAATGGCCACATTATAACTGTCAAATAAAGACTGAAAGAAGTCCCTGACAACGACTTAGACTGTTACCCTAATTAGAAAAAAAAACAGGCTTGTCAAAAAGCACTAAAACGGAATTAGTTTGGGGCTTTTTATAACAAACACCAGTGTTTCCCCTACCATTGTTCAGGCCTGGCGGGCCGCCAGGCCAATGAGCGCCCCCGCCAGGCCAACAACCGGCCAAAATAAAATAAAAAATAAAATAAAATACTGCGCGCGGGTGTCGCGCGTGCGCAGATGATGCCCCTAACGGTCAATCTGACAGCATTAAGTTAGATAATCATTAGCATGGCACCACCAAAAAAAATTAAAAGGGATGAAGGACAAAAAGATATTTCAAGGTTCTTCCTAAACACGGTGCCAAACGAGAGTACAGGTGGGGAAGAAGGGCGAGTGACAGGTGTGGAGGAACAAGTCGGAGGGGCAGAGGTGAGAGATGTCCGCGAGAGCAACCAACCGAGCGCTAGCAATAGCATCGGTGACTGAGATAGGGGCAGCAAACACCGAAAATCCGGCTGGGACCCAGACTGGCTTAAAAATCCCAAATATAGCCAGTGGCTATACCAGACTCAACATGGTAGGTTACAATTTGTTGCCTGATTCACGTCTTTGTTATCACTCCTTAAAAGTAGTCCGGTAAGCGTGTCCGGTTGCTTAGCGAGGGGACATGGGTGTTTATTAATGACGTGTTCGCGTATCGTAGTGTCCGCGCGCGTCCGAAATAACTGTAAATGAGTAGGCTACTGCTAGTACTTTTGCAGGCTGAACGTTAAAATACTTCTTAACTTAGAGAGATGGGTTCTGCAGTAGTGCGCAATTGGACCTTCGAGGATTCCTGGTCACTAAATTCGCGTAAGACCACTCTCTCCCACCAGTCTTGGCTGCGGACTCGCATCCAAATTCCTCTTGTTTGCGGCGGAGCTTAGGGTAAATATAAAGATCTGACGAGAAATTTACGTTGCTGCGCTGTGCTGCTCCTTCTTAATTGAAGGAGCAGGCAGAGAAAAGCTCTCTCCTGCTGTGCTTTCATTAAAAGGGCTCAAAAGTCTGGTTCTGGAAGTAAAAACCCTATTCATTTTTCCCATTGAGAATTGGATTATTAGCCATAATATCATAACCATCCAAGCTCACCACCAGCTATCTCAATATGTATTGGTGCGTTATGCTCCTGTACATGAAATTAGTTTATATTAAATCAACTTTGTTTTTAGAAAAACACTGTTTATTCTCCGGCAGAAGAACTATACCACGAACCGATCGCGTAAATGCGACGTCTGATTGGTTCAGCCCGCGATTACCATGAACATTTTCAAATGAGGTTTTGAAGGAGAATTATTTTTTTTCGATAAAATTAAAATAAAATAATAATAGACTTTCTGAATTGAAATATTTTTCGTTTACAGGAATGTTCTGTCGCATATGCCGCCAGCATAAGCAGGCTGTAAAGAGAGGATCACCCCAAAGGGTGTTCATTGAGGTCCCCTCTCAGACGTTCAGAAAGGATGTCTTGGATACCCATTTCAATCAATCAATCAATCAAATTTTATTTGTATAGCCCATATTCACAAATTACAATTCATCTCATAGGGCATTTGAGGTCAGAACATCACAGTGCAGCGTTTAAGGCCCACACAACTTTGGTTAAAGGTAAGATTTAATCTAATGATTTGATTTCAGTGAAAGAATTTGACAACTAGACTTTAATCACATTAATGTGAAACTGATGTGTAAGGGCTTATTTTGCTCTTTGTCCAGGTCACTCTGTCACAGCAGCTTTCGAGCCTGTGGTCGTTATTGAGCATGAGGCTGTGGTGGGTGCTTTCAAGTGTCTGTACTGGCTGGTAAAACACGAAATTGCCCACCACACTAACTATCCAGCTCTGCTTGAGCTAGCTGATCTGCTGGGTTGTGACTACTTTGCCAAACTGAAGGTAACTGTATAATATTAACTGGTAAACTGTCAACTGTATTATAATAAGACTTATATAATTTTAATTTTTGTATTTTTCTATATCTCTTTTATTTTCAAAGATAGGGAAATCCACCAACTATAGGTCCCACCGCATGGTTGATGAAATGCTGGAAATACTGGCTGGTGTTATAGAAGCACCAATCCTGCAGGACATTAGAAACTCCCAGGCTGTCGGGATCGAACTGGATGAGAGCACTGATGTTGCTGTGATTAAACAGCTGGATGTACATGTTCGGTAAAAAGATAATGTTTTCTTGTAACAATAATTTAACATAGTTTGAAAAATATATTGCAAGATCAAGCTATGTGTATTTATTTAATTTTAAAACTATTTTATTTTAGATACCTTGATAAAGAGTTCTTTTTAGCCAGTTTTTGGATTTGGTTCCCCTTCCTGATGGGAAGGCTGACACCATTGTGACTGCCATCCATAAAATCCTTGATCAGAAGGGCATTCCCAAGGACAAAATATTTGGTCTTGGGACGGACGGTGCAGCAGTCATGACAGGTATAAGATTATTGGACTTAAATATATTGTTTTTTTCGCAATTATACCCTCAAATCTTTTTTTAAAAATAGGACGCCATAATGGAGTGGTGAAACAACTCTGCGAACAACTCTAGTCGCTGTGCACTGTGCTGCCCATCGTTTGGCTCTGGTCTGCAGAGATGCCTCAGAGAAAACAGCCTACATGAAGACTTTCAGGGACCACCTGCAGCATCTTCACCTGTATTTTCGTAACAGCAGCAACAGGACAGAAGTTTTGAAGGCAGCAGCCACAACACTGGGAATCGCTAATCTGAAAGTTAAGGTAAGACAAACCTTAATTTTTACAAGGAGGAAAGATTACAGAAAACTGTTTCATTGCACCAGATATTTCATAATATTTTCCCTGCAATAATGTATAGGAGGTCAAGGACACACGCTGGCTTTCTCAGCACCAGGCAGTGGCAAACCTGCAGAGAAATCTCCCTGCAGTGCTGACGGCCCTTGCAGAGGAGGTACAACACAATAAGTGCCCTGTGGCAAAAGGACTCTACTCCTTTTGTGCCACTTATCGTTTTGTAGCTGCATTGCACCTTCAGGCTGATGTGCTTCCTCATCTGGCGAGATTGTCAAAGATCTTCCAGAAGGAGGACGTTAATTTCCTCGCTGTGAAAGACCAGGTTAGATTATCCACTGTCCTTGTTATAACTTTTTTTTTAATCCAAACAAATGATTTGATATTTTTTTTTGGTTGTGCAGTTGTCACACTGCATACTAAATGTAACTTTGTTTTTCCCTCAGGTACCAGTCACAATTGCCTCAATCCAAAGGATTAAGGAGGCAGGTCACAACCAACCTCCTGGCTCAGCCCTGGCCAAACTCCACCACGACCTGAATGATCCCAGGGGGCTGGGAATGTTTAATATCAGGGCTGAAGAGGAGAGAGAGAGGAGAGGGCAGCAGTCCTCTGGCAGCAGTGACCAGCAATCATTTTGGGGTCGATTTTGCACTCAGGTATTTATTTTTATATTTATTTATATTAGCTAATTGCAACCTGACAGATACAACTATTTTGTACCACAATTATCATAGGATAACAAATTTTTTTTTTAACAAACTAGGTGATGGAGTCATATCTGCTGCAACTTGTGGAGCAGTTGAACGGGCGTTTCCAGGAACTCCACATCCTTGGGGCATTTAGTGTGCTGAGCCCACAAGCAGCCAGGAAGCTGGATCAGGATGTGCCTGTGAGCCAACTGAAGACTCTCGCAAAAAAGTTCCACCCAATGGATGAGCAGACACTGCTGGAAGAGTGGTCTTCATTCAGAGAACATCTCACTACTGGCATTCTGAAGGTGAAAGAATTTTTTAAGAGCTAGCTTTGTCCCTTATCAAATTTCATCCTATATTAATGTTCCTTGTCAACTGCTCTGTCAAACTATAGGACAAGAACCAGATGGATGTAATGAAGGAGCTGACCTCACAGTACGATGAGCTCAGTCAGCTCTACCCCTGTCTGAGCAAGCTTGCTGCAATTGGGCTCACTATTCCGCTCAGCAGTGTTAACTGTGAGCGAGATTTTTCCACTATGAACAGGGTAACACAACTCATCAATAATTTTAGCAAAGTAATTTCTACCTTTAGTCAAAATTTTAAAATCTAACAAAGACAAAAACAAATCTTCACTTTTGGTAGGTGAAAACTGACCTCAGGAACAGGCTGCAGGGAGAGCACTTGGGGGACTGCCTGAAAATATCCATAAATGGGCCGCCTGTTGGAAACTTCCCTTATCAAGAGGCCATGGAGCAATTCTTCCAAAAGCCAAGAAAGATCAAGTGTAGCAACCAGCCATGCTCACTGTGTTCATAATAAAATAAGTGTATTGTAAATAAAATGAGTGTATTGTAAATAAAATTAGTGTATTGTAAATAAAATTTGTTTATTGTTAATAACGTGTTTATTGAATCATTATCAACTTGTGATGGCGAAGCAAGTGTTTTATATGGAAATAACCAACAAATACTCTAGCATCCCGTGAAAAATCACACTATCAGCTCTACCACCGGGCCTAAAAAAAATTCTAGGGGAAACACTGAACACTTACCTGTAGGCTACCCCCTAAATCTAGACAGGAAAATCCAAATAAAGATCATCTACTAGAGCCTCTTATCAGATATGCCAAGTGTATGCCGATAAAAAGTTTGCAGTATGTGCTTGAAAAGTGCAGTTAACCTTCAGAGGCAGCTCCAGAAGAGGTGAACAGACATGGAGAGTATTTGTTCATTGACTGAAGAGCAAAGAATAACACAAAGGATTTTCTCAATGGATAAGATGCTTTTTTCTCCCAACTGGACTGATTGTTCTACATGGCAAGTGTGAATGGGTAATGTAATGGGTGTAAGTATGGCCGAAAATAAACTTGCTGTAGTTGTTCACATACTCACATACACACAAATGTACAACCCGCTGACGATACACCACACATTCCCTATACTATTGCTCCACTGCCCCTACCGGTCAAGTGCATACTGCATCTGGCGTACGCGTAGCGTAAGGACGTGCACAACCGATGCTCAAAATGGACGCAGGATACGCGAGGCAGCCATCATGCGAACACGTACGCATAGTAAACAGCAAACATATCTCCGCCTTATGGAGAAAGGGGGAGCTACAAAGAATTAATTATGACATAATGCACCACGGAACTATTGGTAACCTTATTTGGAGGGTGAGCTCAAGATTCAGGCCTTAAGACCAGGAGTCTTCTGCTGGTGCCAGGTTCCAAATCCCAGAATATCTTGTTGCAAGACTTAATTTAACAGAAAAGCTTCCTTTTGTTTCAATATGATGTATTCATTTTAATATAATAATTATAAAACAAAATAAAACACCAAAGCAAAAACCTTTACAAGGCCAGTGCTCAGGCCCAAACTTATTTTTATTATTCAGCCAAAACCACACATGATAACAAAGCTGCCAACCCAGGGCTACTGCAATTTAGACAATAAAACAGAGCACTGTGCTGATAGAGAAGGAATACAAAGTGTTGAATGGCTAAATCCTACAACCATGATCTTAACAAAAATAAATAAACTGAAATGCAGAGATAATTCCATTAAAATCTATTAATTAGAAACTGCAGATTGTGCATACATGGGCAAGGATGAGAGCAGTCTGCATTCCTCATTCACAGTACTGAAACCTGAGCAGCTCGACAGCATCATGTGAAGCATCATGTTGTACCACCAACTGCTCCACAAGCACAGAGGTGCCTGTCAGCTTACATACCAAAAGCCTGGGCTGCAAGCCGCATACGGTTTAGGATTACCAATAGACACAGCATGCTGGAGGGATAAAGTTAAATACAGCTGCGAGATTGTAAAGGAAGGAGGGAATCTTAAAGACCCCAAATCTTGTGTTATGTATCCTTGATTTTACTGAAAAGTTACAGAATTTTCCACTATTAAAAGGCTTTTTAATATTTTTTCAACTAATCCGTATTTGATATTGCTTTGTAATTTATTGACAAAATTAAAGACCTAAAAGTTACACATCTGTAAAACAATAAAACAACTGATATTATTAATCGTGTTATTGGTGACATATTCCAATTAAAACAATATGAAGTTAGATTGTTACCTGTTGTTCAAACTCCTCAACTCTGTCTACTGAGTCCATGGCTGTGAATGTTCAATATTTAAGACTAACAGCTGCATTATTTTGATGCCTACAAAGAATCCAAGAGCTTAAATGCTGGAGAAGTGGTAGGTGGTGAACACCTCAGCTCAATGTTGTTTAAAGCAAACATGGTGATCTACAACTGCAGTGCTTTCATCAAGCATTAGAAGCCTTCGGGGAAAAACACAAGATGAATGCTTACTTTGTTAAGCCACTGAAAAGCACCAATTAAAAGCAGCGAACAATGTCAACATGACCCACTTTCCCGTCTCTTCTGATGCATATGTTGTAAACTACCAGTCTGTCAACAAGGCAGAAGTCGTAACACAAACTCCACATTCCCGTCTGTACAGTATTAGTCCAAAACGCAGAGCTGTGCCCTCTGACCCCAGGTATGCTTGCACCCTACCTTAATATACACTGTGTAACACAATCCTTTGGCATGTGGAGAAAAGCGTCTGTCGTATCCAGCAGCTTTTAAGATGATCAGGTCTAGTCTGCAAACTGTTGCTTGAGCAGGAATACAATATTATGAAGTCAAAGCTATAGGAAAGTCACACAGCCGATGTCTGACTGACAAATTTAATTATTCTGAAAAGAATGGACAGGCAGTTTCTTCTCTTATTTTAAATGCTGGATGTTTTGACCACCATCTTAAAAACAGGTTAAGATCAGGGCTCAGAAAAAATAATAATCACAATTATTTTGGACAATATCGAAAACACGATTATTCAAAAATTATTAATATGTGCCCTTATTCTGAAGTGGGTCCAGTGAGCCAGGCGGCAGCGCGCTTGAGAATGGATGCGACGTGGCCGCTACATTGTGTGGTGCTGCTTCTCGTCGAATCCTCGAATCCGAAGTGTTCCAATATAAGAGAACCTTTTCTACCCTTCTACCCTGAATGCTTGGGGGGAAGGACTGAATTGCGCATCTCTTTCGAAAAAAATTGCAAATAATCGTTTCAACTCAATTATAGTAGTTTGGAGATCGATTGACCCCATAATTGAAATCACGATTAAAATTCCATTTAATCGAGCAGCCCTAATGTCTGGGCTTTCGGACACTTGGATGATACCACACAAGCAAGTTGTCTGTTTTTCTGTTGTGTTATTATGTCTAAAGAAGATGCAACTTGGCTGCAACTCTACCCCAGAGACTGGGGGGGTAAAACACTTCACTAACGAGTGAATTTTCAATTTTAGGTGAACTATCCCTTTAAGGTTGCAATAATGGCCACTGGTTATCATGTTAAAGCTCTGCTTGTTTAATTTGTCAGTTGATTTCTATTGTACTTTGAGTGAGTCCAAACAAGTTAGCATCAAGGGAACACAGCCACGCCTCTGCAAAGACAGTTTTGGAGAGTCAGTCTGGAAACTGGGTCTTACAAAACTCTCAACTTAGGGGTGGAGACTTGTGTGTCAGCTCATGAGGGCATGGCTCTTTTCAGTACAGAATATGGGCCAAAATGTAAGTGTGTCCAGCCCCAGGGGGGTTTAGCGAACACATCACTGTCTTCACATTCTGTTTAACCCCTTCTCATTACTTGTTGGCTAATATTGTATTCATCAACTCCAAAGTGAGCGGCACATTTAAAATACATTTATTCTATATTTTAAATAATGCTTATCTAACAGAGCTTCTCACTGGCCCTCTCTCTATGGTATGTATTGGACTTCTATGTAAGAATGACCTCTTATCTACATAAATTATAGTCTTTCTGAGTACAGCATGCTCATTCCAAATGTAACTCATTCTTCATCACGACCCTGTCCACACACATACAGCACCAGCAAGTATACAAATATGTGAACAAAAATAAGTCATTTAAATAATACATTCTTGCGCTTTTCTTTGGCTGCCAATTAAACATGTAAAAATCTTGATGATAAAACTTTATTTTAAATATCAGTGTACATGCAGTGGGGAGTGAGGTTCCAGGGGGGTAAAGTAAGTGTATTGCTCTAAGGCAATTTAGACAAATCTAATAAAAGGTCCTATCCCCACTCATCTCATTGCTGAAATTAGTAAATTAAAACAGCACAAGGTAGGAGGTAGTATCACCATTAAATTATCATGAATTTTCAACCAAAATTGGCTTCAGTCCTGTTGCAATGTGTTTAACATCAATGCTACAGAAGCAGTGACAGCACTACTTTTGCTTTTCAGCCTTCTAAAAGGACTCTGTCTAAAGTGGGGTCAAGTTCTGGAAACACTTTATAGTGAATAAGATCACACAACAACACAGTCAATTAGAAACTTTTTTCTTGAGAGAATAATGATAATAGTTATGCAACACAACCAATAATAATTGTGAATATTACTTTTGAATATATAGGAACATTATAATTATACCATGATAATACTGATGACCCAAGATTATTACCGTGGTAGGACATTTTCAGTTTCATCTCTAGTGAGAGGAAAGTGGATTCTTTAACACACGACCATCAGAAGAGCATGAACGTGTTGCTGAATGGTAAAACATAACAGATTCTTCTTCATGCTGCTTTAGTAGGAATTATTTTATAGCTATGGACTCTGCTGCACCAGCCTCCCCACCAAAACCCCAGATTGTGGCTTTCTGCTTTTCTTATTTCTTCTTACCAGTTAATGCTATGCTGCCTCATTTCATGAGCATGTTTTTTCCTGGCAACATAGACTTGATCAGATTAAATTTCCGTGCCCATTAAACAAAGCTGCTACTCGTCTGATAGGATTTTGTCAGATACAATATTTAACTTCTCGTTTCTCGTTTACAGTCACCCTTCGCTGGAACTGTCAAGTGACTTTCACAATGACATTATGACAAGATGGGAACAACCTGACGCCTGGCCCAAGAGGAAACCTGCAACGCTACTGGTGAGTCATACTGTCTCATGTGACCCCAGCGTGTGTTTGTGTGTGTGTGTATGTGTGTGTGTGTGTGTCTGTGTGTATGTACGCATTTTTTCCCATGATCTCATTTATTTTGTTTCAATTTTGACACCAGTGTTCTTAAAACAGCTACTGTTGCTGCTTATCTCTAAACATGTTGATTAGTGAGGTAGAGAGGTATGCTTCTCACCTTGACAAAAGGGAATGGGGAGGGGGGCTGATCATAAATATTCAATGTTTTCCCTTCATTAGTTTCTCTGCTCTGTGCAGAGTACATATTTTGTTAAAGGTGCAATATTCAAGATTTATTTGCAGTCGTACCTTTTTATATTATTGCTAATATTAAAGCTTCTGCCATGCCCCGAACTCCGGAAAATCTCTGGACATTTCAACAGGGGCTGTATGTGTGGACGCAAAAGTTTGAGGGAGAGCCTCCAGACAGGAGATTCTCCTGCAAGCCCCCTAGCAAAGACTCTGGGGAATGTCCGAATCAGCCCATAGAGAAGACAGCAAGAGATTCTCCACATGAGTGAAATTCATAGTATTCCTATAATTTTATATAAAGTAGGCTTCTACACTTTTCCATGTGTCAGGCTGTCTTAACAGTACCTGTGTTTGACTTCCACATAGTGAATTAACGACAGAAGATGTATGCACCAACACCTTGCACACTGATGTATTTTTGCCGCAGGTAGAGGACAGATAATCAAAGACATCAGTATTTCAGCCACCATCTATGCCTTTGGGATATTTTATTTATTCAACAGTATAGTATTTACCTACGAATGTAGGCAAAACAACTGAATAAATTAAATTGAGCCACATTTGGAGTCAGGAAAGCAGGCCCCCTGGAAAGAAACTGTAGCTCAGAATTATTGTTGTATTACCCTTGGTGCTGATACATCCACCAACATCTATTTTCAACATCCTGCCTGAGTGTGATAATATCATGATGACATCTCAAGCTGTGTCAGCTTTTTAAGATACCATTGCTGCAGGAGGAGAAAACATTTCTTTCCGCGAGTGTCATACACTATTATTAAGTGTATGTTCTTGGAAGAGGACTAATCTATAAAGGAACCGTATAAACCTTTGATCCCTTTCACATGACAATTGCAAGTTATAGGCTGTTAATGTGACATGCCTGGACAGCAGGAGGGGCTGGGAGAGGCTTTCTGAATAACAAATGAAACTCAAGCCATCTGTCAGAAAGGTTTAGGTGGGGCTTCAAACAGAGTGTGACCTTTCAGAAATTAGCTACTGGGGTTGTTGGATGAAAGTAGCTAGACCCTTACCGCTATAGACCCTAACCAAGTTATTTACCCTCCAGGTTTACCTGTTGAGACAGAAAGATAGCATTTCAATCCACCCAACCCCCCTAGCAAAAGCAAACTGCGTGCGACTGCATACCACACCCATATCCGACATCCTCTGCCCTTATCAATCAGCATGAGTGAGGAGAAACTACCCAAATAAACAGGGGAAAGAAATGCATAAAGGTCATATTTTTTTGTCAATAATGCATCTCTACTGCTGCTTTGGATAGGTAATTTGTAGCACATATAATGTAGAACCGACATAAATCCACAGCTTTTATGAAAAGAAGAAAAAAAGAGCAGGTCCCCCACCCCATCTTTATGGGAGAACTACATCAACTTGTCACTACATGTCTAACAGCCACATGGTCTGTGCTTGAATACATACCATTAAAACCGGTTTTAGGTTTCTGCTTAGAATCGCTTCAGGACTTATGGCGAAGCATGTAGCCTAGGTCACTATGAGCTCTGACACCTGTGTGCTGCCTGGTAAGTCTGTCTGGCTTTCCAATGACGCTGCTGGTGGCATCATTTTTATGCCGCGGTGTTGAGATTATTTGTGTATGTCAAACAAAGATGACTGAAATTATGTCAGTTGCAGTTGAAGACAATAAATGTCAAACAACAGTTACTCCTCAACGTGCAACCATTGGACTGATTCTGTCTCATGTACTTGTCCGACTATTGAGAGACCACACATGCAACTGTATGGAATCCCAGTTGCTTAAGTCTGTGTCACCGCAGTGTGTAGTTACTGCAGTAGTCACCCTTTCAGTTTAACACAGAAGCCCTGAATCTGTCTGGTCTTCCATTAATAACTATCTACAAAAAAAGCTAAATAAATTTGAATTAGAAAATATTGCAGAAAAAAAAATGCCCCACAAGGACCGAAAATTATTACAAAGCTATTATCTGTCATTAATGTATTCATTTTCTCCAATAGCCCCCTCATTGCTGTATCCCATCATATTTGTGCTGGCAGCTTACCACACTCTCAAGTTACCCTGAAAAGCTTTCTGTGGCATCAAAACTTTTAAGTCTGAAAGTCCCTTTGAAAGTGCTCCCCTTTGATGTGAGAAATGCTACAGATCAAGCTGGAAACAAACTTCAGCTGCTATCTACTCTGCTTGTATCTGTCATTATGTGGAGGATAAGGATTTCATATTGAATGAAATGTGACCAAATAAATAAATAAGTACGCATGCACTCAGTCCTCCTGTGGAGTCACTGATCCAGTGACAGACCAGATAGCATCAAGTGATGGAACCCCTGGTGTGTCTACCACCACCACTCACACCCTCCTGCCTAACATTCCAAAACACACACACACACACAAACTTGGCAACCAGTCAGACAGGCTGCATGTCCTCCTACCGCTCTGACAAAGAACAGCTCTGTGAATAACCAGCAACACAAACGCAACTCATAGATAAGAACAGGGAGAAAAAATGTCAAACGTTATCTTGTCCTGTGTATAAATGACAATGTCAGTGGTGTCAGTGCTGCTTATAATTTATTAAGAGGATTAAGGATGCGGAGAAACAACACCATGCATTCCAACTCTAGACTGGATTACTGTAATTCTTGATTTTCAGGATGCATGTGAAAAGCTTCCACCTGGTCAAAAATGCTGCAGCACAACTGCTGAGAGGAAATAGGAGAGATCATATTACTGCTGTTTTAGCTTCTCTGCATTGGCTCCTAAAATTCAGAATATAATTCAAGATTCTGCTCCTCACATACAAATCCCTTAACAATCAAGCCCCTTCATATGTCAAAGAGTTCATAACACTGTATTGTCCCAATAGATCACTTATTAGGGGAATACAGCCTCTCTTGTGACTCCCAGAAACTGTAAGATTAGAACAGGAGATGGAGCCTTCAGCTACCAGGCTCCTCTCCTCTGAAACCAGCTCCCACTCTGGGTTCCAGAGGCAGACACCATCTCTACACATTAGGTTAGACTTCAAACTTTGATGAAGCTTATAGATCGGGCTAGATGTACTTGATGTAATGTAGATCAAGTGAGTCCTGAACCATCCTTTAGTTTGGCCGCTAGAGGTTTAGAATGCTGGGGGAGCTCCCATCATGCACTGAGCACTTCACCCCTTCTTCCTGTCCCTATGCCCCCACATTCATCTATTTTACTACATGTCACAAACTTTGTGTGTTTTCCCTCCATAGTCACGCCCCCCCCCCCCCCCCCCCCCCCATGAGCTACAGGATTTAGACAAAATAAAACCATCATTATTATTATTAGATTAACTGTTGCTGCTGTCATTAATACAATTTTTACATCTATAAGTATCACTCTTATTGTTTTTCATTATATCAACCAGTCTGTCAGAGCTGAAACACGGTGGTTACACAGCTGTGTTGAGATGATGATGTATGTACTTAGATTGAATGGAATCATTTCTGTCTTCTTCTCCGTCCATTCAACATCCTAATAAATACGATAACAGACACAGATCCAGAGATGCACACCCAAACCGAGGCTTGGATACGAGTTAATCCAAACAACCGCGTTCCTAATTACAACCAAATGATCTGTTATCAGGGAGCGCTCCGTCACCCCATGGCTGCCGGGGGGGGGGGGGGGGGGGGGTATGTTTGTGGGGCAGGGAGCTGGCATCATTTAAGGCAACTGCCTGAAAGGCGAATGGAAGATAATGTACCTCCTGTGCATTTACAGGGATAGATATGGCAAACATTTAAAACACTCACACACATTGATACGTAGTTGTGTGTAAACATATATTGTAATCACACACTGATAAACAATTGAATCATTGTTTAGGGGAAACCAAGCGTGAGTTTTCCTCCTTTTTCAGGCACAAGCATAACAAGACGTGAAGTGACTGTGGACGTGTATAACACGGTCATAAAGGAGGAACGGGGACTTCAGGTGTAAGTCTCATCTCTTGTAAGTAGTTGTTTCTGAGCGGAGCCTCGGGTCAGTTAGCTATCCGAAGCACCACATGCCTTCGGCCGTGGTGAGAAGCCTCCCATGCTTCCTGGAAGGCGTTCCTGCCACATTGCGGACGGCGCTTACCTTGGACGAGTGTCCCGGCGCTGACCAGGGCCAGCATGAGCAGCAGGGCAGACGAAGCCATCCTTAGAAAGTCGCTCTCAGGGGTTTGACGAGGCTGTACACACGAGGAGCTGGAGTCGGTGCGAAAGTGAGAGAACCCGGCCCGAGGATATGAGTGTTGTGCGAGGGAGCTGTGGAAAGTCCGGAAAACAACCAGAGCAGTGAATGCGAGAGTAAAGCAGGTGACACATTGAGAGCGCTGCGAGAAGAGGGGGGGCGGGGGGGATGACGCCTTGAGGTGCCGTCGGAAATCGAGCAACTCCCCCATCTGTATGGAGGTCAGCAATATCTAGACGATACAGGAAATAGTGGAAGTACGTGTTTGTTTCTATTTGTTTCATCTTATGAGACCATCCTGCTTTGAGACGCGTAGCGATCTGAGGTATACACGAGACGATAAAAGACATATAACGTAGCGTTCCATGACAGCACCTTTGTCAGAGAGCAGCATTTGCACTTGTCACTGTGACTCTGGAGTCAGCCTCAGTCAGCACAAGTCACTGTTTAACTAATATTAACTGGCTGATCAGTGATGCCTCCGTCCACCATTCTGAAACATGGGCTACTAGATCTCTTCACTCTAAACTAATCAGACGCCTGGCTGATGTAGAAATTGACGTATCAGTTTATTCTTTAAAACTTCCAATAGGCTACATATATATATGTATATATATATATAATTTTTTTTACCCAGAACACCTGAATCCATTGTCTGAACACATGTCGCCCTCTGAGAATTCAAAAAACTTACGAGGGGCACCCAAAGGCAGCATGTTTTCCTGCTTTGTTCGCTCCACCTTCAAGGTCCGGGTCAGAAGGATTGTGTAAACGAAAATACACGCAAATAATAGCAGCATATACCAATACAGATTTCTTATTTCCTTATTTCTGTTAAATATCACCAATAAATCCCACTTCATTATATATATATATATTTAGACAGCATAAGGCATCCTCGGCTAGTTAATTTTGATAATGCCAATGAAAGAGTATTGAATTCCGAGTGCCCTCACATAGCAGTGGTCTTCTAGACTGATGTGCCACATGGTTTGTTATACAGAACCAACTGATGTTTGGAAACTGTGTTGAATAGGGCAGCTACTTTTAAAAGATACTTGTAAGATGATTGGATGACCCATCTCTATCCAGACGCTTTTCATGTAAACCTGCTACATCTGAATGTCCACTTTGCCCTGCCTCTGGATTCCTCTCCTTTCTTATATATATGTGGTGGCTGTATGTGGAATCTGTTATTAAAGTACTAGTAAACACAGGAAACTGCATGGCATTCGTCATGTTTACAATACAATAATAATATATAATTGTTCACCACTATGCACAGTAGTTCATGAGTGTAAAAGGATAGCCTTTGGATCTTGATGTTTGTTGGTTTTAGAGTTAGTAAGAGGATAGGTCTCTAAGTACGAAAATATTGGGACACAGAGTTTTGGGACACAAGTTTTTCATTTGATTTACAATGTTAGTGGATTTAACGATAGTGTATTATATATTATTTTATGAATAGTGTATAATTGTCATGAATAAAACATTTTAATCTATCATCAGAGTTGCAACAGGGTGGAAACATTCTTACATACAAAGAGGTCAGAATGTGGAAGTATCATCTGACAGTCATTCTGTACACAGGCCTGACTTGGGCTGAGGAACTGGGTGTATGTTGACACACCAGCTTACTGACTAACTGACTGTCTGGCTGAATGGCGGACTAACAGGTTGACTGACTGACTTACTACCTGACTGACTCTCTAACTGACTAACTGGCTGGTTGGCCTACTGACTGACTGGCTTGCTGGCTGGCTGATGACTCATTGACTAACTAGCTGACTGACTGCCTTACTAACTGACTGACTGACTGACTCACTGACTGATCAAGCCACCGCTTCCAATAAAACAGCAACAAATGAGAAGCTGTGCGAATGCCCTAAACCTGCTTTTTCCTATAAATCTCATTTCATTAATACCAGACTTCAGCAATGTCGTGTCTTACCTGAGGCTTTGTTAAAAGTGAATTAATAAAACTGCCTATTGCTGGATGGTCAAATTAAACGGCCTGCAGCTTTGACTCAGCAATAGGTGAATCACTAAATGTTCTTATGTAGAGAAAATGTTATAATTTAAATGCTATTTACTCTGATACTACAGCATATTTTCATTAGAAAACTGTAATTTTAAGAATAACACTTTGAATAAGTTAGTACAATTTCCTTATTCGCTGTGTTAAATTCAAATTTATTAAATTCTATTCTGAATATATATCAATATATACTTGTTATGAAAAATCTAATCAATTGGACATACTAAAAAGCCTGAAACCTGTCTTGGAAAATATCACTGAAAGTGAATCCAAGTTGAAGGTAATGGCTAACTGGTGTGTAGATTCAAATTTGACTTTAAAAGTCATGGTGTCACATCCTATTGGGTTCACTAGCTTTATAAGAAAAATCTGTATTGATTATAATTATCTGGGACCTGCTGTTGCTCACACTGTTAGCTACTTTTTCTGCTCACCAAGTCAATAAATGTATTATGAGTGCATACACCTTCCATGAGTATGCTCTGAAACAACAAGGCAACTCTGTCACTGAAGTCACCGACACACACATATGACATGGGTTGCAAACATCTCTGAACAAATATTGTATAGAACTTGAGTCTCACTCCTCATAGTCTGAACAGTACTCGTGATCAACATACCCACAAGCCTTTCCCTGCAACTGCTAGTGATGAGAGAATATAGCTGAGTGATAAATACTGAGAAATGTTCAATTTTCACGAGAATACACAAGTCATTATTGTTTACCTCAACTTCATTGAACAACTTCTTTAATTTAACAACAATGCTCCCAGTAAAAGATCAGATCGAGCATGATAGAAGAGATAAACCATTGTATCTAAATCCTTTATCTGTTTCAGGGGTAATTCCTGCAAAACAACATTAGTTTTTGCCTTTGTTCACAAGTAACAACCTGGACCCTTGGGGTGGTGTCTCCACTTGTGCTGCACTATTGCAAACTTTCCATAGGTTTACATGAACTCTGTAATCATTATCCATGTTTTGACATGCAGCCTTCAACAGTTTAGATAGAGAGCAAGAGCAAATAGGACCCAGATACGAACACTGCAGCTGTGTCCCAGATACGAGTTCAGTTCTGAAGCTGAGACTCAAAGTGCCCCAACAGAGACAGAGACTAAAACTCTTTTTGATTTTGTCAATTCACAGTTTTATGTCATTGACATCAAATTAATTGACTTGTGCACAAGCTTGCATGGTGTCTGGCCCAAACGCAGCCAGGGGAAGGTTGCATGTGTCATAAGATCATATGAAAAGGAACAGAGGTTGGACCTGTTATATATTGACAGCAGACATTTTAACCCATCACACTAGGAAAAAAGCAGCTGTTATAAAAAATATGAAGGATGAACAATTCTGTCTCTCAGAACAGTAATTGTGACAGCAAACCAGCATCTAGCTTACAGGTTGCCATGGGATACAGTTAACACTTCAGAGATTAAGCAGGTCATCTAAAAAGACATGTGTAACAACTGACAGTCTGGAAATGAAGGAAATGAAGAGCAGGCAGGTGGTCAGCTCAGCACAGAAGTTCACTGAGGACATCCAGTGGACAGGTGTGGCATGACTAGCTTCGGGAAATTACATTCAAGGTTGTTTATTTTTTATGTATTAATCTGCGTCTCTGCCTCACTGGCATCTCTTTTGTTCCTCAGACAGACACATAATGTAAGATATGTATTTAAATTACTAACATTATTAACTGATAAATTCCTCCGTGAACTTAGAGAACATGTCACTGAAAACTCCACAAGGACATGTTTGCATAATGCGGTCCAAGGCAGATGTGGTTTTCACATATGATGATAAAAACATCATCAAATACTTTTTGCACATATAACTTGTCTTTAACATCTTGCTTATTTCAGGAGTAGAGTAATTTGTTGCAAAGCAGGGTTTGCAGAGGGTTTTCAAGTCTTGGATGGAAATTAGACCACGAGGCGCTGTTTATACTTAAGGAGGATTTTAATAATTTATTGTTGATTTCTTCTCCACCTAAACACTATATTCTGTCTAAAGACCTCTGCTGATTTAAAAAAATATGTAATATTTTTGGGCAGGCTCTGGGAGTATAATGAATAAGTCTGTGTAATGTGTCTATGTGTAATGATTATACTTTATGATAATGTTTGGGGGTTATATAAACACTCATTTAAGCATTTAAGTGCCTCCTACTGGTTTATCTGAGGAATTACGATGAAAGGACAAATTGTCTATACAGAAAACACATAATTTTGTGTATGGATGGGTGAGAGAGAGAGAGAGAGAGAGAGAGAGAGAGAGAGAGAGAGAGAGAGAGAGAGAGAGAGAGAGAGAGAGAGAGATTGTTGTGCCCACTGCAGCTAGCAAGTTCAAAGTCTCAACGATCCTCTTGTCATCCTTTCGGATACAACACCCTGACTTCTCTCCCTCTCCGTAACTGAGCATCTTGCTGATGGAGGTTCTCTTTGAAAAAATAATAGGATGGAATTTTTTTTTTTTCAGAAAAGAAAATGAAAGCCAGTGGCAAAAGTACAAGCAGCCAATTGGCGAAAGTTTGCAATCCAGCTTCAAAACACCGAGGCACAAGATTTAAATTGGCCGGGATGGAAGGAACGACTTATTTAAGATGGTAATATATTTCCAAAGTACAAACATTCTTGCTGCAGTTGTCTTGTCTTCATATAAGTAATTATGTGACAGTATTTTGCCTCATGTCATTTAAGAAAAGCTAAAACCTTCCTGACTCTTTCATTGCTATTTAAACTATTCAGCCAGTTACTAATGATTCACTAATGCATTAACTTCAACAATAGAAGGCAAACATATTTGCAAACACAATTACATGTATTCACTGACTGTCTACAGCTGTAAATGTGACCCAGTGTCCGTGTTACAGTTACAAATCATTAACATCAATGTTTCTTGAATGTATAATCCAATGCCTCATCCAAATTCTTTGATTAAAAGAACATACTGTATGCTCCATTTATATGTTTAACACTGTCTCCTATAAATCCTGTTCACTTAACCCTTTTGTGTTCCGTTATGTTGTGGCGGCAATTTAATCACTGGATTGATTATATTCAGAGGAAAACCTTTTACAGATACATTTGGTCACAGCTATGTACAGTATCTTACAAAAATATCCACTCACAGAGCATTTTGTGATATTTGCATTACTTTACTGTCACTTTGTAGTTTCTCCCTTTGCCTCAAATGGTCTCAGTTTTTCATGTCATTGATTCCACAAGATCTTAAAGTAAAGCTTTCCACTGAGATTCTGCTCTGTGTTGACACATCACATAATTTCAGCAGATTTGTGAGCTGCGCATTCAAGATGCCAAAGGTTCTACTGGATTCCCATCTGATGACTCAGGAGGACAGTGAAATTCCCTGAACCCACTATCATGTTCATGGAACCAGTTTGAGACGACTTTTACTTTGTGATGGAGCATCATATTACCTGGTCAGTATAAGGATGAACATTGTCAGCAACAATACTCATATAGACTGTGACTTAGATAGACTCACTACCTGGCACCGACACGAGTGGAAGCCTTTCTACGTAGCTCCGTGGTCTTGTGTCTTTTTTAGCTTTTTTAAGATTGGTTTTCATTGTTTACACTTGCTTTTAAGAGGCACTGTGTAGATATATAAATATCCTATGGATACACGTACGGATCGACCCATCAGAGCAGTCAGGACTTTGTTTACACGAGGGATCAGCTGCTCGCGCTGCGGTCAGGAAATCATGCCGCCGCAGTTCACCCCATACCGGAGGTAGTGGTTAGTCGCTACCGCGGAAGCAGAGCTGGCACGTTGGTGAAGGCGAGACGCCTGCAGAAGCGGTGGAGGCTCAAACCGGCTATTCCTTCGAGTGTGATGGGGAATGTAAACTCACTGGCCAACAAGACAGATGAGCTGGCAGCCTTGGTGATGAACGTGAAGTTGTACAGAGAGTGCAGCTTACTGTGTCTAACGGAGACCTGGCTAAAGGCCGAATTATAGTCGGGTTGTACGCACGCACTCATACAAGCAAGACACGCAACACACCCTTTCGTGCCCTCTGGCGGCTTGCGTGTGTCCGCCATATTTCTAACTATACGACAAAGCGACGCGAGCCTCACGCAGCCCGCAAGGCTTGTGATTGGTCTGCTTACTACATCCTGTCCGGAGACTAGTTTCCGGTTTCATGCCCCATAATACTGGCAGAAATCACGGAAGATTTAGAAGAACGAATATGGACCAAATAGAAGAGCACTTGGCAGAAGAATTCTGAAAGTATGACCACTTGTATAACCCGTCATTTGTCCGCCAGAAATAGGCTATGAGGAGCCGGAGTGGCGATGTAAATAAACAGTCGACGAAGAAGAAGACGACGCTTCCTTGTGTGTTTTGCCTTCGACAAACAACGTTACTCCGCCTAGTGTTCTGGCGGTGTCTGTCGATGCAACTGCGTGGCCTTCCGCGGTTGCAGTCGCAGTACTATAATTTGGCCTTTAGCTGTGAGCCTCCGTACGTATTACATGCCCAGGGAATTCTCCCAAGCCATTGTTGATTGCGTTAACATCCCTCCATGGGCTACGGCCGAAAGCTCGTGTGACATCATCTACTCCGTTATCGCTGGGCTCCAAACTCAACATCCTGAGGCCTTCTTTGCAATTTCGGGGGACTTCAATCATGCTACTCTTGACTCAACTCTGCCTGCTTGTCACCAGTTTGTGTCTTGTCCAACAAGGAAGAACAGGACAATTTAGCTGATGTATGCTAACGTGAGGGACGCATACAAAGCCACACCACTTCCTCCCCGCTTCCCCACCTCCTTTGTTTGAGCTGCTGTTTTTGACAGAGTGGTTTTTAATGTCATTCTTACACACGTCCCCAAAACATAAAACCATTCTTGGAGTTTATCCAGTGTATACAATGTTTTTGTAGGTCAAGTTTAAAAGCAGCTTGCATAGCAAGTGAATGAGTCTGGTTTCAGTTATATGTGGTCTTTAGCCTTCTGTAAAGCTAGTAACATCCTCTATACAAGTATTCCTTCAATAGTTTGCATTTAATGAGGTCATGGACAAGTACTTTAGGCCAGAAACATATTGTCAGCCATGGCTTGTTCTGTAAACACACACATACCTACACACCAAAAATTCACATTTGTTACAGTGACTGATGATAAATACTTTATTGTATTTTGTGTACTACCACAGTAGCTTATCTGCTTGCTATGTAATTTACTGTAAATAATTATACAACATTTGCTTCATTCTCAAAACTTCCCATTCTTTCATATCAAACTTTGCAACATATGTGTACAACATTAGATAATGAACTTAATAAGTTTGGCTTTCATAAAACTTAGTAGAGCACTATATGAAATATAGATTCTTCCAAGATTTGCACTCGTAAATTGGTGTTTGCTTATAAAATATTTCCAGCCAGTGCCTAAACAATTTTGTTTCCCCTACTACATTCAATAAACTAATGATATACATTTTGATGCTTTTTAATGCCAAAGCGCATGAGTGCATAACACTTAAGCTTTACATTAAATAATGCACAAATCTAAAACAAGCAAAGCATATCTTTGTGCAAAGGTTCTGTTCACTCTTCATGTCAACTTATTCTACAAAGTACATGTCAAGTGTAACTGCAGTGACAAGAAAGGACCACAAATGTACTATAAATGAACAGCGATATTATGCTTAGTAGCACTAACTACTACACCACACCACACCACAGGAAATATCGCTGTGAACCATTTCATCCAGCAGTCGGGCTTATGTAAAGTTGTGCATACAGCTCTCAGCACCCTTTAAAAGACTCTGTTCCTCCTGTAGAAGATGGCTGCTGCAGCCACAACCACAATGACGGCCAGAGTGAGGACACCACTAGCTATCCGGAGACCCATCCTGGAGTCTGAGTCCGATTTAGTGCCGGATACAGCTGCTTACAACACAACCAGAGCAAAAACAGAGTAATCAAACTTTGATTCACAAGGGATCATTTCTACACAATCAGGCAGATATGGCATCGAAACATCATTAGTAATGAAGTTCACTGTCACATTGACAGTGCTCAGATGAAGTAAATTAATCTTTTATATTGCTTTTGGAATTCAAAGATTGAATAATTGGCATAATAAGAAATACATCACATGGAATGAAACAATAGTATACCTTCCTCCTTAGATGTCAGTGCTGCAAGAAAGAGAAAGAGGGAAATCGCTTACATTTTGGAGCTATGAAGAATAACAGGGGAGACACCAAGCTCCCTTTCTCCTAAAGATAGAAATGGTAAATGGTTTGTATTCATAAAGCGCTTTCTTAGACTTGAAGACCACGCTTTACTTTACAGGTTTATCACTCACCCGTTCAAGCACATTCAAACAGTGAATCTATGTGCAGCTTTTTCTATGAGACAGCACTGCCGTCAGGGGCAATTCAGGATTCAGTATCTTGACCAAGGACACTTCAGCATGCAGATGGGGAAGACTGGGATAGAACCACCTACCTTCTGGTTAGAGGACAACCGCATTACCCCCTCAGCTGCCCCATAAAATGGACTTACTGTAGTATAAAGTTAAAGTATGACACAACTCATTGTACAGTATGTGTGTTCAGAGTGAGTTGCACTTTAAATTACTCTTAGGAAACCTAGTGATAGAAGAAATATCCAATTTTGTTATTTAATCAAAAAAACAATACAAAATATATCCAGTCCAACTTTTAGAATGATAAAGCATCATGTTATCAACTAAAGTGATGCTGCACTACCTTTTTATTCCTTTCTGTTTTTACTCGAATTTTCTGTGCTGCCTGGTGATACAGTGTAGGTAATAAGTGGACACTGTCTGGTTCTGCTGTTCAACGAACCTGAAGGCCGGGAAGGAGAAACGGGATTGGTGACCATTCCCGTTCTCATACACGGTGGTCATCGGATCGCTAGAGCACCTGTTTGATATCAAGAAGCAAAGTGTTGGCTGAACATATTGATGGACTATCTCTTCCTATTCAGTTTTGGGACTTACGGGACAAACAGATTGAAGAAGGTGGAGTTTGTGGGATTAGGAGCGATGGAAGCATAGCATCGGTCCAAAAGGACATGGTACCTAGTATGGGGTTGGGGGGGGGGGGGCAGATAGCATTAGTAGTGATGTCACAAGACTTTTACATTCAATGGTCATTCATTTTGTTTCTGGAGTTGGAACTATAGAAATTCCAGAGATTGGTTTACATTAAATCTTTGTTATCTTACTGAGCTGTCAGGTTTTCTGCTTGAACCTGGACAAAGATGGTGGTCCTCAGCTCTAATCCCAGTGGCGGTATGTCCAGAGGAGTTGTGTAGTTTGCGTCCTGTCAACACAAAAGTAAAGCAAGTCAGAAGTAACATTTGACAGTTTATATGGGAAGCTGTTATAATCCAGAATTGATTTGATAAGTTAAATGATCAGAATTGAATCGTTTCGATACACGGAATAGAATGGAAGAATAAAATAATTGTCCAAATACTTGATTGATACTTGGAATGATTAGAAATTTAACTTACTATTTGTTTACATGCCCATTTATAACTTTACAGCTACGAAACACAACAGTCCATCAAAGCACTGTTGGACTAACATAGTTTACAACATCACCTCTCTATAAATCATGTTGTCTCATCTTACATTAAAGATTTCCATTGTCAAAGTACTGACGAAGGTTCCATTTTTGTCCGTAACTGCAATGGAAGATGCTGGCCTAAATGGGACAAGGGAAAGGGAAGGGTGGTGGTGATGGGTGGGTGAACGATATCAGACTGAATCCTACATGTTACTGTACACCTGCAGACTATTTCCACCAGAAGAAGCTTCTGTTCCACTCAGATAATCCTGTCTCATCTTCTGAGAGACTGTGATCAGCAGATGTATGTTAAGTCATTTAGCAGATTTTGGGTTTGTGAATGTTTTATACTAACAATTAGTTTTGTTAACAGTTCCTCTCATCAGCAGAGAAATAAACCAACAAAGCTAAGGTTTGGATGAAGTCAATGATTTAACAAAGAAAGCAATTAAGAATCTGTAGGAGTAATACTTGTTTCCTGATGTAACTGTGCGCTGTAGTGTTTCATGAAAACAAAAAGTGGAGCAAAATCGTGTTTTTATCAATGATCTGGGGTTATAGTAAAATAAACAGCTTGAGCATTCTGTGGATTGTGTATCTCTTTGCCTCTTAGCTGTATCTAAATCAAAAAAGTTAGATATTTAACTTTAACATAAAGCAAACTATCTCTTTTTTACATGCTAACCCTAACAATACAACAAACCCATTTTACAGATATGTACACTTAACTCAAGAAAAAATCACTGGAAGGATACAAGCAGAGATCTTACACTTCCACCTGGGTGTTGTTGATGAGATACTCAAGAGGGTAAGCACAGGAATAATAATATTTGAGCTCAGCGTTATAGGTGACTACTCCCGTGGTTGGATCATGGGAGCGCACCGCACCATCTGGATGTTGGAGAAGTCAGCAAACATCCCTGTGCCAGCTGCACTGGTGGTCTGCAGGCAACAGTTACAGTAGTCAATCACAGAGGGAAAAAAAGAAAGGTTGCTTTAAGAATCATACAGTTATTTCTTCATTTTACTTCTCCTCAAACCTCTACTAACCAGGAAGTTGCTTCCACAAGCGTTGGTCATGTTGAGGGGGAAGGTGAACCTGACAACAGGCGGGGTGACGGACTCATCAAAGGTTCCTTTACACTCTGGCATGTTGAAAATGTGGTTGAGGATGAGCAATGACTCATTGTAGCCAGTGTAGACAACAGGGCAGATAAGGATAGCCAGGCTAATTGAGGAGGTGCCACATTCAACTGAGATGTCACTGTATTCTAGAGGAATGGGAAAGATACACCATTAAGGTTTTGCTGCAATTGTCACAAAAAATCGGATTGAGGTACAAATAACATTATTTTCCTACCTGGGAGGAATTTATAAAAAAACTAAACCCTTGGAAGCAAAAAAAACTTTCTCAAATTGCAATTTAATTTTGTTTACACTTGTGTGGCAAAGCTTGATCTTGTAGAGGTCAAACTTAAACAATATTTTTGACATTAACCATGTCAAACATATTATTTCATAATTTTTTGTAATTTCATAAATTGAAAAGAAAGTTAAAAAGAGTAAAATCCCATCAGAAGCATGCATACCGTACCTGGCCGTCGAAGATCATTCTGGCACGTTAACTGATGGCTTTTGGCCACCATAGATACCAAGAAGAAAAGGCTAAGAAGGTACATTTTTACCATCCTTGGTATGGACATTCCTGTAACAACAGAATATGTATGATACCATGTATGATTTTTAAAGGACCTAAAGTTATTCTTGTTTGTGTTTCTAGTAGTTTCCATTGTTGTTGCCTTTTTCCTGCATTCTGCTTCTGTCTTACAGCTGCCACCCTCTTTCTCTGTGCGTCTTCTTCTTTGATCAGTGTATAGAGCTGTTGGAGGTTCTTATATAGAGCTGGGAATCTTTCATTTGATTCGACAGAAACAAGGTCAGTGTCAGTTGGTGTGTCCACCTGTACTTCACTGAATGGGAACAATTCTTTTGTACAGGGAGTTCCGTGGACCATTCCTCCAAGGTAAAGAATAAGTGAAACCCTACACAGCAAGAGTCTTTATGAGGGACCAGAGACAAAGGCCAAGTTTCTTTTCTTTAAAATACTGATTCCCTTAGAATGCTAACATGAGAAGTCATGAAGCAAGTGTTTAATCCCATGGGGATCCCGCCAAATACTTTGATGCCCTTTTTTCGGGGGGAGTCTGTGTATTAGTAATAAAGGGCAATATCTTTTAGTGTGAGCCAAAGATGATTCTCTAGGATAATTTCCCATCTCAGAGAACACTGCACCTAGGTCACTAGAATCTTTGTGGAGGTCCAAGCAGGGCTTTTATTGGAGTGACAATGACACAAAGCAGTTTGAACCATGACATACAGTACTCCTCGATAAGACTGCATCATTCAGTGCTAGATTAAATGTTGTGGAAAAAAAACAATCTGGGCCAATTAACTTTAAAACTGATGTAGAGAGTTGCTGCATTCACCACTCTTCATAACTTCTTGGACTCAACTAAGCCAAGCAAGGAGACAACCATGGACTATTTTTGGATCTTGCTGATACACTCAGCTTTGTATACTCTTCAGCTTGAACATCACCAATCTTGTTCGAGACATATTCCAAAGATCAGATGTGTTGAGCAACAAGTGATTTCCAAATGATTTTCTAATAAAGAGGGTTTCTGTCATTTTTTTGGTTGTATATAGTTTGATGCTATAAAAATGGTGTGAAACGTAATGAGAACAACTGAGATTGACTTGCAGGTCAGGCGGATGTGTCAGCGGGAACTCAATACAATGGCTCCACTCTACGACCAACAGTACCCTGATCCAAAATGACCATTGCAAGATGGCAGTGCCTGTATCCAGAACAGTTTGGCTTCATGTTTGTGTGGTGGGCAGATGATGAGACATATCTTTAAAGTCAATAGTTAAAACCTTGGGACCAGAGGTAGGGTAATAACCATGTATTGGAAAGTATCATGGACTAATAATGTTGAAGAGAAGTAGCTGCAAAACACACCTTAGAGTGGTGTTAAGAAGAACAATATTTATGCACACATGCATTGACGAAAGAAAACACTGGATGGAAAATAACTTATATCAGCGAAACCTCACAAAATCTGATGTGATTGTATTTGCTCCCCCATCAGCCACAGACAAAATCACAGCCAACCCGGGGAATCTGGCACACTTTATTAAAACATCATGATCTGGCCCATGGGTATATTACTGATCTTGTGTCCCCAATATGAGCCGGGACGCCGTCTGAGATGCTCTTGTTGGGACATGGTTTTTGTGCAAACCACAGGCCTCCTCTAAGTCAAACTTGTAACAAACATGCCGCATGTGCTGGAGTGGACTCAATCCCCCAAGATGCAACAGGTTCCATTGATCTTTGAAAGTCAAGGAACTCAGTCTCCCAGAGGATGTAACAGGATGCTGCATGTCCTGGGGTCAGGGCAATATCACACAAAGGTGTCAAGAGCCACCAGGGTCAACTCCTATTGGTCACTCTGGTCCAAGACCTGTGAGGTCACCGGGGCCAATATGAGGAGAGGTCTCCCCAAGATCTTTCTCTTTCTACAATCCTTCGAAGGCCAGCAGGCTGTCCAGCCTCTCTTCTCCTACATCGCCAAGGGGGGGGGCCTGGCTGATCCAGCTTCCTTCTCTATCCAACCCGCAACTGGAGGTCAGAGGTGCAGCTCCCCTGCCCACACTCTTCAAGGAAATCTCCTCGCCCTTCAAGCTCTACCAAACTCCTCGTAGCGACGCGATGTCCTGCAGGAAAACTTCAACCAGCATCTTAGCACACGGCTCGACAGAATCGCGAATGCAGAAATCTACGACCACAAAGCCAGGAGACGTCACAGAACTGCAAACTGAACAGCAACTTCTTTTCCTCTTTCCCTAGGACTGGTAACATAATCTGGGCTTAATAATTATACTACGCTAAGCAAGACTGTTTATTTGATCGGTGTGTGCTTATAAGTTTGATATATGCTCTGACGTTGTAGGCATAAGTTAAAGGAAGGTTAATAGTTAGGCTCGCCACAGGCTTTGTCCCTGACTATCATTATCTGATTAACATCCACACAGACACGCATAGCATCTCACCTAGTTAAACCTTCCCCCTGTGCCGTGAGGCAACCTCAGAAGAAGGGGGGGGGGGGCTCTTATCTTAGGGAGCATTCTTTAAAGCATGCTAATTTACATTCACACACACACTCACACACCTCCTAGTTAGTTAGTTTGATTGTTTAGTAACTTGTGTTTTTATACTTTATTATGTTAATAATAAATGTTCTTCTTTCACAAATGTTCTGTCATTAATATTGCATAAGTGAATCTTGCCAACCGTTACACTGCTAAGAACTCCATAACCTTCATTGTTCATTATATTATCTTTAATGGTCAAATATTGAGATTTCTAATTGAACTAGATCTAAATGAGACTGACCTTAATCAATAAATTGGCTATCTTTTCCCTTCTATGAAGGGTGGTGCCCCGCGAGAACTTTAACCAATTAAAGTTATGATTTAATATTAATATTTTAAATATTAATGTTTTACATTTTATTTTGATAACCAAATTTATTGAGTGCCTAAAGGCACACCATTCTATGGTAACTCTTTTTAAGCACTATTGCACAACACTCTGGTAGGGCACTCCAAAGTGTAGGGCAAAACCAAGGGAGGCAGAGTGTTAACTGTGAAGGGTTCTACACTCTGGAAAAATCTAGTTTCCTGTTTTATCACTCTTTTAAAAACACATTTTACAAAAAGGCTTTCAACACGTGACGTTTATTCCTGTATTATATTTATTTAAACGACATGCTTTTGCTCATGTTTTAAAGTTGCTTTGTTTTATTTTGGCTTCTGTAAAGAACTTCTCTGTTTGTATTGAGAAGTCCTATATATGTTTGTTGAGGAGGCTCAGAGAAAACCTCCAGGTGAACCAGGGACAGCCAATTGGCCCAGCTGAGATTAGTTGGCCAATCAACTCTCCCTGGATTCAAAAGGCAGCAGCTTCCAGACGGAGACCAGGACTGAGACACTCATGAGCGAAGCTCACAAAGGATAAACTCATGGGAAAGACTGATGAGAAACAGAGCTGAGCTGCAAAGCTATACACCAGCAGAACTGTCGTACACTTAAATTTGGGTTTTTTGAGTTTATTTTGAGTTAAAGAATGGTGAAATGTGAATGGTTTGTCTCTGGCTGTGGTGGAGACCCCTTTGCCCCAATATTGTGATTATATCATTAATAGTATAGAGCTGCCTTAGAACATTTTTTGCACTGAAATTGATTTGAGGTTTTATATATAGGTAAAATATTCAGAGTAGTTTTCACATCAACAGAAATGTATAATTTTAATCAAGTCAATGCATTTGGATCTGAAGCTATCAGAGAAGCGTGTTGAGCAAAGATTAGCAGCAGCTTGACTCCAAGAATGATTTTTAACCTGAAGCTGATGTTTTCAGTGTTTTTGAAAAGAGGGGACCTTTGAGGATAATTCAGCTCAGAGTAAAAACCTCCTGAATTAAGGAATCCCGACCAAGAGAAGCTAATTGCAATTACATAGCAATCCCACGCTGATTACACAAAATCGACTCATGCATTGTGTAACACTCAAACATTCCACCCTATCAGCTGTTGGTACCCTGGATCGATTGTTAGTACATTTATCATTATTTACTCAGCTATTATTAACTAGTAAAGATGAAAGAATATTTAAAAAAACCTTCTGTAATATAAAGAAACATTGAAAGTCTGAGGTAGAACCGCTTCTGCTGCATCACAGGGATCAATAAGAGTTGGTTTAGTTCTGTTTTCATGGCTGACTTTTAGATTAGCTTCACATCGGCCTGTACTGCAGCTTCTCCTCAAAAGGGATGTTTCCAAATTGGCCTATCTCTATATTTAATGAGATCCAATAAAACACAAACTGCTGTGTTTAATTACCTTATTTAATGTTCATACTACTATATCAATGGCATCGTTTTAAGACATTTGGCTGCTGTATAATCTCAACAGTTAATGGAATCAGTCTAATATTTGATCTTTACACATTTGACAACATAACCTTCAAAATGATCCATACGTGTCATGACAGCACAGTGGCACTACACCTCTGATCACCAATCCACAGTGTGTGGTTTGAGAGGAACTCCAGCACCTTTAGTCAAACTTCCTTATGAGAACAAGACCATTATCCTGGCTTCTGATCTCATCACTTTGACAAATATCTTTATATTAATGATCTTTGAAGGCTCACCAAATCAGCTGGCCTGTCCACAACCCTAAAATATATATTCATAGAATCAACTGATTTGTTTTTCAACTTTAATGTAAATATTTAAGATTTCTTAATATCAACTTATTCAACATATTAAGGCAAGTGTCTTGATTTATTTCTCAGAGCATCTTAGAATGTGGATGAATTTTCTGCTTGACTTCTTAAATAAAGCCTTGAAAGCAACATAACTTGAATTAATAAACTTACAAGCATGCACTACTTGGTATAGCTCCACAGACTCTCATATTGTAGTTTGAACATGATGTCAACTTCAGTTAGATTCATATTGAAATCATACTGTAGACGTAAGTGCTTTGAGTACAGTGAAGAACCTACTCTTTGAACTAACCAAAATATATATATATAGTGAAAGAAAACATGGTCTGCAGTAGCTTAACAGTCAACTCTATGTAATGTATTATATTTATTCAACTTGTTTTCGAGACTGATTTATCCAGTTCATTTAACAGATTTTTTTTTAAGGTGACATGGTGTCTCATGTTTCAGAATGAAAGAACATATGAGATACGTATGAGCTAATGATTAGACCCTCACACCCTTCTTTTTGAAGCAGCTTGATCTAATAAATGAATACAGAATATGGGTGGAGATGGGTTACCTTACACACAATAAAGAAAAGAAGTTCAAAACCAAATCTAAAACCATTCTCCCCCTGGGCATGAATTATACACTTCCAATTTTCAATATGGAACAGGGGTGCTTCAGTAATGTTTGGATTGAGAATAATAATATTTATATGGTAAAACATAATGATATCTCTATTACATTGTACAAACTATGAATATTGAGACTAAAAGAAAGATGAATGGAGTTTTGATTACAAAGGGAAAATGTTTGACTTTAATAGATCATATGAGCCATTTGATGTTCTATAATAATGTTTGGAAATGTAACTTTGTATAGCAAATCTCTGCTACATGAAGAAACTGTAGATGAGAGGCCATATTCATTGACTGAGATCAATCAATCAATCAATCAAATTTTATTTGTATAGCCCATATTCACAAATTACAATTCATCTCATAGGGCTTTAACAGGGTGTGACATCCTCTGTCCTTAACCCTCAGCAAGAGTAAGGAAAAACTACTAAAAACCCTTTTAACAGGGTAAAAATATGTAGAAACCTCAGAGAGAGCCACATGTGAGGGATCCCTCTCCCAGGACGGGCAGAAGTGCAATAGATGCCACGTGCAGGAGAACATCATCAATAATCAAAGTCTCTAGCAGCATTTGATGAGGGTAGACATCCCGAAGGACAACCCCAACATGACATGCCAAGCAGTCCCGCTGCAAGCACAGTCCATGCTCAATGTCCATTGAGATGACAATCAGGAATCACTTCACATTGCATGGTATTGTTGTGAATTGAAATACAAAGCTGTAGCTGGTAAATTAAATTCGTTTTTGACACATCAATAGTCCTTTCTGTATTACTAGCTGAACTATAAGCACTTTGTAACCTTGTTAAGATAAGTGCTATACAAATAAAGTGATTATTATTATTATTACAATGCATTCCCTGGATTTACCATTGAGAATAACTACACTATGAACATCATATATTAATTATGAGATATTGGTATATTATTACGGTAATTAGTTTCTTTCATACTATTTGACATACTAAGTAATTATCTTTAAATTGTACCAGGTAGTCAGTAAGTGAGGAGGAATAAATATCTGCAATTGGACACACACAAAAAGTGGTTGGTTGTCCCATTGACCCCGAGGCCACGGAGCTATGCTAGAATGTAATTGGTTAATCTCGGACCATTGTTTTTACATGCTGTAATAATGAACAATGTACTAGCCTGAGAGGGGAAAGTTTTTTTTTTGTGAAACTAATTGTTGATATTTATTGAGATGAATGATTCTGCTATGTGAAATAAAACTGGAGCCATTGATTTATTTCACACTGTATTTGAAACTCAAGGGCGAAAGAAACATATGAGATTGGTGGTCATACACATTTTATTTTCCTGATGAGTGACCGCTAATGTTGTGCAAACAATGACTGTTGTCTCTGAGAATTACAGGGAGAAGCAGAGTGATGTTGGTCTTCAGATGGAGTGGTGTGGATTGTTGAAGATACTAAATAGTGAAAAACCATCTCACTCAGTTGCCTAAACGCAACCAAGCCATAGAGCTTCATTAGGTGGCAAATTAGAGAAGGATAGGGCTAAGTCATTTGAAGGCCTTGAACACATGACCAACTCTAGGTATCAACTCAGCAGGTTCACGTTTGAATGCAGTGACAATAAACACAATTAGTGGTCTCTTCTGAATATCCAGCCATTCGAATCTTGATGAGAAAAGTTAATATAAATATGTCATATGGTGCCCAACAATTTAGCTTTACAAGCAGTAATGGGTGCTACATAATGGGAATTATTTCCCCCTGGGCTTCCCCACTTAGCCTGTATACAGTGATTTACTACCTGAGAAGGCCTTTTCCTCACACCTATGAAAAGCACAGTCATCTGCTGCACATGTTATTTAGTTAAAATAATAGTTTGTGTATTTTTGACAATAAAGCAGTACAGCTAGGCGCTTTTTACAGTTTTTAGTTGTCGGGGCGGCTGTGGCTGAGGGGTAGAGTGGTTGTCCTCAAACCTGAAGGTCGGCAGTTCAATCCCCAGTCTGACCCATCTGCATGCCGAAGTGTCCTTGGGCAAGATGCTGAACCCTGAATGCCCCCCCCCCCCCCCCCAGAAAAACAAAGTGCTGCGAATAGATGCACTGTATGAATGTGTTGTGAATGTGTGAATGTAAAACTATACTGTTAAGTTCTTTGAGTGGTCTTCAAAACTAGAAAAGCACTATATAATTACAAAACCACTTACCATTAATTAGGTTTATGCATTAATGTGGCTGTTTGGTGTTTTTTTCTGATATTATGTCCCACCCTGCTATTACGCACAGTTAAAAGTTTGTATGCTGTATCAATGCAATTAAGAAGTTGGTTCTTATTTTGTTTGGTTGAAGAACTGAGTTCACTCTCATCACCCTGTTTTCATTAACTGAAAGAGGAAAAATTCAAACTGCATCTTTACTTAGAAACTGCACAAGAATAAGTGAAATATTTGCAAAATGCACGATTGTACACAATTTCTAGATTTCAGTAACACACCATCAGTTAAAGAGCATATATTGGGCATGTTATATAGAACTGCTCGGAATCAAACTGTAGGAAAGGCTACTTTACCTCTACATTGCATAACATATTTGAAGTGAACTGCAGGTAGAACAAACCCATCAGCTAAAGACTCGAAAGACTACACCCAACCCCAAAATGTAGAAATGTTAAATTAAATTACAATTATTCTTGTTATATCAATACAATTTCAAGGTCTAATTTATTCAAGCTAAACATTCAACCCTGAGGCTTTTTGTTAGCTCTCTTAATAATAGCGTTTACCTTTTTAGTTTCATACAGCAGTTTACCTGATCTCTGAAGATATATTTTCTAACCACTGTTCTTATATTTTCAGCCCAAAAGCTGGAAAAACCTTCACCACAAGATAATACATGATCATAATGTACTGCATCTTTTACCTGCAACTCAACAGCCGAGGTATAAGTTAAGAATGTCTTCACTTTGTGGGTTAAAACTGCATGACAAACGATCCCCTGCAGGTTGAGGCTTGGCCATGTGGTTCAAACATAAATCACAGAACAACATATAGAAAGTCCTGCCTTACTTCTACACTACTTGTGTTCTCTTGTAAAGTGTCTCTTGTTTTCTGCTTGCTTAACATTGTGTCTGCAGTGAGTTGGGTCCGGGCGCTCAGTTGAAGGCGGGGTTGCGGACTCCAGACAGGCTGCTGACAGGAGGGGTCTTGCCTTTGAGGAGGGTGAGGGAGAAGATGAAGAAACAGATGCTCATGACCCCCAAGATGATCACGCCTGAGATGAGGGTGCTCGTCACCGTGTTCATCTGAAACACTGGAGCTTTCAAATGGGCTGAAGCAGTACAAGCACAAACAAACAATTATATCATTTCTTGCACATTGTCTTAAAATCCCCTTGAATGTCATACACAGAAATAGCTAAATATCGATGATGCTGTGTTTCTCTGTTTCTCTATTTATTTGATGGATTGTTTTTCTTGTTCCTGAGAAGAACTTCACAACCTTAATACAATGCTGGTATCTTTCCAGCTCAGCCACAGTTTTGTTTGATGGCAGAAAATAGTTGAAACCAAACGTGATCAATATTGAATAATTGGGAAAAAGGAAAATCCATCATAACAGCAGAGATAAAACTGTTTTCACTCACATTAAAGTCAATTAGACCAAAATATATAAACACACACACAAAATATAGAAATAATGCGGTATGTAGAGCACAGGAACAACTCCTGCCAAATGTGCTCTCTTGGTTCATACTGCACTTAAATGCCCTCACGTGTCTCACAATGCTGATGCCCTCTCTGCTGGTGTGGATGCAACATGTTTCTAGGATAGTTTTTAATAGTCATACCATTAAAATAATTGCAGTAGTGTTATGTAGGCTAGCAAAATAACTTGAATTGCAGTTAATAAAGCAGACAGAGTGAAACAGCACTTATTATGTAACCTCTGCCAAGCAATCAATACAGCTGTATAATAAGACATAAAAGAGTTAGGTGAGACATTTTCCTTTTGCTATTTTAATGGTTCTCTTTCATATCAGTGGAAATTGCCATCACACAACTGACGGAATGTTAAGGCTTACCCAGCTGAGAGTTGTTGGTTGGCGTTTCATCTGTTAACAAAAAGGTAAAGGGCATTTAAGGGCAACAGCAATACATTGTATTCAGTACATTATACTTTATAGTCCAAGTACAACAGGATGTCTTCGGGCACCATTCACTATCTAGGTCACCACGATTTGTTTTCAACATCAGTTGTCATCCAAGTATGTCGCACCTTCAATCAATGGAGTTTTAAACAGCCTGAGGAGCTGCTAGATACAAAACAAATATTGTTCTATCGCAAGAATTACAAAATGTTATTACAAACTGTACTTGTGAAACCGTATGTTTCTGTTTGGAGGCAAATCTTGTCCTGACAGTACCAAGAGTGTTTGGAAACTGTCAGGAGGTGGAGGCTGGGAAACTCTGAGGAGAAGGATTAGCAGGGAAGGACGAGGATTGTTATCGACTGTACCAATCCGAGTGATGATGGGCCCGGCAGTCAGAACAGCATTTCCAGATGCTGCGTTTGAGTCTTTTCCCTCGGAGATGTCCCGTTTTTTCCTGCTGCCACAAATCTGTGGAAAAAATGGCAAAGAGAGATATGGTGGCAGAATGGAGCCTCCTGATGTATTCCACTTTCCCATGATGAGGCGTTCAGGGGACACATGATCCGCATAGTAAATATGACCCCTTGATGTTGCCTTTATACATCCAAGAAACTGGATATATGACTGCTCTGACTTTGAAATAGTAAACACTGGGTGTCTTGTTGTGATTCGAATCACTATTTTATACCGCTTTATGTTATCCTATATATGTGTCATACTCCATCAATTATTCATATTTGATGATTTATAAGAAGAAATGAGAAGGGGATGAAGGAAGAGCACTGTGTCTTCATGGAGCATATGGATTGAGGATAGAATTTAACCTTAATACTTATTGTATTATGCTACAGTTTACAGGCTACAGCTTCAGGAAGGCTGAAGGAATAATAAAATCTGACCATATATATGTTTTCTTTGTGTAAATAAATGAATAAACAATATATAAAACCATAAAGTTAATATAAAACGATTAGAAAATATTTTTAGGGATTGTAAAATCATTTCCATGTCTGTAATAAGTAATTATTACAGCTGGTAATTGATCTTGTGTCATCATCATTGGTAGAAGTGTTCTGATTCTAATCCAGCCCCCTGGTCTTGGATCTCTCTGTTATGTGTGTGTGCTGAAAAAAAGCAGTGTTCCCACACACACAGCCCTCTTAACTGGGAAACAATGTGGCCTTTTCTGAGCCATTCAAATCCATTCCAGCCAATCAGCAACAGGGAGCATTTGTGCTCCATCGGCATCCGATAACTAAAACCTACCTAAAATGACAAACTTTGAGCATATTTATTTAACGTGGATTGTGATTTTCTTTTCGTTACACTGAGCTAATGTTTACAGTTTCACAAACTGTTCATTTGATTTATAATTCATTAATTCATATAATTATCATTTCATATTTAACAACACAATGGGTTATGTGGTAGCACCTGCACTTAGTTAAAACGACATTCCCTTCTAAAAATGTAATTGACTAGATTTGTTCAGTAAAGAACAATCACCTTAAAACTGTTTTTAAGAATACTAAATGTTCACTGTTACTCTCCACCCCTGACAGTCCATGTGAAATGTCTTCGTCATGTTTCCCTCATGAAATTATTGCTTTAGATGGATTCAAGAGAGATACGCAAACATTGTGTGTTAGATTTTACAATAAAGTAAGTGCACAATGTGTTATTCTCACTGGCATGAGCATCGGACAGTCATCTGCTCGACACAGCTTGGTGACGCAGTGCAGGAAAACAGTGGACATCTTCTGGTTCTTGTGCTTTACAAAGCGGAATACTTCAAAGGCAAAGCGACCCATTTGGCTCTTCCCATTCTCAAAGACGGTGGTCTGAGGGTCTTTTTCACAGCTGGCCCAGGGAGGGAAAATTTGAAAGTATTATTAGAAAGGACAGTAAAAGAAAAACAGGCGGACACAAATCAACTGCTTTCAGAATAGAGTTACCTAAAGAAAAGGTCATAGCGGAGGTCATCGTTGGGGTTTCCAGAGGGCGTGGTGTAACAGTAGTCCATTAGCACGTTCCATCTAGTTCACAGTACGGATTAGCAAACCCCCATTTTAGGGACTTAAATGCATTAGTGATGTGGAGGTAAAGGGCAAATTAAACACATAGGGTACATTTTAGTAGGTCTACATTGCCACTATTATGATCTTTTAATAGATAAAGATACTTGTTATTCAATGCATAATCAAATATGTTGATATAAACAGCCCTTTGCTCTATATGTATCATTTGAAAATATATCGATAAACCTTAAAAGATATAACTTATATATATAGGTTATGTTTATTTCCATGATGGAAAAGGAGTAAATTTGTGGTCAGTGAGTTTTGTGGTCAGTGAATTAATATCAGGTTAAACCTGAAATTAACTAACTGACCTCAAATCCTGGTTTTTAGTGCAGACCTCAGCTTTCAACATGGTTCCGTCATCAGTTAAGTTTACGTACCCTTAGCATTTATACATCATGCTGATTTCAAAGCTCAAACTCATTTGTCACTGTTTTTTTTGTCTTATTCAATTAATGAAGAATATCTTTCTTCTGATTTTACTGTGACCTGGCAGCACCCATAGACACACTGCCTGTCACTGGTGTTGTGATACCAGTAGTCTCCTCCGCCTCTGTCGAGGACTCAGGTTTTTTCTTGGTGTAGTGGTCATGGAACATGATGTTACCTCCTGTCCAGGTTAGTGGCTTTCACAGCTGCAAACACCCGTGTCTTCAGGGTCAGTCCTGCCATGGGGATGGACAGCTGTTGGCCGTACGAGGAGTCCTGTACCACAAAACCATTTCCATACTATTGTTACATTTCCTGTCACATGTTTTTCTTCCTCTCAGTGTTTGATTTGGTTTCATTATCATCTGGTTTCAATAGAATCTCATTTGACTCAAATGGCAAGGTAATTCGGTGAAAAGAACTAAGTGTAAATTCTGCCTAATCCTCTCAAACGATGGGATCAAAGGTAATCTGCTGCGTTCCTTGAGATGCAAAAAAGTGTTTCTGAGCTGTTGGTATCCTCCCTGTCTTGTACATGGATCATCAATCTCAGAAATAATTGTAATTACAGGTGTAAAAGGTGCAGATAAACTTTATATAGCTGCAATGCTTCCTTTTCACTTTGAAACAGACTAAGTATAGTTTGTCTGCAGAGCAACAGCTTCAGCTCCTGAAGTAGCAGATATTAAGCCTGGATTGCTGTGAACTTACATTGTAAAGCAAGAGATTCAATGTGCTGATGAAGGTACCATTGCTGTCCTTCACTGAGATCGCAGCTGCTGACCTTAAAAAAGATAAGAAAATATTTTTAGGGGGATTCCAATATTTTAGGTGACTCGGAAAATTATTCTGAGCAGACTTTGCTTTACTCTCTGTTGCTCACAATAATAGAAAAGAGGAACACATATGCTCAAACTTTACCTGAAGTTCTAAGGTTGACTCACACCACAAAGACTGTGTATGCCACTTTACCAACAACTTTGCTTTATGATTTAAAAAATGCTAACATTTAAAAATGTAAATTTAGCCCTGCAGTATTCATCTGTCCTTAAAAGGTGGATTTGCTTCAAAGAAGATGAGAATGATTCACTTAGTTGATCAGAGAAATGCTGATTTAGTTCCACGGTTACTATTTTGTGGTGGTGTTGTTTCTGAAAGCACTATACCTACACAAAATACTCAACTCATTATTATTAAATATGCAGTACTAGTGTCTTGTACTGAATTAATTATATATATCCATATATATGTGTAAGTTATTGTTATATATACAGTAAATAAAACCTAACCAGTATAAATGTTTACCAAGGCTCTATTTCCCCCCCTCAGTTTAAAGCAGTTGAAATGCACTACATTATGTCTACAATTAATTGCTGTATATTGCTGTGTTTTGTCCATCTTTTATATTCAAAATGTCAAAATGTCCCTCAAAGACTTTTTCTCAGCTCTAGATTTCCAAAAGTAAAATCACCAACAAGTAGTCCTACTTCCAAACTGCATTTCATGGCTTGCTGATCCTATGTACAGAGCAATTTCAAACTGCACAAAAAGTTGAAGGGATCGGATATGAGAGACTTACGAGGCCAGCTGTGTGTTGTTGACCAGGTATTCCAGTGGGTAACTGCAGCTAAACTTGTAGAGCAGACCGGGCAAGTAGCTGATGACAGTGGGAGGATCCGGTGTATCAATGTACCCAGATATGTTACCAATCTGCACCAGTGACAGGTTCCCATAAGCATTGGGTCCTTGTGCCGTGGACACCTGCAGTGAAGAACATGAGTGGGTGGGTGAGACTCTTCCTACTGCCTTGCTAACTGACCACCATTAGCTTCCTGTAAGCACAGGGGTTGATACCCCCAACTCAGACCATCTTTATCTGAGAACAGACTCTCCAGGAAAAATCCCATTTCATCCTGCTCATTCATGTAGCAAAGCATGGGTGAGGAACAACCAGCTCAGCAGAGATTTACTTTAATCTGTTTCTGACAGGGCCTCAAGGATCCCACAGCAGCTCCTTCCCTGAGATAAGGAGTGCTGGACTTCATTCTCATTCAGGATACACATGGCTGGTAAACATCAAAAGATGGGGACTGTGAATCAGAAAGGATGGCTGAGGTGAAAGACACATCAGACACATTTACACATTGCTGGGAGCCTTCTTGTTGTTTTTAAACTTTTGTACATGTTCTGCCTAAATGAGTTGGGACAGAAAAAGTCATAAAGATAATTGCTGAGTAATCTAAGGCTGTGAGTTATATCACGACACTGTCCACCTAATTTCAAAATAAAATAAAAAAAATGTTATCCACTCTTTACAGTAAACAAGACTACAGCTTAAATACAAAATGCATACATTTCCATGTACAGTTGATTCATATTTTAAAAAAAGTCTTTATTTATTAACTGTCAGCTGTGAATTCCTTTCTGAGCTTCTCTATTTTATGTTGAAATGTTAAATGGCCCCTATACATCTCTGAGCTTCTCTTTCCCTGTTCCACCTCTGGAGGCCGCAGACCTGCGGCTCCTGGTTTGTCCCTTGGTTAAGATTAAGAGGTAAAAGGGATTGTGATGTTTGTCTGCAGCTATTTTAAAACTTTGGAGCATTTTATCTTGTGAAATTAAGTGTTCAAGTTTTCCATTGACATAGTTAAATAAAAAATGAAGACCCACGTGTTTTCTGTGGGTTATAAATGTCCTTAGTTGTTCTCCATTCATTTTGTAGCATTTTTTATTTTATTTTATTTTTCCTATTCTTGTGCTTCTCTGTATTTTTTGAATAAACAAACTAAAACACAGACTTAGTGGAAAATGTCTGCCCTCGGGAAATACTCAAGCCAACACTACTTGTAAAGTATGTTCATCTGTTCTCACTTAACAGTTTATTTTGACATACATTATTTAAAACTTTGGCCACATCAAAACATTTTGCCACTAAGTTATATGTATGAGAGGAAATAAAGAAAATCTAAATGGGTCCACATGGTGCTTTCTGTAAGTTGTTCGTTGGTATCATATTTCTGACTCAATCAACAGTATGCAGTTACCAGTTAGGTAATGTTGACACTATGAAAATAACTCATACCATCTCTATTCTTCTTACCACTAAGGCGTTGCCACAGGACTCCAGTGATGCCAGGCTGATACTAAAGATTACAACAGTAGGAAAGGTGTTGTTGTTGATGAATCCACGGCAGTGAGCATCTCCTTGGCGACCATTGAGGGCCAGGTCAGTGTCAGTGTAGCCGGAGAAGAGGACAGGGCAGAAGTTGATTTTGAGGGTGATGGTCTGCACCCCACAGTAGACACTAATATCCCTCTCCGCTGCAACACAAACACACACACAGTCCATACAAGTACATGAAAAGAGGAACCAAAAGTTATTTAGTCATATAGATGAATGAATGCATTTTTTTCTGTTTAGAGAAGTGCTTGGGCTAAGTTAGATTTATTAAGATTTATTACATTTTTTAAATTGTATATATTAAAGAATAAGGATAGTTGTAGGAACCATTAGGTTATACATTTTTTTCTTCATAAATCACAGGAAGTTATAAAATAATGTGTGGACAAATTTGTCTCCCCTTTGGAATGTGTACCTAGTTATATTACAACTTTCCTTTATGATGATACTCCTATTGAATTTCTGAGCAATTGTTTATAAGCAGAAAGCTGTCAATTCCTCACCAGGAAAGCGGCTGTGAAAGTTGGCATCACAGTTGAATCCATTAAACTGAGCTCCAGCTGATAAGGCTTTACTAAAAAGTAAAATGATCAAATGTATATGTTCCATTTCAGCACCTGAAAAAGAAGTATTATACATATGAAAACCGGTTTATGTACATGAAATGTCACTTTGGATAATATAAACTTTAATAGTGGAAAAACAGAAAGAGAAATCCAGCATTTACTTAATTATTTTCACTGAGAAATACCCACAGTAACCAAATATTTTGCCACAAATGTGCCAATGTCACAGGGGGACATTCTCTCAAAAGACTTCAGATCGTTTACCAGATTTTACTTTGGGGGAACATCTTTCTTATCCCCACTTAGAAATATCAAAGCAAACAAATGTCATTTTGAATCTGAACCACCTGCAGCTTTGGCATCAAAAAAGCATTTTATAAAGTATAATGGAATATCTATGCGAGCACATCTCATTGTCCTTTGAAAAGCTCTTATCACATAATCGTTGTCGGGCACACATTCAGAGTCTCTGAGGAAACAGTTAAATTAAAGGAGTAATTACACCATGTCTAGGTCAGACAGCAGATTCGGTTGTTCCTTACAACTTAAGTTAAAAACACAGCATCTGGCCACGGCTTTACAAGAGGAAGAAACACTCACCCTGGTTCCTGGAAGCCAGCAAGTCAGCGGTACTCCATAAGCTTGGGACAGACGATGGAATGGTCCGCACAGCATCCCTACCGGACAACTACAAACAGGACTCAGGTGCAGGGGGGGAAAAAAGGATCCTGCACATAAGAGATTCATTATTTGAACATGTCAACAAAAAAGGGCTGTCCAGGGTGAACATGGGAAAGTCCATCAAATCTGAATGTGTTATACAAATCCTTTCACGGTCGCAGAAACATGAGCAGGTTTTAAAGTTTCCCACTCATATCCTTTTTGCTCAATCTGGCTCTGTCACTGCTCACAAATGGTTTGACGCTGCATGAGGTCCAGTGGCAGTGGGGGGGGGGGAATTATCTTTTCAGGCCCTTGCTTGCTGACTGAGCCATTCCTTTCTCAATGGGGCGGTCAGGGAGTACAGAGCCTACCAAATGGGCCCTTGGCTGCGGGAATCCACACTTTTCATCCTTTGTGTGTGGCAGTCCTCAGTCAGCACAGCAGCAGGCAATCTGCTTGGTGGAGCTTCAAGCTGCTGCCGGCCTCCGACCTGATCCCCAATCTTTAATTTCTGGTCACAAGGCTCCCACCACATGAAGAGAGCAAAGCAAAAGAAACCAGAGTTCATGGAGTTTCAAAAGAGCGCACTACCCCTGTAGCCCCATCTTCAATTTGAACAGTATATGTGATGGACTCGTTGTGTAAGCCAGACAGATGACACACAGGGATTCTCTATAAGAATGACACAACAGTATAGTTGCAGTTCTCTTAGGTCCAGTTGAAAACAAAAGGTGCACTTGTTTCATTTGTCCCTTTTGACCGTTTGAGAACCCATCCTCGTGCATTTTTCCTTTTCTTTTCTCCATAAACTCCACATAACTACACATTAGCTTCAGTAAAGCTTTTCCTCCATGTTAAAATCTCATGAGTCTACTACCTATCAACCTGTATCTGTATCTTATTGATGTTACAGTCTCCCAGTTTCAAATAACAAAACACATAAATTGTATGTGTTTTGACTAACTTCATCAGTGTGCGGTTAATGAGATGCAATCCGCCCTTACCTTCTTTATCTGATCTGATCAAGAGTAGTCTAAGACCTTTTATCATCGGTGACTTCATCAGTTGTCTCCAGTGTTCAAGGTTGTTCTAGCATCGATTCATAATCCTCCAGTCCTTCACTGTGTTTCTGTGTATACACCAAGCTGAGGCTTCCAGTGACTCTCTGCAACTCTTTTCCTTTACTGCTCTGACTATTAGTTGGAGTGACAAAATTGAGGGCTGGGTTATGGCAATGTCTTATTTCTAAGGTCTCTGCTAATCCAGATAAATTGTAATTATGATGAATTTAGGCCAAAAACTGGAGATAGTACATTGCCTCACTGCAGACTGATAGCCATCTAGAGTGCCCCCGTACCTCAATTATCCAGAACTCTTTTCATCGCTCTACAGTTGCAATCAGAAATATTCAACCCCCCAAAGATTTTAAGGATTTATCAATTAGTAGACAGAATCTTGTTCTTTGATCAAGATTCTGCTTCAGATGCCTTCTTTATGAGTTGAGTGATAAACAAAATCAACACGGAAAATGCATGATGTAGTATTTGTGTGTAGCAGTATATTTTGTTAAGATAGCCATGTCACAATTATTCATCTCCTATATAATATCGTTGTTTTTAAAGCTGTCTGACAGTTTTTTTTTGTCCTAAAGTTGAGTTGAAACATTATTAAGCCTTTGGGAACTCTATACTGATCCTTCATTTGCTTCAGCTGTGATGCATATATAAACCCCACCCATGAAGGTATTCAAGGTGAGATGCAATCATGGGAAAGACAAAGGAGCTTACACAAAAGCTGAGAGAGGAGATTATTTCATCACACCTGAAAGGCCTTGGGTAGAAGAAGAATTTCCCCAAAAAATTATATTCTAAGAGACACAATTGGGAACATTATAAGGAAGTTTACAACTGATGGAGTAGCTTCAAACATGCCTGGCCGTGGAAGAAAGCCCAGCATTTCATCAAGGACCCTCAGCAACTTAGTCAGAACAACTCAGATAAACCCCTGTGTGACTACAAGAAACCTACAGGATGACCTGATGAAGGCTGGTACAAGTGCTGCAGTAGCAACTATAAGACGTGCACTGAATAATAAAGGACTTAATGGCCGGCTCCAAGACGCACTCAGCTCTTGACCACAAGCAACATCAAAAGTCGACTAGAATATGCCAGGAGGAATTTGGATAAGCCTACAGAGTTTTGGGTGACAGTTCTATGGACTGATGAAACCAAACTGGAACTGTTTGGACGTATGGACCAGCGGTATGTCTGGCGTATGAAAGGACAGGCTTATGACCAGAATAAGTCAAAGATGATGTTGGGCTGTATTTCTGCGGCAGGAACTAGCAATCTGTATTGTGTACATGACATTATGGATTCACAGAAATACCAGGCCATTTTAAAGAGGAATGTCTTTGGTGGGATTTAAAGAAGGCAGTTGCAGCATGGAAGCCATCAAACATCACTGATCTAGAGGCTTTTGCACTTGAAAAATGGGCAAAGATTCCAATCGAGAGGTGTAAGAAGCTTGTCCGCACTTACCGAAAACATTTTTTTGAAGTTATAAAAGCTAGAGGATGCGCCACAAAGTACTGAAGCTGGGGGGGTTGAATAATACTGCACATGACGAGAATATATGCGGGTTACTAAACAACTTTTGGACAACTTGACCTAGCTCATAGCTCCTTCATCAATATCATGGTTTTGCCCTATAGTCTGAAAAACATCAACAGGCAGCTTTCTATATTCTTTTGAGTGACACATCCAGAAACTGTACCTGGCAACACACAGCAACCTGTTATTTCTCAGAGATTCTCTGGAGGAACATCATTATCACACTGATCCCTTGGTGGATGTATACCACTGGTACTTTCCCTTTAGTTGCCCAATTCATTTTCATCAGTCACAGGCCAGCATTTGTCTTTAAAACACAGATTTTTTTTTTCTCAGGGAAAGCTCCAGGTAGTCACATTAGAAGCAAACACCAATGATGAAGTAAGATGGTCAAAGCTAGAAAAACTGAAAAGTCTCTATTTGATAGAACGTTAGTGTATTGAAGTTAAAGATCAACCTTTGTTGTGTCCCATGAAATGTGTTCATCCAAAGTCAGTGTAGTGCCTATTAGGGGGGCTGCTAGGCCGTGCAGTTGCTGGAGAGAGTCATTGAGCTGTGAAGCCAGTTCACAGGAAACAAAACAAGCTCCTATTCACAGTGTGTCAGAAAACAGAAACTGCACTAACTATTTCATACTGATGTTTAATTTTAGAGTTTGGTTATTGCACTAGAACAGACACCCAGTTTGAACAGTGATCTAATAACGACCCAGACAACTTTCAAAAGCACTGGATTGCACTTCTATTTGAAGTATGTTTTTCATTGTTGTCCAATGTTCTGAAAACACTGTATGTATAATGGTTGTTTTAAAACCCTTAAGGTTGTATAAAAATATATGGAAATACACACAATATCACTTGTTTGCTGTTCGTTTCTATAGATTTGAACAAAAACACTGAATGTTTTTCATGTTCTTTTCAGCAATTTAGATTTTTTGTGTAAAGGTGCAAAGAAAACACAATGATACATACAGAATACACTATTTTCAAATATTTAATACATAAAATATCGATAAAATACTTATGGTAACATAAAGAGTCAAGAGATAGTGAGTGGACAAGAGTACTTCAGGGGCCAATCACATTTAGATTTCTCCATGAATATATACACTAGAAGAGCTCTTCTTGATTGAGCTATTTTTCCTGTGAAGAGGTGAAATGAAAATATCCCTTCCTCACGTGATTTTAATCTAAAGGGAGCAAAACAAAATCCCTATTCTTTATTCTCTAGAAAATGCATGCTTATATTCATCTGAAGATAATACTTGGCTAAGCAATCTTAGTTCCATAAATCCAGTGGGGCTCATGTGTACACTCTTTTTAAGCAACTTAGAGTAAGCTGCGGGAAAAATCCTCTTAAAACAGATACATCCCATCCTTGAACTATTTGAGTTACAGTCATCTGTATGTCCTGGTAATAAAATACCCGAAAATGTTTTGCAAATAACCATGTGTTTCATGTTAAGGAAGGACTTGTAATTCAGACCTGTAGGGAAAGCTGGTAATCCACTACAAAAATGTTATGAATAATTATCAGGGTGCCGAACTTCTTCTGTTAAGGACCCATGCAAATAATTTTCTTTTGAAAAGCACTGATATATCTGGAAGCTGCAGTCATAGAAATCCTTTACTTTACTGCAGAGGCTGATGGGTCCTTTTCAATATTTAACATTTGAAATATTTGCATATGTTGACCTGGCCTGCCCTTGGTGAGTGCTCATTTGATAGAATTTCTGAATCATAGGCCTTAATGTAAGATCTTGTGTGACAAAATGGAGACACTGAGGCACTGACTGCATTAGTTGCCAGCTGCTGCCATCGTGCTGAGGACACTTCAAACAAAGAGAATGTTGTAATTCCTATTCCTTTGAAGTCGACCTTCACTCCAGGGAGAAGAGCCAACATCCAGCATCATAAGGCACGGGTTGAATTTTGAACAATAAAAATCATCTGATAATGACATTTACCATTAATTCATTCGTTCATGGTTTCAATGCAAACAGCTGTGATGCTCGCCACTGTGAGTTATATGAGAAGGTCAGAGGTCATCTCTGATAAGGTACATACCAGCGCTGTGTTTTCATTCATGAAGCCTTATTGTCTTCGCTGCAGAGGGTTTCAACATCTGTAGTTGATTCCAAAGCTGATAACCATGACTCCACATCACAAGACTGTGTAACTTTTAAACTTCTTCTCATGACCTTTGAACTGTGACAGACTGGTTTCCAGTTATATGGACCCAAATGAACTGCAACAAACGCACATATACAGACTGATTCCTCTGAGGGAAAGCACTTTAATCAACAAGACTAAACAACCATGTAAATTACTGACACTAGTAGAAGGCAATCTACTTACTGGGTCGTTGCTCATTTCATGGAGTCTACAAGATGTAACTATTCCTTTGACATTGAAATACCTGATGTTCATGAAACCAGTTTGAGATGACTTCTACTGTAATACATGGTAAGTGGGGGTTTCAATAAATGTGTTAATATGATAACTATGGCCATATAGGGCTGAACATTGTCAGCAATAATATGTTGGCTCTCAGCTGCAGCCTCAGCAGAAATCTAGGTTCGTCAGATCAGGCTCAGTTTTCCAGTCTTCAGCTCTCCAGTCTGTGCAGCCTCACGTTTGTGTTTTTGGCTGACAGGAGTGAACCCGACGTGGTCTCTGCTGTTGTAGATCATCCGCCTCAAGGCATGTTGTTCGGTCTCAGAAGCTTTTCTGTGTAAATGGTTGTTGCCTGAGTTACCGTAGCCTTTCTTTCAGCTCCAGCCAGTCTGGGTTAGGGTTAGGCCATTCTCCTCAGACGTGATTTTTCGCTAAGTTCTGAGTAAACATTGTAGAGACCATTGAGTGTGAAAATCCCAGGGGATTCCCAGCAGTTTCAAAAACATTCAGACCAACCTGACCCCAATAACCATCCCACTGTCAAAGCCACTAAGTTCGGTATCCTGGTGTTTGATATGAACATTAACTGAAGCTCCTGACCTGTAGCTGCAGGATTTGTTTGTATTAAACAAGTGCTATATGACTGGCTGATTGAATGAATAAGCAGGTGGACAGGTGTACCTAATAAAATGCTCGGTGAGTGTAATGCATTGCGCTAAGTAATGAGTCATACTTCCTGGTCTGCATCCTGATTTGAGTGGGTTTGTTGATACCGACCAAGACTTTATTGAGATGCATAACACAAGCCATGGTTTTGTCTGAGGGATAGTTCGGAATGATTCTAATCACATGTGTTTGTTTTCATTAATAAGAATATAATATTACTAGGTCAAATGACATCACTGCTGCTGGAGATAAACCATCTGCATAACGTCACGGAAGACAATGAATCATCCCATTTTTCTCAACAGTTTTTTGCTTCAGACTATGCTAAAACGATTGATGATCTCTCTCAACTGAAAAAATAAGATCTGAGGATCCTTTCTTTGAGGTGAAATCAATCTGGACTGGGTGCCGTCACACTCTCTTTATCAGTTTGAGTGGCACACAAATAATTTTTCGTCTTTGACAAAATGAAAGGGCAGGTTTCTCTGGCTTTGTTGGCTAAAATGTCATCGCTTGGCATGCATACAAGCAACCAAGTCTTTGCATCATTCTCGGGGTCCCTCAGAGAGTATCCCTGTATAAGCTTGTCCATCTTGGTGACACAGCCATTATATACATGACAAATACATTTTTCAGAGGAAGAGGAAACCTCTGCCTGAGCAATATACCTGTTGAGTACATTTTATAGCCTAAATGCTTGATATTGTGACATGATCGATAACATTAACTATTTTCGTGTAGATGTGTGAAGTAACCCTGCTGACCTGTTGAAAGGTGCAGGGATTCTTACAATTCAACGGTCAGGTTTTTGATTTTGCTGAAGAAGAGAATTCTCCAGTGTCAGAGAGGACATCGAGGAACCAAGATTCAAGTTAACTGTATGGCGAGCCAACCTATGATCTTTCAGAAGAAATTGGACTTCCACGTTCTTCACTCCAACATGCGGTAGGACAGACCCTGTACAAAGACGGATTGGGCCCAACAGAAATCTACAAAATTATCATTTAAGACTGGATTTTGAGACTTTGACTTATGTTCCTACTTTTCTTATTTTATTTATTTATGTTTATTATTTTGGGGAAAATTTATGCTGCATTCTATTGTCTAACAAATTTGAACTGCAGTTGTGTTTATAAGTTAATTTTAAGAAATCCTGGTCCACATTAACGCTCATTCTAGTATAACCAAGGGTTACATAATTGGTGAGCCAGCCAGGAGCCAAGGGTAAGTGAGTATCAGTACTGGGAGATTGCAAAATGGACAGCAGTCAGAGGTTAAGATTCCCAATGCAGTTATCGTATATTTGATGAGGCCGAGAGGTCAATGATGTTGTAGAAGTTGTTGATGATGAAGGAAGTATTCCGGGGACCCAGTAGTTTCAGTGTAACAAAGTTTATTACAAGAAATTACAGGTCGGGACGGTTATCTAGATACCCGGAGACACACAGCCAATAGTGAAAGTCTGACGTGCTGGGGTCTTACACACAGTTATATAGGGAGTTTGGTTCCATCCATGACTTCAGGTAAAACACATCCCACATGGGATTTCTGACTAAATAAGGGCACGTTTTTGTGTCCGAACATGAAGACACACTGGTCAAGAACATTCCTTCTTAACCCATCCATTAGCTGGTCAGAGATAATTCCCTAAGTCAAAGGTCATCCCCAAAAGGTAAAGAGTAAATAAGACAAACATCTGGTGGACTCTCTGAGAATGTCTGAGTGTCCAGAGGGCAAGCACCATAAGTGTAAGCCTATCATTATGTTTTAAGCAAATGTCAACATGTTTTACTCTAACGAATACACAACACAGTTATTTTAAGTGAATATACCAATTCAGAAAAGGATGAAAGAGTGCTTGATTTCTTGAAGAAGTATGGTGCTATTCAGAGAATAATACCAGTTGATTATGCTACCTCAGAGTTCCATCAAAACCTGGTTGTTGAATATTCAAGCAGCTTGGTTATAAAAGCGCTAGAACCCCTTTTGCCATACAAGCACGCACTAGTCAGGGGTGTCAAACTCATTTTCGTCAAGGGCAACATCAGCATAATGGTTGGCCTCTAAGGGCCAGATTAACAGTATGAATGTAACAAAATTCAATGTAATTTAAAATAAATGAAACTACAACTTATTATATTGTTAGATAACTGTTTCTGTATATATTATGTATTCAAGTCAAGGGGGAAGGACTATGGCACAACCAGCATATGACAGAAGCAGCATTTTACAAAACAATGAGGCGTTGTGGCAACCTTTCATTTACCGCTTTGCTACATTCTGGTGTTGTTGGCAGGGTCTCACATCTAAAGGGGCAGAGAGGTGTTTTACTTTAATGTTCTATAATTGTGTTTAACTATTTATTGATGGGCGTCCTCTCATAGTTTGAGTGTTGTGTATTCAGTGTTAAAGCCAGAACAGCAGTGTTTTAGTCTGAGTTCATTCCACATGCCATTTTGTCAGGCCTCGTGCAGCTTTAATTCATCATGGAGGAAGAGATGCAACAGCTTAGGGAAACCGTGTTACAGCTTAAGGCAGATCTCCGTTGGACCCCGCTGGGGCTGTTTTCTTTCCCTCTGCTGCAGCGAGTCAGGCACCGACTGCAAACAGAGCGACTGGTTGTGGTTCCTAGAGACCGTAAGTGTCCCATGTTCAATGGCAGGGCAGGCTTAGGAATAACTGAGTGGATAGAGGAGATACAGGCATGTGTGCTTGCTCCCCATCTTCTTGATGTTGACCAGGCCCTTTTTATGTTTGATCATTTAGAGGGAGAGGCAAAGGAGGAAATTAAGTTTCGCCCTTGTGCGGAGCGGTGAGACCCAGTACAGGTGCTATATTAAAGGAGCTGTATGGCTGCGCTCAGTCGTATGTCACGTTACAACAAGCTTTCTTTTTTCGACGCCAACTCGAAGGAGAGACGTTGCAGGAGTTTTCCTTAGCTTGATGGCACGGGTTGAGCAGTGTGCACCTGAAGGGATGCCTAATTCTGATGTCCTCCTCAGGGATCAGTTTGTGGAGCATGTTTTTGATAGCTCCCTTCGCCGTGAACTCAAGCAACTGGTCAGATGTCAGCCTACTGGCACCTTGTTGGAGCTTCGTGGTGAGGCAATTAGGTGGGAGAGGGAAGGTCTTCCAGGGGGGGATAGGGGGCATAGCTCCTCCTTGCCATCAGCTTATGGTCTTCAATATGGAGTGCAGGGTCGCTTTCAAACCGCCCCTCCTGTTACTTCACCAGGGCCAGGGTTGAGTGAGTTGATGAACCTTATGAAGTGTCAACAGGAGCAGCTTAACCAACTCACCCAGGCAGTAGCCTCTCTACAGGCCCCCCGCTCCCAAGGTCAGATTTTTAGTAGTGGTCCTTTAATGTGTAGAAGGTGCTAGCAGCCTGGACATTTTGCTCGGGATTGTAAGGGTGAGCGGGCTCCATTTCGACGCCTTGCTAATTCAGCAGCTAGGTCGAGCCCGCGCCCCACCGCACCGTCCCATTTCGCTAGGCGATCGGAAAACTGAAACCCACTGAGCTGCGGAGTCACAGCACAGTTGGGGAGCCCACAGACTCACAGGAAAGTGTAGGTGCTGCCTTAATTTCTGCATGTCCAAATATTAATGTATTGATTGGAGGAGTCACTGCTTTATGCTTGGTGGACACTGGTTCCATGGTGTCCACCGTTACTGAAAGCTTCTTTCTGGAGCAGTTTGCACCTTGGGGCTACGAGCGCCTTCAGTCTTGTCACTGGCTACAGCTCCGAGCAGCGAACGGTTTAGCAATTCCATATATAGGCTACTTGGAGCTTGATGTGGAACTATGTGGCAAGGTGATGCCATGGTGTGGGATTCTTGTTGTCAAAAACCCCTCTGGTTTTGCGTCTTCTGTCCCTGGTATCTTGGGAATGAACGTGATACGCAAATGCTATCGAGAGCTTTTCGGCGCATTCGGGCCTTCTCTTTTTGATTCACTTTCAGTGTCACAGGCACCTGGTCCCGTTATTACGGCCTTGCAGCAGTGCCATCAGTCTGCCGCCCAGACCCCAGGGGGCCACATTGGCATTGTGAGAGTCCGAGGCAAACAAGCGGTGCGTATACCTGGAGGAGTGATGAAACTAGTTGCTGGTACCTGTCCAGAACAGTTCACTAGACAAAGTGCTCTGTTTGAGCAACCTGAGTCAGGTTTACCAGCTGGGTTGCTAGTGTCACCCTGCATTTTACAGGTTGTCCGGGGTACAGTGTATGTCCCAGTTGTCAACGTGGTACAACTGAAATTCTCCTTTACCCACGGACTAGTTTGAGCGTTTTAAACGCTGCCCAGGTTGTCAGCCTGCCTCCAGGGGTAACTGAGGAGAGGTCAACCTTAGTAACTGTCTCTTCCCATACAGTTGCCCCCTCATTGTCAGATAGGTTAGAGTCAATAGATCTGTCTGAATTGTCTAAGCATGAGCAAGCCAATGTAAACTCCCTAATAGGCAAATATCAATCTGTCTTTTCAACCCATGAAGGTGATTTGGGCTGCACCAACCTTCTCTCCCATGACATACCTCTGCTCGATGAGGTTCCTGTTCGTCAGAGGTACCGGCGTATCCCTCCCTCAGAAAACGAAGAAGTGAAGGCTCACATTAATCAACTGTTGGAGTCCCGGATCATTAGGGAGAGCTGTAGTCCATATGCATCACCCATAGTATTAGTCAGGAAAAAGGATGGGAACCTGCGCTTATGCGTGGACTATCGCCTCCTTAAAAGTAAGACCAGAAAGAATGCATTCCGTCTGCCTCGCATCGAGGAGAGCTTGGATGCACTATCTGGGGCTTGCTGGTTTTCCACCATCGATCTGGCCAGCGGTTATAATCAGGTTCCTATGACGGAACAAGACCGACCCAAAACTGCATTTTTTACACCATTTGGCCTTTTCGAGTTTAATCGCATGCCTTTTGGTTTGTGTAATGCCCCAAGCACCTTCCAGCGTCTGATGCAGAGAATGTTTGGTAAAGAGCAAGGTCAGTCCTTGTTACTGTATCTGGATGACATTATTGTCTTCTCATCCTCTGTGGAACAACATTTGCAGAGGCTGGAAATAGTGCTTGATCAGCTCCGAAAGGAAGGTCTTAAAGCGAAACTCAAAGTGTGCATTCTTTAGATGGGAGGTCGGTTACTTGGGGCATGTTATCACAAGCGAGGGAGTGTCCACCGATCCCAAGAAAATCGAGGCTGTGTCTAAGTGGCAGCGCCTCCGTCACATATCAGAACAACGCTCATTTTTGGGTTTCGCTAGCTATTACCGTCGCCTGTAGAGGGCTTTGCAAAATTGGCCGGCCCTCTGCATAAACTTGTGGCCGAGCTGGCAGGTACCAAATCCAAGAAGGGGCCAGGCCTAACTTTAGGTGCTGCATGGACACCTCAGTGTGAGGCGAGCTTTGAGGCCTTAAAGGCAAAGTTGGTCTCGTCCCCAGTGTTAGTATATGCCGACTTCACAAAGCCTTTCATTTTAGAAATTGCTTGCCAGCTATAGTGGTCTTGGGGCTATACTCTCACAGGAGACTGACAATTGCGTGAAACCCGTAGCCTATGCTAGCAGAGGCCTTCGACCCCCTGAGCGCAACATGACAAACTATAGTTCCATGATGTTGGAATTCCTGGCACTCAAATGGGCTATGACGGAGAAGTTCCGGGAGTATCTGTTGGGGCATACGTGCATTGTCTATACCGACAACAACCCGTTGAGCTACCTCCAGTCAGCAAAATTGGGGGCCACAGAGCAACGATGGGCCGCTCAATTGGCCGACTTTGACTTTACCATTAAGTATCGTTCAGGTCGCAACAACAGAAACGCTGATGCGCTTTCACGGCAGTATGTTTCTGGCGCAAATTTAGTTGATGATGTCTTGCCTGGCACTACAGTCCCCCTAGCCTTTCAGCAAGTGCTACTAACAGATCCGGGGTTGTCCGCCACTCAGTCCCTAGTCTCAGTTCTCCCATCACACTCTGCACCTGATCTCCGCTCCTTACAGGAGGATGATCCATTTCTAAAAAGCGTGTTTGTGTTTTGGCGACGTAAAGCGCCGCCCACCTCGGCTGAACGGCAACATTTGCCCAAGCCAGTCATGGCAATTCTGCGCCAATGGGACCGCTTGGTGGAGAAAGACGGGGTTCTGCTCCGCCGAGTCTTCCGCTCAGACGGGGGAGAGGAGTCTCTCCAGTTAATATTACCTGCAATTCTCAAGCAGGAGACCTTGAACCAGCTTCACCAAGAGCACGGCCACCAGGGCATCGAGCGAACTACAAAATTGGTCAGACAACGCTGTTATTGGCCAGGAATGTCTTCGGACATTAAGAATTGGGTTCAAGAGTGTGAGCGATGCCAAGTCGCTAAGGACTCAGGGCATGTGCCACAGTTTTACGGGCCACCTGCTTGCCTCCCGACCCAATGAGATCGTGGCCATCGATTTCACACTATTGGAACCTTCCCAGAACGGTTTAGAAAATGTCTTAGTAATGACAGACGTGTTTAGTAAATTTACTGTCGCGATCCCTACACGGGATCAACGAGCCTCTACTGTGGCTCAGGTCTTAGTTCTGGATTGGTTTTATAAGTTCTGTGTTCCAGGCCGCTTCCACTCGGACCAAGGAAGGAACTTTGAGAGTTCTTTGATTCACCAGCTCTGCTCTTTGTACGGGGTCACCAAATCCCGTACTACCCCATACCACCCTGCGGGTAACGGCCAATGCGAGCGGTTTAATAGAACTCTTCATAACCTCCTTCATACCCTACCAGTTTCACGAAAATGGGATTGGGCCTCCTGTCTGTCCCAGGTGCTGTTTTGTTATAACACCACACTTCATCAGGGCACTGGTGAGTCACCTTTCCTTCTAATGTTTGGGCAGGAACCTCGGCTTCCTGTGGACTTCCTTCTGGGTAGAGTTCAAGACCCAGTACTTGGCGGGTTGCAGGACTGGGTGGTCGAACACCAAGCTAAACTCAGAGTTGCTTTCGAGGGTGCTCGTGAACGGTTGTTGGCTGCTGCTAGTAAAAGACAATCGCGGCATGATCAGCGGGTCCGAGACCTACCTTTCACAGTAGGCCAATTAGTGTACTTGAGGGACCACGGCGTTAGAGGGCGACATAAAATCCAAGACCTTTGGAATGCCCAGGTCCATCAGGTTGTGAAGGCTCCCTGCGGTGATAGAGCAGTGTACACGGTTACCCCTGTAAATGACCCGCAGAAGGTCAAATGCGTACATCGGGACATGGTCAAGGCCGTGGTCCCGCATGAGGTTGCAAATTCCCCATCTAACATGCCCTCTCCGCCGTCCTTGGCCGTATGGGATGATGAGTCCTCTAATGCCGGAGACTTGTGGGTTTTGGTTCAAGGAAACCCTTTGTCCACAGTCTGCGGTGGTTCCATGTACCAGGCCTTTGGAAAGCCCTCCTTTCCTGATCCCATTGGAGAACAGGCCCAGTATCTCAATACCTGTTGCTTGTTTGCCTTCTTCCTTACCAGCTCCCTTAGGGTTCCTACCCAAGCAGCTAGATCACGGTCAGTTGGCCCTGCGCCGATCTGCTTGGTCCAGGGGAAGGGCACCACTCAAATGTCCACCATCTTCCTTGCCCTGTTGAGCTACAACCTCAGGAAAACAATACACCCCTAGGCCCGATGTCCAATGCCCAGTTGGCCATTTTTAGGCCTTGGTGTTAATTAGATTTTTCTGGCCATTGTCGGGCCGACGATGCAAAAGGGGGGGGGATAATGTGGCCAGATGCGGGTGCCCTCCCTGCCACTTTGGGCGCTGTCGGCACCTATTTAAGGCAACAGCCCACTCTTACTCGCGGTCTCCCTGGTGCTGTTGTTTCGTTCCGGGACCTTGGTCGGACAGCAGGATAGCGTGGCTGTGGGTGCACACTTGACTTAGACACCTTGTCACATTGCCGGACTGGCTTACAGCGTGGAGTCGCTCCACCAGGGAAGACGAGTGCGGTAGCGCGCGCCAGCGGGGTGAGTAACGTTGTCTGCCGCCCTTGCTTCTACCATGCCATAGCTGACACTGATTCCACCTTGCAGCTAATGCTACAGGACTCGGCGGCGGCTAACAACACTCCCTCCCTCCGGGTTACGGAGACACTGCCTTGGCCTGACACGGCAGGTGAGGTCCTGTTCCCTCATCGGCGTCCAGCAGCCCTGTTTACACAGATCTGGAACCTGCTGTTCTGGCACCCCTGGAGTTTGGGGTCCACCTTCTGAAACTCCGGTTTTATATTGTTGATTTTAATATCACAAGAACTTCACGGCACGAGGAGGGAACACGTGCAGGGGGACGCCCATATTTTATAGTTACATTTAACTCAGTTCTATTGTGTTTGTATGTGTTATTTTGTTGTTTGTTTGTTTAAATGTGTTTTAAACCTTGACTTGTTTTAATAATATTTTTGTTGTGGTCAGGTGCTATGGCCCGGAGGCGGCGACCCAATTCCTGGTGGAGGGAGTTTTCTTCACAACCTGTTTTGTTTGGTGTGCTGTGTCAGGGGTGGTTTGTTTTATTAGCCCCTTCCCCCTTTTGTTTGGTTCACGCCGCTGCGGTAAGTCACAGCCCTGTCCAGTTAGTTACTCATTTTTAACCCAAGTGTTAGGTTTGTTTTGTGTTTAGATTGTGTATTTGTGTTTATTAAAGTTGGTTTATTATTGATTTAAACACGTCTCTTGCCCCGAGTGATTTAAACGAACCTGTGCTGTCGCACACATTATCAATAGTTATATTCCTGAGGTGAAACTCCTCAGGTGGCGTTGTGGCAACCTTTCATTTACCGCTTTGCTACACAAGCACAATTGGCCTTGGTGCTGTTTTGTATCAATAGCAGGAGGGGCAGCAACGGGTCATTGCCTATAAGGCACGTGCACAGATAGACCCCTAGTGGTGCTCAAGCACTGGCCCTTTTGCCCTGGATGAGAAAAGTGCCCGTTCTGCTGGAGCCCGATTTTTTTTTTTCATTCATCAATATTTAAGACTAAAATGACTCTCTCTGTCATCAATTCCCCCCAAATGTGTTTTGATATCTGACGGGCATTTAATTGAGTTCTTGTGAGCTACATGTCTGGTGAGGTATATTGTGGTATATTATTAGTGTAATGCTGCTTATGCTTCAACTCTGTCAGAAAAAAGTCAAACAAAAACGTGTGTGTACTGTGTTGTTAGCTTTATACAGATTATGTAAGTCACTCTCGATTATTATGCACAACATTGTTTTATCTCATTTACAAAATTTGCAGCATAATGTCAAGAAAAGAGAGGGTCTTAAAGCAGAAGGACAGGGAACTGCAGCAAGGAGCTCAGGGTAGCAGCTCTCTTTTATCTTGGATCAGGCCATCAACTAGTTACACAAATTTGGGAGAATCAGTAACCCTACATGGTCCAGAGGAGCTATTATTTATTTATTAACTATTATTATTTTTAATTTTATAATTAATTTTGGCGATGGGTGCCCTTTTTTTTGGTTTGAGCACCTGCCCCCCACAAAAAAAGCGATGCAGTGGATCATGATGTGGTGCAAGCCATCTGTGAGAAACAACTTGTCTATAGTGTCAGCAATGTGGACCACAGCTGCGCCAGTGGTGTTACTTTTGTTGAGGCTCTTGCTATGTCCCAAGAAGCTGTGTCTGACAGCTATTGAGAAGAGGATAACTTGGAGGATTGCCAGTAATTCCTTATCTAACCAAGGCAGAGTTGATGGTTAAGCAGCGTGCTGACAAATGTCTCAAGCATGTTATACATCAGATCGAACAGGGAGTGAGCCCACCTCCCACTTTGAGGCATGAGCTTCCAGATCTTTCACTCCTGCTTCGAGAACTAAGTCAGTTAGAACTCCTTGACAACATCTTGTACAGAAGGCGCCAAATAGGGTCTCAAACAATGCACCAGCTTGTGTTGCCAGTTGAACTCCGGGAGACCGTCTTGAGGCCTGCATGGATGCGAAATGTCTTTGGGACAATCTCATTGTGCATTACGGGTTCCCTGAGAGGTTTCACAGCGATCAGGGACCAGACTTTGGATCAGACACTATAAAGGAGCTCTGTCAGATGGCTAACATACATAAGGTGAGGACTACTCCATACCATCACCGGGGTTATCATGTGGAGCGATTTAATCGCACCTTGTTGGATATGTTGGGCACCCTTCAAGAACAGGAGAAATCTCACTGGCGTGATTTTGTAAAACCTTTAGTACATGCATACAATTGCATCAAGAATGAGGTCACAGGATTCATGCCTTACAAGCTAATGTTTGGCCGTCAGCCCCGCTTGCCGGTTGACTTGGCATTTGGGTTGCCTGTGAAAGGGGGGCAACACACATCACGCCCCCAATATGTGCAATACCTCAAGTCCCATTTTGAAGAGAGCTACAAGCTAGCCATGGGTAATGCTGCCAAGGTAGGAGAAAATAATAAAACCAGATTTGACAAACGTGTAACTGCTTCAGATTTAGAAGCTGGTGATCAAGTGCTGGTCAGGAATGTTCTTGTTCGAGGAAAGCATAAGATTATGGACAAGTGGGAGTCAACTGTCTATGTAGGTGTAAAAAGGGCTGGAACTCTACCAGTGTACACCATTAGACCTGAAAACAGGGACGGTCCACTCATATCCCTACATATTACTCCCTTGTGGCTACCTCATTTCCAAAAAAAGTATTGAGTCTGCTAAGCAGTCACAAAGATACAGACCTGCAACACGTCTTAACCCTGCTGCAGATGTAGAACAGTTCTCAGAAGAGGACGAGGATGGAACGTGTTGGTTCAGTGAATCCCCCAGTACCGAAATCTCCAGGTACTCCGCAGTCCATAATGTTCCAGTGCAATCAGGTCCTGTTATGTCTGAGGTGCAAGATACAGCCCATGCTGAGCCTTCAGAGTACTGTTTTCCTGTTGATACTCCTGTGACTGTCCAAGATACTGAGCCCATTTCAGAGACTGCCCATTAGGGTGCAGAGTTCCAGCATATTGATCTGTCTGGGTGCTCAAAGTGTTACCATCCATGCAAAAACAATAAATTCAAAATATTTTTGCAATACGTGGTTATCTAGAGGTGGAACGGCACACAGTTTACTAGCTAGCTAGTATAACTTAGCTATGCTACCTCATCGTTAGCATATGATAGCTAGCTAAAGGTTTTCGAGATCATTTTGGCCTTTCCTATGGGCCTTATTCTATCAGCGCCACAATAGCCTGGATGAGGATTGCAACGCCGATGAAATAGCTGCTCCACCGGTGGAGAACACGCCTACCCGCAAGTGTAAGAAGACTGGCACCACAGCCTTCATTCAATCAGACATCCTCAGCCGGCCTAGTCTTGTGTCAGTGGCTACACGGTTGAAGATCACACCAATGCAACAGGCTGCCTTCACCCGAGACCTGATCGAGGAGTCAATTGGCAATTGGGCAAAGGTTTCCATATCCTGCGCACCGCCACACACTGCAGGCCAGCAGTGAGGAACAGCACGAGCAGTGGACACCACCTCCCATGTGCACCCTGCACTGGGACAGCAAGTTGACGCCGATGCTCACCAATGTGCGCCAGTTGGAGGACTGTCTGACAGTGGTGGTCGGGGATGCGGAGCGTCTCAAACTGCTTGGTGTGCCAGCATACATGAAGGGAACTAACAAACCATGTGGAATGATCATCACCTGGCTGACCAGCAAGATGCTGCAGGGGTGGTGGTGCACCAATCAGGTTGTCAACATGGCATTTGACACCACCGTGTCAAACACTGGCCATCTCATGGCAGCCTGCATTGCCATCCAGCTCTCACTGGGTCGACCACTGCTCTGGTCTGTGTGCCGGCACCACATCGGCGAGGTGCTCCTCTGCCACATTTTCACTGACCTCAAGTAGGAGACGTCAAGCTTGCCAGATGTTACATGGCTCTGGGACAACTGGGACCTGGTGCCACATAAGGACAGCAGACCATTGTCCCGCTACATTCCTGATGAGGTCGAACCAACGTTCCTGGACAAATTTTTGCTTGCTGAACTCATTTTGGCACTGCAGGAGTGCTCGGCTACAAGCGAGGCTACTACAGCGAGTTTGTGCAGCTGTGTCTTGTGTATCTGGGTGCAGACAGTGCAGCACACACTCCAGTTACCTTCCAATGGCGGGAGCACTGCACAAGGCGCTCTCAAGCTGGCCTTGATGGAGCCGCACATTGCGTCGCTTCCTCAGGGGACCATCACAAAGTGGCAGCAGGTGCGGAAGATTTGGATGTTTGCCAACTTCATCACGCACCTCTTCGCAACGTGGTGACTGACCTGTGACACAGCCGTAGAAGCCGCATGGAATGACCTTATAATCTACAACCACCTGTATGCATACAAGTCTGTTGACGAGCGTATTGCAGCATCAGTTATCAAGGCCCTGGAGCGGCACCTATGGTACCTGACAGGCAAGATGCTGCCCCTAGCACCCAGTTGGCGAGCGGCGCACACTTGCAGATGCCATCTTGGAGCACAAGCCGGCTGACCTCCCCATGCGAGCCCGACAGCTCCACTTTGGCACTGGCTTCTGCACACGAAGTTCCCAACCCTCTCATCTACCACCAGCTTGGCTGACCTCGCCAACCCAGATTGCTGGTTTGGCAGGCACCAGCTGCACATCGATCCAGTGTTTCTCTCACTGGATGTAGAGGATTGGGGTGCCAGTGAAACATTCCAGATGGGTGCTGTGAATGTACGTGCCATCAATGTTGTGAATGACTGTGCCGAGCGTGGCGTCAAACTCACATCAGACTTTTTGGCAGCAGCCAGGAGCGAGGAGCACCTGCAGAATGCGCTGCAGGCAGTTGACCATGACCGCTCTAAACAGCCAAATCTGCGCCACTGCAAGCGCAAGCTAGACCAGGACTAGGACTCAATTTCAATGTTTTTCTTTTTGTTCTTATATAAATAAATGTTGTTCTATTGAAAAGGTCTTAAAACAATTTCTTGCGTTTTTGAATTGCCTAGGAAATTTGCATTTCAATTTGATGCAACCTACTGCCCATTTGAATGACTTACCTGGTGTTGTTCCAAGCCCAGAGACCCTTGTATCGTCTAACGATAATTTCCCTGACAATGAACACTTACTCCTTGACGGAACCCCACCAGTAGAACTATTGACTGAAAGGGTGGTGTCTCTGAGTGACTGCCATGACTTAAGTACTGAGAGTCCTCCAGTTATTACTAACTTGTTTGACACTATTGGGGGGAAGGGCCAGGTTGAGACTGACTTAAGGCCGGCGCATGCTTCTGCGTTTTTAACGGGCCCGCAAGCGCAAGAACCCTTCCGGGCCCCTTACGTTCTTATGTATCCCTTCTTTCTTGCTTACGTGCGTCGCCCAATTTTTTTAACTCTACGCAAAGCTCCACGAGCCTCACGCAGCCCGCAATGGATGTGATTGGTCTGCTAACTACATCCTTCCCTGAGTCGCATTTCGGGTTTCATCCAACATAATACCGGCAGAAACAAAGGAAGATTTAGAAGAACGAATATGGACCAAATAGAATAGCGTTTGGCAGAAGAGATCCGACAGTATGACAACTTGTATAACCCGTCACTGACTGGCGGATTTGTCCGCTAGAAAAAGGCTATGAGGAGCCGCACTGGCAATGTAAATAAACAGTCGACGAAGTAGGAAGAAGGCGTCTCTAAGGTCGTCTTTGACAAAACACGTTACTCCGCCTAGCGTTCTGGTGTGGAATTGCTTTGTAACACGTGCAATGGTTTGAGAAGCATGAATGACAACGAGTCCTTCGTCACAGCTGCGTGAAAAGCCGCAGACGCAGTTGCAGAAGCATGCGCCAGCCTTTAGTAGATAAGCCTTGCATCCTTGAGCCTTGTGATCAAGAGTTAGAAAAACAGTTGCAGCCTTGCAGTCACAATCAGCCTAGTTCTGCCCTGCGTTCAGTTATGAGTAGGCAGCAGCCTAGCAGGCTCAGGTATTGGAAACCCATTGATAGCCATTGTGCAGTCTCTGTTCCAGGGTCTAACCATATCATTTATTGATGTTTTAAGTGAGATTTTCCTTTCCACTCTGTGCAGTCCCATCAAGCAGTAATTGCTTAACCACTGCCAAAGGAACGTGCATGAGTTTAGGGGGGGAAGATGTAGCCCAAATTAGAAAACCAGTGGGAATATAGATTAAGATTAAGATGCATTTATTAGTCCCAAACACATGCACAGACATGCACAGGCACATTCATGCAGGTAGGGAAATTTCACCTCTGCTTTTGACCCATCTGGTGCAGGACTCACAGAGCAGTGAGCGACCATGTATGGCGCCCGGGGAGCAGATTTTGGGGGGGGGTAAGGTGCCTTGCTCAGGGGCACTAGACAGGGAAGGGAGAATCCTCTTGGATTTTTGGACAAATCAATCCAGAGTCGAACCAGAGACGAAGAGACCTTTTCTGCCCATAGTCCAAGTTTCTGCCACTAGTCCACCTCATCGAGAATGTACACTTTGACATGCTGTTACGTTTTCTAGCCAGTAGGGGGAGTTACCAGCCATCTACCTAACCTACTCTGTGTCAAGTTTTTTCTACCTGTCTACATCCTGTCTGCCATTTTGCCGTTCAAGCTAGAAGCATACTCTCTGCTTTGCTCATATCGAATTTCCGTGTAGATGTCTGAAGTAACCCTGCTGACCCGTTGAAAGGTGCAGGGATTCTTACGATTCAACGGTCAGGTTGTTGATTTTGCTGAAGAAGATAATCTCCGGTGTCAGACAGGACATCGAGGAATTGATATTCCAGTTAACTGGATGGCGAGCCAACCTATGATCTTTCAGAAGAAATTGGACTTCCATGTTCTTCACTCCAACGTGCGGTAGGACAGACCCTGTACAAGGATGGATTGGGCCCGACAACAATCTACAAACTTGACATTTAAGACTGGACTTACAGACTTTGAATTGACTTAAATGCACACTTTTCTAATTTTATTTATTTATGCTTATTATTTTGGGGGGAATTTAAGCTGTATTCTATTGTCAAACAAATTTGAACTGCAGTTGTGTTTAAATATAAGTTCATTTAAAGAAATGTGTTGTGTTATTCTAATTATTGATTCTCAAGTCCAGGGCTCCTACTTACCTAGCATATCCTATCCTTGTCCAGATTAACACTCATTCTAGTGTAACCAAGGGTTACATTAAGCCAAGATCTCTGACGATGCATCAGAAATGGTCACTGCTATTTTATCAAGAAATATAGACTATATCTATATCACATCTTTTCAGACTCGCATGAGAATTACCAAAGAATACCAAATCCCTATTTTGCCTTGGCAAGTAGGATAAAAAGCAAACTCTACTTGCCACCATGTTAAAACAAGGCAGACTTAGTCAGTCATAGTCTATTTTATAAGCTAAAATGCTTTGATAACACAACTGACCTCCTTGTTTCAGTAACCAGCCAACATAACAATCATCAAACAGTATAACTTATTTGACTGTCAATTCATAAAATGTTGTTCTTGAGGGGGTTGGAACCTGATAATGGCAATAAAATAGGTTTTGGAGCCAGTGCTCAACTGGCACTGTCCCCACTAAGGAGGTCAAAATAAATTGTTGTAAATCATTGCTTAAACCCCCTTCTTATCCAGAATGTCTTAATAGCTATTGACTAGCCTTGAAGCTTTTAATTTTTAATTCCCATATGTTACATTATCCTTTATTGATTCTTCAGTCTGCCTTCAGGGCTTGTCACTCTACTGAAACTCTTACTTAATGTCAATGCAGCTACACCAAAGATACATTTTCGGATGTGAATAATGTAGGACTTGGTTCATGGCTCTTTACCCTTTTCTTTTTTTATTTTACCCACACAAATACACAGCTCTATGCACTGGCAAAGGTGCCGGGCCATTTTCAAATCATTAAAGCAACTTGTCTGCTGTGAAAAGGCTGAATGTCAAATCTTATATGCATATAAAGTAGAAAGTGTGACCATGTTACACCCGATTTAGCTTCCCCTGACTGTCTGTTAATGTAAGTGTTCAAAGTTTTTCTAACAAGTTAGAAAATCTTATATGGTCCACTCCCTCCAGTTTGAATGTTGTATTCCGACCTGTGCACTTTGTTTTCAGAACACAGAGCTCCTGTCTCTCGATGGTTTATTTTTAGTCAGCAGACTGCAGAGTCTTTTCTTATTGTTCACTCTTCCCCTCAAATAATCTCCCGCTGACTGTTTGGCTCCACTTAAATCCAAGTTTTTTATTTTTTATTTGACATGTCATTTAGCTGACGCTTTTGTCCAAAGCGACTTACATGTTTAGTACCCTCAACATTTATGAGGGGTCACTTAGGGGTTCAGTATCTTGCCAAGGACACTTCGGCATGCAGATGGGAAAGAGTGGGGTTTAGCCCGGCAACCTTCATGTTGGAGAACGCCCGCTCTACCCCCTTGGACACAAAACTAATCTTGCCACATTACCTTTCAGTAGTGGCTTTGTCTTTGATAACATTAGGCCTTGTACATATGTTGAAAACTCTGGCAAGGCGGACTCAGCTCGATTAATAATTTAAATATTATACATATGATAGAGTTTATGTGGTCCTGCCAACTAGGTTATCCAAGTGGATTCTCCCTACCCTGTCTAGTGCCCCTGAGCAAGGCACCTTACTCCCCCAACATCTGCTCCCTGTGCGCCGTACATGGCTGCTCACTGCTCTGTTTGTCCTTCACCAGATGGGTTAAAAGCAGAGGTTACATTTCCCTACCTGCATGAGTGTGCCTGTGCATGTCTGTGCATGTGTTTGGGACAAATAAATGTATCTTGCTCTTAATCTTAATAAACTTTCTGAAAATTGTGGCATCCTGTAGTATCTGTGTCCATCGGCTATGCTTTGTCTATCTCTCTCTTTTCTCTCTCTTTTTCCCTTTATTCTTCTCACTAAGGCTCATCTGCACAGGACCCTTGGCCATTCTGGGACATTATTCTGTCTCTTCCCTGGCTGTTGCTGCCTCATTCCAGATGTTTTTAATCTGTTGGTGGCATCTTGAAGTTGTTTGACATTGTTTGTTTTTCCTGATCTGATTCAGAGGTCTAAAGAAATAGATTAGTATGCTGCAAAGATTTGGCAAATTTGTGATTAGTCTATAACAATTTAATTTTACGTGAAAAGTCAAATTTGCTCAATAAGGGCCACACATTGTTAGACTCAAGGTTTTGCTTGATTTAAAAACAATACAAACAACATTTTGTATTGTTATAATAAGCTTAGAGAAGCCTATATGTATAGAGCAGATACTTTTGTGTGACTATTACATCATCAGCATCGATGTGAAACGATGATTAGCAGTAATAGTTGAGTTGTGTGTTGAAAAAATAGACATATTGCATGTGTTTTCCTATTTGTGACATTAATTCTTTGATATTTTTTGCTCGTCACACAGTTTTTCCTGTTGTGATATTCCCAGCTGTGCCACAATATCTTCGGAGCAAGGTTAAAGCAAAACATTGAAAATTTACTAAAACTCTATGGTAAGTAAATTCTATGAAATAACAGTGTTTCTTACCAAAATAACATAACCTTCAGCATAACCGACTGCAAAGCTAACATTATTCTTATCCTTCTCTGAAGTTTATATCATGTCTTCACCCTAACATTGGATTTAATACAATGTGACCATGTAGGCAGACTTATGTCTACCCAGTCCCAAACCCAGTCCACTAGCCTCACCCACCCCAGCCTCGAAGAGATCTCTATCTGGTATATGTAGAGCGGTGAATGCTAATGTTCACCACTAGATGTCCTCAGAGTTATACCAATATGTGGTGGCGAGTAGGCGGTGATGATATGTTCATGTGCTGTCAGAGATACACTCCAGATCAAAATCTTAAGACCAGTTAAAAAGTTGAATGAATTTGCATTTTGCACTGTTGGATCTTAGGAAGGTTCTAAGTAGAGCTTCAAAATGCAAAAAGAAGAAATGGGAACAAGAGACCAAAAGTTGTGAGCAGGCAATTTATTGAAACAACAATTTAACTCAAATAGGCTGTTCATCAGCTGATCAAAAGTTTAAGACCACAGCCTTAAAAGCCAAAATCTGTGCAAAAATTTGGATTCCATGTCATTTCCTATCAAGTAATCACACTGTGAAGATCTCTTGATGGCAAAGGCAAAAAAGCTCACCTCATTTTGCACTGTTGGATTTTAGGAAGGTTCTAAGTAGAGCTTCAAAATGCAAAAAGAAGAAATGGGAACAAGAGACCAAAAGTTGTGAGCAGGCAATTTATTGAAAACAACAATTTAACTCAAATAGGCTGTTCATCAGCTGATCAAAAGTTTAAGACCACAGCCTTAAAAGCCAAAATCTGTGCAAAAATTTGGATTCCATGTCATTTCCTATCAAGTAATCACACTGTGAAGATCTCTTGATGGCAAAGGCAAAAAAGCTCACCGTCTTTGAACGTGGTAGGATTGTTGAACTGCGTAAACAAGGCCTCTCACAACGTGCCATCGCTGCTGAGGTTGGACGCAGTAAGACAGTAATTTTGCATTTCTTAAAAGATCCTCAGGGTTATGGAACAAAAAAATCAAGTGTGGACCCAAACAAATGTCACTGGCGCTGAGCCGGAGGATCCGAATAGCTGTCCGTCAAGACACGGGACGATCCTCGTCCCAAATTAAGGCCATTACTGGTGCTGACTGCAGCCCAATAACCATCAGACGGCATCTGCGAAGGAAGGGCTTCAAAAACAAGAAACGTCTTCAAAGCCCACGTCTCCTTCAACGCCACACAAAAGCCCGTTTAGACTTTGCAAGGGAGCACCAAACATGGGACATTCAAAGGTGGAAGAAAGTTTTATTCTCTGACGAGAAAAAATGTAACCTTGATGGTCCTGATGGCTTCCAACGTTACTGGCATGACAAGGAGATGCCACCTGAGATGTTTTCTACACAGCACAGTGGAGGGGGCGCCATCATGATCTGGGGTGCTTTTTCCTTCAATGGAACAATGGAGCTCCAGGTTTTGCAGGGGCATCAAACAGCAGCTGGCTATGTGGAGATGTTGCAGCGGGCATCCCTCATGACTGAGGGCCCTCGTCTGTGTGGTAACGACTGGGTTTTTCAGCAGGAGAATAACATCACTCTTTTGGACCATCCTGCGTGTTCCCCTGATCTTAATCCAATGGAGAACATTTGGGGATGGATGGCAAGGGAAGTTTACAAAAATGGACTTCAGTTCCAGACAGTGGATGCCCTTCGTGAAGCCATCTTCACCACTTGGCGCATCATTCGCACTAGCCTTTTGGAAACACTTGCATCAAGCATGCCAAAACGATTTTTTGAAGTGATCAACAATAATGGTGGAGCCACTCATTACTGAGTCAGTTTTTTACACTTTAATTTCTGTTTTTTTTTTTTTTTAGCTGTGGTCTTAAACTTTTGATCAGCTGATGAACAGCCTACTTCAGTTAAATTGTTGTTTTCAATAAATTGCCTGCTCACAACTTTTGGGCTCTTGTTCCCATTTCTTCTTTTTGCATTTTGAAACTCTACTTAGAACCTTCCTAAGATTCAACAGTGCAAAATGCAAATTCATGCAATTTTTTAACTGGTCTTAAGATTTTGATCAGGAGTGTAGCATAGCTGCTCTTGAGGAAACATTTAGCCAAAAAACATTTGATTTAAAACGGACGTCTTTGTTATTGCTGGCCTAGATGGGCCCTGAACCTTAGTTTTAGTGCTATAGAACTATAGCACTATAGTACATCCAGGGGCACCTCTGTCTGCATGCATTCATATCATATTGTGTGTTGTTTCTTCCTGGTAAATCACAAAAAATTTACTTAATTTTTCTTAATTTAAAAAAAGTGTGCAATGAAGTATATCATTATTTTTATTAATATTAATAATAATATTATTATTATTACGATCAAATCACATTACAACATTTCATTGGCTTTACTCTCTTGGGTGTACTTTCTTTTCATCTCCCTGTCCTTTGACTCCAAATTTGTAGAGTCCAGAGCGTCAGAGGCAGGAAGACTACTACGAGTTGAGGGAAGGATGAATGCAACAGGTCATATGATAGATCTAACCTAAGACCTGGAGCAGGTTAATAGAATGCGCTGCACAAAAGCCAATCGTGTCAATGTTGACCATTCTAAAATTGTTTTGTCTTTGGATTGTTATCATGTTATTCTATTATTTCAGGGTACTTTTTTGCAGGTGCAAACTAACCAATCCGGTGTTGCCTATTTGGTCAGCTTCTGGTCTGAAATGTGTTCTTGGGAGTCGATGGAGATGTGAGGACTCACGTCACACATTGGATTTTTAATTTAAGAGGGATGATCAGAACAGTCAGGTACAGTTACTGTTAGAACTGCCAGTTCTAAGCTGGGCTTTTACACAGGCTTGTCTGGACCTCTAAGTTGAGAGAGAGAGTTTGAAGTGTAAGTTATACTGTGACTGCTTGGGGAACTCCCATCATGCACTGAGCACTTTTCTCTCTCCGTCTCTTTGTCTGTCTGACCCCACATTCATTCATTTTACAACATGTGACTGTGTCTTTTCCCTCCCTCAGTCTAGCTCTCTTATTCCGCAGGTAACTCTGACTCAAGAGCTGCACCAACAACAATTATTATTATAATTATGATTAATATGATTGTTAGTTATTATCATTATTGTTATTATTATAGTAATTTGTGCTGTTATCTTTAAAAACATCTTTACATCTATAATATTCAATGATTTATTTTTCTCATTATAACAACCAATCTGACTGTTACACAACTGTTCCGGGCTCCTCTCCTCACTTCTCTCACCCCAACCGTTCGAGGCAGATGGACGTCCAAATTGAGTCTGGTTCTCTAAGAGGTTTCTTCCAGTGAATGAGGGAGAATTTTTGTCTTCACAGTCAACAAACTGCTGCTCATTGTGGGAACTGCTGGTTTTCTCTATCATTTTTAAGACCTTGACCTTCTATGTAAAATGCCTTGAGATAATGTTTATTATGACTTGGTGCTATACAAATACAACAGAATTAAAAATGTAATCATGGACGGTCTTATGATACATCCATGACTCTTACACTCTGATACTCTGCGCTGAGGAAGGCTGGTCTGTTTCGAGATGGTTCTTGTATTAGCTTTTTTTGTTGCGCTCTTATTGTGAAAGCATGCGTCCGGAAACGGCTTCTATTTTTGTTCTGTCTGTCTGGCTGCGGTATGCTAGAAAGACTTGAACGGGAAGGGACGAAGACGCCGTAGACGCGAGGGAGCGATTTAAAGACTGGGGTGCGTAACTTACACTCGTGAAATGTGGACGGTTCTTACTGCAGGTTCAGTCTCTGTCTTGTACCAAATTCTATCTCCTGTTAGTTAGCTTGCTAGCCAGCTAGCTCCCACGCGTATTGTCTCGCCTACTGTCGCCTCAGTGTCTCTTGTCTCTAGGGTTGTAAGGTGGCACAGAGCCTTTGAAGACCGACACCGTCCACTGTCCCCGGTTCTTCCACTGCCTCTGGAGACGTGTCTGCAGCGGCGAGCTTGTGTTCGATCGGATACAGGATGTCTGGCCAGAGCATTACAGACAGGATAACCGCCGCACAGCACAGTGTCACCGGCTCGGCGATTTCCAAAACTGTGTGCAAGGCGACCACGCATGAAGTCATGGGGCCAAAAAAGAAACATTTGGACTGTAAGTATCCCATTGGTCGTGAACGTCGCCGTGCATTTCTCTGCTTTAGTGCAGCTTCATGTTTTAAGGTTGTGTATGCGGCTCTGAGGCCTGCACACAGGCTGCATGTAATGTTAATGTCAGGCTAACTCTGCCACACTATGGCAGCCCACTTTAAAACCCCAGACATCCAGCACATAGAACCATCAGACAGCGGGCGGACCGTTATGATAACTAGTTTGTCTATATCACGACTCAGTGTTAGTAGCCTTGAATATTGTTAATGCTGATCATTTGTAAGCTGAAAGCTTTACTACTTTTCTTTGCTACATTCTGTCGACAGCTACAATATTTACTGCATTATATTTACCTAATGAGGTAAACCGCGCTGAACTACAAAAGACTGTCCCCAACGTCAATAACAAATACAGCAAATATCACTTAATTTGTTTTGTTAAACATAGATTTGTCATCTATAAAACATTATATTCAGAAGTAAACTTTTGTTAATCATGACGTCAAGATTCATATTCCACCTTTAAATCACGTGTCAAGTTGTAGTGTCACTTTTTTCATACAGGCAGCTATCGAATGTACCTAAGAATCAGGCTTTTAAATTAACGTGGTTGGTGCCTAATGCACTATGTGAGTCTTATTAACTGCTTGAAATCTGAAAGGCTTGAAGGTGAAGTGTTGCATGTTTTTACATAGTTTTTTTGGGGTTACTTATGTGTTAGCTTTGTAGTATTGATTGTTAGTTGTCCTATTGTATACCTAAATAATCATTTAAAGCTCAGCAGACTGCTCTGTGTTGGCCCGTAAGTCTACAGTGCCTGTTGAGTCTGTCTGCCTCAGGAAGTGACTCTGGAGTTGTGGACTTTGAAATGCAGCTTTATCAAATTAATAAGCAAATTAATAATGAGCTGTGTCGACCAGAGATAGCATTACTGTCTTTCATTGAGCTTGTTATAGCGTAGAGCTTTTCATAATAAAGCAATTTCTCCAGCTGGATAGAATTTAACAGTCATTCTGTCGGTGCTTGTGGAGAGGTTTGACTGTTGCATGGTTGACACAGATTTTGAATTTCCTGACGTTTGTTTCATGACTGAGTTTCAATTAGTTCCCAGACCCCCATAATGCTGTCAGAGGCTTCCAAAACAAACCGTTCATATGTAGACATTTCTTTGTTTGATATCCATGGGTTGAACAACGTTGACATCTAGTCAGCAGTGCATATGCCAATTGTCACTACCTTTTTTAGTCGATTTTAGTCATCATTTGTGCTAGATGTAGATCCCCTTCTCCAATACCTTTATGAACTCTGTTAGGAGTGCCTTTACTGAACTTTTACTGTAGCCTTATGAAAGCGACATTCTGACGTCCACACCCACTTCACTCCATGATTGACCAACCATGCGGTGGTGATAGAGCAGGGGTAGGCAACCTTTACTATCGAAAGAGCCATTTCGCCCCCTCTTCCCCCAAATTAAATCTGTCTGGAGCCGCACAACATATTTGATAACACAGGTTATAAAGTTATATATATATATACATAGTTATACAATATATATAAAAACTATAGTTTGTTATATTTATTAAATAATAGAACAACAATAAAAAAAACTGTTGACATTTAACTGCTATTTTTACCTGTTACAAACTAGAAAAACACCAAACTACTTTTCAGCAGATGCTGCGGTGGCAGTGAAAGCAAATTAATCTGTCCACGCAGAATTAAACTCTATTTTCCTCCCAGACTTTTCTTTTCTGGGATTTATCCATGATTAGTTTACCGAGGCCGGGGGTCAGAACTATAGATTAGCGACCTGCAGGGAAGAGCTCCGGGACATAATAGGATGTGATGCATATTTTAGTTGCTGAAATATTAAAACAAAACGTGAGAGCAGGTCAGACTGGAGGCGGACACAGAAACTGAAGCTCGGTACAAACCACCTGCAGTTTCTGCTCTGATCAAGAAGCTTAGGAGCTGATTTCTGATCAGCTGAGACCAGAGAAACTCGTTGTTTTCACTGTTTCCACTGTTGAGAAGCAGCCGGTCAGTCACTGAGAGGCTGCTCCACGTGAACGAGGTCCGATCTCACTGTGTCTCTCTGAGCGAGTGAGCGGGGCTCAGGGCGGGGGGCGGAGCCCCAGCTCTGTGTGTTTGTCGGCTATCTGGGAGCGCGCACACACACACACACACACACACACACACACACACACACACATTCATCCGCTCCTGGTATTTCATGATGGCCTGATAGGGGAGCCACTGCAGAGGGGCTGAAGAGCCGCATGCGGCTCCGGCCGACCGCTGTGATAGAGGAACAAGGCATTGTTCTTAGCTCTCTGGTTCTCTTTTCGTCTGTTCATCAGGGATTTGTGACACTTGGATACAAGTTACACTCAGAAGCCAACAAAACGATTGCGTATTAGATGGCTGTGCTGAAAAGCCACTAATACTAATACTTAAATAATATTTATACTCAGAAATTATTCTTATTTGTTTGGAGTTTAAATAGTATTAAGATCCGTTAACAGAAATATTTTCAGGACAATCTTGAGTAAGAAACTGATTAATAGATGTGTCTTTGTTCTGTTGTATCAACTGGCTTAGCAACAAATGGTTAATAAGTCACTGCGGGCTACCCACTGGCACAGTGTGGAATCTACTTCCATTTACCTGCTATTTTTAGGCCTGGTTTACCGAGGACTACCATATTTGATGTTGGAACATGTGGGTGTTTGAATAACCACAGCTTTCAGCTGATGGGAGAATGCTGTAATGGGGCCATGTCCCAGTGACCTTCCTGTTTCCACTCAATCAGGTTACATGTGGCCCCTCTGCGGAGCTGCTGAACAGAAGCCTGTCCTTGGAAATCTAGGGACCCACTTCTTGGCAAGAATCTCACTTAGGTTGAGGTATTTAAAGATAGCTGAAGTGTGCACTTGTCTTGGAGTTTCCTGACGAGCTGCACATAGCCTGCTGTGTTCCTACTGTCTGATTTGCAGGTGAGATATGGCCCTAAACACTGTCTATGTAGAGTTTGTGCTGGACCAAAGTTCACATTCTTTAACACTGGCATGCTAGATAAACTCAGTCACGTAACTTTAAAGAGACTCTGCAGTTAGCAGACAGGTCAAAGTTAAAGGTGAACAAATCAACTTCTGTGGTCTGCTTTAGTGTATTTACCTGAATGTTGGTTCAAAGTAAATGTGAAATGACATCTGGGAAAATTTGCAGCTAAGTGGGTTTAGTGATGTGCACACCTATGAAAGTGCTGGCTTTTGGACATGTGGTTTCTGCGGCTCATCACTTCTGTTATGTTTTCCTGTCAAAGTGGGCAAGCCAGGTGCATGGCAGCACTTTTTTCATCCTGGGTAATTGTCATAATTTGAAGTTGATTACATGCTGTTGTTAAACTGCTCAAAGGTCTCTCTGAAGCAATGAATACATGATGTCAGCAGTAGCTGGGGACCTTTGATATGGCCCTTTGGTCTGTGGTGCATTATTAAGGAGCTTATATATCCACGTGTTACTAAATATTCGTGTCAAATTATCTTAAATGTATTAATTTGTGGTGGTTAGAGGAACTACCTAAATGCTTTCTTGGTCATTATATGAAGTAGTTTTGTACAGAGCTCCTCTGTTACGTATATCACTTTTGCGACAGAAAAATCAGTGAAAAATGTTGTGCAGTGCACTGCTGAACGTGCACTGGTGCTCACGCCTGGGATATATTGCAAATTGTAAATGCTAGTGCAGTATAGCACTTCTTTTTTTATATATATTGTGCTTAGTTCACACTAGGAGTATAATGCTTTTCCAAATTCCACAGATTGGTTCTGAGCTGTGTTTTGGGGAGGGGACGGGATCACTCGATCTTGGTTGGACCAAGATTATCATGTGGTAGAAGTAATGACTAGGGTTGTGTATCAAAATCCAGCCAGTACTAACAAGAACGGTATCTATCAGACTGAATCTAAATCCTCATTTTGGTGCCTGAGCTATGTCCTGAAGTAAAAGTCCTGCTTACAAGCAATGTAAACATTTCCACACATAGTTACATTAAATTACACTGAACTCTTGGGACCACACACTGTCTACATGGCTCTGGCAGCACGTAATATAAGTGCTACAATGTGGATCACATGAAAGGATTCCAACAGTCAAATTCAAACGTTTTAATTTTTTTATTCTCTGCCCGGGATGCATTTCAGTGTTTCCTGTAGGATTTTAAGCAGCGCGGGAAGGCCGGTCACCCCTGACCTGATTGTCTGGACATGCTCGAGATCCCAAATGTATTTTCAGTAAACCTGTGTTTAAAGATGTAGAATTTGGGTACACAGCTCTACAGAAAATTATCCTTGCATAGCATTGTGTGATTGGTAATTTGAAGTTCATAACAAATGATACACCTTCAAGCAGCATATCTATTACAGACATGCTGTAATTATCAGTTGTTACACAGTATGCTTCTGTGTATATTTGACATAGACATGGTTAATCTCCATTATCACATCAATTATGGACTATTATCAACTATCAAGAAAGAGGGCAACGTTTGATACCTAAATCCATTGTTGTCACTGATGATTATAGTTTGTAGTTAGTGTTTGTGTGAGGTCCTTGAGCAAGGTCCTTATGTTCCACTGACCATCTCACTTACAGCCCTGGTCTACAAGCAGATCCTCGTGCAATGAAAATGTGGAGCTTTAAACAGCCTCATTCATTTCTTACCTTTTTTGAGTTTGGTGGATTGATTGTACATGTGGTTTCATCTGGTCGTCTATTGGCAACCTTAAATTCTTGACCACTGGAACTGTACGGCCCGTGAGCCGAGTAATCATGGCTTGTTTTTCTTTGACATTGTTATTCTGTTAAACCACTCAATATAGCAATTTGCTAATGAGCTGCAGAAATTGGGGCCGTTAACTAGGTTTCTGTTCTAGTAATAGACAGAAATGGTCAAGTAAAATTGTCAAAATGGTAGAGTCTGAAGCCCAAGAGAACATTTGGAAATAAAGGGCAGACATACTTCCATTGTGCTGTAAAGTGTGCCTTAATTTATCCTGAAAATTATATGCCTTTGGCATGCCATAGACCAGAGTGGTGGGTCCATCTGCCTCGGGTAATCAAGACTTGCAAGGAATCAATTTAAACTCAGATGTCACTCTTCTGGTGCAGCATTATTGATTTAATGAAATAAAGTGCATTTGTTAATTTCCAATAAGTAAATCATTAAAGAACAAGATGGTGATAACTGCTGTTGGATGAAAATGTTTCAGATCCTTCTGGTTCTCCTGTCCAACAGAATGAACGTGGCTGTTTGTCTGTTATCCCTGAAACCTCAGTCATATCTGTCTGTACATGGTTCATATGAGCCATAATGGCAGATGCAGTAACGTAAATCTCTACCACCCTCCCAAAGGCCCTTCCCCTTGGTTTCACCCTTCATGCAATGAATGCAGTGCCACGCAAGTAGCATGTGACCCAAATGGCATCAAGTGACAGCCCTTAAATAGAATGCTGATGCCCTGTCCCCCAGCTGTGCTGAATGCAGTGCACTGTGAAGAGAGATCTTTTTTCGACCAGTGACACCTGTCTGTCCCCTGGTTCTTGAATTTTTATGAAACATATGCTTTATCACATCACCTGTCTGACAAACTTTGTCTCCTGCTAGCTCTCTAGTGTAGCCTCGCAAGCAGGTCTCCAGACTGCCACCACTTAGTACCATTTTGCAAATGATTATGGGCCTCATAGCCATCACCCACCCATCTCTCTGTCTACTTGTGTGCTTGTAGTGGGGGGGGGCGAGATTGGGACAGATGGGGACATTTAATAATGAGAGGAAATGTCAAAGTTCTCAGTTACAAAGTGTTTTTTCGCAGAGGAATAAGACATGCAGCCGTCATCGGTGTTTACCTGAACCGGAAGTAAGTGACACTTCCGGTTACAGTCATTTAAAGAATAAAGCATAGACTTCAGAATAAGGTCACATCTAATAATCGTTTGAATAATCGTGATCTTGATAATGTCCAAAATAATCGTGATTATGATTTTTTTTTCCCAGAATCGAGCAGCCCTAGTTTGTACCATGCTGGAGTTTCCTGAGTTCTCCACTCTCCTGCTGACCTCCACTCACTTTAACTAATAGACACCAACCCTCATCACAAGTTATTAAGACCTGATCAATACATGAAGTAAATTAGTGTTTGTTTGATTCGCTCCAGAGTTTATGAGGCTGCACTTAGTCATTGACATTGTGTGTGTGCTCCGTACAACACTCAGTGTTAATGTAATCAGAGCGACACAGATACGTGATTCGACACCATCGATTAATAACTAAATACATGATTGTAAGTTTGTCATCATCATACCCATCCCATCCCATCCTGTTTACTGAGCTGGTTACACATACTATGTGGTAAATGTTTAATATTTATTTAAGAGCAATTTTTGTAAACAATGCCAGAGAGACCAATTTATATATATTATTTGTTTGTGTTGTTTATTTTATTTATTCATTGAGGACATGATAATAATTATAATTTGTTAATTTCTACTTGAAAGGGTGTACTTGCAGGATTGTGCTCCTTATACTAATCTTACAGTAATATCATTTCTGGGACAGTGGCTATCGCCCCAAAAAATTCGTCATCATGACAGTCCTACCTTATTATTTTCAATAATGCACTAACGTAAAGGTCCCCTTGCACAGTTTACAGCTTTAGTTCTGAAAATTTCAATCATTCCAAACTAAATTGGTATTCTACACTGAAATTGATTTTTGATCGAGAAATCTAAATTAATCAAGCCCTTTTGAATCGTAATCATACCTGGCCCTATTCAGCATGTACTTAAAGTAAAAGTGCAGAATAGCCAATTTCATTAATAAGGATAAGAATAAGTCTCAAGGGAGCTAGCTCTGAGAAGGTTGATGCCAAGGAAGCTGTACAGATGATGTTCAGTCAGGGAAAAGAGCTAGAAGGCCCAACTACAAGGGAGGTGCCAGGCCCTAGGGGTCCTCAGGGGGATGTGCTGTAAAGGAAGTTGAAGAAGAGGTATTCTGTAAGAGGAAGTTTCCTGTCTTGTGATTGTTTTAGCTTAGATTTTCTATTTATAAACTTAACAATTATCAGTTAAACAGTTACGATGGGAAATAATGTGTTTAGACTGGAGCCCTGTAATGAAAGGAGGGTTACTGACCACATACTTTTTTACATTTAATCAATGTACATTTTTTTAGCTGTGGTTCTTGTACTGTAGTGGCATTAGTGCTACTGACCACATACCTTATGTTCACATACAATTTTCTGAGACAAAAAAAAACCCATTTCAATTAAAATGTGACATAGTAAACTTAAAATATTACAGCACATTGTATTTCTGTAAGTTATCTATTTATGAGGGGAATTGTGAATAGTTGTGTTGCAGCTTGATTAAAGGTGTGTGCCTAAGTTTTCTGCTTGTGCTCTTAAAATGTACTGTATGTTTACAGTGCTCCTACTAAAAAAGTGAATCTGGAGCCCTGACAAGGTATCTTCATTTTGTGTTGGTGTGGATATAGCTACTATGCCTCTATGAGCACTTAAGCCCACATCATGTTCAGAGGACCTTGCTCGTAAAGGGATAGACATTTCCTGGAGCAGGAAGTGTTCCTCTGGTTCCCTAAAGTAAGCCTTGTCATGGGTAAACAGCCAACAGGAAGTAGCTGATCAAATGTGAAATGCCTGTCAATTAGGTAGGCATCATGAGTAGACTATAGATACAGTGTTTCCATGCACTTTGCATCAGCTTTGATCGATAAGTTGCGCATTGTCTTTTACATGGGTGTTCATTTACATAAGAATATCACCGACATTTAGCAAGTTGTGCAGCTTCTCTCTCTCTGAGAAATGCTTTACATCTGCTGCTTCAACTCCATCCTTAGGGAAACACTGAAAGGGATAATATTGTTTCTTAACATCCTCATATCAATCTTTGTATCTGCACCTCTGCACAGTGAGCATGTACATCTGCACTAGATGTGTGGAAATTGTTTACTTGTATGTGGGCTTCATTGTGTGAAACATTTCTGCTTTGGGAGTATTGATTTCAAAACTGTTAATTTAGATTAAAAAGCATATTTGAGTCTAACTGTACTGTAAATGGTTTCTTCGACTGCAGTGTGTCAGGATGGTCAGTGGGCTATCTGTTTCTACATGAATCTGGAGAAGAGGGACAGACTGAACTAATGATTCACGCTGATCTGAGATTTATGTTAGATATATTAGCTTGATTCATGAGGGTTTGGAGGTCAGCTGAGGACTGTGTGGATTCTGCTTTATTCATTCTGTCCCTGCCAGATGTTGCTAGTGTTGATATCAATACTGAGATGCATCTCATTAACAATTGCTCAGGCATTATCTTGTCACGAAAGTACACATTTAGCACAGGCGTTTAAGTATAAAATGTAAGTGCCGATTATTATGTCAAAAAGCAGCAATTTGTACCACATATCACAAATTAAATGTCAGTGCCCTATCCTCTGTAGTAGTTTAAATGCAGCCATCTCTTTTAAACAAACCTAATTTGATGGCCTCTGGTTAATGAAATGTTTCTTGTTGCCAAAGCACCTGAGACAAAACACAGCCTGTTCAGTCTAATGCATCTATTGGATTTACTAATTCATATAACAAAATACCACCTTTTATTCAATTTTAAATAAAGGTTTAACATCTGCCACTAGAGACACTAGCTGATAAAATGTTTACAGCAGTGCTGGTTTAATGGGACCACTCTTATATTACTCAGATCAAAGATGCAGCTGAGTCAAATTTCATGTGATTTCTAAAACCAAGCGTTATTTGGTTTTCCCGTGTGTGCTGATTTAATCCTGAGATTGTTGTGGATCCTCTGCACATTATCTCTTACCTACTACTTCCTCTTTTTACTCATGACATTCTGTCTCTGTTCTCAACAGTCTGTTAGCGCCATCTGACAGTACAGGCAGCCTGGCTGAGCAACTTCAATTCTCCACACTTTTATTTTCCCCCTTCTCGTGAACATCTTGTAAATCTCAGAAATACCCTGAGGTACTTCAAAGAGGAACTGATACGATTTTGCTGCTCAAAGGTCAAGGTCACTGTTCCCACTATACGGCGTAGATAAAATAGAGGGAATTTCTTCAAATATGACACACGATCACTTTGTTTAAAGGATGAACCAGTCAAGTATTAATCTGCTTATTTTGAATTAACACAAATGTCTAATTTGTTGAAATGAAGTAATGATATTACTGATTACTTGCCAGAATGACCACAGATTGACTGCAATCTCTTGCAAGCCAGTGGGCAGCGATTGTGATTGATGTGTAGATATTGAGGTTGCTTGTAGGCTTTTCCACAAATGGACTGTGTCAGCATAGAAGTGTTTTAAAAAAATGTACAGTATGCTGGTTGGCTAAAATGTATGCAGGCCATTTCAGCTCACACACTGTATGTAGGCTCCATCAGCTTCTTGTTGCAGTGCATTTAGTGACATTCTGAGAAACATCTGAAAAAAAGCAGAAAATAATGTAATTTGTCACATTTTGCTGACAGAAAACATGTCGTATACTAACATGTAACATTTAGTATTTTGTCAAGTATGTGTGTTATGGTTGCTGTTGGACATAATTGTGTATGGTTGATATTTTTTAACACAAACCCTAAATTAAATATCTATTAGTAAGTTGAACTGTCCGAACATCACACTGTTGCTGAATGTCACTGACTGGCTTTAGGATACAGAGACGCAGGTCAAATAAATGAAACATAATCACTAATCTGAACTGACCCATTTGAACTGGCTGAAATCTGCTCATGGTTTCTCCTCTGTAGTACTTACCATGTATAACTATTCACTGGTTTCACCATTTCTTTTTGTTCAAGGTTGTTTTTATGCTGTTTTTTACCACATTTCTCTACGTACAATATATTTATGTGGTTTGTTATTAGAGACATCACCATTTGTTATTAATGGTTAATAGCTGACTTACCATAATTCTTTCAAGAATTGCCTCAGTATTTACATTTGCCAATGATCTTCTCTGTATTTGTTATGTCTGTTGTCTCTGCATGTAATCCCAGACCGCATTAAAACAAAGTTAATTTTTTAACATAATCAGGAGTTTCTTCTCCATACACTTTGCCATTTAAGGACATCTCAGATTCAGCTTGCCATCCTCAGCACATTGTCATAATGGGATCTGCTTTGATGAGACGAAACTTTAATTTGTCAGCTTCTGATCTACTTTGAATTGAATGCTGACATAGGGCTGGGTGAATAATCCAATATTGTTTTCAATTTAGATTTTTGAATTCTGGTGCTGCATTGTTACACAGTTGTGCTCTCATTTTGTCTTGTTATAAATCCAACACACCCTTTTACGTGTGCTTTTCACCCTCCCTAAAAACCCACATTACTTAGTCCGGCTTTGGCATGCTTGATTCAGCTCATTTCAAAATGATAGTAACGGAGCCATTGGTTACCAAGAAAGGTAAAACCAGGTCACAGGTCACCTGTTTCGAAACACTTTCATTGAGATTGATGAACAACAAAAGCAAATGCTGCACAATGAGGCCATTCAAACACTTAGTTTAACCATTTGAAATTCAATCACAAAGTGGTCTATGATCAAAAACTGGTGAAGACTTAGGACAACGGTCTTAAACTGCCTGTTCAGTATAATTAGAATAGAGACATGGAGCTTGGGGTTAGGTTGATTAGTGACTCAATAGGTAGAACTGCCACCTCCCATTCCAGTAAACAGTTAATGTTGACAAGATATTTCAATCAGTTGGTTTTCATTTTGTTTTAACATACAGTCAATAAAACCTATTTAGAAAAATGTGGTCTGTGGTAACCTCAACTTTACATCTTAAGGAGTCAGTGGGGACTGGAGAGGATCCTTCAACTCAACTCATTTGGAAATTCTGTTAAATATTTATTTACATTGTCTGCCAAGCTTCTAATGGTTTTAAATATTAAATTACTGGGACCATTGTCAACAGTTGGTCTGTCATGGATTTTTATAAAAGCATTTAACAAAGACATTCTTTTGCCTCCTCAAAATATGGTCATAACTGATTACGTCTCCTTGAACTGTAAACAAAATCTGATTATTTTCTGTAACTGTCAGACTTAACTGCTCAGACATGAATGAGGTTTCCATTGAAAATGGTATTTGTTTTTTTCATTTTGTTTACCATATTTTCAGCAATAGGTTTGTGAGCAGACTAACCCCTTTCCCAATTTTCCTTCTTCAAATACCTAAGATTTAATGTTTTGGCACCGTAGGTTACTATCAAGGTCAAGTGCTGTGGCTGAAGGGTAGAGTGGTCGTCCTCCAACCAGAAGGTCGGCAGTTCGATCCCCAGTCTGACCCATCTGCATGCTGAAGTGTCCTTGGGCAAGATGCTGAACCCTGAATGGCCCCCCCATAGAATAACAAAGTGCTGCGAATAGATGCACTGTATGAATGCGTTTGTGAATGGGTGAATGTAAAACTGTACTGTAAAGCACTTTGAGTGGTCAGCTAGACTAGAAAAGCGCTGTATAAATACAAAACCATTTACCATTTACCATTATGATTAAATCTGAACAACTTTAGTACGATTGACTATAGTAAAGACGTCTGAGCACATGTTCAGAACTAAAGTGAGCCTGTAATGCAGAGATACACTCCTGATCAAAATCTTAAGACCAGTTAAAAAATGCATGAATTTGCATTTTGCACTGTTGAATCTTAGGAAGGTTCTAAGTAGAGTTTAAAAATGCAAAAAGAAGAAATGGGAACAAGAGCCCAAAAGTTGTGAGCAGGCAATTTATTGAAAACAACAATTTAACTGAAGTAGGCTGTTCATCAGCTGATCAAAAGTTTAAGACCACAGCTAAAAAAAAAAAAAAACAGAAATTAAAGTGTAAAAAACTGACTCAGTAATGAGTAGCTCCACCATTATTGTTGATCACTTCAAAAAATCGTTTTGGCATGCTTGATGCAAGTGTTTCCAAAAGGCTAGTGCGAATGTTGCGCCAAGTGGTGAAGATGGCTTCACGAAGGGCATCCACTGTCTGGAACTGAAGTCCATTTTTGTAAGCTTCCCTTGCCATCCATCCCCAAATGTTCTCAATTCGATTAAGATCAGGGGAACACGCAGGATGGTCCAAAAAAGTGATGTTATTCTCCTGCTGAAAAACCCAGTCGTTACCACACAGACGAGGGCCCTCAGTCATGAGGAATGCCCGCTGCAACATCTCCACATAGCCAGCTGCTGTTTGACGCCCCTGCACAACCTGGAGCTCCATTGTTCCATTGAAGGAAAAAGCACCCCAGATCATGATGGCGCCCCCTCCACTGTGCCGCATAGAAAACATCTCAGGTGGCATCTCCTTGTCATGCCAGTAACGTTGGAAGCCATCAGGACCATCAAGGTAAAATAATTCTCGTCAGAGAATAAAACTTTCTTCCACCTTTGAATGTCCCATGTTTGGTGCTCCCTTGCAAAGTCTAAACGGGCAATTTTGTGGCGTTGAAGGAGACGTGGGCTTTGAAGACGTTTCTTGTTTTTGAAGCCCTTCCTTCGCAGATGCCGTCTGATGGTTATTGGGCTGCAGTCAGCACCAGTAATGGCCTTAATTTGGGACGAGGATCGTCCCGTGTCTTGACGGACAGCCATTCAGATCCTCCGGCTCAGCGCCGGTGAGATTTTTTTGAGTCTACCACTTGATCTTTTTTGTTCCATAACCCTGAGGATCTTTTAAGAAATGCAAAATGACTGTCTTACTGTGTCCAACCTCAGCAGCGGTGGCACGTTGTGAGAGGCCTTGTTTATGCAGTTCAACAATCCTACCACGTTCAAAGACGGTGAGCTTTTTTGCCTCTGCCATCAAGAGATCTTCACAGTGTGATTACCTGACAGGAAATGACATGGAATCCAAATTTTTGCACAGATTTTGGCTTTTAAAGGCTGTGGTCTTAAACTTTTGATCAGCTGATGAACAGCCTATTTGAGTTAAATTGTTGTTTTCAATAAATTGCCTGCTAACAACTTTTGGTCTCTTGTTCCCATTTCTTCTTTTTGCATTTTGAAGCTCTACTTAGAACCTTCCTAAGAGCCAACAGTGCAAAATGCAAATTCATGCAATTTTTTAACTGGTCTTAAGATCTTGATCAGGAGTGTATGTAGCCAATGGCAACTGCAATACATGTGCACAAATAGACAGAGGGGGCTTGAGTCGCTGCCCTTTATTTTGGGGGGGTTCTTTTTTTTTTTATAAATTCATATTGTTAGTGCACAGCTTCCCTGTCAACAACTATATTGATTAAAGTAAAGGATTTAATCAGAGTTTGTCACTTTTAAGCTTTAGGTGCAGCGCACAAGTGTCAGCTGACTGAATGTCAAATCAGTGTGGCGAGCACTGACCACTGTCATACACATACTGCTGTAGACTGATTTATTTTTTTAAATTACAGCACACTTGTAATAACAGTCTATAATACTTTAAAAAAAAAAGTTATACAAAGATTATTTATATCAAAAAGATATTTAACTGATTTTATTAACTGATTTTAATTGATGAGAAAGATGCCACGTTGAGAAAAATAGGAAATTGTAGATACATTGAAATAAATCAAGAAACATCTCCTTTGTTGCCTGCTTTTGTGATAAATCTAGTGAATACAACATATTTTGAGTATTTATCAACAGTGAGGTTAATAAAATAAATGAAGCAAGTAAGATTCTCAACTATAATTTTTTTATACATGATCATGAGAAGTGCCCTTTTTCTCTCTTGAGCCCCTGCCCCCCAAAATGTCTGCACGTCCCTGGTAACTGACTTTGTATAATATTCAATGTCCCTTTGCTATTTAGTATTGCTCCCTTTTTCTGGTTTTCACTTAAAGGTTTTAGGAAGATGTTACCACTTCATACATATGTTACTTAAAACCATGATTTTGCCCGAGCATGTATGACTTCAGTTTCTGTGATAATCTTTCCAGTTATGTCCTGAGTGTTTTAATTTTTCTCAGTTAAAGAAATACTGACATTGGGAAAAAAAGGGTCAATGCGAGGCCCAAAACGTGCTGTAGCATTCCTTCGTTGTCTGTGGAATCATTTGTGGCAGAAATAAATTATTAAAAAAAAAACGAAGCGCTGACGTTGGTTGCAATGTAGACATTTTAAATCTATTCTCCATTTGTGTGCATCTGTAGCACAGACATTCTGACCTCACTGGCTCCTATAGAGTGAGCCATCTCAGCTGCAGGGTCTGCCGTTGGCCTGTAGCTATCAAAAAGGCATGTTGACTGGTTCCTCTTCCCTACCCTGTTATGTCCACTTCTCTGTATTCTTCCTTGTAATAGCAGCACCAAAGATCTGATTCAAACATAATACCAGTAAGCCAATTTTCTTCCAACTATGCTGGTATTTAAATTGTAATGGCTCTTCTGTCATCACATGCTCAAGACTTTGTTCTATGTTCCTTCTTCCTCAGCAGAATCACTGACTTGATTTAAAAATAGACAAATAAATAAAGAGCAGTGAAGTTTGGTGCACATGGAGATTTCAGTTTGGTCTCTATGGATGTGCATCTGCCACACAGACATCAGACCGTTCATCACAGAGCAGTTAACAAACTGAGCCACCTCGACCACAGGGCATCTCGGCTGCAGTTGTAAAAACAACATTGGCAGCTGCCTCCTCCATTTTGAAGGGCTATTGTGTTCAATGCCACAATTCACTGTTCACCCTCTTAGAGTAGCACCTTCATATACACTGGTATTTCAGTGTAAACTGTTGCTGGAGAGTCATTGTGAGACACAGCAGGAGATCTTCCAAAGGGTTGACTGTGAACAAGTGGTGGGGTTGACGACTTTTCTAACATGCGACCGACGCAAAAAAGGGAAACAAACTAATGTCTCCAGATTTGGTCTTGTCTGATAACAGCTATACTCTGATATAGATGAGGCAGAATGATGTTTATGGCATTCATATACACTTAGTTCCTAAATAGGAACCACAGGAATAAATTTGTAAATCAGCGAAATCCCCCTTTTTAAATTTGCATTTATCTCCATAGTTTTGAATTGTTTCATTTGAGTGCCAACTTTTTTTCTGTAACAAGTCTCTGATCAGTAGTCAGATGAAAAAATCGACTCCCAACAAGTTTCTCAAACTCCAGACCAGTATGTTGGCTTTCTTGATAATGTTTGTTCTGAAAGTCAGTATTTACCTGAACTCTCCTACCCAGCATTCCATTGCCCTCCTGTATTCTATTGATTTTGGTCAGCTTAGTGCTACAAAAAGAAACAAATAAAAGGAAAATGGGGAATCTACTTAACCCTAACCCTTGACAATCTTTGCCTTCAATGAACAGCAAACGTGTGTGCTTTCTCTGAGTTGCTGTGCATATATTGTCTCAATAACTTTGGCTTTTTGATCTGTGCCTCACCCCCACCTTTCTTCTCTCTCCTTCTTCCCGCAGACTTGATTCATTGCACGAATGAGATGAATGTGAACATCCCTCAGCTGGCGGACACGCTGTTTGAGAGGACCACTAACAACAGCTGGGTTGTTGTCTTCAAGTCCCTCACCACTACACACCAACTGATGGTCTATGGCAATGAGGTCAGGCAGGAGATTTTTTTTGTAAAATGACAACACGCAGTATTTTTTTATTTAGATATTCGAGTACTTCAATCTAACCCCTTCTTTGGGATCCACTACATTTAATGTTACATGCCCACAAGTCAAGCCCTTGGTCGCAGTTAGCTGATTCACTTGTGGTGAACACCACTTGTGCCTGCACACAGAGCTCCTCATACTTCCGCCTCCTCATGTTTTTCTTGCAGAGATTCATTCAGTATCTGGCTTCAAGGAACACACTATTCAACCTGAGCAATTTTTTGGACAAAAGTGGATTACAAGGTATATTACCAGCACTGTGCATAAACTGTACAGATACTTGGCCAATATTCATGACGTTGCCATGACTTAACTTCCCCTCCCCACTTGTTATTTTTTAACTGTAGGCTATGATATGTCAACGTTCATAAGGAGGTATAGCCGCTACCTGAATGAGAAGGCTGTGTCCTACAGACAAGTTGCTTTTGACTTCACTAAAGTAAAAAGAGGGTAAGAGCCTTTTATTATTATTTTTTAGTGTTTAACGTCCACTTTAGGCAACCATGATATTGTTTTCCCAGAAACTTGGTCTTGTCTTCCACCCATTGGAGGGAAACAGACAGGGCTGAATCATATCAAACAGTCTAACAATTGTATTTCCTACCATAAATGTTGTGACAGCTGCACAAGCTCATTAGATATATGCAGCTTTTTTGCAGCCTATAAAGTATAAAATAGTTCCCATCTTGTGCCATTTCAAAGGCAAAATAATTTGAAAATCAATGCTATAAAATTGAGATGTTATCATTCATAAAAGCATGTATTTCTTTCCACAGGTCCGATGGGTTGATGAGAACAATGAACACAGAGAAACTCCTCAAGACCATCCCTATCATCCAAAATCAGATGGATGTGTTACTCGATTTCAATGTGAGTGCACAGTACTGGCAGATTAAATTGATTTCTAACTCCAGTTTCATATATTACATGCAATCTTTTGACCCATTGGCTTGTTCAAAATTCAGGTCACCTCTGAAGAGCTTAAAACATCTCCACCTGTCTTCCAGGTCAATGCTAACGAACTGACAAATGGTGTGATCAACGCAGCTTTCATGCTTCTCTTCAAAGATGCGATTCGACTGTTTGCTGCCTACAATGAAGGCATAATCAACCTCCTGGGTAAAAACAAGCTTTTGTGTTGTCATAGCCTTGCACTGTATTAATAGAGCTTTTCTGGTCTTGATGAGCACTCAAAATGTTTTACAGTACAGCTTTTTGCCATCGACCCATTCACACACACATATCCTACCGTCAGCTTCTATGGAAAGCACTCTTTTTTTTTTTCTATGAGAAGCAATTTAGGTTTCAGTATCTTGGCCAAGTACACTTCGGCATGCAGATGGGAGACTGGGATGCACCGCCGGCCTTCTGGTTAGAGGGCGACTGCTCTAGCCCCTCAGCATTCATTATTTTTTTTTTATTCTGCTTATGCTTAAAACATTCTAACAATGAATGAACCGTCCCTTCCCAGCAATATAAATATGCAGTATTCTACATTTTTGTAATTCATATCAGTAATCCATCATGGTCAAACAATCACAATTTACAAAGAGGAATATTTTATACTTTATATGTAACTGCCCCTCTATTTATTTTACTCTTAGCAACTTTTCCCCATATCTTGTTGCATTTCATTGGTTGGAGTAACGTTATGCATAGTTTTTCTGGAGTGCATCATGACAAGAGCTCACTCCACCATTGCTTTAATGAAAGTGAATGGTCAGACTTAAGTTAATTAGTATTTATTTTTTTCTGCAGTCATTATTAATTATATTAATAGTTTAGCTTCATCATAATGTTAACCTTAAACATTTAACTAAAATAAAATTATGTTTTTCAAAATCTTTTTGTTGTGGTTGTTTTCTTATATTAACAGAGAAATACTTTGACATGAAGAAAGTTCAGTGCAAAGATGGACTTGATATCTACAAAAAATTCCTTACACGAATGACAAGAATCTCCGAGTTCCTCAAAGTTGCAGAGGTAAGTCAGGAACCTCAGATCAGCCAGTTAGAGATGTAATAGGCCTGTAGTCATTTTGATAGGTCAGCAATTTTGTGCTCATCTTAAATCTTGTTCTCTACCTGCAGCAAGTGGGGATTGATAGAGGAGACATCCCAGATTTGTCTCAGGTAAGCTTAGATAACTATTACTTATAATAACATATACCCATCATCTCTTTGTTGGTTGTCCTTAACAAAGTTTAGAATGGCCCAATCCTGGACAATTATGCAACTTATTAATATATAATAATGTCTTGCTAAAATATTATAGCATGCATATTTGACAATTGTCAGAAAGGGCACACAAATGTCCTTTTGTTTGGCGAATCATTGTAGGAAAATTATTGAAATTAAAGTAAGAATGCCGTCAATATGCAGTAAAACCTTCTCTTAAAAACTTCTCATTTGAGTAACCAGTAATTATAGTATTACCTTTATTGAAATAACATCGGTAAAGGTATATTAAATGGACTGTTACAAGAGGAATGGTATGTAATTTACCTAAACTGGTGTCCAGCAGTGATCAGGTTTTAAGATGCCACTGAGAATTCCAGTAGAGATAAGTATAATTTTATTTGTATTGCATTTGTTGGGTTTTCTATTTTGGCAGCACACATCTATATCCGCCTGCCATCATTGTATTTGTGTTTAAAATCTCAAGCCCTTGAGCCATAAAATCAATCGCATCCTCACTCAAACCTCTGAATTGTGTGAGCTGAGCTTATCAAAGTTTGAGAAATTCAGCAGGTCATTTTCTGTTTATAATACACATCTATGGGAGTTTAATTAGGTTGATGTTCAGCACTGAACCTAGTGACTGCAGTGGCGCGAAATTTGTGGTTTTATTAGTTTACGTAAATGCACAGTAACACTGATCAGGCCCACCGTTGCATGTAGTACTTTTTCCAAATACACTGTAAAGCAGCTTATGATTAAAGGTAGTATGTACACTGACACTGTAATACTGTATCTGTAGATACTTATGTGTGCTCTTGTTGGGTTAGCCATCCTTAATAAACAAAATGTGGGTGTTATTATCCTTTCACAGACTGCATACCCTCCTGCAGCTTTAGGCCTAGGATATTTTAACACCAAGTGCTGTGCACACCAGCCAGGCATTGCATGAGCACACAATTTCACATCCAAACACCTTGCTGCTCACATTCACTTCTGCCCTTGCACGTCATACAGCAAATAAAGGTGTGACTCAAGGTTTGTAGAGTGGGATATGATGGACACATCTTACATAGACCAGTGACCTGCTGAGTGTAGCATTATTTAGAAATTACATACATTTAGACTGAAGTTAATTGTGTATGTATGGTAGCAGATAAATTAAAATAAGATTAGCTTTCTCCTAAAGGGTTTCTTAATAATATCTTGACAGTTGCCACCTTTATTTTCTGTATTTCCCCTTTTCTATCTCTCTGTTTTCAGTTTACAGTTTGTGTAAGTATCTGGACATTTTCTCTCTCTGTCTCTGTATTTGAGAGTAGTTTATGTAGTCTTGGCAGTAAGCTGGCATGCTTCAGTGTTGCTATTTTTCAGAATACATGTTGTAGTAGCTTTTCCTCAGCCTTTGAAACCTAATGTGTGTCAATGACATTCGTGCTAGGCCCCCAGCAGCCTGCTGGATGCCCTGGAACAGCACTTGGCCTCTTTAGAGGGAAAGAAAGTCAAAGAATCAACAGCAGCCAGCAGGTAGGTTTGCGTCATCTGGAGTTATTTTTTTATTTTTTTTTTAGTGGAAAATGGTAAAGAAAGTGCAGTTGTTGCCGTTAATTAATATCAAATTTCATACACACTAGCAACAAGTTAACATTGACACCACAGTCCAGTTGTCAAAATGGAAAGGGTTTTAATGGCGCTGCTGTTTTCTGTGTGTGTCTCTGATTCAGGGCCAGCACCCTGTCCAGTGCGGTCTCTTCCCTGGCCAACACCGGCATCTCTTTCACCAAAGTGGACGAGAGGGAAAAACAGGCAGCCTTGGAGGAAGAGCAGACTCGCCTAAAAACACTAAAAGTAAATTTTGTTCACTCGCCTACATTCCTTTCAACGTAGTTCACTTCTAGAGAGGCCCCCCAAGTGTCACTGAATTGAATTAAGATACAGATGAATCTGTCACTCAACTCACACACTGAGTCATTTAGCTTCTCCTATACCCTTTCTATGACAATTTTTCACAACACAGTTATTTATTAATAAACAAATGGTCTTTATTACCATTTCGGTGACATTCGTGGTCGTCCATACACTTCAGGCCAGAGCAGTGGCGTCCAGCAACGTATACTTCATCATCCTGAAAGAGTTTCTGGGAAATTTGTAGATGAACAAATTTGTAACAATGTTTTCATCATTGGTGTGATAGTCGCTCCTCATTATGTTGCCCTGTGTTTCTCTGGATCCTGAAATGTTTAAGCAGAGTTACAGTCTGTCATGGGTTGTGGCACAAACAAAGTTACCTTTGAGGTGAATGTTTTGATTAAAATCAGTTTCTAATGGTACTGTGGCAAACTTTAAAAGTTTCCTACAATTTGTGTCATTAAGATTCACTTTCTCGTGATTGTATTAAGCTTAACCACAACAATTGATCCAAATTGTGAGTCTTATGACAGCCCTGTGTTGCAGTGCACTCCTACTCCTATTACCTGCCTCTCCTTTTTGAGCTGCAAAATTGAAGCAACATTCCTTAGTACAACCAGTTGAGAATTTTGAGGCACGTTGGCTTTCATGTTTCTAACATTGCAATTGTGGTAGGAGCAGCGTCTCAAAGACCTCCAGAGGAATCCTGCAACAGCAACCACAGACTCCTCCCCTGTCTCCTCAATGGGTGGAACAATCAATTCAGCCCCTGCCATTGACCTCTTCTCAGTCCCCAGCTCCACCAACAGGTAAGGCCATACCCAGTCAGCCATCTTAAAGTGGGTTGCCATCAGGGATGGGCGTTCGATTAAATAGTCTTCATCGATCGTCGGGAGAATTAATGACGAATTTTCGATTATTCATTCATATATTCAAGTTAAAAAATTCACTATTAATAGCCTTGTTTTATTTTTCTCCAAAATAAAATAATAATAAAATAAAAATAAAACATCATGTTAAACAACAACTTAACCACAAATATATAATACTTAGGTCTGACAGGTTTTGCCAGATGTAACTCAAAACTATCAAACAATGCACCGAGTCGAGAAAGCTTCATAAAAATAACCAGTAACTCACATACAACCTCAGTCCCAGACTACGGGTTTGTGTTGAGAAAGATGAGCATGTTAACATTCCCCGAGGTCAGACGCGAACGCAGCCTGGTGACCGTCAGTCCAGCCGCAGTAGAAACTCGCTCTATCACAAAAAAGTACCACAAAAGTACTACATGCAACGGTGGGCCTGATCAGTGTTACTGTGCATTTACGTAAACTAATAAAACCACAAATTTCGCGCCACTGCAGTCACTAGGTTCAGTGCTGAACATCAACCTAATTAAACTCCCATAGATGTGTATCATAAACAGAAAATGACCTGCTGAATTTCATGGGGACTGGCTTCCCCGTGATACACAGGTAGCTCCGTGCTAACTTGGCTAGCCTGGCCGCGGCTTCGGTGTTTGCGCTCCCCTCGTCCGTGTCAGACAAAGCAGGCTCCTCTTCTCCCCCAGTCTCGGGGATAGCTTCACAGTATTGGCAGTGAACCAAGTCATTTTTTTACTCAAAATGGTCCCACGCTACACTTCGCCATGACCTCTTAATGTTTATTTTGGAAATGGAAATACACGGTAACTCAGTAGGCCTGTGACGTTTTTTTCAAACACTGCCCCCCGTGGTCAAATGTGTAATTAGCTAATTTCTCGATGAAAAAATAATTTCCTCGACGAAATTCTTAATGATCAATTAATAGATCCTCGATTAATTATGCCCATCCCTTTGTTGCCATCATTAAGGGTTTGAATAACCGGGCACCGATATCCTGGTTTCCCGGAGGAATATGACACGCAGCCGTCATCAGTGTTTACCGGAACCGGAAGTGATTCAAAAAATAAAGCATAGACTTCAGAATAAGGGCACATATTAATAATTGTTTAAATAATCGTGATTTCGATATAGTCCAAAATAATCGGGATTAGGATTTTTTCCAAAATCGAGCAGCCCTACTTGAATGGGATGTATAATAATGCATATACATGTAGATCCAGATTTACATTTTCAGTTCATCAAATGAAAAAAAGGGAAAACCATTTTAGATTTGTGTCTTATGTCTACTGATGTGTTTTATCTTTTGGGGCCTTTTTCCTAATGGGTTGGTCTGTTTATTTAGGTGCAAGTAGAGGTTTGTTACAAAAATCCTTTAATTCGGTTTCACTGTTGTTTCTGTTAAGATCAGATGAAACCTTGATCCTTTATTGAAACTGGGGCAGTCCTGACAACACTGTTGTTGAAAGTGGGGACAGAATAACAAGGAAACAAAGTCTACCCTTTTGCTGAGGACAATTGTAGTTGTAACTTTTTCTCTGAACTTAGAACATGACACTCTTTGAATGAGTGTCCGATTTATCTTCTGCTCCTGCTTGTTCCCTCCAGCATGTCCAAGGCAGCCAATGACCTTCTGGACCTGCAGCCAGCCTTCCAGCAGTCGCTGCCTCTCACCACCAATAACTCATGGGGAGGTCAGAGCTCTTGGCAACACTTCAGTCGACACTGCCACTACCTTTTTTATACACAGACATGCATGCGTACATATGCACACAATACCAAACATACATTTTATTAGTTGTAACTACTTATAACCCAGTTCTCAAACTTGCTTATGTTTGAAACATATTGAATTGTAGATTAGGGTTGATACGATACTAGAATTTCCAACTCGATACCGATACCCAGGGAAATACTCGATACCATTTTTGATACCACTGGGGGAACAATTTTAAAGACAAAAAATCTAACTAAAAAACTAACCCTAACCCAGCATCAATCAGATTCTGGGACCTCAAGAGAAACATAACCCTTTTCAGACACAAATAATTGTAATATCCTGTTAAATTAACATTGTCTATTATCATTACAGAAGGGCAAGACTGAATTAAACTCTATTTTCCTCCCAGACTTTTCTTTTTGGGGATTCGTCCCTGGTTGGTTCATCGAGGCCGGTGCTGGGAAATTATAGATTAGCAGCCTGCAGGGAACGCCTGGCCGTAATAGGATGTGACGCATATTTTAGTTGACGAAATATTTAAACAAAACGTGAGAGCAGGTCAGACTGTAGGTGGACACCGAAACTGAAGCTCGGCAGGGCTTATTACTGCAAATTAAAGCAGTATGATTTGTCTGGCAGATTGGGGTGGACTCTTAATGTATCTGCTAGTATATCTGCATATTGTATGCTGCACTAGCAGTGTTACAGACCAAGATTGATCCCTACCGATCGACAGCAGTTTGGAATGTTTTTTAACCCTGGAGTAATTGCAAATTTGACATTTTCTTGTCAAATCAAAACAGTTGTGTGTTCATGAGCGTTATGTGTTCCTGGAGACAGGCAGTTGGTTGACTGTGAATGTATGGGAGTATTTTTTAGTCCTGGTTAAATATGTTGATGAAGGAAGAAGGGTGATGAACAAAACTGGCACGTATGTTTGAATGTGGGTCAATTAGAATGCCGTGGTCTGCCACAGTCTTGATAATTAATGGGAAACACAACACAGAATAGGCTATTTTAATTCACTATTTAACAGGTAAATATTAAATATTCTACTTTAAAACTTGTTTTAACATTTTAAGACATGCCATGTTGCAAAACTTCCTTGTTATGATTGTTCTGCAGTAAATGGAAAGCGAAGTTGTATTATACATGATCAAAAAACATGGTCTGATCCAATCCAAGTTTTGTGATCTGTTGCATCTCTTTCAGACTCAATAACTTGTTAGAATTATTAGTCACCTTCCAGGTTTATAGTCACAGACCATGTAAATGGTCTGTGACTATAAACGTATGTAGTGTATTGAACCATTGCATTTGTTAACATTAGTGCGAGTTAACTGAACAGTATTGCAGGGGAGGTACATATACTATATGCATGACATCATTCTGACTTCTATGTATGGATATGTTGGAAAATGTTCCTTTTGGACGCTGTTTTTTTTTACAGTGAGCTTTGACTGATCAGCTCCATAAGTTAAACATCTGTAGTTACCCTCTCAAGTAATATTGTCACCAAGATTGTTTAAAATCTATCCATCCATGCATTGAGTTTTTTCTGTACATAGACAGATAGGGCTGAAAATAATGCATTAAACAACAATATATAGTATCATAATAATGTACCTTTAAGAAAAAGTAGATGTATGTTTGTATATGACATGAGAAACGTACTAGAGTGTTATGTTGATTTGCATGAAAATCTAATGTTCTCACATTGCGCAGATGTGAGAACAAAATAGAGTAAAATAGAGTTATGCACGGTAGTGTAGCTAAGATATGATGAAGTGTGAAGACAACCCCACACCCAACTTTGAAAATGCTGTCATAGCACCAGCCCGAGCACAGTTCCTGGTTGCAGTTGCAAGCTTATCTCATATCGCTTTGTAATGTGTGCCTTGTAATGTGTGCCTTTCACTTGAGTCGCATATCAAAAGATATGCAAATAATGTACTAGAGACCCATATCAGCTGTGTTTGTCTGTAATTCAGGCTATTAGTGAGCGGATGAGGCCATCTAGTTTCATATCAGGTAACGGAGTCCATGCTCATTCAGGTCAAGTTACATTGGTTATGGTTTGATTGGACATAGGTTTTCCAAAAAAATAATGAATGCACTTTGCAGTTTTTCATAGACTGACTCATTCATTGTAGACAAGGTAATATGAGTCAATTTGAAAGCTTATTAATTAATGAATGAATGCTTAATGACACTATCTGTTCGTGTTACCATATGTGGATGCCTTCTCCTTGTTTGTGTTTACTGTATTTTGTCACAATACAGTTTATGCAGGCCTCCGCAAGTAGACACACAATTTAAACACTGACACTAGACACAGCCGTTGTGTGCTGGACCCTGAGCCCTCTGACAATAAAGGGCCTTAACCTGTGGACTACTTGATAACGCAGGTAGTCGGACCAGAAATATGGGTTAATAACAGTGGTGATATGTTATCAGACCATCTCTAATATCTCTAATGCCATTTTAGATATCCTCACCTGCATCACTGGCATCGTCCCCCTGCATGTCATTTTGCATAGACCTTTTGTTAACTTTTCTCACCATCATCTCCATCATAATCTCTCTGTTCCTTCTTTGTTTCTTTCCCTCTTTTCTCCCCCTGTGCCCACCCAGATACTTTTAACTATGCTGCAGAAGCTGTGGAGGAATCTACCTCAAACTCAAACCCTTTCATCACAATACCTGTTGTCGATGCCGTCCACCCGTCCACGGCGTCCTCGGACGCTGGCAGTCTGTCCTCTCAGACACCTAGTCATGAAGTGTTCGGTGGGATTATTTTGCTGCATCTTTTTCTTACACACAAAATACTGTGTTGTACTGATGTAACAAGGCTCTAAAAACTCCTAGTTGATGATTTACTGAAAGGTGCTTTGACTGTGAGTTTGATTATGAACAGTAGGGAAATAAATAGAGGAAATGCCTGAAGTTATTTCGGGTCATTTGGTCTGAACATACTGTTTCTTGGCACTTCTCACATTCATCAAAGATCTGGCATGCTGCCCTGCTTCAAGTATTTGCTTCCTTTCACAATCAGGTCAAGTTCCTCATGTTTATCTCATCTCCTAACATTGTTTAATTTAGGCTTTTTAATGTCCTATTTACTCTCTGTCTCTGTTTGTATATCAAAGTCCAAAACTCTTTGTTGCATGAATGTCTATCTTCATCAGTAGCTTTTTCTGGTTTTCTCCAGATCATTACACTCCTTCTTTTGACTCCAGCTCTTCGCTGACATCTGATCTTGAAACTGGTGCACAGATAGTGACATTTATCACAGGTACTATGGTGGAAACTGTTTGGCTTCTACATTGCTGACATGCAGGTCCTATTAATGTTAAGTAGCATTTGTGAGTTGTAATGGCGTCTCCAAGTTAAAATCTAAGCGTTCCTCTTGAACATGCTGCCCTCCTCGCTCCTTACTTCCTGAAACATCTGTGAGCCTGCATTGTATTTGTGGTTTTCCACTGCAGTTAATTTAGTTTTGTATGTAGTCTAGCCCTGTGATCAGTGCTGGCTTCCTCTGCTTTTGTCCTGCAAATCCTGATCTTTGTTTTTCCTCTGTAAAACAGCCATTACCACAGTTGTTTGGCTTGCTTGCTGCTATTTTCTGGTCTCATATCTTCATAATCTCTCCTTTTCCTCCTGCTTCTCTCTCTGTCTGGTTCTCGGCCTGCCTGCTGTTGTTTCTGTATGTCAGACTCCTTCTGTGGGCCAAGCCCTTACACCACTCTCTTCCAATCTGAGCCCCCTGCTGTAGCTGGTCTATTCAGAGGTAGGTACACTTAGGTTGATCTCAGAAAGTGGATCTCAGAAATACAGTATATCTGATTGGTGGGTCGTGTATTCCATTTGGGGAAATTAATCCAGTGACATCAATTTTTTTCTAGCATAGTGGAGTTAAATTGAGAAACACTGATGGTAAATGTCAGATTTTGGTGGTGTGTTCTGTAAAGCTGCCATAAACAATTACTTTTATTTTAGATTTTTTTGCAGATCAATCTCAATATCTTTTATTAAATTATAGAAAATAAGTACTTCTTTGTCCAACCCACTCAGAGAATGCTTGGTATGTTTGCTGGAAAGCGACAATGAATCCGTTATCAAAAGTCACTGATGACTTTTTTTGGCAGACTAACTGTTCACCTTTGGATCAACGCATTTGCAAACTGCAGTGTTCTAACCCTAATTATTCAATAGAGAGGATCTTGTGAAGTGGAACTGCATCCGGACACTTTGTATAATGTCGAGACCAGCATACATGGCTTCCATAGAAACAATACACATGGAAGTTCTGACATGCGTCACAGCATTTCACTGGTTGTTGCCCTCAACTACTGAGAATTAATTTAAAGGCAAAGTCAACCATAAACTGCGAAGAAATGAAAACACAGCACTGGTCAGGATGGGTTTCTAATGATAGCCCCTAGCATGCTCACTTTGTATCTACAAGGGCAAGTGAACAGCTTTACAAGGCAAAGTATGTTTGTCTTGTCCTGGGAGGAACCATGGTATTGTGATGTCAGTATCTGACAGTTAATTTTCTTTTTGGCCTCACCAGGGTTTACAGCCTCCCCAACACCACAGCAGCCACAAGACTCTCGAGGCCTTAACGTCGACTTTGACTCAGTATTTGGCAACAACACTAATGCTAACAACCTGGATTCTTCTGGTAAGTTATCCTACACACACTGACACCTTCTCTACCCATTTCCCTTTGGGAGTCAGCAGGCCTCATCAAAACTCCTGCTGCTGTTTGCAGTGTTTTGGGACTAATTCTTTGGCTTAAGTTGAGGCTTGACCAGGGGTAGGCAACCTTTAATATCGAAAGAGCCATTTTGCCCCCTCATCCCCCAAATTAAATCTGTCTGGAGCCGCAAAACATATTTGATAACACAGGTTATAAAGCTATATATACGGTTATACAGTATATATAAAACTATAGTTTGTTGCATTTATTAAATTATAGAACGACAAAAAAAAAGTTGACAATTAACTACTATTTTTACAAAAAAGGAAAACACCAAACTCTTATGAAGAGAACATAATACATGTGTAGGCCTTCTTTGAAATAAATGAAACACAGAACTATATTTTTTTTGCTCATCTCCAGCTTGGTACTTTTCAGCAGATGCTTTGTGCTTGCTCTGGAAAATTTATTTTAAACATTACTCTACTTCCTTGCCACATATCAAGCATACAGGTAAGCCAACATCGTTGGCAGTGAAAGCAATTTAATCTGAATTAAACTCTCTATATTCCTCCCAGACTTTTCTTTTTGGGGAATCGTCCCTGGTTAGTTTATCAAGGTCGGTGCTCAGAAACTATAGATTAGCGACCTGCAGGGAAGAGCACCTGGCCGTAATAGGATGTGACGCATATTTTAGTTGACGAAATATTAAAACAAAACTTGAGAGCAGGTCAGACTGTAGGCGGACACCGAATCTGAAGCCGGTACAAACCAAATGCAGCTTCTGCTGTGATCAATAAGCTGCAGCGCTGGTCTTTGAGCAGCTGAAACCAGAGAAACTCTGTGTTTTCACTATTTCCACTGTTAAGAAGCAAACAGCCACTGAGCGGCTGCTTCAAGTAAATGAGCTCTGATCTCACTATGTGCGTCTCTGAGCGGGGGCAGGGGGCGGAGCCCCGGGGCCTGTGTGTGTGTCCACTATCTAGGAGCGCGATCACAAACACACACACACACACACACACACACACATTCACCCGCTAACGGTTTTTCATGACAGCCTGATACGATGATGATGATTTAAAAAATTTACGATTTAAAATAACCTAATGAGAAGATGGTGCAGTTCAGAAAACTTTCCCATCGTCCACCTGAGATGTGTATGAACACATTTTTACACGGAAGTCAAACACAGAGGTTTTAATTGCGATTTGTTTTCACTGTTCCAAGTTTCCTTCTTCAATAAAATGCTCAGAACAAAGTAGATATTTTCACTGCCTTGCACTGCATAATCCTATGTGATGTAAATGTGACCTTTCTGAAGTATCCTCCCAAGTACATCAGGATATATGTTGTATATATCTACCCGTGTGCCATGTGCTTGTGCTGTCTCATCAGAATGTTAATTGGCATGCTCAGATACGGAAAATATTTTAACTGTCTTGTTTTCTGTGGCAATAAAAATCATTTGATTTATTTACTGTCCATTGATGACACTTGATGGTCATCACTACATTATTACATGAGTGCTATATTTATGGGATGGACTTGGTTCACACCCATTTTCAGACTTCAGACTAAATCCGTCACTGCTGTTAAATAGTTTAGATTAAAAGTTTGTATTCTGCTGTGTAAACTATTACAAGATAAGGGAATTGTTAATTCAATTTGTTAAATAGACGCAAGTGTAATAGTAAATGAGCCCATTACTGGGAACACCAGCAGTCAGTAATAGCCTCAACTCAACACATTGTGCATTATTAAATGTGTCTAATCAATCACATTGGTTGAGATTGATTAGAAATATCTTAATTTGGATTAACTATGTCACCAACAGCACCAGGATTATGATTGAGGTTATCAGCTGTTTACCCTTTGCCTCAACGTATTTTTGTTTCTGAATGCAACATTGAGCACTGGATCTCTGAAGCCTTCACTAGTTTCGCAGTCGGTCACGATCTCATATATTGTTTTTCTCTTTTTCCTCATCCTGGGGTTAAACCCACGCCCTGGGGTCTTGGCTTTTTGCATGGCATATGCATGACTGGGTGAGTGGACTCCACACACATTCCTCTCACACAGTCCCTGTTCATGTGTGTGTTTTTTCTGTGAGCCCTGTTTACTGCCTCATCAACACTCAACAACCCTCTCTCTCTCTCCCTCTCTCTTTGTGTGTGTGTGTGTGTGTGTGTGTGTGTGTGTGTGTGTGTGTGTGTGTGTGTGTGTGTGTGTGTGTGTGTGTGTGTGTGTGTGTGTGTGTGTGTGTGTGTGTGTGTGTGTGTGTGTGTGTGTGTGTGTGTGTGTGTGTGTGTGTGTGTGTGTGTGTGTGTGTGTGTGTGTGTGTGTGTGTGTGTTCGTTCACGTGTTTGTCTCTGTGTTATTGTCTGTTGTTACTTCACCTATTCTGGGCCCCCCAATCTTTTTTACCCCATCCCTCCCTTCCTTTCCCTTTGTTTTTCCCCCTTTGATTTCAATGTTTTAGGTGGCATCCTCAAACCCACAGTGACATCCTCGCCCAATCAGAGCATGACCCTGAATGGCCAACAACCCAACAGACTTGTGTCCAATGACTTGGACTCCTCACTGGCCAATCTTGTCGGCAGTAAATTAACTTTTCGTGACTATGACCTCATAATTTGCTAAATAGAATCAATTCAAAGTTATCAGATTATTTGAAAAAATGACACTTTTACCAAACAGTTAATGAGAACTGTATAATTATACAAAACTATAGGATGGAAATAAACGTTTTGTAATGTTAGTTTAACTTAAGTGTGTTGTTGTCATGGTTGTTTCTTAATCCCTTTCCTTCTGGCTTCTTCAGATCTAGGAATGAGCAACGACACTGCAAAGAAGTGAGTAAACTGGAGAAATATTTAACTCCCTATACCTGACACAGCTAATCACGACTAATACTTAAACTTAATCTCTGTAGTGATCTTCACTGGAGTCAGCCTGGTGAGAGGAAGCTGACGGGTGGAAGCAACTGGCAACCCAAGTCAGCACTTTCCACCACCTGGAACCCTGCAACCATGGTAGGTCTTATCACTGTTTGTCTGGTTTTATTCCCCCCAAACAGGAATCACCCTGAAAATCTATGATTTTCTTCATCCATTGTCCTATAAGTCACCTTAGGATAACTTCAGCTCGGGCTGGACACGAAGCAAATTATTTAGATGAAATTTAATCTGAATTTAATTAGGACTGATAGAGCCTCATCCAAGATGAATTCAATTACCTGAGAACTGGAGCATACCGGACTTTTATCTTCAAACTTTTAAATAAGACAATATTGTCGGTATTTAAAAAGCGAGGATTAGAGGGAAGTGTTCTCTAGCTGAGTCAAGAATCTTTATTCACATATTAATTTTAATGATTGAATACAAGCCCCACTTGCAGTTGGAGGTAAACAGAATAGATCACAGGGTGAGGGGGAGCAGCTCCACCTTGCTGATCAGAGCCACACCTCCCAGGAAGGACTCAGCTGCTGCCAGTCTGCTCTTTCTGTTCCACACCATCCAACCACCTGCTGCTTGATTCTCTCTTGAATTGGAAAGAGGTTGGGTCTTTCTGACCTACTAAAATAGCTTATGTGATTTGCAAAACACCAAAGTTACTGATGGTTACTGAAAAAGTAACTCACCAACACAGATTCAACTACATTTACACAGTCAAATGCATAGCAAGGCAGCAAAGCACACATTCAGGGGATATCTCAATCAGAATATGAATTGTATATACTATACTTATTCCTTGTGATGCTTGTCTAGACACACAATGCTTTACTCATTCCTCGTTTTAATGTTGCAAACAAGCTGCTGTGTTGCATCTCACCAAGAATACCTGGAACTAGTGATAGGACTGCTCTCAGTTGGGCAAAGAACAGTGGGAACATAGGTCAAGAGCAACTCCTGTTATCAACCTCCCAAAGCAATAACAACCAGTGACACTAGTCCCCCAGCAGCCCAGAATCAAATCGTTAACAGTCGGCATGAATATGGATTTACATGCACTTATCTTTTAGTTGATAAAGATTTTTACATTTTTTGTTATCAAGGTAAATACATTTTTTAATATAGATTTAAGGTCTTTAGGTCTGGCCTTCATTTTAGACCAAGAAAAAAACTTTCTTCAGACAGAGGAAACAACTCACCTACTGTTTCAACATTCTCAGCCAGGCAGCCAGGTGGTTAGTCACCAAGTGACGATAGATTGAGCTTAAATCCTTAATTTTGTGAGTCCACAAAAAACTTTTGGAGTTACAAGGGTAAACATAGTTGTAGCCAAATCAAAAACAATTGGAGTAAAAGGTGACCACTTATTCAAATGTCCGCGTCTATGATGCAAAAAACAGCGTAATCATGTTATTGAGTGTCTGAGTACTGCTGAGTGAGATGCTCCTGAAACAAACCAAACATTGTGAGCGATTAGGAATTCTGAAGGAGCGCTCTCTGTGCAATGAAAAAAGCACAGTCTCTGATTAAAGCACCAATTTTGGCACCAGTGTCATGTATGACTCACTTGTGCCTCCCTCGCCAATGACTGAATAGTTAATGAAACGTATCTTCCTTCCCGAGAGGGCTGGGCGTTAGACAGATCTGGGTTTGTTATCACTGCAGGGGCTGTTATCACAAGCAGGGGCTGCTCAAAGAAAGACTCTCCACTCACTCTTTTCCCTCTCTAATCTCTTTCCATAAGGACCCCTGCACCTGCCAGTTACCAGTTTCTACTTCCAGGACACAACACACTCTGCTTTGTGCTTTCCTTTACTTCTAACTATGGGGCACTTTAAAAAATGTATCATTCTGATTTAGATTTTTTTTTTTTTTTTTAATCTACTTAACGTCGTATTAATGCTGTCTTTTCAGCCTTTTGTTTTTTTCAGCCTTTTTCCATTGTGATGTTTTTGGAGTGATCACTGGACATGAATATCTATACCCAGTTCTAATGATACTAAGGCAGCATATGATAAAAATATTATAAGAATATTTGTATGTTTTGCAGGAGATGGTAATATTGATTTTATGCTGTTAGACATTTTTTTGATTTTGGAACGTAAATTGTGCTTTTCGATGTTTTGCCTTTAGTCACTGTTAAGACTACAAGCTCTGCCGGAAATTAACTCATCGTTGTCAAGTGTCCATTTTATCAAAAAGGGGGATTTAAAAGGGATTTAATTTTAAATTGAGTCTTAAATCTATTTGTCGCACACTAGAGAATAACTGGCTGCAACCAATATCAGCTGTGTCTGTCAACCTGAAGTTCTCATAGACTAACTGTCAAAGCTGTGCAGGCAAACAGAGTTTAGAATGAGGCAGTGAAAAGCACAAGTTCCTGAGCTAGCTTTGTAAGCTTTATCATGTGACTGCTCTCCTTGGGGACCAGTTGGGAGCTAATATGAAACTGGTATTGAACAAATTATTTCCTAATGACATATTCCTGAATCGATTTGTTACGGGTTTGAGTGGGGGTATCGTGTCCTAATTCTGCAGAAGTCAGAAGTTTTTTTTTTTTTTTTTTGTCACCTCAGGCTCCATCTGTCATGGCCTACCCTGCAACCACACCGACAGGCATGATGGCATATGCAATGGTAAGTCAGCTGGGACTGTGTGCTCAGCAGGACTGAGACACTTCCTGTCACACACAAACGCTCCCCTTTTCTCTCTCTCATATACACACACTCACTCACTCTCTTAAGCTCCTCTGCATGCCCCAGAGTTTCAACAGGCGAGGTGTATGTGTGAAGGCGATGTTTCAGTAGACTTTGTCAACCTGGCTCGCTGGTATAAAGCCCTAAACTCCAGAGGAGTTGATGTGAGAACACAGTCGGAGCTGCCCCCCCTCCACTGTTTAGTGCTTATGTAAAAGGAAAACTGGGGAGAGAGTCTGGACCAAATTCTTAGGAGTTCCTCCACAGGACATGAAAATGGCTGTAGTCACTCACTCATTCACACCTTGGTCTTTCTATAATTGTGATTTATCTCATTTACATTATGCTTTTCCCAGCTTCAGTACAATACTACTCTACAGTTAAACCCAAACAGCCCCGAAAGGTGTGAAGCCTGTCAGTGTGTAGAGAGGAGTTCACATACACACACAAGCTTCTGTAGCCAACTGAACTTGTTTTAGGTTTATGTAGTATTTAGACCACAGATTTGAATGTTGTCGTTCCCCTCCAGCCTCCTCACATGGGCTCAATGATGATAACACAGCCCACTATGATGTACAACCAGCCTGTGATGAGGCCAGCCAACCCCTTCAGCCCCAACCCAGGTGCTCAGGTAACTGAAGTCTACTTCTACCCTCCCAATCCCTCCTAATGTTACAGCTTAGTGACCCAGGCTGGCAGAACCTGTCTGATCTCTGTGTTCAGTTCTATAATGCTCTGGGGTTTACTTACTCTTTTCCTGCCTTGGATTAACACTAACATTTATGCTTAATTTAATTCAAATCAATCAATTGAACTCAGAAGTGTGTAGCTAAAAGTGCTGGTCATTTTTCTATGAAATGGGATTAAATTATGTTGTGCAAGTCAAAGCTTCATTTGGCTACTAAACATGACATTCACACGTCACAAAAATGAATCAATACAGATTTCCCATATGATAAAACAGACTGTATCACAAGGTTTCCTATTGTTTCATTCCTCCTGTTTTTATGCACATTTTCAACTTCAGCATAAATAACTTCAGCCAAAACTTTGAATAGAAAGAGAGGGAATATTCTACAAATATGTTTTATTTTATACCATATTGAAATATATCATCAAAGTTCAATAAACAGAGTGAACTAGTGATGATGTAAATGAAGCATGTGAACTATAAATTTCGCAAAGTTTTAAGCTGATTAAGAGATTAGAATAATTTTAATATTTTGGAATTAATAGATTAATAATGGGCAGTGCTTGTTGCCTTTTCTGTATCCATCTCTAACTACTGTTTATGGTCTGATACTAGGTCTGTGATTGTTCTTTGAACTCCATTTCCAGAATTCTGTGCTTGCAGATATTGTAGCATAGCTTTTCTTCCCATATCATGTCTCTCCTGTTCTGCTCTCACCCCCTCCTCTGTCGACCTCTGTGGCTCAGTCCCCCACAACCTCTAGTCCCTCCAGTCTCAGCCCACTCAGAGCTCCAGGGAAGGACCCCTATGCACAGCTCTTTCTACAGAATTTTTTATAGAGCATCTTTAGGTACAGCTCGCCTTCTGTGTGTTTGATTGCAACTCCATTGTCCACGAACTGCATGTTTGTTTCTGCCTCGTCTGAGTAGAACTGGCTGTGAAAGGACAGAATTTTGAGCCAGTGCCATCCCTTCCCCATGAGACGTCCCCTCACTGGACTCTTAGCTGGCTGCTTTGCTCACTCTGTTTACACCTCTGTCGAATAAGAACTGATTGAGTCAGTTTCTTTGTTCTGCAAGAGACTGAAGCTCTATTTGCTTAGGACCAGTAAAAATTTGAGAATTGCACTTGTGTTCTCATGTAGGATTCATTTTGGGCATGTCCGGGACATATACAAGTGAAATACTTACAATTATCCTATCAACAGGACAGAAACAGACTGTCTGATTCATTTTCTGGAACAAAATCAATGCTGTTGATGTGATTAATCAGACGTGATTACAGACCTATTTTATCCCTCCAGTCGTCACAGACAGAAAATACAGAGGGTAACTGACCGATAGCTCGCTGAAATAACAAGTCTCTTGTGAATATGACTTCAGCTCTTATTTTGCAATACAAGCTTCACAATCTTTATTTGTCTTGTTGGAGGATTTTTGTTGATGTATTACTATGCAGAGGGAGACCGGGGGGGGGGGGGCATTAGAAGTCTGCACACTGGCTTCGTATAACAGAGCCTGCAACTGTTTTCTTCATCCCAAGAAAAGAGGTAACACTGTTGATTTTTATATTCCCAGATGCAGTTTATGTAACCTGAGGAGGGGCGGGAAGTCGTTCCCATCTGAAGATGATTCACAACAAAGTCAAGTATCAGAGCAAACCTGCAGTTTGCTTCTAATGAACTCACCTCTCTGAGAAGGATAGACCCAAATAAGACTGAATAACACCACAGTGACTCAGAGTGGCTCCATCCCGCTCACTGGACATCGTGCCAATCTCGCCATGTCTATGTCACGGTGGAGGAGGAGGAGGAGGAGGAGGAGGAGGGAGCATGTGCTGCCATTCAAATCATGTGGACTCATGTAGACAGGGATCAGCCCATACTGTATCCTGGACTAAGAGAAACTCAACACCTAAAGGGAGTGACTTCTGACATCACTTTGATTTGATTGATCACCATTTGTGTACATGGAAAAAAGAAAAGAGAGTTGTTGTGTGTGCACACAAATACACACAATTTTTTTTGTTTGAGTTGTCTCTTACTGTTTTCGTTCCTCTTTCTCCAGGCAAGGCTAGAAAGTTGTCTCCTTTTGGTCATGATTATTTACCCCAAACTTCCTCAAATTAAGACAATTGCAAAATCCAGTTTATACCACACTCTTTTCTTTTGTGTTCTTTGTATGTATTGTTTGCAGTAGACATTCCTTGTATATTGTTTGTATTTATTTATGATTACCTATCGAAAGGATGACATTATCAAACAAAATGTAAATGTGACCAGTCACTGACCTGCCTCATGTGGAAGGTCTTCAGGTTTATACATAGGTATGATTGATTGTAGAATTGGATTTTGAGTGATTGAGATGATTTTTTTTAAACAAAAAAGTTAATATAAAGTTTAAAAAAAGATGACACGTTTTGCTGCTGGGGCACTAAATATTCTCTTTACTCGCATGATGCCTTGTACAGTTATATGTGGCTCGGGAGTGGTGGGTTGTCAACACTGGGGATCTGTTTCAAAGTAATTATTCATTAACACCATCAAATCTGATAATTTATGACTTCAATTTCTATGAATTGGACCACATGCTTCACGTCAGCAGAAGCACTACATTGTACGATGGAGGCAGCATTGCATTGGAGAGGAGTGGAGTTGGATGGAGTTTCTGCTTTTGATGCTTTTGGCATGTCATTTATTCTTCCATTTAACAAAGCTCCTGGCTGCCCCATTCTCCGGCCTGAATGTCCTGGGTCGCTTTCATGGTTAGATCATGTTTTCATAGGCCAGCACCTGGGTGCTTTGGGCACAGTGGGGGATGGGGTAGAGGTGGGGTTGGGGCCGGGGCCACTAAGGTCCAGTGGTGCAGGAGAATGGAGCACTGTTGATCGGTGCTTTGTGTATATAAAACTGATCCTGCAGACAAGGGGTGGGGTGTGGATATGCTATATGGCCTGAACATGAAAGTGGCCCCTAATCCATTAACTGAGCATATTTGTTGCATTGTCCCCGCAGATTATATTTTTTGTTAGATTTTTGTTTTGTTTTGTCCCCCAATAAATTGCAAGCTTCCACAATCCATTGCCTCTGTACTTATTTATTAAGGAGAGAAAAAAAATGTTTTGCCATATGTATTTATAAGACCTGATTAATTGTAGTTTTCATTATATTATTACATCAAATTTAAATGTGGTAATAATTAGAGTATAACTGGAGTATCCTCTTCAAATATAGGACAGCAAAGTTAGACGGGACAGGATGGATCAGGCCCGAGTGGTGGAGTTGAGCCAGCAAGTGGTTGAACCAAACTCACTGGATGTCCTGTAGGTCAAGGCAGTCATGGGAGCATCGTGTAATTATGCAATAGATTTTAATGTATATGTAAAAGTATATTTTTCCTCATGATCTCAGTCCTTTAAATGCTGTCTGAGAAACTCAGTGGCATTTCAACACAATGATCTGATTGATGGCCGCGGAGTTGGTCCCTCTTCCTGCACTTTCTCCCAGTAGTAGACTTCAGAGTGACTCGTGATTTCATGGTCATCTCCCTGATCAGGGCCCTAAACATCATCTCTGTCACTGCTCCAGGGACAACTCCTACCTCCTTGCCCTCATCTATGCCTGAATACAAAGTGGAGATCTACACAGAGTTCTCAGGACTTTGGGACTTGGTTGGTGTCCTGTGGTAAAATGGAAGTTGTCGGACCTATGTGAGCCTTCGTGACTGATGTCCAAAGACTTGTGTTTTAAAGATCGAGTTCAATTTAAATCCACAACACACTCAAATGAGCAGGAATGCAGACTACCCTTTCAAGTCAAAAACAATTGTCAAGAGCATGTGATCTGAATGTGGATGATCAAACTTCTATGTCTGACTATAAAAGGTTGGATATTACTTTTATTTTGACATCCATCATGTTTAAGGAAAGGAAATTTTACTTGTTTTTCCTCTTGACACTAGTGACTGATGAGCTCCAAGGAAATGAGGGGAGTTCGGCTCAGAGAATGCGTCACTCTCACTGTAATATTTAATATATACCAATGACCTCTTGCATAACAAACTTATATTTGTATCAAATATTTTTTTGAAACTGAAACATAACACATAAAAGAACATTCATTTGGTTTATAACTGGTCAAATTCAAACTAGTATCAAATGTGTCCGTGTCAAAATGTATTATTCTTAATTCAAACATAAGAGGCAGTTCAGAGTTATCCTTCAAAGCAGGTCCACAACATGATCTTCTTGTGTAAATGTGTAGAACTGTATTCCTTGATTAAAATGGTTCAGTCGGTTGAATCTCCAAACCCACAGGGGCTCGAAACAGAGCAGCTCATCTAATCCAAAGCCGTCCTATCAGGCTGCAGGTTTAGGATACGCATGCTGCTCTGTCCTGTTCTGTTCTGTCTGTTAAACTTCCTCTGTGAACAACGAGAAATATCTGCTGACACAAGTGATTAACCTCAAAGTATGATCAGTTAAAATACACTGCAATTCAGGGAGTGATGATTCTCTAAATAATACCAGTATTATATAGAGAATTCCAAAAGTTCTTAATGAGTCACTAATATTTTCTCAAGACTGTAATTAGACATTTAATGTTCTATTTACTTTTGAAAATTGGTTGTGTGTGTAATGTTTAGAAACCTTAACTGTATCTTACAGTTATGTAAGTATATCTCCAAATACATGTTTACACAGATGCGTTAAATCTTTTTATTTTATTGATATAAAGTCTTAAATTTGTTTGCAGACAAATTAACCTGTGAAGCGCAGGGCACGTTGTTATATAATATTCTGTAATATCAGCTAATGTGGATCCAAATAAATAGAACAAAACCAAATCACTGAGCACTGTGTGTGTTCGTGTGTGTGTGCATCTGCATCATATACTTTTGTCAGAGCCTGCCTGTCCATAGACACGTTTAAACTGTCCAGGTTGTGGTCTCGTAATTATGATAACTTCACTGTGACACCAGTGTTCTTGTGTCTCACACTTGAGACAGGCTCCTACGGACCACAGAAGTCATACAGCGTAACTGTTGTTACAGCGTCTTTATTAGAAGAACTGCCCCCCACACACAGCTCTCTGTGTCACTGTGCTCAGTTGAATGTCCGCAGTAAATTAAAAGTGGACTGCAGCTGAATTTGTGCAAACTGACTGATGTGGGATCAAGTGGTGAGGAGTCGACGATGCCCGAGTCTGGAGGCTTCTTCTGCTGAGCCCACAGGTGCAGCAGTTTTTCTAGTGCCCCACACAGAGGGACTTTATGTACAAGGTACATCCTGTTTGGCAAAGAGTCTCCATTAGCAATAAGAAGAGTCTTTGTCGTGCTGCACTTCCCCTTGGTTTTCGATTCAGCCTTGGAAAGATGCAAGTGTGTGTTTGTGTGAGACACTGACTTTCATGATATAAAGAATTGGCAAGTTAATAAAAGCCTGTCTGTTGAACGCAGGCCTTCCTTTTCCCAGTGGGCTCAGATAGATAACCTTAGTTGACTATTCACTCTCCAGTCTAAGAAACAGTCTTGAACTGTTTGATCTGGATTCAGATTCTCTGGGAAACGGAAAACGTCTCTTTGATACAACATCATGTGATTTTAAAGACTTTTGATTTCCACAAATAATGATATATATGTCAGCAGATCTTCAGCAGTCAGAATGTATTTGACAGTAACATGCTTGTTGTAGAAAATCAACGGTGAGAACTTTCCATTATGAACTGGTTGGATGTGGAGTTAGTTATTCTCACTTTTTTCTCCCATTCTTTTTCCTCTTTCCAAGTAGCACCGTTATCACAACCATGGGCCCTTAGGACCATGAATGATCATGGGAGAAATGATATAAGTTGAAATGTGTTATGACATCAGTGAACTCAAACCAATATGTTTGAAATATCTGCTCACTCACATGTGGCATCAAAAAACAACACAACAAACTCAAGTAGGTAAAGCTAGTCTAATGTGTATACATAACATGGATGGACCATGTTAAATTGCTGAAATGTTCATGTAGTTCTTCATCAGTATCAGAAACCAGTTTGATAGATCAGCAAACAATCACCAGTAACCGCCATGTCTCTTCTGCCACCTTGTGGTTTAAATGTGCAGTTGATGTAAGAGCAATGACTGGTGGCTGTATGTTTGTATTTGAATTGCAATTTATCATCTTTAAAAAAATAGTGTTATTGTGTAGACACACACGCACACACACGCACACTAACACACTTGTTTTCCTTCAAGACCGGTCAAGACTATAAGCATTCTATCAACATTACTGTAGATTAGTGGTACTGACAACCATCTAACATTAAATTGGAACATTGCATTAACATTCATTATAATGATCTCAACTCGGACCAGTATGCAAATACAGGTTTTAATTGCAGGAACTGCAGGAATGTGGGAACAGAACAGGGGGTCACACCCCTTAAATCAAGGCATGCATATCAATACTTGCACTGAAAACGGGAAACTGGACCGAAAGATGAGCCAAATTTCAACCAAGTGTGAATCAACATATGTGCAAACAGAACTGCAAAAGTCAGTCATTTATTCTTGAACTTGACGATACATGGCATAGTTGGTTTTTAACTAAGAACATCACTTCTGCCAGTTGCATCTTCTGAGGGGCCCCATGTGAAGCCTTGATATAGGCAATGCCCTCTGCTTTGCTGGGTACTTAACCAGACTCCATGAAAGGCCTGGGGGATTTTACCACTGCTTGCGTCTCTTCAAGGAGGATCCTCTGCCTGAAAAGACAAGGAAAAAAAGAAAATTAGGATTTGAGACCAACAATTCTGTTATTAGTTAACTGTTTAGTAGTCACCCATACTTTGAGCTTGCATGAGTAGTTAAATCTTCAATCAATCAAATGCTTTTTTGTAAAGCCCATATTTACATATCCCATATTACCTCATTGGGCTTCACAATGTGCGACATCCTCTGCTCTTAACCCTCAGCAAGAGAAAAACTACCAAAAGAGAAACCCTATTACTGCCTGACTCTCAGGTTGGCACTGATATATTTTGAATGTATATGTATGATCTGTAATTTACCTAGTAAGGGATTTTTTCCATTTACTGTCCCACAAATATTTTGTCCTTTGTGAGCCCAGTGAATGAAATGGTTTGAGGTCAACAGATTGTTGCTGAATCATCGTTTCTTATCAAATATGCAGAGTTTTTGGGGATTGTTTTTAATTGCATCTTGAAAGTGCCGAATAACCAATGTTGCACTTCACATTCTATGTTTCATGTCACTGTGGTAGATGAAACATCCAGGATCCAAACCGAGGTTTGGATCTCCAGGAACAACTAGGTTTCCCTTGTAACCCAGTAACCCAGTATAGTGGAGGTTTTTAATCAGTGGGCATGTGTCAAGACTAAAGTCAGGAAAGACTAAACCACAGGTAAGAGTCAATTTTCAAATAAACTACTAAGTCTCAACTTAATCTGACCTCGGTGTTTAATCACCTGTTACAAACTAGACAAATTACCTGGTAGTATAAATATTTCTACAAGATTTACAAAGCTGAACATATGAAATTCAAAAGATCAGCAAAAACATGTTAAACCTAAAAGCTGTGCAGTCCATTCCTAAACTCTTGCAGAAGAGTTTTCTTTCTTTTCTAACTAAGGACCAAAAGATAATTCTGAGTAGCACCAGAGCATCGATACAGGACAAGACAACACAACATACAAATCAGACGGGTTTAGAACTAGAAAACTTTACCAACTAAGTCAATTTAATTCATTGCGCAGTTAAATTAATTTAAATATTTCAATTTATAAACTGCTTTGTCATAGTTACCTGTATATTTATTTGTTCCAGTATGAAGACTGGTGTTGTTCCTGAGAATGACAGGGTCATACAAACTAACTACATATTTATAAAATAAAAGCAAACGTTTGAAGGATTTAGAGAACTGAAACCATTAACACAAAATTTTGCTTAATTAAATAGCTAAATATTCCATGGCATCTAACGTTCAACCTTTTGTAGTGCCATAAATCCTGTCCCTGTCAGGCTGCCATCTTCTCTCTGATCCGGAAGATCCTGTTAAAATAAAGAATGATGAGAACATTCATTGGGGTTTGATATATCTGACGAGCAATGTGATTGACTAGTTACTGGCCTAGATGGATTAGTAACTGTTTAGGTTATGAAAAGACAGTTGCTCTTCTGTTAACAACAGTGAACCAAATAGCCTGGATGCCAGACGAACTTAGCCCCGCCCACAACATTTGAGGTCGGGAAGTTCGGTCTGGAGTCGCTCTGTTGGGGAGAAATTATGCCTGGTTCAAAATCATCTGGACCAATCAGATTGTCAGGGCGGGCTTTATACGATGATGGACAGATGATCAACGGTAACTTAATCAACCACGTCATCGCCGGCGCTTGACTGTTCACACCGGACACTGAAGCGACGCTGAACCGCCGGGCAGCGCTAATAATATCACCCGTTGATCCAGTAGATTAAAAGCATATACTTACTGGTTGCTCCAACATTAAGCAACAGCGTCCCAACATGTGTCCTCCTTGGTGTTGTCTTTATACAACATGTTCCGAGGAGCATACAACTCACTGCACTTCTTCACTTCAATTATTAATTTAATCTCATCCATGTTGAAGAACTTCTCCACTGTTTACTCCGTTAAATGTCGGGTGTCGAGGGTAAATTACGTATTCTCCACTCAAGCCTATGTGGAGAATACGTAGTCCCCCCCCCCTCTCTCTTTTTATCTGTATCACTGCTTGTGTGGCTGTAGTGGATGGGCAGAGGGGGACATTTAATAATGTCATTGGTCAAATTAAAACTCCAGGACAACAGAAGGGGACTTCAAAGTATGGGATGCATATTTGGTAATTTATATCATATAAAATATGTCATCAATATAGTTTAAGATCGTTTTTCAGTGTGTTTCCTGCTGCGATACGCTCGCGTCAAGCGCAAAAAATACTAACTTTAAACTCTGGCACCCCCTCTTTTTCTTTGTACTTTCTTAAATGAAACATTCTCGGGCGGGTGTTATCAGAGCTTCCACTTTCTGCGCTCCTCTTGCCTTCATCTGGAGAAGTCCTAGGTCGTCTCGTTCCTTCCCAAGTGTTCTCTTCCACCACATCAACTTGGCCTTGAGGACCCTCAGGTTGCTCCGAGCTGCTCTCATGCATCAAGTCTCCTGATTGAACACATGCATCACACCTGCAGCTCTTATAGGCCTCTGATGCATCCAACATATTGGAGATGTTTTCGATGTGTTCGTGGGCCAACTGAAAATAAAATTTAAAAAAATAGAATAGTCAAATTATTGGAAAGAAATGTTGGTCAGAGGTTAATGACAGTCAAGTGTCCTGCTGATTTCATTATGCAAACTTACCATTAGGCTCTCAGTTCTTGTCAGGGGTGGTTCCTCTGGGTCCTCATCATCTGAGCCGGGGAGGTATAGGATGTAGGTACCTGGACTGTAGACAGAATCTGTATACTCCTAAGAGTGAAAAACAAGCATATCAGAGCGGCAGAGCAGAGCGGAGGCGCTTACAGGGAGAGCTGAAGACCATGATGAAAGAGGCAACGGAATCATACAGAAGGAAGGTTGAGCAGAAGCTGCAGGAGAATAACATGAGAGGTGTGGGATGGCATGAACACCATCACAGGCGACAAGAAGAGCAGTGGCACTGTTGAGGGGGATGTGGTGAGAGCACACCAGTTTAACCACTTTTACAATAGGTTTGACAACCCTGCTCCAGGGGGTAATGACTGTTTAACACCTAGTCCTGCATCCCCCCCGTCAGCCCCATCTGCTGCTGTTAACTGCTCACTTCATGCCACAATCCTCTCACCCTCACATCCCAGAGATCCACCCCTCCCCCTGCTCTGACCACATCCAGTGTGGCCCGACTCCCTCCAGCTTCCAGCCCTCTGCCATTCTCCAAAGCTGCACCCCTCCCTCAGGCGACCACCCGACCACATCTTTTTGTACTATCCACTCCAGCAGCACAAGAACACTTTCATACTAGACACTGACACAATCACATCATTGCATTCTGTACCATAGGTTCAGATCCATTCATGCACCTGTATCTGTAATGTTCTACCTATGTGTATATATGTTTTATGTATATATGTCGGTTAAGTGTTTAAGCTACTGGATGACCAAAATTTTCCACGGGATTAATAAAGTATCCATCTATCTATCTATATCTGTTACAAGTGGTCCAATTTTCTATCTTGCCAAATCACTTTAAGGGATGGTTCACTGAAAATTGAAAATACACACATCATCTACTCACCACTGTGATGGAGGGGTGGGTGAAGTGTTTGAGTCTACAAAACACTTCTGGAGTTCAGGGGTAAACCCTGCTGCAGCAGAATCCAATACAATTAAGGTCAATGGTGACCTCTTCTTTCGACTTAATAAGACAAAAGAAAACACATAACATGCCTCCATACTGCTCCCGTGGTGTCATCCAAGTGTCTGCAACCCCGGACATTCATATTCCACTCAAAACAAGGTAATTTACACCTTGTTTTAAGCCTGAATGTCCTCTGATATCTAATGGATGTCTGGGCTTGTGAACACTTGGATGACACCACAGTAGCAGCATGGAGCCATGCTATGTTATTTCTATTGTTTTATCACGTCTGAAGAAGAGGTCATGCTTGACTTCAATTTTAGTGGATTCTGCTGCAATGCTGTTTACCTCATTGGCATACTGGTGAGTAGATAACGAGTGAATTTTCATTTTTTGGTGAGCTATCCCTTTAAGAGAAACTTGTGCTCTGCATCAAAAACTCTGCAATGAATGTACCGGTAGTAAGATGTTTGCTAGTTTTTCTTCAACTCATTTAGACACAAAGCGGCACATCATTGAAAAGATGGAGCTGCAGACAAGCAAATATCAAGGGCAGACACATGTTTACAATGCAAACGTAGTAGTTTTTCCTATTGGTAACAGAAGCAAAGTAAAATATAAGGGGCTGAACAAAGGAAGACAATTGTTTACTGTATGTAGTTTTAGGTTTGGTCCACAGTTTTCACACAACTATTGAATTAATGTTTAGTTGTAGTGCAATGAGACAATGATGAGACGGCACTGACGTCATGAAAAACTGTGTTTATGTCACAAAATGAAACCGTCAAAACTTGACTAAAATCTGCTTTCATTTTTGCCGATGAAACTTAGATCATGAAATAGTTTTTTTCCAAAGCGGTTAAATATTTTATATACAAACCTATTTGATCTTTTTAAATGGTGTGCTTAACAACTGACTGCGTAACAAAACAAAAGCTAATTACAAAATAAACACGGCACTTTGTTGCCACTTTTCTCACTGAACTGAACATTATTAGGCTATAAGGCTGACAAACAGGGTACTGTCTGATTGTGAAGAGTTTTGTTTTGTCTGGATACTTTCTGACTGACTCATATTCACAAGAGTTGGATTGCACCTGATTAGCTGATGTTGCATTTTGTTACAGTATATCCTTTTTTTTGCCTAAATGTTAAACGTCAGACCAGACACTGATTCTGTAAAACTGCGTTCTTACTTGTACAACTTGTTATTTTCAATATAAATTGTTTTAGCAGGAATCATTTGGAGGAAATTTTGAAAGCACTAAAATGCTCATCCTTGGTTTAAAATTATACTTGATATTTAAGATAGCAGTAATGTATGTTATGCCCTATAGGTCTGTTTTTAATTTCACAAATCAATAATTTTGAGAAACGATCACAATGTGCTCAGGGTTCTTTTTACATTGGTAGATTTGTTGTTCCTTTTCCATGTGTGTCTACTTGAGGAGGAGTAATAAGAAGGGCTGTGTTATGTAACATTCAAAAAGAAGGGTTTAACCATCACCAGGGACGTATCTGCCTGTTGCTTGGTTGAAGATCCTGATGGTGATGAGCTCTCCCTCTCTTGGCTTGGACTTCCTTTGGGCTAAACAACGTAGACAGAACAAACTAATTACTACCATAAGAAAATAAAAATAGAAAATCATAGTTTATCTATAAAATATTTGGATGGCAGCATGCTTTTCCAGGTTTATTTGGCAATCTCAACAATTACCTAATAAGAAATCAGCATTATTTTATACTAGTGTTTATTCAGTACACATTATAAAAGGTTAAATGTATCTAAACTTTATTCCCACTAAAGTAACAATCAACATCCCAGCTATTTTCACATGATCCCCCAGGTTTCACCAAGACTGGATTTAAACATTGCAGTCTAAATATTGTATCACAACTGAATACCCAGCTGTCACATCATGGCGGTGGCTGCAGTGACGTTACCTCGGTTTGAGTCTCATTGTAATCCTTGTGCATGGCCAAGCACTTAACCCGGTGCTCCCTCAGGCGACACGTGCGTGCACGGAAACGGGTGAGATGAATCTTCTGTCTGCAGGTTAAACACAAACAAATCTGCACTAGACACATCTGACCCAAGAAACACACCATTTTCTAAATTCTAATGGAAACATCTATAGGAGTTGGTAAGTCAATAAAACTTCTTACTCCTTGTGGAAATTAAGCAAATCAAGTCCATGACTGAAAAAAAACACACTCCTGTAAAGTTGTTATAAAGATGATGTAGACTAGACACACAATAATGTAAATTCATGAAGCTTATACCACGCCTACTAATGAGAATAGGAGAAGCAATGAAGGATTTTCTTTATTAACATCTCACCAGCATCAGTTGGAGTTCTAAGTTGCTTGTGTGGCTGTGTTGGCTCAGCGCTTTTAGTTATATTCATTTCACAAGTTATTTCACATTTGAAGAGGCATCTAGAAGAGGCCTGCAGCTCTCCTGATCCCTGGACCTCACTCTGAATAGCATCTGCCTGCTTCAAACTGTAAAACGTGCTAGTGTAGCTGGTAAAATACAGCCTGCGACCTAAAACACCGTGAAACACCAGCTCATATTCTTAGTTTGCTAAGAATATGTCTAAATACCCAGCAGCAACCAGCTTGGCGAGTTTAGGATTAGCATTAGCGAGCCATGTGGTACTCTACATTGTATAAAACAGTGTTGGTCAAGTTCCAACGGGACTTTAGTTAAATGACATCATGTACTTACAGAGTTTTCAACGGTTTTTCCATCGATGCCATGTTCTTCTCTCCCGCCGAGGTCTTGTCCTCCTCCATGCTCTCACTGACCTTCGATAACTAGGGGGATCAACGGGGTCAGGAAGATGTGTTCAGGTGTAGTCGGGACAGGGTGGGGAAGGGGAGAGAACAACATGGGGACCAGGGTTGTCAGGGAGGTGTGATCAGCTGTGGTCCCCCTGCACCTCCACAGTCAATGCAGAACTGTTGTTACATGACTGCAACTGCAACTGTATGTCCAACTTTATTGGAAATATGATTGCAAAATTTAGTTTTTAATTCTTAATTCATAATAATTACCATCTTTACTATTTATGAACACTGAAGCATACCCATGATGGCATGGATTCAATCATATTGTAGAACTGGAAGATATTTTATATCTGTTGTCCTTTCAAATATCATCGTTATTAGTTAAGCTGCCGCCAATGAAAACACAATATTTCCTGCTGTTGCTCCTTCACATTAAAAGTGTTTAATGCCAAATGAGCGAGATGCTTTCATTGAATGGGTCTAACAACCCAGATACAGACACCTTATGCTGTTTGTTTCTGTTTGAGTATTTCAGTATGTCATACAGCCAGGGTTAACTGATAAATGAACACACATAGGAGACAGACTCACACTGGGATCTGTGACCAGTTTCTGCAACACAACTAGGCTTTTCAGCTTTTAAAGGCTGCGCAGTGTTAAACATCTCACTGCTACTAAGATGAGATAAGATCAATTTAATTCATCTCAAAGGAAATGTGTTTGTCCCAGCCTACTCCGAGTAAGAGTAAAGTATACAATATGGTAAATAGAACAAAACTATTATTGAGAGTTTTACTTGTAAACAATATAAGTGAGAATAAAAGCTTAAATGTATACAGAGATAATGCAGAACCTGTTCTAATATATTGAAAAGGGTTAGGGTTAGTAATAATAAAAAATAACATAAAATAAGTTTTGCCAGACAGTAAACTAATTCTAAACTAAAGTGGTATAGAGAGTAGCAATAATAATTATAACGTGAGTAATTCATATGGAAGTACTAATAAATTGAAATTGAACCTAGTATGATGCTAAACATAGTAATATTGCACATTGTGGTCCTCCCTGTACTAGAGGATGAGTAGTACAGTTGGATGGTTCTGTGGTTCTGCAGTGGTCTCAGGCTGCCACTGAAGGTGCAGTGTGACACCAGCCATGCATGGAGTGAGAGGAATTGTCCATAATTCCTAGGAGTTTCCTCAGTATCCTCCTCTTGTCACCTCCACCAGACTCAAGTTCCATTCCCCTGGACAGAGCAAGTTTTCCTCATGATTGTTGAGTGTGTTAGTGTCAGCTGTCTTCACCCTGCTGCCAGAGCACCTTTCAGCGTAAAAGATCACGCTGGCCACCACCGAGTGATAAAACATCTGCAGCATGGTTCCGTAAACATTGTGTGGTGTCTGTGTCTCTTGACCAGTCCGGTTGATTGTCTACATGGAGGCCCAGATACTTCTATTCCTTGACAACATCCACCACTGATACCTTGATGGTGACTGGGTTTGGAACAGTCCTTCCGTTCCTGAAGTCCACCTCCTCAGTCTTTGTGATGTTAAGTGGCAGGTGGTTCAGTCCATGAGCACTCCACAAACCTGTCCACTACACGTCTATACTCAGCCAGCCTCCTCCACTGCTGAAACAGCTCACAATGGCAGAGTCATCCAAACACTTCTGCAGGTGGCAGGACTGTGAACAATATCTGAGGTCTGAGGTGTAGAGAGTAAACAAGAGGGGAGACAGTCCCCTGAGGTGCCCCTATGCTGCTCTCTATGGTGTCCGACCTGATGTTCTGCAGCCTCACATGCTGTGATTGATCAGTGGCAGACTGAGACAGCACCACACAACCATCACACTGTACTACTCATTCTCTTCTGCAGGAAGAACTACTGATAATCGGACACAGAAATAAATCATACTGTGCAGCAGTAGATTAGAAATACTCAGTTTTGTTGGACAAATAAGTTAAAAACAACAGCTGTGCTTTGATGTATTTATAAAATTATCACTCAGACACAGAGTTCACAAAGTGGTCATCAGGACTAGAGAAGTGTAAATACTGACCATTTGCCATTTACACACACATTTATCCTGTGCATCTATGTTTTTATGTGCAGCACATTCTCTATGGTAAGGGGCAATTTTAGGGTTCAGTATCTTGCCCAAGGACCCTTCGGCCTGCGGAATAGGACTCTCACTCTACCCCCTCAGCCCCAAAGTGCTTTGTAGCACATTCATAAACTGCATCAATATGCAGCCCTTTCTCTAGCACACATCATTCATCTACTTGTGGCACCAACTCAACTCTATCTTACGCAATCACTCATGTTAAATCAACAAAAAAAAGGGGGGAAATTATCATAACAGGAATTATTTGTCCCTGCAACATAACAGAATTAAATCAATCAGCAGACTAACATGTTGTTCAGGGTGGGCCCTTTTGTCTGTATTCCTGTTCAGGGTGAAATGGACAAACGTTTTTGGGGAGACAGGTATTGAGCTGGTCGTTGAGAGGCAGAAACCTCATGCAGAGGGAGAATTGTAAAAAACACAGGACACTGGTGAAATGACCACTTTTTCTTACCGAGCTGCAGTGAAACAAAAGTAAAATAGTCCAATTTGTGCTTGAGATCAGTGCTGAGATTGATATGAGTGTGGAAGCTTTGTAAGTCATGTGTGCTGTGGCAAGCGCAACTGGAAAGCAGTATCACTTTCCTGCCAAGCATTTACCTGCTCTGTGAGAACAGCTGCCTGATTTTAATAAGTTTGTAAAACTCCTTCAGGGATGCGTCGAGAAATTTCAGTGCAGGAAAAGTAAACAGAGGGAACTGAACCTTTGTTACTCTGTTTAATTTGGAGGCCGCTGAAATCCATAACAACCTAAGACAGAAAATCATCATAACATTACTTATAACATACGATGGCCAATGGTTGGTTGATCTGCAGCTCCTCCCTCCTGCAGCAGACCGGAATCCTGTTGTAGTGAAGTTGTTACTGAGCAAGGAGCGGCAGGCAGAGGTGAGCAGGCTGTTTTCTGACTTTACACTCAGACTAACTCTGTCTTTTCTGTGGGTTATGTGCTGCACTGTCCTCTGTGTGCTGTGCTAACATGGTTATTGTGGAATGTCAGTGCTGTTTGGAAGGAGGTGAAAATGACAGCAGAGGGGGAAACACTTATTTTCTGATTCAAATGGTCGGTGAGGTTTATAAGAACCTCTGAAGGTTTGAGCTGTTTCACTCCTTCATCACAGTGAAACTAAGTGATTGTCAGCTCGGCTGGTGCTGTAGCGGGTGTTGCATCATTCTAACAGGCCTATGAAGTGAGTTTACTGACGTTAATACTCCCAGTGTGGAATCTGGTGTAGATTTTTATGAAGGGACCTTGGGGCGGCCTTGTATAACTGCTTGCTTTAATTTATTTTAGTTACTTAACAAACTAATAATGAAATTCAAATCCATGTTATCCTTTTAATCCGGTTTAACTCAGATCCCATCTGTGTAACTGTGGCTGCCCAGGAACATGACGTTTGATGTTGTGACTCTGATACTGATACCATTAGAGTAGTAAAAAACTAGAGCTGTAGGTGACATAGAAAATGTTAAGTCTAGAAATAGGAACCAGATATCTGCATCTATGTCGTGTGGTCTTACCCAGACTTGGATTGCTGAAGTCACACTGTGTGCTACTACTTCAACAAAATCATCTTCCAAAGCAAGCTTTTCAGATTAGTAGTGATTTATAAGGCTCTATGTTGGTTGTCAACAGTTTCAACTCACTGCTGCTATTTTAACAGCATACTTTCAATTTAGTATTCAGTTAGGGCACCAACTCCTGCTTTTATAATTTGAAATCTGTTGCTATAGAGACAGACATTCATTTTCATACAGGTTTTCTATTAAAACAGGGTAAGAACCCAAGGTCACAATATAACTTTCATAGAAAATATATTTGCAAATCAGAGTCATGTAGCTGTTTAAATCGTGGGGTCCCTTAAGGAAGTCTGATAGTGATGAAGTCACAGCTTAAACAATCATGAATTAAGGCTCATACATTGCCACTTTCCGAGAAACTGGACATGCAACATTCCTTTTTGTGAGAAAATATCTATATTGTTGCGCCAGGCTACTTACAGCTCAGTTTTAAGTCTGTCAATAATACAAGGCAAATACAACTTCCTTTCTCGGATAAGTAATAAACAATGAGAGCCAAATACAGTGCAAGCACAAGTCCTACTAAAACAAAGTTAAATAACTATGTTAATCCTCAGCAGCGGAAATATGTTACTACTTTCTTTAGTAAGCACATTCAAGAAATTTAATTGTGGTCATTTTTACACAAAGAATCATTTTTATCATGAAAAACCAATCTTCAAACTAATCAAGGGACGTTTTTGCCAAGTTCCCACTGCTCCCTCTGATGTCTCTTAAAGAAAAGACAGCAGCTCTCCAAGAGTAGAAGAAACACAAACCCAAATAATTTCATTCAGAAATGTGTATTATTGTTTGACAGTTGACTTGACAACAGTTTCCACACTCCAGACCAGTTGATGGTTCTCTTGTTTGTTACTCCCCTCTTTGGTAGTAGACAGAGGAATGGAAGATGGAGGCAGTCAGGGGGAGGAAGGAGTGGGAAAGAGTTTTAAGTAAGAATAGTCAGCAATGTGTGAATTTACAAGTCAAGGAAAAGGAGTGTTCATATTTTATCAAGATATTGTGTTGGCTTGAGTAACAGGTCATAACATGTTGTTGTAGACAGGATGCACCTTTGTGTAAGATGAGTCCTGGAGACACCGCCTGTAGCAGGAAAAAACACAGAGAAAGTTTTAGTACTTTGGTAGGTGTTTATATATCTGTCTGTCTTCCTGTCTGTCTCTCTGCCTGTCTGTCTGTATATCTATTTTTTGTTGTCTGTATGTCTATTGTCTGTTGTCTGTCTGTCTGTCTGTCTGTCTGTGCAAGATAATGTCACAAAACTTTACAGGTGTGACATGACCTCAAACATGGTTGGAATCTGGGGTCTGACCCATGAGTTTTGAGCAGTCATATGATCAGTGTTCTGTAAGCTCACACTTAAAGAGCTACCGCCAAGTTCAGTTCATAAAGATTAGAATAAACCAGTTCACGTTCATAGAAATTGGAACTAAGTTCACAGCCCACAAATTAACAACATGTCCAACATGCCTTTTTGTGCTAACATCAAGCCCAGACTCCACCGATTCCAATGATATCTTTCTCATCTTTCTACAACCAACACTCTCTGGACCAGCAGCCAAACAAGAGCAAAACAATAAAGTTTAGATCAACGAGCGACATACAGAGGTTACGTCTTACCTCTAGGACGTTATGTCACAATAAGTTTTGTTTTAGTCCATATCTCTTTAAAGCCACTTAATCGATGTCTATGTGTCCCTTTGAATCAACTCCGAGGTGCATACTGCCACCTGCTGTTCTTCTTCTTCTGACGGATCACTGGCGGTCACGACTAAAACCTTTAACCCTGCTCTGCATCACTTTATTAGAATAAAATGGGGCTCAGGTAATGTTCAGATGTTATACTGTGCAGTACAGGAGGTTTTCGGCTTCAACTGCATTATTTCATTGGGATAATCTCTCAAAAATTGTAAAATGTTGTCTATCATTATATGGTGCCATAAAATGTTGTTTGGTCCAGAGACAGTGAACGCGTTCCAGTTTTTACTCAACAGTTGGAAACTGACCTGTCCAGAAAACTGTTCACAGGAGCACATTCTATGTTTCCCTTTTTGGGCGCTCACGCATGTGATAATGTATTAATCACCACTGAGCAGTCATGTGATAATATAAAACTAAGTATTGACTCATGTATTTTCTTTCAGGCTCAAACTGGTCCACAGAGAACAACCCCAGCTGAAGCAAAACCTCCACAAGAGTGAATGTTATAAGAAGAGCTTTCACCATATCATACCATGGGCAAAGCACATATCAGCCACTCTGTGTAAACCACTAACGGTGACTTTACGCGAAGGAACTGAGGCGGCCTGCCAAGGAGCCTCAAGCAGCAGCCACCATGATCGACCTGAGTTACCTGACAGAGGAGGAGCAGGAATCCATCCTGGCAGTGTTGAAAAGAGATGCTGAGCTGAAGAAGGCTGACGAGCACCGTGTCCTGTGAGTTCCCTTGGTCCATGTTAACAGCTCTGTGCAGAATCGCTAATTCAACTCTAGAAAGCTTATGTATATGTTACCTTAATTACCTGCATGTGAGAATGAAACATAACATTTCTTATAGCAAAAATTGTGAAATGTATCTTCAGCCTAATGGAGTTGTGTCATTTCTGTTGGACATGTCTGTACACAGGGAACTACAGAGGAATGTGAGTGACACGGGCCAGCTGAGGTACCTGAGTGGAGAATGGTTCTACGAGACCAAGCAGCTTCGTCATCAGGATCGCATCCATGGCTCGGACATCATCAGGGCCTCCATGAGACACACCCATAAACCACTAACTATATGTGAGTCTGCTACGTCCTGCATTTCTCCTTTTTTTTCAAGAACATTGTAAAGTGAGCATGATGCCATCATCAGTCAATTAATACAATCTCATTTGTATAGCCCATACTGTCTCAATTTGTCTCATTAACAAGGTGTGACATCCTCTGTCTTTACCCCCGTCAAGCATGAGGAGAAACTACAAAAAAATGCTTTTTAACAGGAAAAAACACATAATACCTTCAGAGAGCATCAAATGTGAAGGATCCCTCTCCCAGGACGGACAGAAGTGCAAATGTTGTCACGTGTAGATGAACACATCCACAAAATTACAATATTGACAACATGAGAGGATACAAAGTGATGCTATAAACAATGCAGCGTGTGTTCCAACTATGTGTAACGGTGTGTGTTGTGTGTTGCAGTGGAGCTCTCTCAGATATTGCCTGAGCAGTCCAGTTTTGTCAGCAGTGAGAATAAAGAAGTGTTTGTGCCACCTGTTCTCTGTGGACTCCTGCAGGAGCCTCACTCGCAGCTCAGCAGTGGAAGGTGAGACCACATAACCCAAGCAAACACAATCAACCACATATATACATTCTACTGAGCCGTTTTTGGTCACACAACCTTTGAGCCGCTAAAAAGAACGATCTTTTCCTAGTTTTGACACTGAATCCAGAATGAAAAGGAATCACACATCTCCACTGACCTGAAACCCTAACTTTAAGTGAATGTGTAAACTGGAAGTGTAAACGCAGTTCTGTGTTTAGAGCTTGTTTCAGCTGCAGTCTAAAGCACAAGTGGAATTTATGTTAGTAACAGATATATATATATATATATGTATGCTGAGTGTTCACAAAGGATGTTTGGATGCATCTAGAAAATATCCAGATAGGATGTTTTTCCATTCCGGCAGGTGTTCTGTGAGTGATTTGTTGAGAATCAGATACACAGAGTTTCACAAAACACCTTTCAAATTGAACAGTGAAATAAAATTAGATTTAAGTGGAAATTACATGTTACATTCTGTATTGACTTCATGTGTATGATCAAAGTTCCCATCACTTTAACTCCGCAAAGTATAAACCGAACACATGATCTGTGTTGTCTGTTTTGAGCTCCACCACATGTGGCTCTGGTAGAGTAGATTATTTCTGTGTGACTGAACGTAGTGAGTGGAGTTGTGCACATTGGCCCCATACCCCTCAATAATCTTCTTAGAGGGTCAGGTCTCACATGTTCCTGTTTTCCACTGGAGCGATCACGATTGTAAACAAGGTTTAGCTGGTGATTTCACTGACCAAAACAAGTCTGATGTAAAGAACCCAGTGTAATGCACTTTTATGAGTGCCCAGATTTTCTTAATCAAAATCTAAATAAATGATTTTTTAAAGACCAAGAAAATAAGACAAGACAAAACTTTATTGATCCACACACTGGGGAAATTATGTTGTGACAGCAGCAGGCAAAGCAGAATGAGGTAGACTCGAGAAAAAATTTGAAAAATGAAAAATGAAAAGACAATAGAATAAAAATTTAGAAAAATAAATTCACTGCAGAAGTGGTTTGTACAGAAATGTTACTGAGTAGGTGTAAGTGCAGTGGCACAAGATGATTGCCCAAGCATTTCTAAAACAGTGTTTGTACATAAATATAAGGAGATATTTGAATAGACGTGTCCATATGTGTGCAAGTTACACCGTTTTTATGTACAAGGGCAAATATGGTATACAGAAAGTTTCAAGATATAATTGCACATATACATACATATAATACATTTTTTGTTTATTTCAACAGGTACCACAACCACAGCCCTTATGACCCACCACCTGATACACAGAAACCAGTCGTTCAGTCACCCACAAAGGTAGGAACATGTCTGGAGATACAATATAATTAAAAAGGTTAAGTCTCCACACAGAACTAAATGCACCCCCAGTCAATAACACTCAAACTAAAACTAAATAAAGAATCAGGTCACTTGTATGCAAAACAGAAATGTTTGGCTCATTTACGAAAGTCATTCCAGCCTTTGTTCATATATAATGTTTAGTAGCTCCCGGGGAACCTGCTCCCTCACATGCCAATATATGAAAATATACAAATCATTTACCAAAACAGGCCCATTTTAGCAATCTTATATCTTTCTCTTTTGCTGAAGCAGAGGAAAAATCCCTTCAACAATGATATCAATGCCCGTCACTTCATTGAAGAACAGAACAGTCAGTCGCTGGTTGGAGAAGTCGATCAAACTCAGAAACAAAATGATGGTGAGTTTCTTCGTCAATGTAAAGTGAACAGTGCTATTAAAATATGTATGAGAATAAGTGAGAGAATAAGATTTTTCCCATTGTGGTCTAATGATATATCTTGTGCTTTGTTTTGAACTGAGTGACTGCTTTGGACGAACTGTGAAAGCAGTTACTTTACAAACCAATGTAAGTCGGGTTCTAAAAATGGTTTTGGCATCCAGGTGTGTGGGTCCGTCATGCTTCAGCTGTTCCAACCTTTGCTTTGCTGATGAGCAGTGGTTGCATGGCAGCTGAACGCATGTACTTGCTTGTTCTTACTAACAGTTTTATCATCAGGATTCATTCCATCAGTTTTTTTGTTTGATGTTGTTATTGTTGTTGTTGCAATTAATGAGAAGGCCTTTTCACACACTGGTACAGGAAAAGTGACAAAATGAGCCAGTGATCAGGAACCCGGCTTTTCCCACAGGTTGTCGACGTGAATGTTAGTCCAAACACACAAGGCTGCCAGACTAACCAGAGGATTACGCAGAGTACATTCCAAAGCCTTAATCTGTACTGCATGACTTGTGGTCACTGGAAATATTTCACAGCAGTCAGGAAAACAATGTTATTTTCGGCAAATTATATGATAAGAGGAAAACCAGCTTCAGCACCATCTATATTGTTGTAGCTACTCTGCTGCCAACCCTGTCTCCTTGAAATTATATTTCCACACAACAAAACTGTTTTTTCAGTTATGTTTGTTATGCTTGCCAGCTGTCCCTCAGAACGCTGCCACGCTGCCATGCCCCCTCACCCTGACCGACGCAGTTGAGTCGCATTGTCAACAGTCCGCTCCAGGGAAGGGGGACGTGGCGGCGTGAGTGACCCAGTCCTTCGGATTTTTTTCTGTATGTGGCCCTCGGGACAAAAAGATTGGACACCCCTGCTTTAAAGGATCAAAAAGAAAATGAAAATTTGACCAGAACATTCTCCACTGATAAAAGACTGCAATCAAAAGTTTCAGGCAATGAATGTAGGAAATTCCTGTTATGTGGAGTTTATGAAGAGTACCGTTGATTGCTGTTGGTCCTTACTTACCTTTATGACAAAAAGCTTTCGCTGATGTGTTTTTGACTCAAATTGTTTTGTTTTTTTTCAGAGCTTTTACCATCATCTGATGGCTCAATTTCCTATGATAACCTTAGACAAGACATAAGCCTATTCCTCCAGAATACATCTGTTCCTATGCCAATGCCTGAAAACACAGCACTCGGCACCATCTCACAGGACACAGGACATTTTGCTGAGGTAGATGGACCAGTAGGTAGACAGCCTAACTCCAGTGTTCTGAGGGGAATCCTTAAGCACTTGTACAATTCATCATCTGCAGACTCTCTGTTATCTCCCCTGGACCTGCAGAATTCAGATAGCCTGGATTCTCCAACTGAGATCTGGATAGACAGGAAGCAGGTGAGATTCAGCTCCATGGTCAGTCAGACCGGAGTGGAGTGGCAGAATGGGAAGGAGATGGGAGAGCACAGTTTGCTTGACATGGACTCCATAACTCCCTCTGAGACGGAAAATAACTGTGTGAACAACTCTTACCTTGAGTTAACGGACTGTACCAGCTCTGGGACACACAGGCCAATACTCAACCAGTGTGGATGGGATTCACAAGAGGCTGAAGTCAGTTTCAGAAATGAGGCAAACATGAAAGAGCAAGAAGCTGGACAACAGCAGGTCCTTGGTGGTAAGATTTTTATTTAAAATCAATGACGCAACTGAACAACTAAGGCAGCAGCTAATGACTTGAATAACTACACCTTCATCTGTATTCTCACATCAGACCAGCATGAAAATGCATATAAATACTAATGTTCACTTCCATCCTGCTTTTGAATTTTCTGGCATGAATTAGTGTATCGCTGCATGTACTGCATGACTACTTAAAGAGACCAGTGAGTAAGACAGCAAGAAAAAAGAAAGCATCGATTCTGAATCTATTTTGGAGCTTTACTGCATCTTTCTTTTGCATTTTGGATATGTCTCATAATTGTGAATTAATTTGTTAATTTCAACATTTATAAATTCTCTATAAAGAGTACAAGAAAATGCAATAAATGCTACAAAGGTAATTATATTATAGGTCTGCTGTTTGAGCAGTGTAGATATACAGTACTGATATATACATGAGTGACTGACAGGTGCTTACTGTCTTTTCAGGTGTCTTTGAGCACTGTAACCCGGAGCTCCTTGGCCCTGCAGTGCCCAGCTTTGTTTCCGCTGAGCAGGTGCAAGGTAAGCCTGCTCACCTGGAGACAGAGCCTGAAGAGGAACGTTGCTCTCAGGCTCAGCCCACAGATTGGCCAACCAGACACAACCCTCATCCTCAAAACCTACCTGAACAAAGCACTGACCTTTCTTTTGACGCCACCTCAGATACCACGTCACCAAATAGTGTCAGCTCAGGGAGGTTATCTCATGCTGTTTCACCCCAGCCTAGACAAAGACTGCTTGGTATTTTTAGAAGACAGAAAAATAAAATAGCTGAAGTGCAGATTCCACAGAGAGAAGGCATTTTGATTCAGGAGAAAGAACTGGGCAACACACCAAATACCTCCCTCAGTGCTACAGATACAGCTATGGGCAAAACTGCAAGTGTCACACATGAAGCTAAACCCACAGAGATGACAGAGGTCAGAACACTACAACTCACAGCACTGCAGAATACTTCATTTGAGGAGACAGTGGCCACAGTAGATGAAGACACTCATAAGGATGCAACAAAAGGCAAAGCTGTTCAGTTTCCACAAAGACTCTCCGACCTGAAAGCTTTCTGGGAGAGAGAAAACACTGGTCCCAAAATCAAATTTCTCAGGGAAGACACAAACCAAGGAGACATCTCCAAGACAGGAGCAGACACCTCACATGGCCCTAAGACATATGTGGAGAGCTTAGACGATACATTAGCTCAAAACGATACAATTGACGATACAGCTGGCAGGTCACAAGAAAATATTTTTTTACCACAAACTGAATGTAGCCTCGTTATAGTTTTATCAAACGAGGATGGCACCTATAGAGCTAATCCAGTGCTCATATATGAAGACACAGATGACTCTTTGACTGGTTCAGTAACTGAGTCACAGGAAATCCCTCCTGTGTGTTCCTCTGTAGTTGTTAATGCTCCAAAGCAGCAAGAAGGTGATCCAGTCTCTCTTCCCAGTCAGTCCAGTTCCAGTCCTCAAGAGAATAGGCCAGCCAAGATCACTGAGCTTGAGAATTTAAGGCAGACAGAATATACTGAACCCACGGAAAACACTGCAATTGTCAAGAATGCATTGATCAGCTCAATACTCGGGGCCAAAATGGTTTCAACTCAGTCTGATCAAAGAACACCTTTAGATAACATAGCTGAGTCTGAGGGAGAACAACCAAAGTCTCCATGTAAAACCAACTTGAAAGTGACAGACAAAGGTTTTGTTACTCAGAGTCCAGAAAGGCCACAGCTGAGTGGTTCTGGCAGTGCTGGGGATTTACACTCAACCTGTCACCAACAAGTCAAGGCTGATGCAGAGTCTCGACAAAGGCCCCTCAGTCCCGGTAAATCCAAAATGCCAAGATCAAAAGACCCGGATGAAGAAGTCAGGATGAGTCCATCTAAGACCTGTCACCCAAGGGTCCTACCAAGAGAATCCGCCATTCCTACGAGATCCAGGCTGGAGGATTCTCCTTTGAAAACCTTTTCAATAGACATCAACCCTCAAACTAAGGCTTTTGAAGAGCAACAGAGGAAGCCATCACCAGTGCCAAGACAGAGAAAGAGTCCTTCACAGGGGGCAAAGCAAACAGCATTAACAGATATCAAACCTAGCACTGACATCCCCTTATGTCCTCTACCCTTACATGCAGAGGACAGAGAGGATAACTATGATAACATAAACACACAACAAAGTAATTCAAGTTCCGCTTATTTAACACAGTCCAAACTTCGGACCTTTACACGCCTTGCCAGATCTTTTATCCCTCAGGATTATCAGCACTACCTCGGGCCACAGAAGAGGGCCCATGTCCCTCCTTTTCACCAAGAGAAAGAAGTTACTGGTGAGAATGATGCGGAACACAGAACACAAAGTTTCCTCAGAGATTTTGTAGGTAACCAGAGTGACCATTCCACTGTGGGGAATCGGCCCAGAAGCAATTCCTGGATTGTGCAAAATAAAGACAGAAACTCCTGCCAAGACACAACAACCAGGGCCTGTTCCCTGTCTCGGGCAAGTTCAGGCAGTGAGCTTTTGAATTCTCTCTCCATACATGTTTCTTCAAGATAATGATTGAGAAATGGAAACCACAGTCATGTTTTTTTTAAACAAATCCCATTAACTCATTGACATCACAGTGAGTCTGATTCGTCAGCCTGCCCTGACCAATTCTTCAAATTCTAAATTTTTGTACTTTTTTTATACGATCTGTGCACATTGACCTTGATTTCTCTTCTGTATTTCCTTTTAAAGAGTGTCTTTACAAAACTGTAGAAGATGTGTTTAGATGTTATTTGTCCTTTAACTATTTTCATCAATGTAGAAAACTATTTATTTTCAGTTATATGTTGTTTGATTAAGATTAAAGATCAGCTGATGTTGATTTGTTAGAAGCAGCTATAATCACTATACTGTAATAATGAGAATTGGTGTTACCTCCAACAATATAAAGTGATTCGCTGTGATTATAGCATCTTTTATATATCCAAAATGGATTTAGTAAGGACATGACCTAAATGAACTAGTACTTCATACACTTTACATGCGTTCTAGTATCCTGGGTGTGAGCAGGTTTTTGAGTGATCCAGGTTCCAGGAGTATCTTTGTGTTTGAACAGCTAATCATGGTTTCAGAAATCTGAATAAGACCTTGTCAGGGTTTTGATAAATCTGGAAATACCTGCATTGCTCCAGTTGTACCCAGGATACTGTGGCATTTGAATAACTTATCTAGTTCTCTGAACCATCTCAGAGAGGATATGGTGAGAAATCAGATAAGACTCATATCCAGGATACTTGTGGGCAATATACTGTTACAAGCAGAAGCATTGTAGATTCCGGTGGTAGCTTATTAAATCAGCGACCTGTGTGGTGTATATTTTCCAGAACTGATTGTGTTTCATTTGTGCCAGGTTATGATGAGAGTCCCATCAGGTCAGCTTTGAAACGATTATCTTCAAGGGTGTCTTCATCAAAAAGTCTGGAAAACCTCACCTCACAACCAAGTAACACAACTCTTACTAATCCATACAGTGCACCTGTGTTAGTTGCTGGCAAAAAGCTTTAAGTGAATTATTTCTGTGAAAAGTGTTTAAATAATAATGTCTAAGGTCCTGTATCGTTTCCTCTTAGGAGAAGAGATGACAAAACATGAATCAAGGCAGCAAAGTGTGGATGATGGTAAAAAACAACAACATTTAAGTCCACTCTTTAAATGTAATGTCATTGCATGCACATGCTGGGGAAAATCAGTTAGAGATTTGAAGTCATATCTTTCCTCCAGTTTCATCACTTCCACCATCAGCCTCTGCTCTGTCCAGCTCAAAGCAGAAAAAGACCAGTGTGTCAGTGCCTGTTCTCCAGCAGGACGAGGTAACCCATTCCACACCAGTGGAGGTCAGATGACTATCTGACCTCACAACCAAAGTATAATATTTAACAGAGTCTTCGACATCTACATAACACCTAGTCAACCGATATATTTACCAATTCTATTTCTCGTATAGAAGCTTAAATATTGGTTTGCTCTCATTCTGTCTGTGATTTTTCATGTTTATGTTTTTTCTTCACGCTTTTCTGTTTTCTGAGACGTCATCAGACAGACAGTGACAGCACTTTTGAGACCAACTTGGGCTGGAGAAGAAACACAGGCAGCTCCACATCAAACATCAGCCTCTCCTCAGGAATGGCCTCCATGTTGTCTGTATGTCCCCACCCAGTTTGCTACATAGCTTGTGTTTCTGAGACAAATACATGATGAGCCACACCAGCTGGAAAATGAAATTTAGCCTTAAAAAGTACTTTTGATTAATTATTTGAACTTAAACCTGACAATTATTTTAATGAGTTATGTAGCAACCAATTTATTGATTAGATTACTGTACAGTTATTATGAGGCGGGTGATAGTCCAAAACCAAACCAAATGTATTACTTCTTTCCTACTGTCTGCCTTCCCCTAATTTTTTATGTTAATCTTCAAAAACAGTTATTTACTGAGACAACTGGCCACTGTAGTGTTTAGCAGATGCTTTTTTTTCTGAAAAAATCCAACTCGCTAACACAGGTGAAAGAAGAATGGAATGGGAAGAAATGAGGTAGTAATTTGATACAGTCCTTGTGACATGACAGTGAGTAAAATCCAGAGAGGCTGTTTTCTCTCTCATGTCATATTATGAATGATCAGATCAGCGGCAGCACCAGCAGCAGCATTTTCCCTGGAGACCTTGGTGACATTGAAGTCCAGGGAAACATCCAGTTTGCTGTAAACTACATCCAGAAGCTGGGAGAATTTCACATCTTTGTGGTGCACTGCAGGGAACTGGCCGTGGCCGACACAAAGAAGAGCCGCTCCGACCCGTAAGTGATTCCTCCCCGTTCACAATTTTAGACGGGCGACAAATGTTTTATTATACAGTTGCCCTTTCCTCATTCCACTTTATGTTCTTGCTTATAGTAAGAGTAATAAGAGTAAATAAGAATAAGTAATTCTGTTTTATTTTTTTCAGGTATGTCAAATGTTATCTTCTTCCGGACAAAACAAAGTTTGGGAAGAGAAAAACCACAGTAAAAAAGAAAACGGTTAACCCCAACTACAATGAAATCCTTCGAGTAAGATTTCCATATTTTGTCTCTTTAAAATGTCTCTATACATATATTCCATGATGTACACCCTGATTTTTTTTGTTTGTTGCTCTCTTCTCTTTCGAAGTTTAAGATCATAATAGAAGTGTTGAAAACTCAGAATCTGAATGTCTCTGTGTGGCACAACGACACCTTTGGGCGGAACAGCTTCTTGGGCGAAGTGGAGCTGGATTTGTCAGAGTGGGACTTCAGCAACACACAGATAAATGAATACACATTAAAGTCCAGGTTGATGTCAGCACATTCCTCAAACCACCCGTCTCCTTCCCATCTGATGGACAGCAGCGGACAGATGAGAGTGGCCCTGAGATTCCTGCCGCAGACATCCCACAGTGAGCTGATGACTCCCCAAGCTCTGTAAATGATTTTATTGACATTATTATTATTATTATTATCACTTATTGTGGTCTGAATGCATCCATAGGTAAGAGAACATCTAGGATGGAGACTGGTGAGGTGCAGATTTGGGTGAAGGACTGCAAGAATCTCCCTTCAGTCAGAGGAGTGATCATCGACCCGTTTGTCAAATGGTAGGATGTCCTCCAATATGCCAATGCCATGGAAAGGGTTCAAAATGAAATAAATCCAAGAAACTTATGTGATTGTATCGTGCGTCTTTTCATGGGGTTTTGTATATTTGGAATCATTGTCAATTGTGTGATAAGTTGTGTCAAAGTCTGAATTAAGTGTTGATAGTTGATCAAAGATGCCAAATAAAAATGTCAGACTATGGAAAAAAATACAAAAGATCTTTTTGATGAGCAAATTGAACAAAACGAATATAGCTTATCCAAGACATGATTATGCTATTCTGTGTGACCCCCTTTTGAAAACTAATTTAATGTAAATGTAAACTAAAGTAATACCTCCCACCATTTCCTGTTTTAAATGATAAACAAATAATAATCAGTCTGTTAGTCAGCATTCGTCATTAGCTGAAGGCCTAACATACTTTGACACATTTATTCATGTGATTACTTATTTTCTAATGACTTCTCTATTAATTCAGATATGAACTCTTTGTGTTCCCAGTTTTTGTCCCACCTGCCTAAATGAATGAACACATTTAAACTGCTTCCTTCTGTCCTCCTGTGTCAGCACTGTACTACCTGACACAAGCAGGAAAATCCGCCAGAAGACACGGGTGGTGAAGAGGACAGCCAACCCCATGTTCAACCACACCATGGTGTACGACGGCTTCCGAACGGAGGACCTCAGAGAGGCCTGTGTGGAGGTCACAGTGTGGGATCACGACAGACTGAGCAGCCACTACATCGGCGGGCTGAGGCTTGGGCTAGGGACAGGTAAGATTGCACTGACGTTTAGGTTGTTAGAAAAAAGGAACCAAATTCAGGCAGAAAGGAGCTGTGAGCAAATGTGATTAAATTTGCTGGCTTACAGTTCAAACTAGAGTAATTCAAATCCCAGAATTATGTGCTAAACCAAAACTTAAGGAAAACCCAGGGAATGACCAGATTTATCTAAACACGAACCAACAACAACAGGCATACGAATCAACAAAGAAATCGACTTAGAACAGAGAATAAATACACAAGCAGCCATGACAAGGACAGAGGAGGGAAACAGACAAAGACAGGAAGTAAAAAAGAGATAGACACACAGGGTAAAACATTTCAATGTTAAACTGGATCTAACAAATCCAAAATTTAAACAAACAAAGTACATTTACAAAAATACAAATACAAAGTCTAAGTCCATAGACTGATGAACAGATATGCCAAAATGAAAGTGTTTACGGGCGGCTGTGGTTGAGGTGGTAGAGCGTCGTCCTCTAACCCGAAGCTCAGCTTCCTTGAGCGATACTGAATTCATAGAGAAAGTGCTGCACATAGATGCACTGTATGAATGTGTGTGTGAAAGGCAAAAACTACTGTCGAGCGCTTTGAGTTGTCATCATGACCAGAAATACTCTTACTAATACAGACCATTTACCCTTTTATACATGTGCATAAACAAGGATAAAGAAAACTGACAAAGTAATATTAAGGCCAGAACAGGGACAGATCTCGAAAAATAGTCTGGAAGTCCTGATGTGATTACATGCAGTTAAATTCTCATCAGTTCAGTTCAGATATTTACTCTCCCACAAGAGGAGATTGTCTTTGCAGTACACGGCACTAACAATAAGACAACTGAAGAATTACTAAATAAACAAATTTCAATAAAAGGTCCATGTGATGAAAGCACAGAAAAACTGCACTGGGATAATGCAAAGGACTAAGCTGTGCAGGGAACCTTGAGGCAGAATTAAGAGGGCTTATGTATGAAGAATAATCCAAAGCCTGATCATATCACAACATATATCTCTGAACAGAGAGAATAATTTAACTTTGGACTGACTTGTCTGTAACAAGAAGTAACTGATGGTAAGCTGCTATCCAACATTACATTTACTACAGAACCTGTTAAAACTACTGTTTATTCAAATTCACAAACAAAGAACAGAGTTTACAATGTATCTGTAAAGTAACAGCACCAGCCTGCTGGTGTCCTTAGAACACTGACAGAAAATCTGTCTTTTTTATCCCATCTTGCACATTTTCTCTGTGTTCACACCAAAATGTAATTTGTCAGTATGCTGTAAACACTAAGTTACCTATTGTTGCCCACAGTGTCCACTTCCTGTGTACAGTGCTGGTGATCAAGTCAAGAGTAGAACTGTGGATCTCCAGATAATTTTATTATAGTAATATAAATCATCACATTGACACTCTGGAGATGGTGTACAGCATCAATTCCTGTATCAATGTGTCATTTCTTTTATTTCACCTGTAGATACAAAGAAAAATCTATTATTCTATCACAAATGATTAAAACTCCTGTTAGAATAGGATTTCCATGATTGCCTGCATATTAAAAAAACAAACTCCTTTGTCTCCTCTCTATGCAGGGAAGAGTTATGGGCTGGAGGTGGTCTGGATGGATTCGTCTGCAGCCGAAGCAGATTTATGGCAGAGGATGTTAGAGTCTGATGGTGAATGGGTGGAGGAAGTTTTACCTCTGAGAATGTTTGTGTTGGCCAAAAGCATGTCAAAGTGAGAGTGTAGTGTGTTGATAGATGTGTGGAAACCTCTTTTGAGCACACTGAATGAACAGTTGGATAGTTGGATCTACCCCTTGGGTGAAAGTTGCCACCTTGATGAGCACTGTGTATGTATCTGGATGACAGATGATTATCGTATGGTAAATTAATTTGGATAAATTTATATTAATGAAATAAACTACTTGAGTTTATATAGGCTAAACCACATGTTAAATGTATCATCTCAAAACGATGAATGATTTATAGAAATAATACAAAATAGGGCAGAAGACACAATCAAAGTTATGAAATTGTTGTGATCTGAAGATACATCTAATCTGAGCACTTGTGATTTGTATAAAATGTTGTTGGTTGTTTGTGTAATTAGTGCCTCAAGCATCTTCAATAAACAGAATATTTAGGTGACTAACCGTTTCCTTTTGAGAGGTTTGTTTCATATTAGAAATCCACACTTGGATGCAGCAGAGCTTTTGACAGCAGATGATAGATGAATCATAAATATTTACCTCAGAAGCAGCAATGATCCCAGATTTTGAGTAGTTCTTGCTTCATCTGTACCTTAGTATAACAGTGTAAAACTAACAGTCATGCCCCTCTTTATCATCCTGACAGTTTTATTTGTGATGTTTCTCATGATAACTGAAAATTATGAGCATTTTTCAACAAGAAGCTATGCTGGTAGGTTACCTAGACAAAATTAATAGAATTAAAGAAAAACAGAAGACAGACAAATGTCTTCAAGAGGTCAGGAATCACAGTAAATACATAATTTAATCCACACAAAAATTTAATACAAATTAAAACAACCTCTGAAACAACACAGGAAACCCAGACTTTTAAATGTGGTTTTTAAACATTAGAACACATGCAAAAAAGGCTCTTTTAGTTAATGAAATAGTCTCCGATTACAACATAGATTTATTGTCCCTCACTGAGACGTGGCTGCATCCTGATGAATATGTCAGTCTAAATGAATCTACTCCCCCTAGTCATATCAATTCACAGGTACCCAGAGAAATTGGGCGAGGAGGTGGAGTTGCTGCTATTTTTAACTCCAGTCTATCAATTAATCCTAAACCTAAACTCAGCTACAAATCATTTGAATGTCTGGTTATTAGTCTTCCACGCCAATCTAGGAACCACCAACAGCCAATCATATTTGCTGTAGTTTACCGTGCTCCAAGGGCTTATACTGAATTTTTAAAGGAATTCCCTGAGTTTTTATCAAACATCTCCTAAAGACCGATAAAATTATTATTGTTGGTGAATTTAATAATCATGTTGACAATAATAAAGATTGCCTTAGCGTAGCATTTATTTCAATACTAGACTCTATTGGTTTCAGTCAGTGTGTGCACAAACCTACTCATTGTGTTAACCACACACTTGACCTTGTATTATCGTACGGTGTCAGAATTGAAAATTGAACAGTACTTCCGCGCAATCCAGTTCTATCAGACCATAATTTAATAACCTTTGATTTTTCAATAACTGAATATATGCCACTAATAAAAAACTCATTTTCTAGATGTCTACCTGATAGTGCTGTAGCTAAATTTAAAAAATAATCCCAATTACATTTAAACCCGTATTAGCAGTAGATATAAACAACAAATTCTTTAAAAACCTGAGCTCCATTGAGATTGACCACCTCGTCGATAGCTCTGCAGACTCATTACGATTAACATTAGACTCAATAGCGCCTCTAAAAAAGAAAAATGTCAAACATAGTAAATTAGCTCCGTGGTATAATTCCCAGACAAATGAGTTAAAACAATTATCAAGAAAACTAGAAAGGAAGTAGCGCTCCAGCAACCATGTTGAAAATATAATAGACTGGAAGAATAGTGCTAAAGAATATAAAAAGGCTCTCCACAAAGCAAGAGCCGCCTACTGTTCAAAACTAATAGAAGAGAATAAAAACAACCCAGGTTTCTCTTCAGCACTGTAGCCAGGCTGACAGAGAGTCACACCTCCACCGAACCCAGTATTCCTCGATCCCTAAATAGCAGTATCTTTACGACCTTTTTTAATGATAAAATTCAAACTATTAGAAATAAAATCAACCGTCTCCTGCCCTCAATTGGCACTAATACCCTCCCAACAACAGAGATCTCAGAAACGGCTGAGAATCCTACCCATTACTTAGACAGCTTCTCTCTGATCACCCGTGATCAGTTTACCAAATTAATCTCAGGTTCTAAACCAACAACCTGTATCTTAGATCCCATTCCTACAAAATTACTTTAAGAAATTCTTCCTAATTGATAGTTCGTTACTTAACATTATCAATCTGTCATTATCATCAGGTTATGTACCACAGTCTTTTAAAATAGCTGTACTCAAACCCCTACTCAAAAAACCCACCCTAGATCCAGAGGTTTTAGCCAATTACAGGCCAATATCTAATCTCCCCTTCATTTCTAAAATCTTAGAAAAAGTTGTAGCCAATCAGCTGTGTGAGTTTCACTCTTTTTAGGTTGCATTCATCAGCACACACACACACACACACACACACACACACACACACACACACGCACACAAACAAACACACACACACACACATACACTACAACAAAACAACAAATGATTTATATGTATAGACTCCATTTATATGTAATTTACCTGAGACCCTTATAATAATCATAATAATAATATTAATAATGACATTTCCTCCAGTACATTCAATGCAGCAATGTGTGAGTAATATTTCACCTCTCACCTTTGCCCAGGTCAAAAGCTTTCTCATTGGTCGATCCACCCTGATGCAACAATAAATCCCGCGCTATGATTGGCTCTCATGGTCTGTCCATCGGGGCCAAAGCCGCTAACCAGCCGCTATCCAGCTTCCTGGCTCTGCGTCAAGTTCGCCCTGTTCGCCTATGAAGTCAGGCCACCATCCTTTCAAAATAAAAGTAAAGAGTTGCAACTGTCACATATGTTGTGTAAAACTACATACTACATCGATCACAGGATGGTTTACAAAGGTAACCTTATGACATGGTGCTGGTTTGTCCTAAATTAAACTGCCGATCTACCACTGTAAGACTGTTCGTAGGGATTCCATAGTGAGAGGCAACAATGAGTTATGTGTTTACGCTCAGTTAGATTTCGCAGTGCTATGATCCCTTCACAAATAAGGAGGTTGAATTGAGCAGAATCCAGGGACGCCCCCCCCCCCCCCCCCATTAAAATCCCATTGCCCATGAGCCACAGTGGGCCTGTTTTATTTGTGTAGACTGACTTATGTTGGATCATTTATCGTCATGTGGAAGACGTGTGGCTCTTGCTTGGAACGTACACCATGCAAATAAAAAATAATCTGGAAAAAAAGGATTTTAGTTTAATCACCACAGGTCTTTTGAAGAAACATTAACAACCACATAAATACACATATCAGGGTCATTCAAGTCTATTGGAGAGGATCTGGTTAACGTGTGTATTATTTTGAAAGCGCTGAACGGAAGTCCCTGTACTCATTACGGCTATTTTGTCCGGGTCCAAACTGTTGGTGAGGCTGTCACTTCTCATGCTAACGCTCCGGCGCTGCACCTGCTTCTACAAGTAACAGATGTGGCAGCTCAGGGACTCTACTGCTTCCTCGCCGGAGCCAATTCCCTCCGCGCGCTCAGGCTCCATTTGACGGAATGTGAAAATACACAGTCCTGTGAGCGCCACGCGTGTTCTCCCTCAGTTGGTAGCCAGGTATCTCCCCACAGCCAGGCGTCGCAGTGGGGAAGCATCCTTGTCCACGCTCCTCCATCACTCACAACTTCCACACGAAAAACTCCGTTACGTTACGTGTGGGCTGACATTGACTTCATCGCGGTGAAAAGAAACGGAGACGGCCGACATTTCTTTTTTTTAAGTCCTCATTCGGCGGCGGGTTGAACGTCACATGGCTCCTCTCAGCCCGCGTCCCTCTTCGAGGAAACTTCCTGTATGAGTGTCGGGGGATGAGGAGCAGCTCTCCACGCAGAGGACGTACACAGGACTGCCACACCGAGCCGGCTGTGTGTTACCGTTACCGTGGCCGGGGCAGAGAGCGTTAACCCAGGCCACCTTCGCACCTCATACCTCAGCAGGCGACACGGAACCGGCGTCCGCACACATCCAGCGTGTGGACAGGAAGCCTGAGTGTCCACCGTGCGGCTCCAGCTGTGTGTCTGCTGGAGGCTGTCTGGACCAGCACGGAACCAGTCATGACAAAGCACTTCTGGGCTGTGTTACCTCTGCAGTTTTGTGATCTTGCGGTGAAGTGGACACGGGCTGAAGGGAAGCTCAGCCTCGTGTGCACATTGTGTTAAACCAGGAATCCTGAAATTCCTTACATTCCTGTACATACACACATCCCTCCCGGGACCGCAGCTGAGCCTCTCCTGTACTTCAGTGGGCGCTGCCCCCTGGGACAGAGACACCTTGGATCACATTACTTGTCCACATCACCACTGTACCTTGCTGGGCACAGACCTCCTGGACACCCCCCGGGGGCCCGCTGATGGTGCCCAGACAATTTGAGACCCACTGGTTTATCTTCTTTTCCCTAAGTTGTCCTCTGGTTTTCTGTTGTTCTTTTTCACCATGCACTGAAGACCGAGCTGGAGGCCGAGAGTCAGATTTACACTGAGTCAGCCATGCCTATCAGAAAAAAAGGTAAGCCCCTGAATGTGCCACTGGTAAAAAGAGTTTTCCTCCTCCAGCTTCTATCCGACCCTGTACATACTGCATGTGAGAGACCTTGATGCATTGCTGTCACATACGCTTGTTGCATATGATTTGAGTAGCTGTCTGAACTGTTTGGTAAGTCAACCCTAGCTTACTAGTGGCATGAGAACGTGCAGGGAAGTGTTTATGGATATGACTCCCTACAAACTCTCACAGACTCATGACTCTTCCTACTTTGTGGCAGCGGTTAGTGTTTGTGATTCTTTTGAGTGTAGCTGACAAAGCCCTGTGCGCAAAGCTAGGTCCACAAACAAGTTGATCATCCATATGGTGAGGGAGAACTTGACTGGCCTGCACGGAGCCCTTACCTCAACCCATGCGTCTGCTCTTGTGATTGGATGGAAGCAAATCCCTGCAGCCAGCCTCCAATATCAATTGAAACCTTTTGACTCATGAACAGGGTCTCTTGTCTTTGCAGCGCGGTGTGAGCGCAGCAAGAGGAGGAGGGCAGGTCCAGCCAAGCCCAGTTCATTTATTTTTATACACTTGTATAAACAGGGCGGTGTGGCCTAGGGGGGAGAAGGGTCTCCAAAAAGAAGGTTGCCGGTTCAATCCCCACTCTTCCCCATCTGCATGCCAAAGTGTCCTTGGCAAGATACTGAACCCCTAAATGGCCCCTCATAAATTTTGAGTGTACTGATTGTAAGTCGCTTTGGACAAAAGCGTCAGCCAAATGACATGTAATGTAACGTTATGTATCTATAGTTCTAGTTGGCAGATTATTCAATGTTGGTGCCATATATTTGTTTATAAATATTGTTTATATTTCTACACACTGAGCTGATCAGCCTTATTAGAAGCAGTAATTTGTTTCAATATAGTGCTTGATCAGTGTAGGAAGAATGTGCCTAAAATTATGTGAAGTACATGAACCCTAGCAACAGGTATGTTTTCTTCTCCCTCCTGTGCAGACACAGGTCGAGCCTTGGGGCTTTTGGAGGAGTACTGCACTAAACTGAGGAAGCCGGCGGAGCAGCAGCTCAAAACTGCCATTCAGAGGGTGATGGGGATTTTCAAAAGCAACCTGTTTGAAGCCCTTCTTGGTAAGTCAGTGGAATACAACCACTTAATTGAGCAACTGCTGTTCTCAGTTCATATGTTCTGAAGTTCATATTGCAGTGGTTCTTAGAAAAACTGTGTTAGACTAAAGTTCTAAAGGTGCCTCAGACTGCTGGCTTTCTTACTTTGACAAACATGGGGTCATGGCATGGTGAAGTGCTGTTTGGATGATTAACTTACTTGAAAACTTGCAATGAGCACAAGACAGCAATCGAACTGCAATATCAGCCAGCAGCACTGTTGAGCTCTCATTCATTTACTTTGTAGATGGTCTGTATTTAAAAATAGCTTTTCTTGTCTTGATGGCCACTCACTACATTTGACAGTACAGTTTTGCCATTCACACATTCATACAGTGCATCTATGTGCAGCACTTTCTGTATCACACATCAATCACACACCTAGCTGCTTTCAGACCTGCACTGAACTCTGTTCCTCACTACATTTTTTCTGGAGGAGGTGCATGTCCGAGTGAGTTTCTACGGACCTTCTCCACCTGACCTCCTAGTATATTTTAGGAGAAGTCAATGTGTGAATTTCACTTGAAAAATTTGGAGGATTTGTTGCTTTTGTGAACGCAGATGTGCAGTGTGTGCAGTGTGTGTGCGTGTGCACGTGTGCGTGTGTGTGCGCGCGTCATCATGAAGTCACAAAATGACCAGTGTAGTTAGTGCTAGCAATATTATTAGAGACAGGATTTACAGTTTATTTAAATAAAGAATACAATTCTCTTCATGTAGTATAATGTCAATATGATGTCATTTTGGAGTAGTATTATTACAATATATAAAGCCTGAGGAAGGTATATTCAGGCCACTTGCTATGCATTGATCCTCCATAGTGCCAAATGCCAAAGCATCTATAATAAGCAATAAAATAAACCTTGTAATTTGCAATTAAATAAACAAACAACTAATGAAGAATGTCTCTGTGTGAGGAGGGTGGTTCACTTAAGTAGTCTTTAAAAGTGTGCAAAGAAGTTATAAAAAAGTTAGGAATAAAATCTGTAGAAATTCTTTACAATACAGTGTCCACTACCTGAAGAGACAATAACGTAGCAACTTCAAGAAAACAAACATGTCGCTGATAGACTGAAGTACAGCATAATGATTGATGCACTGATCCAAATATCACTGAGATCCATAAAAATGCACTTCAGCTTTTATTAAAGAAAAAGATCAAAAACCTTTTTGAACATGCACACACTAAAGCAATCAAACGGAATATAGCGTAGCTTAGGGTTGTCTAGCGAGTTTAGCGTTGCACTCAACAAAGACTACAGCATCCCCACCCTCCATCTCTCCATCCACACACAGGTGAACAGGTGCTTACAGTGCTGTGAAAAAGTATTTCCCCCTTCCTGGTTTCTAATGTTTTGAATATTTGTCACACTTAAATGTTTCAGATCATTAAGCCAATTTTTACATTAGACAAAGAAAACCCAAGTAAATATAAAATGCAGTTTATAAATGATGATTTCATTTATTCAGGCGAAAAAGCTATCCCAACCTAGTCGGCCCTATGTGAAAAAGTAATTGGCCCCCCATGATAAATCATGAATGAATTGTGATTAACAACATTTTTTGGAAAGCTGAATTCAATTTCACTAGCCACACCCAGGCCTGATTACTGCCAGACCTGTTGAATGAAGAAATCACTTAAACAGAAGCTGTCCGACAAAGTGAATGTTGGGCCACAGTCCAGAGGCTGAGCACCAGACACTGGAGCCGACGGTGAGGACAAAGGATTGTAAAACTTTTGGAGGGAAAACATTCTCCAGCAGGCCTGAGAATCTCCCCCTGGTGGTTGGAAAATGTCCTGAAGAGTCTTCAGGACCCCCGCTGAGTTCCAAGCCCCGCCCACTGAGGTCCAACTCTGACACTCAATTGGCTTAAAGCCAGCATCATCCTATGACCAGCACCTCAAGGAGGCAGAACCTCTCAGGTAGAATAAAACCACTGAGACATCAATAATCGCTGCCATTTTTCCCTGCTCTGAAAACGTCAACAGACCCCTCCGGGTCTTTCCAGATGATTTAGTTGCTAAAGGGGGCAACCAGAGTTATTTTCTTTCATTTCTTTCATTGTCTTTTATCTTAAGTTTGATCTTACTTTGATAGAGACTATTTTTGTTTTAACTTGAAAAGGCCGTGCACAGGAACCTCGCTCGCTGGCCGAGCTCAGAGACTTTCTTTCCAAATCCACAGCGGCGTTACCGTTGTTCATTCCCTGCAGAAGAGACGAAGTAGTATCCCGTCAGAGAAGAGACAAAGCAAAATCCCGTTCCAAGAGCAAGAGAAGTTCGCTCTATTCGGCCCAGCGCTGACCTCCGTTGCAACCACGAGACCCACCGGAGCACCGCTTAAGAGGCCAGGTCTTCACTGATTTGTTTTCCAGGAATCCGTTCGCACGCATCCTGAGGCTTAACGAGAGATTCACTGGACTTCCGAAATCCGCACCCCACGTACAAGCAACACCGCGGAGGTCACAGTAAGAGGCTTTATTGTCTGGGCAGAGACTAGTTTAAATACTTAGAGTGTCATTTGTTTGATTGTATGTTTGTTTGTAGATCGCTGATCTGTTTTAGCCGTGCTACACGGCGGGCCGAGACGTCACATCCGGTTCCTTTGTTTACTGTGTTTTTGAGAAGCGCACGGTAACAAACCGGCGCATCCTTTTTTACGTGTTACCGTAGGAGATATTGTGCCGAGATTTACATCTGTTAAAAGATAAATCTCACGTAACTAGACTGCCTGCTTCGCTGGAAGTTTGTCTCTGACGATGTTTTGAGAGCTTTCCTGATCTCTCTCTCTCTCTCTCTCTCTCTCTCTCTCTCTCTCTCTCTCTCTCTCTCTCTCTCTCCTCAAACCTGTTTTTACACACGTCCCGACCTACATTTATACATTTCATGTTACATGGAGAAATCTAGATTTAAGGAGCCTTTATACATTTCGGTGCCAAAACCACGAGATAAGAAATCTCTTTGTCTTGAAAGACCCCCTTTGTTTAAGTACAGTGACCGGCAGCCATTTTGCTTTTCGCAACGTGGCTTCACTAGGCAACCTCCATCTTGAAAGTACGTGAATGTAACATCACCTTGAATTCGGCCAGACGACGTCACCACGTGAACTCGTCATTACGCCATAGCCACTTCCCCCTTTTCTTTCTCACACACACACAGACAGGCAGACACACACAGGACCACACACACAAACACACACACACACACACACACACAGATACCCCGTATCACATGCGTGGTCTTAATTGTGATAAGTGCTGCTGCTGTTGTTGCCATCTTTGAAATATTGGAGTTTGTTAAATGAAGAATCATTGAAATAACATTAACTTTATTTCCCTTTTAATAAATACTTTTGTAATTAAAGTATTTGTATTTCTGTGATTATTTGTGCATATGTATGTAAATACAGCTGGATTACTATAGCCTGTGTTCGAACTTAAAACCCTTCATTGTTTATTATATAATCATTAATACTAAATATTGAGATTATTAATATAACTTATATCATTGAGACTGATATTTAAAGATTGAATTGTTGGTCCCTGTAAACAGGGTGGTGCCCCGCGACAATAAGCAATGATTACAGATTTGTATTATTCTTAATTGATAATTTTATTGTTTTCATTAATTATTTTAACTATTATTAATGGATAACCGTATCATTTCTAATTAAATGTGTTACTATTCTTAATTAATAGCTTTATCATTTTTGATTATTTTTAAGAAATAATTGTTATTTTAATAATCATATTTCATGATTATTAATAATTAGCCAACGTCAATTCTACTCCTACTATTGCACAACATGAAGTAGGCTAACTGATCTCAAAAAGCAACACATCATGCCTCGATCTGAAAGAAATTCCAAAACAGATGAGAAACAAAGTAATTGAAACGTATCGGGTTTCAAAGCCATTTCTAAGGCTTTGGGACATCAGTGAACCAGGGTGAGCCATTATCCACAAATGGGGAAGACTTGGAACAGTGGTGAACCTTCCCAGTAGTGGCCGGCCTACCAAAATTACTCCAAGAGCACATCGACGACTCCTCCAGGAGGTCATAAAGGACCCCAGAACAACATCTAAGGAAGTGCAAGCCTCACTTACCTCAGTTAAGGTCAGTGTTCGTGATTCAACAAGATGAAAGAGACTGGGCAAAAATGGCATCCATGGGAGAGTTCCAAGGAGAAAGCCACTGTTGACCAACAAAGCATTTCATAAAAACAACTTCGTACCAACAGTCAAACATGGTGGTGGTAGTGTGATGGTCTGGGGCTGCTTTGCAGCTTCAGGACCTGGACGACTTGCCATAATTGATGGAACCATGAATTCTGCTCTCTACCAGAAAATCCTGAAAGAGAATGTTCGGCCATCAGTTTGTTACCTCAAGCTCAAGCACACTTGGGTTATGCAGCAGGACAATGATGCGAAACACACCAGCAAGTCCACTTCTGAATGGCTAAAAAAAAAAAAATGAAGATTTTGGAGTGGCTAGTCAAAGTCTGGACTTCAATCCGATTGAGATGCTGTAGCATGACCTTAAACAAGCTGTTTATACTAAAAAACCCTACAATGTGGCTGAATTAAAACTTTTCTGCAAAGAAGAGTGGGCCAAAATTCCTCCACAGCAATGTGAAAGACTCATTGCCAGTTATCGCAAATGCTTGATTGCAGTTGCCAAGGGTGGCACAACCAGTTATTAGGTTTAGAGGGCAATTACTATCCAAACCTACTTTTTACACAAAGGACCAGGTAGGTTTGGATAGCTTTTTTCCCTTAATAAATTAAAAACATCATTTAAAAACTGCATTTTGTATTTACTTGGGTTATCTTTGTCTAATATTAAAATTTGTTTGATGATCTGAATCATTTAAGTGTGACAAATATGCCAAAAAAAATCAAAAATCTGGAAGGGGACTTTTTCACAGCACTGTATCTACAATATAACCCTCATCCATATCGTTTGTGACCTTCTTCTTACCAAATAAATTTGATCACAACAAATAATACAAACCCATTACACTTCGTATCATAACCAAAATAATAATATAGTTATTCTATTTATGGCTCCTACAAATACCGTTAATGGAGTCACTGGTTTATCAGAAAGCGTGATGTTGAACCACTCAATAGCAATCCTCCATCCTCTAAAGGCCATGATGTGTTCAAACTGTGCTTTATTACAGACCTGATTTTAGAGTGCACTTACTCACAGTGGTCGAGCGCTGTCCAGGCACTGTGGGTTGACTTCAGGTGATCCAGGCTGCTTAAAAGCTCTGACCATTTTCCTATGTCATGCTTTAGAATTGGCATTTAAAAAAACGTAATCAATGACAGGATATGGAGCCGGAGTAAAGGACAGCAGCTTTGAGTGGATATATTTCTAATATATATATATATAGGCAGAAGCCTCCCCCCTTGGAATTGCATGACAAGTTCAATGACATAGGACTCTGACAAGATTAATGTTAAGGATATAAATTCGTCAAAAATAAGTCAATGTTTCAAATTATTATCAAATTAAGTTTGATGTATTCAGTGCATTGAGTTGTTTAAAATGTTTTTTTTTTCCAAACATTTTTTATTTGTCCATCTTTATTAAATGGGATTTATAATGTGGGACAGCATGCTCTGGGTAATCTGGGACAGTTATTTCAATTCCCTTAATGGGAAAATATGTATTAAGGAACTTTTACCAAAGTTAAACAAAATGATCAATTTAAGAGATATAGTATATAATCTACATTTTGCTGACAGGAGTTTAAGGAATCGTTCGACCAAAAAGGAAAATTTAGTGATTCTACTCAATACTATGTCGATGGAGGGGTGGGTGAAGTATTTTAATCCACAAAACACTTTTGGAATTTCAAGGCTAAATGGCGTTACAGCCAAATCCAAGACAATTGAAGTAAATGGCGACCGCTTCTCCAAACGTGAAACACAACATAAAAAAAGCTGCTCCTGTGGTGTCATCCAAGTGTCCGTAAGCCCCGACATTCAAATTTGACTTGAAACAAGGTCATTTAGGTCATTTATGCAAGTATGGTTGCGGAGGAGGATATCAGAGGAGTGTCTGAGGTGTGATTAGAAACATCTTAAGGATTACAGAAAGATATAATATGTTCATGTAATGTGTAAAACAGACATCAGAATAAGTCACAGAAGTCAAAATTGCAAAAAAGGTCACATATTACCCGGATTCATCCTACTTATGTACAAGTCAAAAAGTCTCAATGATAAATTAGTCTTACTAGCGTCACTAGCTGTCACATCTCCAGCAGCTAATCAAAGTCAGGGTTGATTAATGTGATGCAGGCGGCTGTGGCTGAGGGGTAGAGTGGTCGTCCTCCAACCTAAAGGTCGGCAATTCAATCCTCAGTCTGACCCTTCTGCATGCCGAAGTGTCCTTGGGCAAGATGCTGAACCCTGAATGGCCCCCCTTAGAATAACTAAGTGCTGCAAATAGATGCACTGTATGAATGTGTGTGTGAATGTAGAACTGTACTGTAAAGCGATTTGAGTGGTCATCAAGACTAGAAGAGCGCTGTATAAATACAAAGCCATTTACCAAAGCCATGATGTCTAGTGAGCATGCATTTCTCATTTCCCCCTAGGATGACCGGTACACAGACAGAGCATGGGTTAGGCTTAGGTCTGCTTGCCAGCTGAGAACTATGTGCACACAGCTTTAGTGGAAACTACTCATGTATGTTGATTTCTGCCTGCCTGTCGTGCATGGTAAAAGTGTTGTGGTCTTCAAAATGTCAGGATTCCACTGTTGCTGACAATGGCTTACTGACTGTGACAGACCAGGCAATATGTTTGTGAGAGAGAGAGAGAGAAGGCGACAGCCGAGTAAAGAACACTTTACACAGCTCTTTAATGAAGAATTGGCAGTAAACAGATCTTTCATGTTATTAAGTGTGAAAATCCGTTTCAGCCATGGTGAATAATTACAGGAAACTCTCTTCAGAGCCTGTTTAAAGTCTTTCCTTCTTGTTTTTTTGTTTTTGCTGGAGGAGTTATTTATGAAAAAAGGTCACAATTTTTGTTTATTGATGTTTGATATGGAGCATCATCCTGCCGGAAGTACATGTGGCCATTAAAAGGATGGATATGGTCAGCAACAATACTCAGAGTTAGCTTGTGGCTTTCAAACCTAAATTAGTTTATATTAAAGGCCCAAAGTAGGTCAAGACTACATTTCCCACACCATTACATCACCTTCAGCGGTCAGGATGTTTGCTATAAGGCAGTTGGGTCCATGGATTAAGGCTATTAATGCCAAATGGTGAGCTTCTGAGTTTTCAAGGGAACTTCATGTGTTGTTAATCTTTGTCCTGCAAAGTAAAACCTCTACAAATGGCTGTTTGCAAAAATATCAGTAGATGAAATAGTCAAACCAGCCCATGTTGCATCAACAGTCTGCCGTTTTAACCATTTCAAGTAAAGTAGGGATTCCTTCAAAAAGGACTGCTTTAAGTTGTCAATCAATTTCACACAGTACAAATTACAGAGAACAGGAAAAGCCATATCGTCCATATTTGCATGTTGTAAGGGTTAGGGTTAGGTACGTAAAGACAAAGAATATCTCCTTTAAAACTTGGTATTTTCATTTAGTGTCAAAGCACTTTCCCCTTTTAGGAATAAGGGGAATTAAATACTAAAGGGACAGATAGTGACTTACATAACACCTGGTTGAGATGGGGTTCCGTAATAACTGCACGTGACACACTGACATCACAGCACTATTCACACTTGATTGTTTACCACAAGATGAAGTCCTTTGTGGTGGTGGCAGTGTTTTGGAGTCATTGTTTTGCTTCATGATGAAGTTTGGATTTATTTCTGTAGCCTGGTAGACAGCAGGTTTCTATAGACTAAAATTCCTTCTGCTGCTAGCATCATTTTACTCATCAGCACAGATCACTGAGCCTTTTTCAGAAGCAGCCATGCTTCACAGATGAGCCTGTATGTTCTGAAAAATGAGCAGATCCCTTCTTCGCCACACTTTTGGACATTCTTTCACTTTGGTAGAGGTTAATTTCGGTCCCATCAGACAACTACTGCTCAGTGTTTTGCATCTTCCTGTATACACATTCTGACACATTATATTTTAAAATAATATATTTATGTGTTGAAAAGCTCCATTATTTCTTTTAATATGTGGATTATGTTAAATTTCTAGTCTTTCAGTTCATTTCAGTAGGCCAGTATGCTTACATAATCTCCTGTAACAGATGTTCTCCAGGAGCAATTTTATATCTTTCACTCAAATGCAGTTTATAAAAATGTTGTTCCACTAACCACAAGCTGTCATTACAAATATTGATCTTCGTTCATCATTGATCACTTGGTTAACTAATGTCATTCATTCATCAGAGAACATTTCTTCTCACTGGGATATTTTAGGATGTAGGGATAGAAAAGAGTGACATGCTTGCCTTTTGTCAGATTTGTTTATGAGTCATTGCGAGTGCAGTTGTTCTTCACACTCATTACTAGACACAACAAAAATGGACCATAAAAGCCTTAACAATTCCTTTGGCAGTGATGGGGGACAATAGGTTTGTGGAATGCAGTCAAGCACACTTACAACGCTGCGATGCAATACGTGCCTCCTGAAATAGATGTAATCATCTTACAAAGCATTAGGTGCTGTCTAATCTGGCCATTGGCATGGGCCGCTAAACCCCATCACTGCAGAGTGGATCTGTGTGCGGATTAACCCATTGATCATCCCTACTACCCCTCATCTGCCCAGTTGAAGGATTTACAGATCTGTTTCAGCATCATACTTTTTTGATTCACATTGACACAAGATGATGTTTTTTCCAAAACACTCTTCATTTTCATTCATGGAAGCGTAGATTATATTGTGTTTTTGACAATCTGTAAATTGCAGTGATGGATGTTCATCGCTTCAGAATGTGACAGAGTAATAGCTTTATTTACTGTTTTATTGCATACAACGTACCAGACTGGTTTTTGTTATGATGGTAATATAATTTATATTATGTATATTATAAAGTTCCAGGTGAATTGTTCTAAGCCACTGTAAGTGTGTAGTTGCTTTATATAGACATTTGTGAATACAAATTATACTTTTGAAGTGTATTATATGATTTATATATCATTGTCAATAAACACTGACTTCAATAAAATGAAAGGTTATGAATGTTGTTTAATGAGTCATAATGCAATACTTGTTTTGATAAGATTAAATGTAGAAATTAATTACGTGTTATAAGCTGTGACTGGATTAACACTTAGCTGACTCTTGAAGTGCAGTTTTTATAACAAAAATATTGTATGTGATCAAGTTTTAGAGATTAGGAAAAGGACATAAATCCAGACTTTTTGTTGTGTTTGTTAAAGGTTCACACTGTAGGCCTAAAACTCTATTACTGCACTGTAAACCTGAATGAGTAAGAAGTACTCAAAGAAAGTGAGGCAATCAGCCACAATTTGGAGTTCATAAACTCTGAGCCAGGAGAATCACACCAATGTTAAAAGGAAACTGCAACTGGATATCCAATCAGTGTTGATGGTAAATGTAGTCAATTGGTACAATACATTCCTCAGTGTTTGCTATATTGACTTAGCTGCTAAATGTGTTCTTCCCGCATCAGGAATGTCTCAGTGATTTTGATGACATGAGCACAGCCTGCATGGCTGTGTGAGCAGAAGTACAAACGATTTCCTTCTTTCGTGATCAATATGTCAGCACTGAGGAATTTATTGCTTCAACTGACAACATTTACTATCGATACTGACTTAGCATATACGTAAAAATGAAAATGTTTCACTTTAAAATGTAAAAATTATAAATTCAAAGGCAATGTGTACATTGTGCAGGGTGGCTGAAAGCAAAGAGTACAGCCGCTATTTAAACATCAACTTTTGAACAGTAGTCAACACAGTGTCCTGAACCGTAAGGCTCTACAGAGGTTAGGAGAGTCTGCTGAGCACATCACACGGACAGAGCTGCCATCCATAGAGGACCTCTACACTCAATGGTGTAGGGCTAAAGCCAACCGGATCATTAAAGACCCCTATCACCCCAGCCATAAACTGTTCTGCCTGCTGCCATCGGGCCGACTGTACTGCAGCATCCGGGCCCACACCACCAGGCTCAGAGACAGTTTAGGTCTTACTTATGAGGGTGCTGATATGGAAAGGAAGATATCTTTCGGTTTGAATACTTTAAAGTGATCTACTTCAGTCCACTCATTTCTTTAATGCAAAGATAAACTTCAGCGGGAACATTATCTTCCAGAAGATTATGTAGTATATCTGGAGGAAGACCTGTGATTGGATGCAAGTAGTTCAGGGTCTCAAGCAGGACACAATCACGTTTAACACCAAATTGGCTCCTCAGAATGTCCTTTTCTGTATATGAAGGTCATGACATATTTTTGATCTCTTAACAAACTTTTGCTTTGAATGACTCTGAAAAACCACCTAATCCATGAGCAGCCAGATTGTCGGCAAAAATATGGTGCCTTTCACATTTTGACCTACTGATTTAATGAACACTGTGATCCCTTTTGCATGCACTTCTCAAAGATCTCATGTAATATTCTCAAGCCAGCAAGTTGGGTGAATGTAAAACTGTACGGTAAAGTGCTTTTAGTGGACATCAAGACTAGAAAAGCGCTATATAAATACCAAACCATTTACCATTTACCATTGTCTGATGAACAATTCTTATCGTTCTTATTTTATTAGGACTTGTGTATTTGTGCTATGCTACCTGAGAGATCCTTTCCTACAAGTCTTTACCTTATCATATTTATTCTCAGCATTAATTTAATCTTTTCGGAGTCAAACCGATAGTACCAACATCAGGATGTTGGTACAACATTTTCCAGGTTGGAAAATGTTGTTCAGCATTTTTTCTTGTATGCAGTCCTAAATAATCTACTTTTTAATTTCTTGAATTTAAGTTCTGTGAAGAATTTGTTTAATTAATGAGAAATTTTCAGATGCTTGATGCCTTATTATTTACACCATTTTGGGTTTCGGTGGTCTTAACTTGGTTCCAGTTGCTCTTCAGTGGTTCATAAATGGTCGGAAAGCAATGCAGTTCAACCACAGGACTGTTAGATAGAGGCCTTAGCATGAATTCAGACGAAAAACTACTTTTGTCCATCTGTATTAGTCACTATAAACATGCATGTAATGTGTTAGCAAGTGTACAAATATGTTAAATGGAAATGTGCACTATCAAATAGTGTCAATTAGATTGGTACATCTTGAAAGGAATTTATAGTTTAAACCTTGTCATTAAAACTCGATGTAGAACAAAATATTTTTTTATTGACCAATGAGGTTCTCTGATCCCTCAACAAAGCCTGCCCAGGACTCTACAAATCAGTTTAGCTTCATGTGGGAGTGGCTCAGCAGATATGGAGGTAACATTTATCAGAGCACCTCCATCCGGACCAGGGAAGTTCATTGGCACAGCTAAGTATAAATTACCAGCCCCTGTTTCTGGTCCGACGTCAGCGGGTAGGTTAACGCCAGCCTGTGTTCCTGGTTCAGTTGCTTCACTTTGTTTACTCTGCGCCAAGGTAGAAGTTGAGAGAAGCTAAACTTTAAAAAAAAAGTGCAGGCAGGAATCATTCATATCATGTTAATGTAAATACAGGCTCTTCCCGACATCAAACGTCAAGCTGAGCTCACAGAGAGGAGGCAGGATGTGAACCTGGTACTAAAATGTCTTAATGTTTCAAGAAAGCAAACAGGCAAAGAGGCAGGAGACCATTGATCATTATGCAAGACAGACTTTATTCCATTAGCCGATGTTTCAGCACTTCAGAGATAAAAAGAAGGAGAAGAAAATTCTCAAATATTGATCAGTTAGAGGCCCAGGACCAGATTTCTTGGTTCAGATCCAAACCACCATTCGCATAGTAGCGCTTTAGAAAGGTTAACAATGTTACCCAGGGACAGATATCAGCTGCTTGCGTGCTCCCCACAGTGATGAGCTGAACTCAAACACCATTATTGATTACAAAGTGATTATAAATCACTGCTGAGTTGATCTATGTAGGGGTTACCACAGAGGGCTTAGGTCATCAAAGTCACGGTATCTTCAGGAGTTGTATAAGGCCCAATCCCATTTCACCCCTTGGCTCAACCCCTACCCCTTTTTTTCTAGGGTTATCTTGCCCCTTGATTAGGGTCACTGGGGTTGGGGTGTGGTTGGGTGTAGAACTTAGGACAGCATTGTAGGTGGCTGAAAGTCGTTTCTTAAACCACCTTCTCTGTTAAGTACATTCGACCCTGCTTCTTTCGACCCTCTTTCAAACCATCTGTACTCTCTGGCCAAAATTCGCACATATCATCCTCAAAGAGTGTCCCTTGTACTTGAGGTGTAAGTGAATTGCTGGGTCCTGGCCTGAGGATCTGGTTCTCCTGTTTTGTGCTATACGTTAATGTAGTGGTTGTTTTGTTTCCCCAATGTATAGATCTGATCAATCCTCGTTGCATTGGACTCCCATTAGTCAGTTAAAACTGTAGATGCTTCTTGGAGAAGCCTCTTCAAGAAACAGAAGCATGTCCAGTTGCCTACGTACACTTACAATTTATGTGGTAAACAAAATAAATGCTCAACTAACCAGAATATGTTTATATTTTGGATTCATTAAAGTAGCCACCTTTTAGCAATAATAAAACAAAATACAAAAAAACATTTATTTTATTAATTGATACATATGTAGTACAGTTTAAGTCAAGAGATAGTGATGGATAAAGTTTTCTTTAAAAAAACAAGTTAAGTCTTTCATTCTCACTTTCCACCTTAAAACTATGAAATTAACTGAACTATGAACTAGTTCAGAATTTAAATGGTGAACTATGAACGTGAACTATTCATGTTTACTTGTATGAACTGAACTTTGAACTAGTTCATGAGAGTTGTGAACTTGCACAACACTGGCGGTAGATGCTGCATAGAGTGGATGATGGAGTCGATGCAAGCCGCCGGTGCCAAGTCACGAAAGCTAGAGAAGGATGATATTGCGGAGATTGATTCAGATGAAGAAAACCTGTGACCACATCTCAGCAAGCAGTTTGCCTTCAAACGCAAAAGAGGCAACAGCTATATAATGCTCAAACTCAACAAGAAGTTTGTAGACTAGTGCTCTTAAGGTGGACCAAAGTTTAACCAAAAGTTTAAATATATAGTGGGACAGTGTCATTTAAACTTTTTATTATAGCTGTCATGTGGTTCATGTCTTGACATGTCCCTCCCAAAAGTTCTTAAATGTTGTGTTGACATGTTAAATGTTTGACATGTTTAATGTCATTGCACTTATGTCTGTAAAGATTCTCCTTTAATTAAAAATAACTGTTTTTGGATTGTATTCATGATTTTTTGCACTGTATAGGAGCGGCCCATATCAAGTTGTTGGAAGTAACTAAGTAACTTTTACTTAAAGTACATTTTAAATGAACTACTTTTTACTTTTACTTGAGTACATTTTTAGATGGGTACTTTTACTTGTACTTAAGTAAAATTTCACCAAAGTAAAGGTACTTTTACATGAGTACAATATTTCAGTACTTTTTAAACCTCTGCTCATATGCGTTTAGATCGGGTGGTTGTGGAGGCCAGGTCATCTGCCGCAGCACTCCATCACTCTCCTTCTTGGTCAAATAGCCCGTACATAGCCTGGAGGTGTGTTTGGGGTCATTGTCCTATTGAAATACAAATGTTTGTCCCACGAAGCGCAAACCAGATGGGATGGCATGTCGCTTCAGAATGCTGTGGTAGCCATGCTGGTTAAGTAGCTCACCTTTTCTGTGTCTTAGAAAGACTATGCAGTTGGAACCAAAATTCTCCATTCCATTGAATGTCCATTCCATGTGTTTCTTGGCCCAAGCAAGTCCCTTCTTCTTGTTGTTCTCCCTCAGTATTGGCTTCTTTGCAGCAATTCGATCATGAAGCCCTGATTCACGCAGTCTCCCCTGGACAGCTGATGTTGAGATGTGTCTGCTACTTGAACTCTGCGAAGCATTTAGGTGACCTCTAACCTTAGGTAATGTTAATTTATGGTTTCTGAGGCTGGTTACTCTAATGAATTTATCCTCAGCAGCAGAGGTAATCCTCGGTCATCCTTTCCTGGGGTGGTCCCCAAGAGAGCCAGTTTCATCTTAGCATTTGATGGTTTTCGCGAATGAACTTGAGGATACATTCAAAGTTCTTGACATTTTCAGGGTTTAATGACCTTCCTGTATTAAAGTAATTATGGACTGTTATTGTATCTTTCCCGCAGTAGTGTCTTGTTGAAGTCGGTGTTCGAAGAGAGGAGACGCGAACCCAGTACTTACAAGTATAATGTTTATTACACAAGAATATTATAGGTCAGGACGAGTTTCTAGAAAAGTCGGAGATAACACACAGGCCGAATAGTGAAAATCCGTCTTGACTCTGCAAGGTAAGGCGTTTTATAGAGGAGTTGTTTACCACAAACCTAGAGATATAATGACGTCACACAACCGGGCCTTCTGCCTAAATTTAGGAATGTGTCGTACCTTAAGATTTAAGGACCCACTGAGTCAGTGTGATGCGGAGTCAGTGTGATGCAGGGGGCTTGTTTGTGAGCCCCACTGCCATGGGGAAAAATCTGTTCAGGTGACGCGAGGTTTTAGTCCTGATGGCCCGGAACCTTTTTCCGGACGGGAGTCTCTGGAACAGGTGGTGAGCGGGATGGGAAGGATCAGCGATGATCTTGCCTGCTCTCTTACTGGTCCTGGAGTGGAACAGATCTATGAGAGCCGGCAGGTCACAGCCGATGACCTTCTCAGCTGACCGGATGATCCGCTGCAGTCTGCCCTTGCCCTTGGCAGTGGAGGCAGCGAACCATACGGTGATGGATGAGGAGAGGATGGACTCAATGATGGCTGTGTAGAACTCAACCATCAATTTCATGCTGAATTTCCTCAGTTGCCGCAGGAAGAACATCCTCTGCTGGGCCTTCTTGATGATGGAGGTGATGTTCTCCGCCCATCTCAGGTCCTGTGAAATGATTGTCCCCAGGAATCTGAAAGACACAACTGTTTTAACAGGGGAGTTGCATGTCATTATGATCTATACCTATGCTAGAGAAAATCATTAGCTGGATATTAACATATCATTTATTGTTTGTATCTGTGCTATGGATATCTATTAGCTAAGGGAATATACTACACTGTCTTTTCTCTTTACTTAGTTAAGTGGTATATGGATTAGTACTGTAGTCGAATAGGCCTATTCACTGTATAGAGCTGTACACCAACCCTGCCTCTGCACAACAGAACTGATGATCTCAAACACATTAAGAAGGCAAGGAATTCCACAAATTAACTCTTGACAAGGCAAACCTGTTCATTGAAATACATTCCAGGAGACTACCTCATGAAGCTGATTGAAAGAAGGCTAAGAGCAGCAAAGCTGTCATCAAAGCAAAAGGTGACTACTTTGAAGAATCTAAAATATGAAACATATTCTCGTTTGTTTAACACTTTTTTTGTTAACACCGACTATACCAATGTCAAACTGCAACAGCTACTACCGTGTCCAGATGTGTTCATCACTTTTAAGTGTCCCCTGGAAACACTTCCATTGTCGTTTTCTGTAATTGCAGTAATGTGTTGTGTATAATATGTGGTGTGGTGTGTGATGTGTTGTGTGTAGTATGTTTTGTGGTGTCTAATGTGTTGTGCGTAACGTGTTGTGTAAAATGTGTTGTGTGCTTAATGTGTTATGTTGTGCATAATGTGTTTTGTTGTGTGCGTTGTGTTGTGTGTAATGTTTTTTGTTGTGTGTAATGCGTTGTGTTGTGCGTATTTTGTTGTGTGTGTGTATTGTGTTATGCGTATTGTGTTGCATTTTAAGCAGAACTCCTTCAAATAATATTACAATGTACATTAATCAATCAATCAATCAATCATTCAAATTGTGTTTGTATAGCCCATATTTACAAATCAGAATTCGTCTCATAGGGCTTTAACATTGTGAGACATCCTCTGTCCTTAACCCTCAACAAGAGTAAGGAAAAACTACAAAGAAAGTCTTTCGACAGGTAAAAATACGTAGAAACCTCAGAGAGAGCCACATGTGAGGGATTCCTCTCCCAGGACGGACAGAAGTGCAATAGATGTCAGGTATAGTGGACAACATCATTAGGATTAAAGGTTTTAGCAGCAATGATAAGGGTAAACATTTTGAAGGATAACTTCAATACTATATATCAAGCACTCCTGCTGCAATCATAGTCTATGGTCAGCAGCCAGCAAGATCATGATCCACCATCAAGATCGGATCCACTATAGTCCACAGTCATTGTCCACTGCCGCCAGTTAGGATCCATCGTCAGCTGCTACCTCGGTCGTTGTCCACCACCATTATCTGACGCGAAGCGCGACAAAGGATCCGGCATTCCCACTACGATAAGCTGGCACGACATAGAATCCACCATACTGGATCCACCACCGCGACCTCCGACACGCGATACATAAATCGCAATCCATGATAATGTGGCCACAGCTGTGGCTCAGGATCTGCGGGCGATATGTTACAGGGACTCCGGGGAAGGGGTCAAGTCAGAAACATGTACTGATGTGATATGAATTACTTTGATGTGATAAGGATGGAGAAGAGGGAGGAGAAGCTGGAAAGAGAAGCTCCGTGTGTCATAACTTCCCTTGGCTACTGGTTTGTATAGCAGTACTATGAAAACCATGTGGCCCACTCAGTAGATCAGACATCAATACCTCTTTGCCTTTTTAAACTAAACTTAAACTTTTTTTTTACAAACATGTATCATATTATTATTTATATAATGTTAATTGTTATTGGACCAGACCAAGATGGAAAGAGCCACAGCTATTACAGATTTTATGTTTTTGAGATAGGCCTTTGTGCCACTCATTGAAATTACATCCCACACCCTGAAATACCTGATCTCAACAAAATACCAGCCGTAAATATATTGAGCTTCTGGCACATTGATGTTTTTATTGTACTTCATCGCAGTGTCTTAATCAGCATTCATCAATTCTAAACAATTACATCAAAAAATATCAGTGTTTTACCCACTATATACAGGTAGGGGCTGCACCAACACTAAAGCACTTTAAAGAGCCTATATTGTTTGTATGTTTTTGCTACTGAAAAATAAGATTTCAACATCAAACCTGGACCCCTATTATAAAACATGTTTTCGGCCACAACTCATGAGTTTATATGCCAACAATTTTAAAACAGACTTTAAAATTTTAATAACCTTCAAAGTTTTCACTTGTTCACAGCAGAAATGTCACATAAGTGCCTGTCTTCATTAGGTTTAAGAGCAGTTAAAGGGATTGTATAGGGATCATGTTGCTACAGGAAATGGTAATACGATAACAATAAATAATAATTAAGTTTGTTGAAGGGGTCAAATATTCATAACTGTGTCCAAACAAACAATAAATCTCCCAGCAACGATTCAGGCTACATTTGTATGTATTCTTTTAATCTGCTTTATACTAAGTTTGAAAGTAAGTCCTAATTTGAGATGTACTAATATTAACATGTGGATAAATCGAAATGATCAGTATTTTTAGGCAACATTGGAGCTCCAGTAGAGGGAGCCAGACAACTATTGTCCTGTTTATATAGATCACTGCTCTACAACCTGCTTTTTGTCCAGAGTGATGAAAAGAGGCTTACACCTGAGTTTTCTCAGATAAATCTTCATGTCTACATTTGTGACCTAAAGACCATTAACCACTCTCAGCCACTAAACCAAATTGATTCAGTTTTTAGTAATGATGCGAGTTAGAGGCAGACATGGGATTTTAACTTCTAGATCTTTGAAGTTTAAAGTTGAATAGTCTTTCTTATGTGATGTTAGCTGTTGGGTATCTGCTGTGCTTCATGCTTATCATAGCAAGAGCTGATACAAATGATCCGAACTTTGTTAGAGCAGACTCTCAGCTTAGTAATTCCTCCTGCACATATGAGGTCATTAAGACATGCACACTTGTGGCTGACCCTGCTGCAATGGGCTGCGCTTTTACCTCAGCCTTGTGGTTGACCTCACAGGAAACTGCAGCCATTCATGCATAAGAGCCAACTGTTATTGCTTCAGTCTCCAATAAAGCTTGAGGTTGTGTGTAGGCACGGAATTAACATAATGCTGTGAATTATGATTCATCAATTACTGTATTTACCAAATGAGATCTAGCTCCACTATAAGATCATTTGGTCCCAGTATTTGTCATGATGTGCAGGGTTATTTCTCAGTCAGTGATATCATGTTTTGGTTTTGTTCATATGCATTTAAGGAACGTCAAAGTAAGTGCATGATATAGATGAACTAAAGAACTAGATATGTGATAGAGATAGACAGGGCTCATTTGTTAGCTGATATTAACTTATTGCAGTCCAATATATTAAACATTTAAAAAACATTTTTTTTTACTCTCAATGTCATTAGCATCAGCCAGGGTTTAGCATGAAAATGTGAATCTTCTCTCTCCTTGCCTCTGAGTCCTCCAATTTCCTCCCACAGTCCAAGATTAATTGGTGTTATCTCTAAAAGGCCCATAGGTGACATTGTGAGCTAAAATGCTGTCGGTCTCTATCAGCCCTGTGACTGACAGGCGATCTGTCCAGGTTGCTTCACAGCTCTTAGCCGCTGTTGGCTGGGTAACTGTTGGCTAATCGATGGGTGGATTGATCAAAAATGTTAGAGATATTGTAAGCAGTGTCCTTGTAGTGCTGAATACAAATTAAGTGATAAAAACTTCAAAATGATATTGATGAGAGAATAATTATTCTCCAGTCTTGCACAGTGTGTCACTTACACAGTACCAACAATGTCAAGGCACATTGATGTTTTTATTGTACTTCATCGCAGTGTCTTAATCAGCATTCATCAATTCTAAACAATTACATAAAAAAATATCAGTGTTTTACCCACTATATACAGGTAATTATACACAAATCACTTAAAAGAGCCTATATTGTTTGCAGTGTTAATTTTGGCAGCTATTTTTGATTTAGTCTTAGTCTTAGTCTTTTGACGAAAATGCATTTTAGTTTTAGTCACATTTAGTCATTTTTATCCTTCTTAGTTTTAGTCTAGTTTTAGTCGACTAAAACAAATTACATTTTAGTCTAGTTTTAGTCGACTAAAACAAATTACATTTTAGTCTAGTTTTAGTCGACGAAAACTAATTCCATTTAGTCTAGTTTTGGTCACATTTAATAGCCAAATTAAACTCATTTTCTATAAAAACATATAGCTGCAGCCTAATAGCTTAAAAATATATATTTAGTTTTAAATGTGAAAACAAAAAGTGAGAGCAGGTCAGACTGGAGGCGAACACAGAAACTGCAGCTCGGTAGAAACCAACTGCAGCTTCTGCTCGTATCAAGAAGCTGAGGCGCAGATCTCTGATCAGCTGAGACCAGAGAAACTCTGTGTTTTCACTGTTTCCATAGTTAAGAAGCAGTCGGTCACTGAGAGGCTTCTTCACGTGTACTAGCGCTGATCTTGTGTCTCTGAGCGAGTGAGCGGGGTGGGGGGCGGAGCCTCGGGACCGGTGCGCTATCTGGGAGCGCACAGACACACAGACTCACTCGCCCGCTCCTGATACTTTATGACGGCCTGATACGATAATGTTAAAAAAATTATTGTGACATAGTCAACCACCAACATTTTCGTCTCGTCTCGTCTCGTCAACGAAAGTAAAAAATAGATTTAGTCATTGTTTTTATTTTCAAAGATCCGTTTTCGTTACGTCTTCGTCTCGTCTTCGTCATGGAAAAAGGGTCGTTAACGAATATATTTCGTCTTCGTTTTCGTCAACTAAATTAAAATTGATTGTTTGTATGTTTTTGCTACTGAAAAATAAGATTTCAACATCAAACCTGGGCCCCTATTATAAAACATGTTTTCGGCCACAACTCATGAGTTTATATGCCAACAATTTTAAAACAGACTTTAACATTTTAATAACTTCCTTCAAAGTTTTCACTTGGTTTAGGAGCACAACATAGTTATCTGTTTTCTCTTGGTCTTTAAAAGGCAAGGGCTGCTTTCATTTAAGCTTCACTTGAGAGAGGGACTTTCGATCAAAGTTTGAGCGTGTCAGGAATCAGACACCTAAGTCTCCAGTATCAGATCAGTGGTTTTCAAAGGCAGATGTCACTGGGTATCATTTGGGTGTGAAAAGCTGGACGATATTTGCATGTCACTGACAAGCTACAGGAAGACATCTGAAAGGGTATTTCTGATGTCTTCCTGTGGTCTTATCGTCACAGTTTTGGCCACTATTCCTGTCAGTGAAAATGACATCATGTTAATCCTTGAGATCGAGGGGACATGGCAAATTCACACCTAGCCAATCGGACGGGTTGGCAACAAGCCTTGAGTCTAGTTAAATGTGTTTGTAGTAGAAAGTAAAGCAGACTGATGGGAGACAGTGATAGTGTGTGCATTATCAGGTTAAGAATGCTGGGATGCTCCACAGAATGATTTAGATTTTTTTGGTTGACAGAGCTGTGAAACTTGTATACTTTCCAAATGAGACTTAGTTTTCGCTGTCTGCAATTATGATTTTATACATTTTGATAGATTTATTCATATTGTCAATTTTTTTTTCTATTTGTCTGGACATGCTCTTGACCTACAATAATGTTGTCTGGAAATGTGTAGTTAGGGTGTCAAGTCAATTCAAATATTCTTTATTATCCCATGGGGACATTTTCCATGGGCCAAAGTGCTACAGCAGCTGCAGAACAGTACATTGTACAACCAACAACAACATAAAAAATAAGTACACGAGAACATATCACCTATGACTGAGGACAATCATGCTATTTAGTCAGTTGAATATTACACCTGCCCAAAAAACACTTAAAATGATAAAATCCCAAACGGATATGTCGCAAAAGATGAAAAATAAAAGCTGGCATTAAATCTTAAAAACATTGTGTATAATGTAACAGACAAAGTGCAAAGGTTATTGATATACATCAGTGATTCTCAAATGGGGGTACGCGTACCCCTGGGGGTACTTGAAGGTACTCCAGGGGGTACTTGAGATTTTTTTTTTATATATTTAAATTAGCATCCATTCAAAAATCCTTGAATTTTTTTTATTTAACAAATATTCAATAAAATATAAGTGTAAGTTCATGAACTAAATTTTATATTCAGTAGGATTTTCAATTTAATTATCATAAAAAAACAGTCTCCCCCATACCGATGGTTTGACCCAACCTGGCACACGCCACCTGTCATCGCCTGTCATCACCTGCCTTGAAAACTTCAACAATGGAGTCGAGTTGAAGTGCAGCAGCAATGCTGCTGAAACACGGAGGGACAAGCGCCAAAGAAGCCGAAACCAGAGCAGAGAGCCTTCCCTAAACAACACCGTGAGAGCTTGCGCCTCTTCGGAGGGGCGCTAAAACGTAAAAGTTTTTCGTTGTGAAGTTAATGATTCATAACAAGAAGTCCGCGTCTCTACCGGTACCCTTTCAAAATAAAAGCATGTAATACAAAAGCGGAAATGAAATTGTATGACCTTAAAGCGAGCAAATATTTCACAATAAAATAACAAAGACGTTTCAATAATATTAACAATAACATAGATTGGGTTATTTTCACTTTTAGTTTTTTTCTGTGGGGAGAGATTAGCCAACAGTGGCATTAAGCCACCACTTCTTCAGAGGTATCTCCAGACAAAACATGAAAGTCATGTTGGTAAGCCACCTGAGTTTTTCAAGAGGAAACTTTCTGAATTCAGGTCATCTCAGACACGATGCGAAAAGCCTCCCCGAAGCAAACGGAAACAAGCTACCTGTCAGTATTCTTTTCGATCCTTAAAGAAGATATTTTAAGATGATAAATATTAAAAGAATATGTTTTGAGCTAATCTTTTATTTAAAACCAAGTTAATGATTTATTTTTTGGGAAGAAGTGTCTAGCTATAATTAAGTTCATGAGTTAAGTTTGAGAACACATCTTTATTATGATCCCAAAAGAGGTCACTTTAAGTTGATAATTATTTTGAGGTGCACAAATCTTTATTTATAATGAGATTATAATAAAAGTCTTTAGTTATTTTTATATCTTTTTATTTCGAAATACTTCAAGAGAGACCACTGCAAATGAGCAATGTTATGGACATTGATGGAGTTTTAAATTTGAATGTGTCTAGTTACAAGGCTTAATAAATCACATTACATCTTTCTTTCAACCAAAAATGCTTTGCGCTGGTTAGGGGGTACTCGGCAGAATTTTTTCTTCGAAGGGGGTACGTCACTGAAAAAAGGTTGAGAACCACTGATATACATGACAGAATCAACATGTTTCCATATTGAGTAGTGTGATAGGGGACTTTGGGATGAATGAGAGCTTAAGGCGGTTGGTTTAACACTTAAAGGCTCTGTAACGTCTGCCTTGATGGTAACCGGTCAAATTCGTAGGGCAGTATGTGTGACGGGTCATTAAGGATCCTGTGTGCAAGTCTGACCACAAAACCTTTGTAGATGGTCTGAAGGGAAGGATAGTCCTTTTTTCCCCAATTACCTTCATAGCTGTTTTTACCATGCTCTTGGACAGATCCTAAATGTACAACATATGTATTCAGATTGAGTCATTAGATACTGCCATTTTCTACTACTGTCACATAGGTTACCACCAACTGCTTGTTCTTCAAAGTCAAATATTTCACTAATCATTTATATTAAGTAATTTTATTAACACTGAATCAAAAAAAAAAAAAAATAAATGATTAATTATTTCAGCTACAGAATGCCAAAGACAATAATACATTACCACCATAAGTTTATACAGTCTGCACTTACTACATAAGTTGTAGTAGTGTAATGACCTCTATGGTAATGACCTGTTCATTTTGTCCAAAGACTTAAAGGTTCAATGTGTAGAATTCAGCGACATTTAGTGGTGAAGTTGCATGATGCATCTGAATACCCCTCACCTCACCTTCCCCTTCCAAATATGGAAGAGAACCTGTGGATAAAATTCAAAAGGTGTTTAGTCTGGGCTACTGTAAAAAACATGATGTCCTCCGTAGAGGGGACCAGCATCCAAATTGAATATATACGTATTTAAATATAAAGGCCCATTCTAGGGTAAAGTAAACAACAATTCTTACAATTTAGATCAGGGGTCTTCAAGGACCCCAAAATGGTGGAAAGATGGAGCGGGGACCCCAACTATATATATATTGTATAAAATTGTGATTTATATTAAACTGGGCCTAGTGCCATGTATAAACATAGCTACCCTGTTATTGTGCATTCAGTACTAAGCTATTCAAATATTACACGGGTTCATATGTTCATGTTTTTAATTTAAACATGTGCAAGGTATTGGGTGGCCATGCCACTGCCATTTATAAACATATACATCTTGCATACAACACTAAGCTATTAAAGTTATTCACAGATTCATGTTTTTATTTTAAACATGCATGTAGAAGAGACAGTGAATCCTCAAGCCATCTGTGGATGGCACACATACTCCCACATAGTGAGATGTCGGACCCTGATGGATAGCAAACAACTTATCTAACCTTGGACAGATGGATGTTGTCAGGCATAGGGTCAAATCAGCCTCACAATATGTAGGATGCATGTTAATGTGTTTTTAAAGACATTTAAATTTGTGGAAAAAAAATTGGTTTGAAAATAAATAAAAAATTATAATAAATGAAAAAAATTGTCTAATCAACCAAAGAATTTGCGACCACCCTGCAGTCATTTGAAGCTTCATCAAACTTCTCTCCTGTATTTTAACTATCCGCTCGGACTATTCACTGTTATTTCCATAAGGGAGATCTGACCCAGAGGAGTGAGCAGTGATGTGCACCAGTAGTTGGTACCTTGTGTGTGCTGGGAGATAGGAGGATTAACTGGCACCTTAGTCAGTGTGGAGGAGGGCTAGCTCTAGAGAGGGAAGGCAGCTGGAATAATCACTCCCCAGTGAAGCAAAGCTTCACAGGCGCCATCACTGTGAGCCCCAGCCCACTCCACCCACCCGTTACGTAAGCATGAGGAAAGCAGATCACCATTGTGACACTCTGAATGTGTACTCACTGCTTGTGTAAGTGGGATTTTGAACAAATTAAATTGAGTGGATGCAAATCTCCTCAGATCCGCTACAGGGTTGCCTAGGAAACCCATGTCGCTACAGGAAAGAGAAGAACCTGAAAACGATAATGGAATTAATAGAAGGTTACCAGATATATTGCACAATAAATGGAGAGATGCTTGCTTCAGGCAGCCAACTTGAGCTGTGCTGCTTCAATCATGTGAGATACACGATGTGACATACTTTACTCTCCACAATCATCTATAATACACATCCAGCCTATTAGGCGGTCTCTTTAAGCAGAGAAAATTACCCTTCCCTTACATTGCTTGCCCCGCTGCTGCGTCAGTATTGCTGCCAGATGCTTCAGCCCCTCCACAACCCCAACATCCCCCTGTAGGCTCAAAGGGGGGGTTATAAGTATTTGCTCATCACTCCCATCATATCTATGTAATCATGTCTTGTGCACTGATGAAGTCGGAGCTCAGACGCCAAACACGAACCTGCTCTACTGTTGCAATAAACATTTTTATACGTGAGTTGTTTGACTGTATTACCTTCATCTGCGAACTGCTGAACCTCTTTGAATTTTCTGCTGTTTGATATTTCCCCAGTTGTTACAGCGCTCATGTATTCTGCTGGCCACTAAGTTGCTAGAACAGTGGTTTGTAGTATAGAAAGAACACAGAGCAACATAATTAGAAGGGTATTTACAGCTAATGCTGCATCAATAATTCATTCAACTCATCTGCTGTATTTTTACCTGTTGTTGTTACTTTTGATGTTTGTCACAGTAAAATTTGAATTTAGCACTTTGAATGTTATTTATATTTTATATTGCCGTGTCGAAGCATTATCCACCATGAGTCTGCTTTTTTTTGTGGTTTCTTCCTGTCAAAACTGAGTCTGGAAAGGGGCTTCAGTAAATAATGATGATCTGGTGCCATATTCAAAATAAACATTAATGCACCTTTTTACAATCTTCATAAGGAAAGACATCCATCAATTGGTTAAGAATTCAAATGACAAAAATGTTTCATGACTGCATCAGATTTTTTCTCTTATCACCAGACCTTGGTTAAAGTACAACCTCTAATTTTTTTAATTTGTTATAATTTTTTTTTTTTTAACCAATTTTTTCCCCACAAATTTAGATGTCTTTAAATACACATTAACATGCATCCAACATATTGTGAGGCTGATTTGACCCTCTGTCTGACAACTTCCATCCGTCCAAGGTTAGACAAGTTGTTTGCTACCCATCAGAGTCCGACATCTCACTAATGTGGGAGTATGTGTGCCATCCACAGATGGCTTGAGGATTCACTGTCTCTTCTAAATGCATGTTTAAAATAAAAACATGAATCTGTGAATTACTTTAATAGCTCAGTGTTGTATGTAAGATGTATATGTTTATAAATGGCAGTGGCATGGCCACCCTATATCTTGCACATGTTTAAATTAAAAACACAACATATGAACCCGTGTAATATTTGAATAGCTTAGTACTGAATGCACAATAACAGGGTAGCTATGTTTATACATGGCACTAGGCCCAGTTTAATATAAATCACAATTTTACACAATATATATATATAGTAGGGGTCCCCGCTCCATCTGTCCACCATTTGGGGGTCCTTGGCCTGAAAAACGTTGAAGACCCCTGCTCTATGTTAACAAATACATGAACTTAATTTCCTGCTGTAGTTCTGCCATACGGTTCAAATAACCAACAATTTGTTAACATTTGGTTCATTACCTATTTAAGTAATTAGGTACTACTGTGTTTATAAGGTGAGTATACTGTACATTGCAGAAAACAATTCAATAAAGATTATTAAGCAATTACAAGATTTCTTACAACTTAAGTATAAGCTACATGTTTAGTAGTTTATTCAAATTTTGTGACATTAACAGATATAAGTACAGTTACACTCACCTAAACTCTTATAAGGTTGTGATCCTGATTTTCCAATGTTCTCCTGAACGGAGCAATACTGCATGTCTGTGCAGAAGAGCAGAGTCCATGCCTTCACAGGGCATGTGGCCCTGCTAAATAAAATATTCACCAGATTGGGATTTTGGGTCATTGTATTTTCTGATAAAGCCTATGGATTAACAGTTAATGCCATGGGCTTAACATACACTTCAACTGTTAAAGTATAATTACATGATAACAAATTTTAGCAAGCACAATTTATCCTGTTATATAACTTGCTGAATTTCTGGTCTATGCATTCAGTTGCCAGTATGTACAGTATGCAGTATGTGTATGTATAACATAGCTTGAAACTTTAGGTTGGAAAAATTACAAACTAAAATGAGATAAAAAGAATACAGTGTCAGTTGAAAAATCTGAATTCTAACAGCTTGTTCAAGCTCATTGGTAATACTGTTATTGTGATGACAAATGATCGCAGTAGGAGAACTGTGATCTTTGCTGAAACAGGAAATGTTTTCTAAAGACAAGCCTTACCCATTAAAGCTGAATTTCATTAAATACATGATATTTAAACAATGAACTATTGATATAATGTTAATATACACAGATGAATATACTATATAAATAATTATGCTATTTTTAAATGAATGACCCTTTTTTCTTTTGAGTGTAATATATTTGCCAACAAGAGACAAACAGAGTGGCTGATTGCATTATTATTGTTTAGTTCTTTTGACCTCAAACAGGAAAAGTGTAAATCTGATATTGTGACTGACCTAATAGTTATGCCTCTCCCCAATGATAGCCAGTGGCTGGCGGCTTTAAGTTTTCCAGCCGCTGAGTGTAATGATCCAGCCCTACTACTTCTGCCTCGCAATGATGACTGGTGTCCAGCAGCTGTTTGCAGCTTTGAGCCAGTTCACACTTAAAATTAACTAGTTCAAGTTCAGAGGGTTAGTTAAGGTTATTTTTTATTGGGATGATTTAGGTGTCAGTAGTTCTGACTGTGAGCGCCACGTCTCGTGTTCTACTGAGCACAATGAACGAGCCGAGAGGAGGAAACGGAAACTCCAGCTCGGTACAAACCTCCTGCAGCTTCTGAGCTGATCATGAAGCCGCTGATCACTGAGCAGATGTGACCAGAGAAGCTCTGTATTTTCACTGTTTCCACTGTTCTACAAAGTCACTGAGCGGCTGCTTCACAGTGACGAGCTCAGATCTCACTGCTTGTGTCTCTGAGCGAGTGTGTGGGGATGTGGGGGGCGGAGCCCCGGGGCCTGTGTGTCGTGTATGAAGCTCAGTGGAACAATCCTGCTCAAGACTGAGGATGGGACCTCCTACCTCATTTACATGTGGAAATAAATAAATGTGGAAATATATTCAACATACATTATATTTATTTATACATTTCTGTATTTATTTCTGTATTTCTGTATTTATTTCTGTGGTTATTTATTTCTGTAATCATTTATTTATTTATTTATACTTAAGTCATGTATGGTCCTCTATAGCATCGGTCCAGTCCAATTGACATATTTTTGTTATCTTAACATTTTACCAATTTTTTTTACCCTTTTGGATCGAAAAGGGGAATCATTAAAAAACGGAATTCATCATCAGAATCTCAATCGGGATCGCAAACATTTTAAGGATCAAGGTCATGGTGGCCTCAAAGAAAAAAAATGTTCCTCTTGAATGTGATATCTCAAGAGTGCTTGAGGTAATTTCTTCAACTTTGGATCCATTTTCTCTTGGACTCAAAGATGAATGTCACGGTGACCTTTTATGAATATGGGATAAAAGTATTTAAAAAACAACAATCCAGTTTCTGCTTTGAGATAATTTTCCTTTACAGTAATTTAAATATGTATTTTACCCTTAGATAGATAGATGGATACTTTATTAATCCAGAGGGAAATTCAGAAAAATATTAAATATTTTTTGCATCAAGGCGATCAAAAATAAATACAGCTTTGGTTTATATTGCTTTAATTGTTAGGTTGATATTGCTATCTTATCATAGTGAGTATTGTCATACTCAATAATTAAGTCCATCATGGAAATTCCAATTTGTTGCTTCACAAATGTGAGCATTCGCTGCATTTCTCAGTTTCCCAATGTTAATTAATATTCTATTATTATTATTATGAACTGTTACTGCTATCATTAATAACATCTTTATAAATATCACCCTTATAGTTTCCTTTTATCACCTAATCTGTCAGAACTAAAGCATGATGGTTACACAACTGTTCCTACTCTCTCTCTCTTCTCTCTCCACCCTCCTCCACCTCCCCTCTATTCCCCATTGTCTCCTCTCACCCCAACTAGTCGAGGCAGATGGCCGCCCACATTGAGTCTGGTTCTCTTAGATGTTTCTTCCTGTTAATGAGACATTTTTCTCTCCACAGTCGCCAAAGTGCTTCTCATGTTGGGAACTGTTGGGTTTCTCTATAATTTTTAAGGGTTTGACCTTACTATGCCTTAAGTTAATGTGTATTATGAATCGGCCCTATACAAATACAATCAGTTGAATTAAATACACAATATAGGCCTTATTCACATGGCATAACATTCAAAGTTATGGGACTGCTGTACTGTTCACACTTCAGAACCTGTGCATGTTAAAATATTTGTGATTAACAAACTGCCTAACTGATTAGTGACAGAGGGACACAGGAGAATCATTTTCCCTTTTCCATCCTGAATTATAAGTCCATGATGAGGGAAATGCATTGATGTTGTGTTACTCCTCCAACTGGTTTTCCTCACCACGTGTCTCATTGGCTGTAGCTTTTTGTGTCACTCATTGTCAGTCACAACAGAGTCATAATACACACTATTAGATTTGGACTCTGCAACAGATCCAGATCTTTAACTATAGTTTACTTAATATTGTTCAATTGTTTGCAATGCAGTAACAAATAGTCACCAAGCAGTGGCTTGCCAGCACCTATCATAAGTAATCTCTTAAAAGTACTGTATAAGTATAAGCGAGTATAAAGTCAGGACTAAAATTTTGTAGAGTGAGCAATATACGCATATACGTTGTGCCATCATATCACTCACTCTCACCACACATCTGGGGCTTTTCTATTGCCCTTATTCTATTACAAGCTCATTTAAATTGTCTATTCTCTGACCCTATATGCCCACAAAGGGAGAATGAATGCTGTAAAGAGTGGGATTTTGAGTGGACATTTTGCATTACTGCATAGACATCACATGTCGCAGTGGTGATCTACTTGACCGATTTCAATTTCTTTTTATATGTACCATTGGTTTACACACTTATGTTTTTTCAAAGACAGGGCCCAGGTTGAAAAATGCTGAAAGTCTTCGTTAAAGAGAAAGGGTGTTAAATGTGTACCACAGGTCACAATTGTCTTATCTCTCATTTTTGCTTTCATTGAGCGCATGCGTAATGTGTGCTGGCATGCTGCTTGGTTAGTGACCATCCTGTGTTAAGTACTATTCACAATGCCCTGTGTGATACTATGAATACTATAGGATATATTCATTCTCAGTTAGTATTCGGACAGCACTACAGAATCGCAGAAGTAAGTGATTTATTTTTACAATACACAAGATACACTTAGTGTTTCTCTGTCAGGCTCACAATGCCTTTTACATGCAAACCATGTGCTTTAAATACCGTGGCAGCTGCCATCCTTAAAGCAGCTCAGCAGCACAAGTGAATGGACCGTTCCAGAGCTCATAGTTACTAAGTTTGTGTCAAGTCCTTATTGCCTCACACTGAACTTTAACACAACATGAGGAAACCACTCCACGGTGTAGGAAGCAGACTATGATATATGATATTAGAGTGGGTGGATGAATGGAGACCTGCTTGTTGATGGGTTGTTGAACTGCTTCATCTGTTGACAGGAGAACTGGAGTTTTGTTCATTAAGAGGAGAGTTGGAAAGGACTGCTGGCTATGTTAAGCACACTACACAAGGGAGAGCTGAATTAGAAATCAGCTATGCAGAGTGTTAGGTCATTGTCCTCATTGAAGTGAACAGGCCTGTGTCTGAGGATTAAGCTAGCTGTTAGCTTGCCATCAGGCATCTGGTCCTCAAAGAGCACAGTGTTTCACAGGAAAGCAGCGCTGCAACATGACCGCAGAGAGCAGGGGGATTTTACTGCTTGTGAGTAACTTTTGGCAACTTTCCACCACTGTGTTCGTGAAACTGAACTTTCCTTACCATTGCTTTAAGATATAGCTTTTGACAGTTTTGAAATGTCGGTGTAATTCAATGTATATATTAGTTAATTAGAGACTACCTGTTTGTGCTTGACATATAAATATGGAGGTCATCACTGTTGATGTTTGTCTGGTTTGATATTTTATAGAGAGAAATCAGTTTTTATAATGATATAATTAATTAAATAATAATATAATTTTTAAGTCCAAAGTAGAAAACATCAGCATTGTGTGTTCCAGTGCAAAGTGTGTGTTGCTTAGTACAATTTTTTGTAATTTAATATTGAGTGATAACTAATAACCACATGTTTTGTACTATGTAGTCCTACACATACGTTTACTCAAAAGCTGCAAACCAGCTTTTCAAGAGCTTCTAGGGATTTGCATAAATTCAGCTGTATTCATTTCTGTCACTAATAGCCTTTTTTCATTTGAATTAGAAAAATATTGAACTGTGACCATTTTTCTCATTTGTTTTACAAACAATACCTCAGTAAATCAGTAAGTTTATTTCATGTTTGTGAAAACAGAAATGCATTGGGTCATTTGTGTAGGATGGGACGGAAGCATGAGTCAAGTCTGGTGGTTAATGCTAATAGCTTGTTTTTATTAACATCCATTTAAATGTAAATATACCTTTTATGTGCAGAGACGAGGCATTGGACTGCCATGGCAGATCACTTGTTAAGGGTCTGGTTCTTCTGTAAAACATATACAAGTGTGTCTGCATTTCAGAAAAGAGAGGACATGAATTGATTATCAAAACAAAGAGCTCATTGAGTCGCACAATGCAGATGCTTAGTGGTAGATGTTGTAATGACGCAGCAACAGATGTTGAGTCCATTGCTCTGGAACAGGGGCTCTCAAACTTTTGCAAGCTGGGGCCCCCCAAAGCTGGTTAGGGGTAGTTACGAAACAGTATTTGATTTGTTTGTGTCAGTCCAGCCCCTTGCATTTCGCCATTGATGGAGTTCTTTTTTTTTTCTTTTTTTTCTACGTCTGTGACATCGCGCCCCCCCTGGAGAGTATGCCCCCCACTTTGAGAACCACTGCTCTAGAAGACAACATAGTGAAGCTGATATAGCATTGACTCGTGCTGACATTCAGTATAATAAGACCTTGTTTGCACACCTACAGTCACTAGTTGCCGTTAAGTGAAAAAAGTGAATTGATTGATGAACAATTTCTGCTGTTGCCAACATTTTGAAAAATTCAAGGAGTTTGGCCTAAATGATCTCATCCCGTCATGATGATGTGAAGATTCCGGCAAGAATTGTTGATTTCGTATTGTGTTTGATTATGTGTAAAAATGGTAAAGGGTTTTGTATTTATATAGAGCTTTTTAGGTAAAAATAATAGTGCATACTTTTTACTTTTACTCTGTTACATTTTGCAGCCATTATCTATACTTTTACTCCACTACGTTTCTACAATATGTGTCAGTTTCGGGAAATATGGATTGCGTTGCTGTTTTGGAAGTTTAAATGCGCACACACACACAGGTGTCCTTACACCGCAAAAAGACATTTAGAATTATGTTTATAATAATGACAACAAGTAATGAAATAACCACAAACCTTGTGCCTTTATCAGACAGGTGCTAAACAACTAAAAGTAATGCTTTTTTCATGCAACAACGAGGCACACCTGCCATTAAGCAATCTTTTTCGTTTTTCAGGAACATTTCTCCTTGCGTCTAAACCATTTAAAAAATATTCAGAAGATGAATATTTTGGCTGCCAGACCAATGGTCAAATTTTCTTTTCAAGGTCCTTCATTTTAAATTTCTCATTCTAAGATCTGCCTTGTTCTTAGGAGTTTTACAGATGTTCTTCATGTTCCATGTTTCCAGTTTACAATTAAATAAAAGATTTAAAGATATAACATGTTATCTTTATTGGTTTGGCTTAATGGTATAAACTTGGCAGATAATCTCTGGTAGATAACTTACCATCTGTAGAGGCATGAGTATTACCAGTAGCTATATCTGCATTCTTTATCAAAATGGCACAGCCTAGACATTGAGAGACAACCCATTGCGTGAGTACTCTTACTTTTAATACTTAAAGTAAATTTAAAAGTAAGTACTTTTTACTTTTACTAAAGTAGGATTGTTGATGTAGTAGTTTTACTTTTACTTAAGTATATATTTTCCTGGGTACTTCTACTTTTACTTAAGTACTAAACTTCAGTACTTCCTCCACCACTGAGTCTTGATGACCACTCAAAGCGCTTTACAGTACAGTTTTACATTCACCCATTCACACACTCATACAGTGTATCTATTAGCAGCACTTTCTGGTTCTATAGGGGTCAATTCGGGGTTCAGCATCTTGCCCAAGGACACTTCGGCATGCAGATGGGGAAGACAGGGGATTGAACTGCCGACCTTCAGGTTGGAGGATGACCGCCCTGTTGTCAAATACTATTCTTTCTCTAAATGCAAGAAAGCCAATTGGAAAAAAACATTGTGTTGCTCATAAAAAAAAGACAAGGCAAATTAGAATTTTGCATTAAAAAAATCCTTCTCTTCAAGTGGTTATATCAGCCTTCAAATGTTCCTGCAGGTTAAATTTCTTCAAAATGTTTAATGGTAAATGGTTCCTATTTATAAAGAGTTTTTCTAGTCTTGATGACCTCTCAAAGCGCTTCACTGTAAATGGTTTTGTATTTATATAGCACTTTTCTAGTCTTGATGACCGATCAAGGCGCTTTACAGTACAGTTTTACATTCACCCATTCACACACACATTCATACAGTGCATCTAATCACAGCACTTTGTTATTCTATGGGGGACCATTCAGGGTTCAGCATCTTGCCCAAGGACACTTCGGCATGCAGATGGGTCAGACTGGGGATTGAACCGCTGACCTTCAGGTTGGAGGACGACCACTCTACCACTCAGCCACAGCCGCCCCTGTACACTTCTACATTTACACACACATTCATATATTGCATCTTTTGCAGCACTTTTCTCTATGGCAATTCGGGGTTCAGTATGTTGCCAAAGGACACTCCGGCATGCGAGCTAGGCTGGAATAGCTTTAGGAATATAACAAAAAATCACAACATAATATTTCTATGCATATAATCGATGGTCAGAATATATCAGTCAATATTCAGCAGAATAGGACATAGTTCTCAAAACCACAATGTGATGCAGTAGTCTGACAAAGAGGAGTTCAGATATTTGTGAAACTCTAGTCCTTATTATATAGAGGAAGCACTTTGAACAATGATACTTCCGTTAGTGCAATCAGTACAGGACCAAAGCCAGTTCTGTTGGTCGCATCTGCATTCATTTCTTAAAATGCCCAAACAGTAGAGGGAAAGTTCATGGAGTTGAAAGACATTATATACAAGGTATCACAAACGGTCCTAATTTCCATTACTATTGACAACAAAGTTGTTGTTAATAGTTTATCTGATTATGCTTTGAGATCTGACCTCTCTCAGGTAAGACTAAACTCAGTGACATCTTATTGCTAAAAGATATCTTTTGTTCAGAGATGATTGGCTACAGTTTTGTGGTGAGTCACTTGATTGACATATTTTTGTGATTTTTTAGGGATTGAGATAGAGAACAAAAGTTTTCGGCATATAAGGATCATATCCATCACCGGCCCTATCACAAGGTTTCTCATTGGCTCCAGATTAATTCTGCTACAGGGAAACAATCCCAACCATACTGCCGGAGTCATAAAGAACTGTCTTTAGAGACAAGGAGAACAAGGAGTCCCGCAGCAGATGATCTGCCATTCCCAACTCTGATGTCAACATCATGGAGATAGTTTGGGGTCACATTAAGAGAACACTAAAGACAGACTGCAGTCCAACAATTGAGGCCAATATTCCAAGATGCTCTAAACCAGTGGTTCTCAACCTTTTTTCAGTGATGTACCCCCTTTGAAAAAAAAATTCTGCAGAGTACCCCTTAACCAGTGCTAGCATTTTTGGTTGAAAGAAAGATGTAATAAACAGTGCTTTGCCATTAGTGTCTGATTTTAATAAACCTTGTAACTAGACACTTTCAAGTTTAAAACTCCATCAATGTCCATAACATTGCTCATTTGTAGTAGTCTCTCTTGAATGATTTTGAAATAAAATGAAAAATATAAATAAAAAAAATAAATAAATAAATAAAAATAAAATAACTAAAGACATCCTGTTTCTTTGCTTTGTTTTGATCACAGTCGTTGCAGAGAAGGAGGCCTCACATAAATATGTGCCGGGAAAGGGTATTAGTTGCTCCAAAGCTTTCTGTCCCAGGTGTGGGTGCTCCTGCTTCACACACACCCAAAACTGTGTGAGTGTGGATGTGGCAAACTTCATCGGGAGGCCGCGGTCAGATGACACTTCCAGGAGTTTTTCCTGATAAGTGACAGGTAGCTTGTTTCCGCTTGCTCCGGGGAGGCTTTGGGGAGGCTTTTCGCATCGTGTCTTGAGATGACCTGAATTCAGAAAGTTTCCTCTTAAAAAAACTAAGGTGGATTACCAACATGACTTTCATGTTTTGTCTGGAGATACCGCTGAAGATGTGCTGCCTTAATGCCACGGTTGGCTAATCTCTACCCACAGAAAAAAACACAAAGTGTAAATAACCCAATCTATGTTATTGCTAATATTGTTGAAGGTTCTTTCTATTATTTTATTGTGAAATATTTGCTTGCTTAAAAGTCAGACAATTTCATTACCGTTTTTGTATTAAATTCTTTTATTTTGAAAATCTTCCGGTAAAGATGCAGTTTTCCTGTTATGAATCTGTAACTTCACCTCGGAAAAGTTTGATGTTTAGCGAACCCTCCGAAGAGGCACAAGGTCTCACGGTGTTGTTTAGGGAAGTTTCAAATAAACCTGAAAACATCAGTTAAAGTCTCGACCTTCTTGTGAATACTGACAGAATTTTGCCGGCTCTGGTCTCGCCTTCTTTGGCACTTGTCCCTCCGTGTTTCCAGCGGCATTGCTGCTGCGCCTCAACCCCGACTCCATTGTTTGAGTTTTCAAGTGCGGCAGTGATGATAGGTGATGACAGGTTGGGTCAAACCATCGGTATGGGGGAGACTCTGGGTTTGTAAGATAATGAAATTTAATAGTCTACTGATTATAAAATTCAGTTCATGAACCTACACTTTTATTTTATTGAATGTTTATTAAATCACAATTTTGAAAGGATTTTTGAATGGATGCTAATTTTAAATATATTTTAAAAAAATCTCACGTACCCCCTGGAGTACCTTCAAGTACCCACAGGGGTACGCGTACCCCCATTTGAGAACCACTGCTCTAAACAACCTACCTGCTATGCACCTGAGTAAAGGCCAATTCATGCCTCGAGTAAACGTGTACTCTGTGGATAGTTTAAACGTAGGGATAGCCCTATGTTTAAATCTAACTATGCGTTGAGGCGACACGGGCTGCAATAGCTGTGATTGGTTTGCTTGGTGGCATTGCATCTCCGGCAGACTCATTGCAGTTCTTTCAGAAAGTACTCAGCCTCAACTCCAACACGATCTGCTTAATAACGCTCGACATTGTAAATATACGAACCACAAACCACTTATACACATCTATTAATGCTCTGACCCTATGAAAGTAGGCTGCACATCAAATTCTGTATTTGCAAAGAGTGTTTTTTTGCCTCCTACCAGCCATATTGAATATAATGTAACAATTCAGCTACGTTCTCACTGCAAGCCTTATTGCTCAATTCAGATTTTTTTCTAGATCAGATTCTTGTATGTAGCCATTATCTTTTAAAATGTTTCAAGTATCACCCTGGTCATGGCCAGTTGTTACATGCACCACGCTGTGTACAGAAGTAGACATGGAGAAGAATTTGTTAATAAACATGGAGGCCACAGATGTGAGCGTTTACATATTCCATTTTTCTCTTGATATGCTTTCAAACACAGACCGGTTATGACACAACCCCTACCGTTTTCCTCATACAGACGTGTCACCCCAAGTACTTATGAGGTCTAAAACCTTACTATCCTTACTGTCCTTGACCTCTATTAAGGATGTCTTCCATGTTTATTTTCATAAACATGGAGTCCCGCCCGCCCCTTCTCCTGTTCAAAAATAAGAGGAATGTTGATCTAGAGTGAAGTAAAAGTCGCATTGAATTCTCATATGGGTCATATGGCTGTTCAGACTGAGGTTGCATTTCCAAAAAACTGTTCATTATCTGATTTAGAACCACATTTTAATATGGCCCAAATCTGATTAGAAAAGCTTAAATTCCATGTGATATGTACTGTTCATACTGTCATGAAACAATCAGATCTGGGTCACGTGTGTGTGTGTGTGTTAGGGGGGAGGGGATCCACTTGGGCCTGTTGAGTGGAAGTACTTACAAGAATACCAGCACATTGGTTGTTGGAAAGTTAATTTGCATACGCTATGAGAGGATTGGTTTTATTTGGTTGGAACTGGGACAAATGGAGATGAACACTCTATGAAAGCAGGGCACAGTCAGGGTTTCCTTGAAGCCAGATACTGATTGGAGTTTTTTCATGACAAAGTACTTTGTATAAAATTGATGCCACACTGATTCAAGTTAAACTGGAAGCAAATGTAATAACTGTGTTGTCTGTGGAGAATTGAAGGGCAACTGATCATGTAACAATCCATTTTTCCATAGATATCCAGGAGTTCTATGAAGTGACGCTGCTTAACACACAGAAGAGTTGTGAGCAAAAGCTTGAGGAGGTCAACCACATGGCTGACAAGTGGGAGAGGAGTGTTTCCATACAGAACTCTGATGTTGCACACTCGGCCTGCCCAGTGGAGGAGGTGAGTCTGATGTGATGTCATCCCAGCAATAACTCAGACCTACGTAGACTGCAGCATTATCTCTATATCACTAGAGCCATTAAAAAAGAACAGGACACAAGCAAACCATGAATCAGCAAACATCAGAGATCAATTCATAAAAGTCTAAGCGATAGAGCAGGGGTCTTCAACGTTTTTCAGGCCGGGGACCCCAAAACTGGTGTAGAGATGGAGCAGGGACCCCCCTACTATATATATTGTATAAATTTATATTGATAAACTGGTCCTAGTGCCATATATAAACATGGCTACGCTGTTATTGTGCATTCAATACTAAGCTATTCAAAAATAACACGGGTTCATATATTCATGTTTTTAATTTAAGCATGTGCTAGGTACAGGGTGGCCATGCCACTGCCATTTATAAACATACATTTTGCATACAACACTGAGCTATTAAGGTAATTCACAGATTCATTTTTTATTTTAAACATACATGTAGAAGAGACAGTGAATCCTCCAGCCATCTGTGGATGGCACACATACTCATATTAGTGAGATGTCGGACCCTGATGGGTAGCACACAACATATCTAACCTTGGAAGGATGGAGGTTGTCAGGCAGAGGGTCAGAACAGCCTCTCAATATGTGTGATGCATGTTAATGTGTATTTACATATATTTCAAATTTGTGGGAAAAAAATTGGTTAGAAAATAAATCAAAAATTATAAAAATTATAAAAAATTGTCTAATCAACAAAACATTTAGCGCCCCCCCCTGCATTACATACGGGATCGCGGATCCCCTGTTGAAGACCTCTGCGATAGAGGATTGCTCCATGAAAAAAAAACACAAATTCAAACAATAGCCTGAGATAGGATGACCAACTACCATTCAGTCTGTTGAAAATTTAAAAGCTTGAATTTTTTTAATTGGACAATCACCTGAAGTTTTCTGACTGCCTCCTTTCACTACACATGTTTTTGTAGATGTTTAGATGAATAGAGGCTTTTTTAGCATAAATTGCTGTATTTTCAGTGTGTTCATTTAGGAGTTTTCTCTGACTTCACAGTGAAAAGAAATTGCTGCACCATACAGGTGCATGGCTCTCTCTGCAGTCTTGAAATAACTGCAATGCTTTGTAACTGACTTCTGTCCAGGTAACTGACTTATGTACCAATGATGTACCTGACCACACCTCATTTTACAACCAAAACACCCATGTCCTGGAAAAGAAAAAAGAAAACTGTGCCAGTCTGAAACTAGCGACACTTGTGTTGCATTTTGTGCTGCATTGAGGCAGGTTTAAGGTTAGGTCCCTAGTACAGTATTTAAATTCTTCATTACTTTAGCTAATTAAGAGTTGTTGAAAACAGCCTCCTAAAATTTGAGGGTTATCGGAAAAACATTCAGCAATTGATGCAAAGTAGAAAGAAAGATGAAAGAAATAAAGATTTGAGAGCTTAAACCTTGAACCACTATGTTAACATGTTTTTGCATTAACCTTGCTGCTTGCTCCTATACCAGCTTCATGCAGCAAAGGTCTTCAAAGCCTCCAAGTTGTACTTTGCGGCATTTCTTTCAAGGGGCACAGTTGTAGTTGAGAAGCAATAATCTGCTCCCCTCAGGGCAGGGCCTTGCAAACAAACAGTCTCACCTTTTCTTTGTTAATGAGAAACTCACTCAATGTTCACAAAAGTTTTCAGAAAGCAACACTAAAGTCAGGATCAAGGATTTGAGTCGTACACTGTCTTCAAGAGTGGTTTCATGATATTTGTACTACTGGGCCTCCCCCATTGGCCCATTGCTTATGTCCACCTTCTGTCTTATTTAAAGTAAAACTCTAAAGGTAATGTTGTGCAATAGTGCTTAAAAAGTGTTATCATAGAATGGTGTGCCTTTAGGCACTCAATAAATTTGGTTATCAAAATAAAATATAAAACATTAATATTTAAAATATTAATATTAAATCATAACTTTAATTGGTTAGTTGTCTCGGGGTACCACCCTTCAAAGAAGGGAGAGATAGCCAGTTTATTGATTAAGATCAGTCTCATTTAGATCTAGTTCAATTAGAATTCTTAATATTTTAGCATTAAAGATTATATAATGAACAGTGAAGGTTATGGAGTTCTTAACAGTGTAACGGTTGGCAAGGTTCACTTATGCAACATTAATGACAGAACATTTGTGAAAGAAGAACATTTATTATGAACATATTAAAGTATAAAAACACAAATTACTAAGCAATCGAACTAACAAACAAGGATGTGTATGTGAGTATTTGTGTGTGCATGCAAATTAGGGGCTCTCAAAATGGTGGTTGACCAAAAGAGTAACGCCTTCAGGTAGCAGCCCCCCCCCCTTATTTTGAAATCGTTATGACTGGTGGCGGGGGAAGGTTTAACTAGGTGGAGTGGTATGCGTGTCTGTGTTTATGTTAATCAGATAATGAGTCAGAGAGAAGGCCTGTGAAGAGCGTATCTAACACTTAACTTTCAAATAACTTATAAACCCTCTCCTTGAACCGTCACCTTATCGTGGTGGAGAGGTGTGCGTGTCCCCGTGAACCTGAGGGCTGTGTTGTCGGGAGCCTTGTGATCCTGGTAGGGTCTCCCATGGCAGAGTGGTCTCAGGTGAGGGGCCAGACTAAGAATGGTTCAAAACCCTCAATGAATATCGACAAAAGAGGAGATGGGACCCAGCCCGGAGGAAGCCCGGGGCCCCCGTCTGGAGCTAGGCCCAGACGGAGGGCTCGATGGCGAGCGTCTGGTGGCCGGGTTTGCCACGGAGCCCGGTCGGGCATAGCCCGAACAAACTACGTGGCACCCCCCCTCTCTTCATCTCATGGGCCCACCACCTGTGGGAAGACCCGTTGGGGTCGGGTGCGCAGCCACATGGGTGGCAGCGAAGGTAGGGGGTCTCGACGGACCAGACCCGGGCGGCAGAAGCTGGCTCTGGGGACGTGGAACGTCACCTCGCTGTGGGGAAAGGAACCGGAGCTTGTGAGGGAGGTGGAGCGCTATCAGTTAGATCTGGTGGGGCTTACCTCCACGCACAGTCTCAGCTCTGGTACCGTACTCCTGGATAAGGGTTGGACTTTATTCTTCTCCGGAGTTGCCAAGGGCGTGAGGCGTCGGGCGGGTGTGGGGATACTCATAAATCCCCGGCTGGGTGACTTCAACGCCCACGTGGGCAACGATGGAGACACCTGGAGAGGCGTGGTGGGGAGGAACGGCCTCCCTGATCTGAACCCGAGCGGTCGTTTGTTATTGGACTTCTGTGCTAGCCATGGATTGTCCATAACAAACACCATGTTCGAACATAAGGGTGCTCATAAGTGTACCTGGTACCAGAGTACCCTAGGCCGAAGATCAATGATCGATTTTGTGATCGTGTCATCTGATCTGAGGCCGCATGTTTTGGACACTCGGGTAAAGAGAGGGGCGGAACTGTCAACCGACCACCATCTGGTTGTGAGTTGGATCAGGGAGTGGGGGAAATTTCCGGATAGACCTGGTAAGCCCAAACGAGTAGTGCGGGTGAACTGGGAACGTCTGGAGGAGGCCCCCGTCCTAGGTATCTTCAACTCACACCTCCGGCGGAGTTTTTCTGGCATTCCTGTGGAGGTTGGGGGCATTGAGCCGGAGTGGGCGGTGTTCAAAGCCTCCATTGCTGAAGCTGCGGCGGCTAGCTGTGGCCTCAGGGTCTTAGGCTCCTCAAGGGGCGGTAACCCTCGGACACCGTGGTGGACACCGGTGGTCAGGGAAGCCGTCCGATTGAAGAAGGAGGCCTTCCGGGATATGATATCCTGGAGGACTCCTGACTCGGTTGCAGGGTACCGACAGGCCCGAAGGGCTGCAGCTGCTGCCTGTCGGAGGCTAAGCAGCGGGTGTGGGAGAAGTTCGGAGAGGTCATGGAGAAGGACTTTCGGTCGGCACCAAAGTGTTTCTGGAAGACTATCCGGCACCTCAGGAGGGGGAAACGGGGAACCATCCAAGCTGTGTACAGTAAGGATGGGACTCTGTTGACCTCAACTGAGGAGGTTGTCGGACGTTGGAAGGAACACTTTGAGGAACTCCTGAATCCGAATAACACGCCCTCTATGTTGGAGGCAGAGCTCGAGGTTGATGGTGTGTCATCGTCAATTTCCCTGGTGGAGGTCACTGAGGTGGTCAAACATCTCCGCAGTGGCAAGGCCCCAGGGATTGATGAGATCCGGCCAGAAATGCTAAAGGCTCTGGGTGTTGAGGGGCTGTCATGGTTGACACGCCTATTCAACATCGCGTGGGAGTCGGGTACAGTGCCAAAGGAGTGGCAAACTGGGGTGGTGGTTCCCCTGTTCAAAAAGGGGGACCAGAGAGTGTGTGCCAATTACCGGGGCATCACACTTCTCAGCCTCCCTGGTAAAGTCTACTCCAAGGTGCTGGAAAGGAGGGTTCGGCCGATCGTCGAACCTCAGATTGAAGAGGAACAATGCGGTTTTCGCCCCGGACGTGGAACTACAGACCAGCTCTTCACTCTCGCAAGGATCCTGGAGGGGGCCTGGGAGTATGCCCATCCGGTCTACATGTGTTTTGTGGATCTGGAGAAGGCGTATGACCGGGTCCCCCGGGAGAAACTGTGGGAGGTGCTGCGGGAGTATGGGGTAAGGGGGTCTATCCTTAGGGCCATCCAATCCCTGTACTCCCAAAGCGAGAGCTGTGTTCGCGTCCTCGGCAGCCAGTCAGTTTCGTTCTCAGTGGATGCTGGTCTCCGCCAGGGCTGCGCCTTGTCACCAATCCTGTTTGTGATATACATGGACAGGATATCGAGGCGTAGTCGGGGTGGGGAGGGGTTGCAGTTCGGTGGTCTGAGGATCTCGTCACTGCTTTTTGCAGATGACGTGGTCCTCATTGGATCATCGGCCTGTGACCTTCAGCACTCACTGGATCGGCTGGTGGCCGAGTGTGAAGCGGCTGGGATGAGGATCAGCACCTCTAAATCTGAGGCCATGACTCTTAGCAGGAAACCGATGGATTGCTTACTCCGGGTAGGAAATGAGTCCTTAGCCCAAGTGAAGGAGTTCAAGTACCTTGGGGTCTTGTTCGCGAGTGAGGGTACTATGGAGCGTGAGATTGGCCGGAGAATCGGAGCAGCGGGGGCGGTACTGCGTTCGCTTTACCGCACCGTTGTAACGAAAAGAGAGCTGAGCCGCAAGGCAAAGCTCTCGATCTACCGGTCGATCTTCGTTCCTATCCTCACCTATGGTCATGAGGGCTGGGTGATGACCGAAAGGACGAGATCACGGGTACAAGCGGCCGAGATGAGTTTTCTCAGAAGGGTGGCTGGCGTCTCCCTTAGGGATAGGGTGAGAAGCTCAGTGAGGAACTCGGATTAGAGCCGCTGCTCCTTCACTTAAAAAGGAGTCAGCTGAGGTGGTACGGGCATCTGGTAAGGATGCCCACTGGGCGCCTTCCTTGGGAGGTGTTTCAGGCACGTCCAGTGGGGAGGAGACCTCGGGGAAGACCCAGGACTAGGTGGAGAGATTATATCTCAACACTGGCCTGGGAACGCCTCGGGATCCCCCCGTCAGAGTTGGTCAATGTGGCCCGGGAAAGGGAAGTCTGGGGCCCCCTGCTTGAGCTGCTCCCCCCGCGACCCGACCCCGGATAAGCGGATGAAAATGAGATGAGATGAGATAACTTATAAACACAATATCAGAAACACATATCAACCTAATAAACACACACAGAATCGAATAAACAGTCTTGCTTAGCATAGTATAATTATTAAGCCCAGATTATGTTACCAGTCCGAGGGAAAAGGAAAAGAGGTTGCTGTTCAGTTTGCAGTTCTGTGACGTCTCCTGTCGTAGAGTTCTCTGCCTTAGCGTTACTGTGGAGCCGTGTGCTCAGATGCTGGTTCGAAGTCCTTACCTGCAGGACATTTGGTCGCTGCTAAGAAGTTGTACAGCTTGAAGGGCGAGGAGGTTTCCTTGAGAAGAGGAGTTGGATAGCTGCACCTCTGACCTCCGGTCGTTGGTGGGAAGAGAAGATGTGCTGGGGCAGCCAGGCCCTCTCCTCAGCGATGCAGGAGAAGCGTCTGGCAACGTGCTGTCCTCGTGGGTGGAGGGAAAGAGAGCTGGAGCAGCCTTCCGCCCTCAGAGGGATTGGAGAACGAGGAAGAGTTTGGTGGAGACCTCTCCTTATATTGGCCCGTGACCTCATGGGTCCTGGGCCGTAGTGACCAATAGGAGTTGACCTTGGTGGTTCTTGACACCTTTGTGTGACGTTGTCCAGACCACAGGACATGCAGCATCCTGTTACATCCTGGGGGACTGAGTTCTTTGGCTTTCTCTGGGTTTTGTGTGTGTTTTTTTGGGGTTGTAATTACTTGAGCATTGCTAGAAGAGAGCCTGTGACTCAAGCATTTCATTGCCAGCGACTGCTTAATGTTATTGTTGTGCATTTGACAATAAAAAATCTTGAATCTTGAATCTTGAAGAAAACATGTTGCACCTTGGGGAACTGAGTCCACTCAAGAACATCCTGCATGCTTGTTTAAAGTTTTGACTGAGAGAAGGCCTGTAGTTTGCACAAAAACCATGTCCCAACAGTAATAATAATAGATATTTGTGCTATGTGGTTGATCGGGGAAATCCTGATTTAACGTGATCTATATTTGAAGTTAAAGTACATTTTTTAACTGTAATGCTTAATATCGAATGGAATATTAGACTTTTCATTTTGAAAAGTGTCAATTTGTGCTGACAGTTCATATATCAATTACAGCAATCATACAGAATGTATACAATAACTCTTGAATCATGATTTAAATTCCTGATCAAAATCTTAAGACCAGTTAAAAAATTGCATGAATTTGCATTTTGCACTGTTGGATCTTAGGAAGGTTCTAATTAGAGCTTCAAAATGCAAAAAGAAGAAATGGGAACAAGAGCCCAAAAGTTGGGAGCAGGCAATTTATTGAAAACAACAATTTAACTCAAATAGGCTGTTCATCAGCTGATCAAACGTTTAAGACCACAGCCTTTAAAAGCCAAAATCTGTGCAAAAATTTGGATTCCATGTCATTTCCTGTCAAGTAATCACACTGTGAAGATCTCTTGATGGCAAAGGCAAAAAAGCTCACCGTCTTTGAACGTGGTAGGATTGTTGAACTGCATAAACAAGGCCTCTCACAATGTGCCATCGCTGCTGAGGTTGGACGCAGTAAGTCATTTTGCACTTCTTAAAAGATCCTCAGGGTTATGGAACAAAAAAATCAAGTGGTAGACCCAAAAAAATCTCACCGGCGCTGAGCCGGAGGATCCGAATGGCTGTCCGTCAAGACACGGGACGATCCTCGTCCCAAATTAAGGCCATTACGGGTGCTGACTGCAGCCCAAAAACCATCAGACGGCCTCTGCGAAGGAAGGGCTTTAAAAACAAGAAACGTCTTCAAAGCCCACTTCTCCTTCAACGCCACAAAATTGCCCGTTTAGACTTTGCAAGGGAGCACCAAACATGGGACATTCAAAGGTGGAAGAAAGTTTTATTCTCTGACGAGAACAAATTTAACCTTGATGGTCCTGATGGCTTCCAACGTTACTGGCATGACAAGGAGATGCCACCTGAGATGTTTTCTACGCGGCAGAGTGGAGGGGGCGCCATCATGATCTGGGGTGCTTTTTCATTCAATGGAACAATGGAGCTCCAGGTTGTGCAGAGGCGTCAAACAGCAGCTGGCTATGTGGAGATGTTGCAGCGGGCATCCCTCATGACTGAGGGCCCTCGTCTGTGTGGTAACGACTGGGTTTTTCAGCAGGACAACGCTCCAATTCACAATACCCGTCTGACCAAGACTTTTTTCCAGGAGAATAACATCACTCTTTTGGACCATCCTGCGTGTTCCCCTGATCTTAATCCAATTGAGAACATTTGGGGATGGATGGCAAGGGAAGTTTACCAAAATGGACTTCAGTTCCAGACAGTGGAAGCCCTTCGTGAAGCCATCTTCACCACTTGGCGCAACATTCGCACTAGCCTTTTGGAAACACTTGCATCAAGCATGCCAAAACAAATTTTTTAAGTGATCAACAATAATGGTGGAGCTACTCATTACTGAGTCAGTTTTTGACACTTTAATTTCTGTTTTAGGAGGTTTTTTTTTTTTTGTTTTCGCTGTGGTCTTAAACTTTTGATCAGCTGATAACAGCCTACTTCAGTTAAATTGTTGTTTTCAATAAATTGCCTGCTCACAACTTTTGGGCTCTTGTTCCCATTTCTTCATTTTGCATTTTGAAACTCTACTTAGAACCTTTCAAAGATTCACCAGTGCAAAATGCAAATTCATGCAATTTTTTAACTGGTCTTAAGATTTTGATCAGGAGTGTATAGCATGTTATGCGGCACACAAGATTATTTGATCAGGCCTGCAAGGCAATTAATATATATATTTATATATCACACTGGTGTGCCTGCATTTAGCTGCTCTGTCTCTCATATCCTCTCTCCTTAAAGGGATAGTTCAGAGGAAAAAGGATATTAAGTCATTAACGCTGCAATTACACCCCCGAAACGCTAGTGGTGGTAGAGTTGCTTTGCTGGTGTTGAATGTCTTCCGCTTATTTGCAAATTCCCTGGCGTCTCTATTAACTTCAAAACAATGATGGGTTTTACTACTCTGATTGCGTAGCCTATACGTCTACATTTAGGCTACGGCATAGCTTTGATGCAGAATCATGAATTGGGAGTTCAACCTCACACACACAGGCCCAGGTGCCCGCACCCTCTCACTCAAACATGGACAGTGAAGCAGGAATAAGAGAGGAGAAGTCGTTGACGTTAACGAGGAAGTAAATGTCGAACAGTGGCGACAACAAGTGTGAATACAGGGTTTCCACGACAGACAGTGATAAGTTATTAGCGCTGCTGATTTATGATCAGAGCAGAAGACGCGGTTGGTTTGCACCTTGTCAGAGTCTCATGTCTGTGTGTCCTCCCTCCACACTCCTGCTGACCTGCGCTCAGTTAATACTTTAACGATAAAAACCAACATTATTCACAAGTCATTAGGATCTGAACAGTACTGAAGTTTACTTTTTTTTGTTTGATTCACTCCAGAGTATGTGAGACACTTCTTCAATTCAATTAAGTCCACTGCTCTTTGAAAGGGTGTACTTGCATGATTATGCTATAATATTACCATTATACCAGTGGTTTAAAATGGTTTATAAATATTATAATTCATCGCAATAATTTCTTAAAGAAAGAAACCGTCGCCAAGCAAAGATTCAGTGAAACCTCATATTCAGTGAAGGTGAGGCTCATTCGGTTACAGTTTATGCGCACTCCACAAAATACTAAGCAAAATATGTTCCTTCAAATATTTGTTACCTTATAGTTTTTTCCTAGACTGAGCAGTTACTTAAAGAAAGAATTAGGATGATGCTGTTATTGTTAGGGCTTGATGTTATAATGGGTCCCCAGGCCAATGTGGACCAGGTGTGGACCTATGGGTCTGAGCGCACCAGGCATGTTCCTAATGACATGTATGACTTTGAATTCAACTAACCAGTTTGGTAATCCACTAGTAATCCTATTTGGTTTAATAGTCATAGCTGTGTTTCATAGTTGACCTTTGCTGCACCCACAGTAAGCAATTGAAAAAAGGGTCATGAATGTACATTTCCAAACAAATCTTGGGTACAATGTTTTCATAGCTCCCAAAATAGCAGAGTAGTGTAACAGCAGGAGCTCTTGAACCACTTTGCTGAGGTCATCCAGTAGAACCAGGATAGGGATAAGTAAAGGGGATTAGAAGAGTCCTCAGAGACTGATGACCCTAGCGTGAGGTCATCAGGACACTGCTGTTATATTCCATGATGAGTTACCACAATCAGCCCTCTGAAGATTAGGCAAAAATGTCCTGTCAAACAATGTGATGGCAGATGGAACCATTCAAATGAATTAACAGAGTCCAAAGGGGTTATTCAACTTGTATCAACAATTTCTTTAAGTTATAGGGTATTAGATATATTTCCTATATTGTTCTCCACATGTATCTGTATGCAAAGGGCCCTGCTGCACTTTAGCAGGGCTAAGGGGAGGAACTGAATGACCAGGGGTGACTATGCGTTTAGACATTGTTCCATATTCCAAAGGCGACCTGAGGGCTGCTACAGTAGAGTGAATGTGTGGTGGTGCTCCTGTAGCATTGCTTATCCATTGCAACTGCACCTTCTACGGACATCAATTTCATAATCATGAGTGAGTTACTTTCTGAATTCACCAGGTGTCTATGGATGGAGAAAATGATGTTTCAAGTAATGTTTAGGTTTTGGCTGGTTTATCATACTAGACTCCTTCAGTCAGTGTTACAAATATTTATCAGCTACATAGCATCTTTAATCATGATATAACAGATTATTTTTGATAAGGCATTAATATACAGGTTAAAAAACAGAGCGTTTGTAGTCTTAATGTGCCAAGGATTTATTTTTGGTTGCCACAGGCACATATAGGCTTACCCCATCTAGGCCTCTAATTAAAGACTATCCACAGCTACAGACAGAGACACCAGCCAACGTCTACATCATTGCCAAATGTTGCATAACTCCTACAACTGCATGGTGTTATTGTTGTTCTTTTAGATATGTTTTTTTTCAACATGATGAACTAACAAATGTTATAATTCCAGTTGAAATAACACTTTATTTAACATACACGTAGTCAGGAAATGACAGAAAATAACCATGTTTAATCAATTTATTTTAGCATTTTGCATGTGTGTTAGTCAATTTTTAAGAATTCAAAAGCTTACTGTCCCAAATCAAAATACCATTTAACCTCTTTACCGACACCAACCTTTACAAACGGTTTGCATTTGACCTCCCCCTAATCTCCACATGTTGTCAGGTGAGTGTGTTACTGTTTGAGGTTATGGTTTCTTACACCTATTTTTTTGTTGCCAGCAGAGGGAACAGTGCAACTCAGATCCTAGTGGGATGGAGCAGGGAGAGAGCAGCACCAAGTCCTCTGAGGTGAGTTCTCTCTCAAGGCCATTCATTCTTTTGTGTATGTGTATAGAATGTCTTACATTTGGTGTTCATCAGGGACCATTTCTCCCACCCATAGCGGTCCATCCAACCCTTTGGTGTAATAGTTTGATTTGACCTAATCATCAGTAATGGCAATGATCTAAATCTACATTGGACAACTGTGTCTTCCTGAGATTTATTTTATACAAAACTGAAACAGAAAATATGTTTTGTTGGTTACTGGTTACAATATCACTGGCTGCATTATGTTCAGAGGCAATGTCTTACAAGGAAGTGGTTGCACCGGATGGAGGTTGTACAAAACAGAGACAGGAGTCTTGTCTATGGTATGTTTTAGGCAACACTTTGGTTAAGGTCAGTAAAAAATGGTGGTTTTGGTCATATATAAATAAACAGGTTGTATCTGAAGTCATTGTGAACATTTTCTTAAACAAGAGCTGTGTGAAACTGTACCATAAAACGTTCTCTTAATGTCGGATCATGATAAGTGGGGTTTTGGCTGCAACATCTACCGTTCTGCTGACATCTTTATATCATCTGATCATTTTAAATTCAGTATCAACATTTTTCTAACTTGCGAAAATATGTTTGCAACATGTCATCATTATTTTAATAGAAAAGGTGATATTTCCCCAGCAATATAACTTGGAAGCACTTGGTAGTCCTGTAATCCAAACAAGCTCACTGAAGAAAATTAGGTTTCAGACTCAGCTACTTATTGTTGTGGAATAATGACTTATGCCTAAATGCTTTATAAAGTTTTTAAAATGTTATTTTTGATAGATTCATTAATATATTCAGCGAGTAATAGAAAAATAATAATTTCAATTAAAAAAATTGTTGGTCAGATTAATGATTAAAATGTATCAATAGGTGCAGAGTGAAGTTACTGATCAAATTAGGTCCTGCCATACAATATGTTCCATGGATTGCCTCGTAAGTCAGTGCATATAGGTTCTCTGAGTTTGTTTTGGTGATAGTAGGGCAGATTACAGCAATTTTTCACTGAAATTGTGCAAAATGTGATACAAGCACCAAATTTGGCATGGTGGTTCCCAAGGGTCAACTTAACAAATCTGCATGACGTGCCATCAAAAAAATCCAAGATGGTGGCCATTTTTCAGATGGACGCCAAATGCGTCTGTCGAAAATAGTTTCGCTCATAGAAATGGATGTACTTGATGGATTTCAATGATCTTGGTGTCGATTTCTATGTTTTCCTGCATGCTGATACAAATTTTTCTACTTTCAAAAAACACAAGTGAATAACTTTGCACTTTTTGGCTTTTGAGATCATTCTTTTTCTGCACTTTCGCTTGCCTGATGAGCGTTTTGCTATTTTTTATGATGATACATGAAGCCATCTTTCTAAAGGAGTGATTGTTGGCACTACCATGGCACACAGGTGACAATTACTGCTCTGAAACTCAGCATGGGGTTCAGAGAGGCGGGGGTCTAGTGGCAGAAACTTGGACTATGGTCAGAGAAGGTCTCTGGTTCGTCTCTGGTTCGACTCCACGGAGAGACAAAAAAAGACGAACCTGGATTGATCTATCCAAAAATCCAAGAGGATTCTCCCTACCCTGTCTAGTTCCCCTGAGCAAGGCACCTTACTCCCCCAACATCTGCTCCCCGAGCGCCAAACATGGTCGCTCACTGCCCTATGTGTCCTGCACCAGATGGGTCAAAAGCAGAGATAAAATGTCCCTACCTGCATGAGTGTGCCTTTGCATGTCTGTGCATGTGTTTGGGACTAATAAATGCATTTTTAATCTTAATGTCAGCTAAGGAGGAGTGCATCTCATACTTAGTGTCCCAGATGTTGCTTAACCTACCCTACGAACCTGTTAACTATTAAAGGATAAACCCTCTGCCCTGGTCATCAGAACACCAAATGTGAGACTGCATCATGGCAGACCAACTGGACCAAGTGTTGCCTCTGTCAAACAGAGAAGAGCGAATCCCTAACATCTCCACTTGCAAATTTACCAGAAGGGTAGAGGATGGATACACCCTCCTAGGGAAGAATATTCCTCTATTTCATGCAGCGAATGCGGTACCGATGGACCCACAGAGGCTTGATGTGTGTTCAGCGGAGACAATTCCAGTTCTGGGATCTGGTTTTGGACATGGAGCTGGTCGTGCTCCTGTTGATACGCTCCTTCAGGGAAGGAAACTTCGACCTGTACCTCGAAGCACTCTCAGAACTGATCCCCTACTTCTTCGCAAATAACAATGTAAATCATGCTTGGTGGCTGCCAGTTCATTTGAGAGACATGATGTCTCTTGAGAAACAGCATCAAGATGTGGTCAGAGAGTTTCACAAAGGAAACTTTGTTGTCCACAAGTCCAGAAGTGACTTCTCTGCCATGGCCATTGACCAAGCCCATGAACAGAACAATGCAGCCATCAAGGGTGATTGAGGAGCCATTGGACTAACAGAGGACCCAGGGGCACTTCGGAGATGGATGGTGGCTGGACCTGAAGTGAGCCATCTAGTCGGTGCATATGAGGCTATTTCTGGTGTGAAAGACGCAACCATCAGCACCAAACACCATGAACAGACCTTAAGTGCCCAGACATCTTTCCTTGACAGGGTGGAGGCACTGTTCAGAGTGATAAAAGAGATGGGCAACCCTTTCCAAGAAGAGTCTGCTGATTTGCTGGTGCTGGACACAAAGAACATTGCAGATCCAGATCAAGCTGAACTGGTTGGTAGTCATCACGAGAGAGGCAAGGAGAAGTTCCAGTCATTTATGGAGGCTTTGGAGAATGAAGAAGAATGCACATTCTATCAGCCAATCAAGAATAACAAGGCTTCTTTCTTCAAGCATGAGCAGGTAGCCAGCAGCTCCAAGGAGAAAGTGCTTAAAGATGACTGTCACTTGTTCTCCCGGCTCTTCATCTCCTGCCAACAGTGTGACTTGCAAGAATTCTTCAAGTAAGAGAACCAGTCAGCACCTGCATCTCTCAGTGACAATGGCAGGCTTCGTATGTGCCAGTATAGCTAACTGAAATTATTCAGGCACTGGTAACATTGCCTGACAGCGAACCAGAGGGAGACACCATCATCATTGATGTATCAGCGCTCATCAATTCCCTGCCTCCACGCAGCCCAAAGACTTTCGATGACTATGCAAAAGAAGACATCCTTCCAAAAGTGGAATCCTTTTGCACCAAATTCAATCGAGTCGATGTCATCTTTGATGTGTACAAGAAGTCTAGTTTGAAATCTGAAACCAGGTAAAAAAGAGGTCAGGGGATCAGAAGAAGAGTGACTGGTACCAGCAGGACCCCAACAAACTGGAGAAGCTTTCTGTGGGATGAAAACAACAAAACTGAGCTCTTCAACTTTCTCGCAGATAAAATATGTCAGGCTGGAACAACAAGTATGGTCATTGTGACAAAAGGAGAAGATGTCATCAGGAACACAAACAAATCCCTCGATGCTGTGGCCCCATGCTGTCATGAAAAAGCTGATACTCGTATATTTGTACATGGAAGAGATGCAACTGCAGAGGATAGCAAGTCACTTGTCATCTAAGCTGCCATCCCTGGAGAGGCTTGGTCTTCAAACAATGTGGATTGCCTTTGGGCAGGGTGCCAATGCTTGATGGATACCAGTCCATGAGGTAGTTTCTGCAATAGGACCTGAGAAAGCCAGTGGGATCCTGTATTTCCATGCATTCACGGGCTGTGACGTGGTCTTGTCTTTCCATGGGAAGGGAAAGAAATCTGCATGGCTGACTCGGGAAGTCTGTGATGAGGTTTCTGAAACCTTTACAAAACTCAGCAACTGTCCAACAGACGTTTCTGAAGATGACCTGCAGAAGCTGGAGAACTTTGTTGTCGTCATGTATGACAGATCAAGTCCAGCCACCGGTGTTGACGAGGCAAGGCTGAATCTCTTTGCCCGTAAGCAGAGGTCCTATGATGCTATCCCACCAACCAGTGCAGCCCTCATGGAACACGCAAAATGCGCTGCTTACAAGGCTGGTATCATATGGGGTCAAGCAACAGTAACCAATCCAGAAGTTGTCAGTCCTGCTGACTGGGGATGGAATCGGAACGGAAACATATGGCAGATCTGTTGGACAACGTTTCCACCTATTGCAGCCAGCTGACAGGAACTGACCCGGTGTTCCTGCAAGAAAGGCTGCAACCGGAGATGCAAATGCTTTCGTTCAGGGCTCACCTGCACTGCACTCTGCAGCTGTCTATGTCAGCTGCATTGATACATATACAGCAGTGAAAGTTGGTGCCAGTGAGTGGGCCACTGTAATAGTTTGCTATGGAAGGACGATTTTTACAGTATTAAGGGTTTTTGTTCATATTTTCGATTTTGTTGAATAACATGTTTCAAATGTATCCAAAGTACAATAATGCAAAATGTGTATATTTAATGTGTAAATAAAGTATTAGGAGTATTATTTGATGTGTTATGTTGTTATTTTATATAAAGTGGTCATTTTCTACCATTTACAGTATTTTAATGCTAGTGAAAGTAAAAAAATTAGATTCAACATGCAAGAAAACATAGAGATCAACACCAAGATCATTCTAATCCAACAAGTACATGCATATCTTTAAGCAAAACCATTCTCGGCAGACGCATTCGGCATCCATCTTGAAAAATGGCCGCCAAGTTGGAATTTTGAATGGCACGTCAGGCAGATTTGTTAAGTTGACCCTTGGGAACCACCATGCCAAATTTGGTGCTTGTATCACATTTGGCACGATTTTTCTATTATCTGCCCCACTATGACATTTGAGGATGATGTCACTGCTGACTGAAGCAGTAGGATGAATTCAATGTACAGGGGCATTCTTTGCTCACATTCAGTCAAATGCATCAATAAGAATTTGACTAGCTGACAATTTATCATGATCCTAAACATACAACCAAAACACCCGAAGAGCTTCTCAGGTTGATGAAGTGGACTATCTCTATAGGTTTTATAGGTCACTGACTACAGAGGACTTTCCTCTATATGTTAATTCTGATTAATTATTTCACCTCATCTCAGTAACTGTCAACCCATTAATATTGGGCTTTATGTGTTTAACAGGTCATATATTCCACACAGTTCTTTCACTACTGATAATAATATTTTCAAATAAAAAATGAGATAAGACTTTAATGTAATATCCATTAATTTATTTCATTGAACAAATAAATGTTCTTAATATCCATAAAGTCCTTATCTAATTTAATTTACTCTCAGGTCTGATGACTTATAGTTGCCATGTCAGGAAACGAACAAGGACAATTAGTGTAGGTCAGACATAGGCCAGATTCAAGGTCAAGCAGTCCACAAGCATTTGATTAAATCCGTCTAGCATGTTGTAAGCACTGTTGTTCACATACACAGAGCAGTCCAAATTTGTCATACCTAGTCTGTGGCAGCCCTAACAAATGAGGTTAAAGCCTTCCTTCACTCTAATGCAATAAGTCGGAGCTGCCTGAGCTGCATCAACGAAAAGATTAACCCTGTCACTCTGGCAGAGGGAGTCCGAGCTTGTGAATGTGTGGACAGTGAGGACAACAGGAGGTTGGGAGTCTACAGGCGCTTTGTCTTCAAATGAAAGCAATAATCACGGTCAAATATCGGAACACACTTCTTCACCAGGATGGCTCCAGCAAACAGGTACTATCACAGTTCAACATGTGTCATGTGTCAACATGTGCTGTAGTTCAGAGGCTGATAGAGAGGTGATTGACATTGGAGTGGTTAGGGTTACCTGAGGCTTCAGATATCGGAACTGGCTGAGCTCGTGGATTATTCTTTCTTAATAAAAAGCGGTAATAGTCAGATATAAAGCTTTGCATTTTAAAGATCCTTCACACCAACACAGATGTTTTCACTTGCTCTTGCTGCTTATAGTGGGACTCAAGGTCAATTTGTGGGGAGCCCCCCTGAAGCTGAACTGAGACACCAAAAACTCATCGGCTGCAGTCCCCAACACATTTCTGTGACAATTGGTATTAGTGAAACCGATGGACACCAGTTGAAAATTAAAAGCCATGTCACCATAAAACATATATTGCAATCTTTTGCATTTAATCAAAATCACATTTCTCTTGCCTTCTATGAGTAAAGCTGGTGTCCTGTAACTTAAGCATAGCTGTTGCCAAAAGCAGTTTTCACCCTCTAAGACAGGGGTCCAGCGCCAAGCCTTAAATAACAGCTGGCTCCCATCCACTCCCATGTTAAAACTTTGTGCGGGTCACACCGGAGGCTGAAGCACCGCACTGCGCCAAGGCTGCCTTGTTTAATCGACCAAATATTTCGCGACCCACCTGCAGTACCTCCTGTTGAAGACCTCTGCTCTAAGAAACAAAGATTACAGCAGGGCATTTTTCATGCTTTTACATAATGGCTTCTGGACTGCTGTTATTTACTGTTATTATGTGTCTGTGATAGGGCTGCACGATATATGGAAAAGTTATCGTCATCACCATATCTACATGCACAAGATACTTATCACAAAAGACCTCTTGAAATACGATAAATGGTGTTCAATGTGCCATGTATCACGCTCTGCATGTCAACATATCTGGCCAATCAGGAGGAGCCCGGCTACCCTAGATAATAAATTAATAAATAAAGATATTCAGATTATTAATGTTTTTTTTTCATCAATTAATCATTGTCGGCACAAAAGATTAAGAAGAGAAAAGAGAGTGAACAGAGAATCGCAAGGCGATCCTATCCAATCTTGCTCCACCTCCTTCTGACTAAATTCTACTGTGGAAACTTCTTGTGATAGAATTTGTCCCGGGTAAAATTCATCACTATGAGCGGTTGATTATATAAAAGAAGTGCATGGCTTATTTATGGCATTAAGTAAGCATACTTAGTGGAAGCTCTGCATGGCTCCCTGGCAGTCTGCCCAAGACTTGGTGGCGTTGAGGCCGGGCTGTGCACCTCCTCCCTCGGGCTGTGGAGATGTCTGTGATACGTGTGTCCGTAGCCTGGTGGAATTCCTCTTTGAAAACCTTTCGAATCAAACCACATTCATTATTTTGCTGATAAGTCACTGTGCAGTGCAGTGACATTTGCTTTTTCATGTGTTGTACTCTGGAGCAGGAAATCAAATGTTTTTCACCAGTTCTCAAATTGTAGCATGATTGACAGGCTGCTTATGTTATGTATGATATATGTAAACACCCAGCTGATGGAAGCCTTTAAACCCTGAACTGAGTCTTAGCTCTGCTGCCACTTCTCTCTGCTGTTATGCACACACACACGCACGCACACACACACACACACACACACAGTATGTATGATTATGCAGCTGTCGTGTATATTCGTTAGAGTAGATCATGTTGGTACGTGCCTTAAACACAAGGACAGGCTTACATGTATGATGCCTATCTTCTGGACTCTCAAACATTCTCAGAGAGCCCTCCAGATGTTTGTCTTGTTTGTTCTTTAACTTTTGGAGACGACCTTTGACTTCGGGTGTTGTCTCTGGCCAGCTGGACGATGGATTCAGAGGCAATGTTTTTGACCAGTTTGTCTTCATGTTCGGACACAAAAACGTGCCCTTATTTAGTCAAAAGTCCCATGGTGGACGTCATTTACCTGAAGTCAAAGGCGGAACCAACGCCCCCATTATAAATGTGTGTAAGACCGCCGCACGTCAGATTTCACTATTTGGCTTGTGTATCTCCGGGTTTCTAGAGGCTCGTCTTGACTGGTGAAACTTCTGTGTAATAAACTTTGTTATACTGAAGTACTTAGTCCTCGGAGTCCTTCCCTCATCATCAACAACTTCGACAACACTCTGCTGCATGAAAGATACAGCGAAGCAATGTTAAAAAGAGCCACTAGTAGAATCTGAGAGCTCATGCAATAATCATTGTTTGTGTTACATCCACAGGCATTATGATTTCAGGTTGACCATCCACACAGATATCGGCAACATTCTGTAGGGTGTGATATGTTAGCCTGGATGCCAGACGAACTTAGCCCTGCCCACGACATTTGAGGTCGGGAAGTTCGGTCTGGCATCGCTCTGTTGGGGAGAAACTATGCATGAACAGAAGCTGTTTGGAACGATCAAATTGTCATTGTCTCTTTTCTCTGATGCCTCAGATGAATAGGCTTATTCAGCCTGGTCTCCTTCGTCGTCTGACTATTTTTTAAACACGGGCATGTCGCATTTCAACCGGGTCATTAAGTTCTTACAGGACCGACAAATGCGATACCATTTTTTTGATGTGTTGTGGAGTTGTAATCCTAAATTACGTATTCTCGCTACGTATTGTCCACATAGGCTTGAGTGGAGAATACGTACCCTCTACACCCGAATTTTTTTTGGAGCAAACAGCGGAGAAGTTCTTCAACATGGATGACATTAAATTAATAATCGAAGTGGAGAAGTACAGTGAGTTGTACGATCCTCAGAACATGTTGTATAAAGACAACACCAAAAAAGACAAATGTTGGGAAGCTGTTGCTTATTGTTGGAGCAACAAGTAAGTTTATGCTTTATACTACTGGATCAACGGGTGATATTATTAGCGCTTTGGAGTCGCCTCCGAGTCCGGTGTGAACCCGGCGTTACTGTTTCTATCAAAAATGTGTTGGTGTTGGTAAGTTCTCCGTGTATCCTGAAATTCTACACCGGTAAAAATCGTTTTTTCTTATCTTCTTCTACTTCTTTCAGCGTGCGTGCAGTTGAGTTCTGTTGACAACAACTATGCGTAGCTTAACATGCTTCACATACTACGTTGCTCTTATTGGTTGTAGGTCTATCCAATTGAGCGAAGAGGCATTTTTTTCACTGTTTTTTTTTAAACATGCCCCATAATCACAGCCCAATGGAGCGGTATCAGACTCATATTCTGACTAGAGTTATGAGTATGACAGTGTCCGGCTAGTGATATGTAGGAAACACCTTTATTTTCTTAAAATTTCAAAGAAACATTCATGGGACTCAAGGATGAACAGATTATAATTTGTTGGTCAAAGGTCAAGGTTGCTGTGACCGCATGCCTCTCCCTTTTATTTTTTTTTAACGGTTAAGTTCATGAATTATGGAGGACTTTGCTTCTGGTTGAACCTCAGTTGCATGGGAGTAACTGCTGTCAGCTACGGTTACAGTTCGTAATATTCTGCATTGTTATATATGCAAAAGACTTGCTCTTCTCCTAACTGGCCTGTATAAAAGCAGTTGATCATGGAATCATATTTTTGCATAGTGTCTGCCGTTTTACGAACAGTTTCTAACGAACCCTCCCCAGATGGTCCATCTGTATCGTCAGGCTAGCACAAACATCCAATTGATCTCTAGGTTGAACTGGTTAAATGTTTATAGGTAAACGACAATGTCATCTTAAAAACACATTTTCATCCATGACTCAAAAGACCATGCTAATTACCACACAATTTTAAACATATATTGAATAGTATACAATAATGAAGATATGTCATTGTATAAGGTCAAAGGTCAACTTCACTGTTTCATCATAGTGTTTCTGCAACAGAACAGGTGATACCATTTACTGTTTGTGACTAGTTATCAGTTTTTCTGCTTAATAATTGGAAAAACAACACACGCACACATACATACACACACACACACACAAACAGAGGTTGCATTTACAGGGGGAGCTGTTACCAACAGAGGGAGGGGTAAAGTGAGACTGTGCGTAAAGACAGTGTGGTTTTATTAAGTTCAAACACACTGCAACTGCAGCTAATTGATAGCGAAACAGAAAGCATGAGAATGTAAATCTTTCCGCTGAGGTGACGCTTTCGTCCTTTACTAGCTTCCCTCGCTCTCTCTCTGTCTCTCTTATCAGAGCGCTGCTCACTTGCTCAGCCCAAAGACAGGAGAGAGAGAGGAGGAGGAGACATTGAACTGAAAACAAGAGGCAGAGGATGAATGAGAGGGAGTGAAGCTAAGGGATGCTTTGGGTTGCTGAGGGAGGCCAGGCCTGCTGCTAGGCATATTTAAAGTGTGTGTTATTGAGTGTGTTGGCTGATGACGTGCGCCTCGCTCTGAGATGGCGTTAGGAATCCCGATTGCCTTGAGCTCTGTGGAGGAGGCATCCCAATCCTCACAAGGTGCCCACATGCTGCAACGTCTGTCCGCCGTGGCTTCTCTCCCTCCCGAGTGTGTATGAGTGTGTGGATGCGTGCGTGCGTTCTCTTCCTCTCCTCCTCCCCCTCGTCTTCTTCAGGAACTCCTACCTTTTTATTTTTCCTCCTTGAATCTTCACACTGGTGTCTTTTTCTCCATCTTCCTCCTGTGCTGATTTTAGTGGTGATGATTTTGAGCATAGGTTGAGAGCTCCCTTTTGGCCAGGCCAGCATGGATTGTCTTTGCATTGTCACCACTAAGGTAAGAAACACAGAAGGAATGAATGATTCACTTGACCAGAGAGTGGGTGAGAGGAAGACCTGGTGTGAGCACTGGGTGAGAATGGGGCATGCAGTGAAGCAGGAGAAATGAAGCTGTGTTTGTGTGTGGGCTGTATGTTTTCGTCTTCCATCACAGTCCTGATCGTCTTTATCATCTCTTCACTTTGGGCTCTGGGCTAAATTATTTTTCACCATTCTTAGTTGCTAAGAGAAGGCAGTCTATTATCTCCTGACAGGGTGAGTTGTATTTTTTTGTGTGAATGTGTGTGAGAGAATGATTCCCTTCTTCTCTAACTATAAGGTATACATGTCAATCAGCAACACCCGAGATGCTTTGGTGCCTGTATTTTGAGATATGGCAGCAGAAGTTGGGATAAACTTCTGTCAGCTGGCTCTGGGCTCTGCAGCCCGCTGCTATTGAAGCACAGGAGCACTTCTTAGCAGTTGGATAAGTCCACTTGGAAACAGTTGGAAAAAAACACATGATATATAACTTCTAATGCAAGCCTCTAGAACTGAAGTATTCTATTTGACAAAATGCCAGTGGACTCTTCTCACTTTCTCCTAAAGATATAAGAATGATATTTTGTTAATAAGAGTATGATCTTTATGCACACTTTAATGTATAAACCTTATGTTATTGTTTGGCCCCTCCTGTTGAATTTGATGTGGTATAGATATGCACTGGATAGATGCATAACATTGATAACTACATTGATAACTACAACAAAGGTTGTAGTAGGTAACATGATACATTTATTTTTATTCTGAAGTACGGTATAGGAAGTGCAGTGGTGTCCTTTATTTAGAACACTTTTTTATTGCTTTAGTTGCTCGTCCAAATGGGGTTTGAGGCGGATGGTCCACCACTGTTTTACAGGTGCCCTGTAGATGAATAATAATAGCTTTCTATAGAATACCATCATGAGGTCAGAATTTTCATAGTTATTGACAAAATACCTGAAAACTAACCCGATTGAGAACAGAAATCCAAGCAATGCTCATACAAGTTAATCAAAGATGTTTGTCATATAGCAACAGTAAAAGCAACAGAGAAGAAGTTACTCCTTTGGAAGCTACTCCCCTACTATTTACATCACACTGAGGTCACAGTGACGTTTGCACAGACTGTTCTAAGTGAACCTGACAGAGCTTTCCTTGTCATTTATGCAGAAAATCTCCACTGAGTGGTTTGAAGCCTAAATATAGAAATAGTCTACATCCAATAAGACAGCCTACCGCCTGACTGGAAATGCTAAAGATGGACACATACAGCTCTCTCCTCGGTGTATGATGTAGAACATGCATGTGCCAGGGGCACAGATACCTTTGGCATTTGAGGCTGTTGAATCCCTAGAAGCCATGGTAAAATATTCACCCTGGCTTTTGCATTAAAGTCATTATCAAGTCAGTATTATTTTGCTGAGGGCCTCATACTGTGTACTCACCTCATTAAGAAGAAAGTGTTGTAACTTTAATAGAGTTTGTTGATGGGGGAAGTGATTTATTTTACACACGCATCTCTGTGAATGTTCGTATTGGTGCCTCACAGGTTTAAAGATTCATAGTGGCTGACCTGCTATGGTCTTTCTGTGTGGAGTTTCTCTTGGGTTCAAGTTTCCTCCCACAGACCAGATACATTCAGGAACAGGAGGATGTTGTCCATCTTCGTCAACCTAACATTTCTTTTTACACTCACGTAGTATGAAGTGAGTAGGTGACTTCGTTCTTCAAAACTGTAAAATTTGATTAAAAAAATTGTTTTGAACTCACTGTTCATCATCTTCCTTGTACAAGTTATCGTCATAAATAAGAAATGCGTATTTGCCGAATCTGATATCCTCAGGGGTTTTGCTGTTTTAGCCTCAGTTGATCTGTATGAGTGCAGCTAATGGTGGCTAAAAGGAAAACTGCGGTTTGATGCTGTGTAAGTGCCTTTTTTGCTAAATATGCCAACTTTATTGACCTACTTTATAGTTATACTAAAGGTTAATTGTCTCATTCAGTGGTAGAGTTGTCCCATTTGTGTTTTCCCCATGTAGTTGTGGTGTCCCTAAAGTTGTGGTGATCAATATTTTCACTTATTGAGTGCATTGTTATTTTTAACAATAGAGGGTGGGTGGTTTCCTCCTCTCTTCTCAAACAGACTCAGCTCTTGGTGTTGTGGATCCTGGTCTGTGTTGACATCTAATCATTTCCACAGATTTGTCAGCCACAAATTCAAGGTGTTGGGGGCTGATTTGATAATTGCTTTTTTTCCATGCATTGAGAAAAAGATTAGCAATCTGATACAGGGATAACATATCAGACCACTTGAACCAAATAGATTATATAACCTTTTTTCAGGAAGACAAGCATGATGCATGCTGTCACCCAATAGCCACATCATAGGAATATCCACGTGCAGAGTTTTCTTTATAATAGCTCTCATATAGCTATTATATGATACTCGCTGCAAATTCAAAAGAAAAACATGCATTTTACTCTAAGCAAAATTTCTCTGATGTAAGTCCACTGTGAATACCATCAGGTTTCATTAAACTGTTATGGCAGAATACAACATACTTTCCTGTGGAACAGAAGAGAACATGGGAGTGAAGTGAATATGATTTATATAAGGTCTAACTGCTGCCCACACAATGCTAAACCTAACATTAGATCTCTGACCATCTTTGAAACATATCCATTTATTCTCAGTAATGCAAAAAAAGCAGTCGTGACTAGCACTGTAGTGAGAATTTGGATTTGTCAGTGTCAGTATTATCTAAGTTGTCAATAACTGTAGTTCTGGAGTCTTAATTAATGTATTATTAAAAGCACCCCCTCTTGGTTTCTATGTCATGAGATCTTGTATATATTCTGCTCTACCACCTTAAGTATTCAGCTCTCCATAATGAATGTGCACAACGTAATGATATGCAGTTCTCATTCCATGGCTATGTTATGTAAAGCTTCAGGGGCATGTTAAGTACGTGCTGTAGTTCAACATGAGAGGAAAATAGAAGGGAGGGAAGGAGGAAATGAGTCCTACATGAGTGCGTTGATACACCACCATTGTTGCTGTTTATAGATGATTGGTGAAATGGTGCAGCAGAAGCGTCACACTGTTAAATAAACATGCTATTGTGTTCCTCAGTCAGGACTGAACAATCAATATTGATAGACTGAAACTATCTGTGTCATTTTAAATGGAGCCTAAAGAGGACTGAGCAAAATGTAGCAAGTGAAAGTTGTAACAATCAGCTGATGATCTCACCAAAGTTGGTTGTGTGGAAAGGAAAACAGGACTATGTAAAAGAGTGGGCAGAGTGTCGTCACTGTCAGAGAGAGAGAGAGAGAGAGCTGTGGTTTAAAGGATAGAGAGATGAATGAAAGGCAGACAGAATTACAGACTTGTGAACAGAAGCCCAGCAAAGACAAGTCATGGCAGCAGCATTCATGATCATTTCCTCTGTAGCAATTTTTCAGTTCAATTCAATTTGATTTGAATAGCTCCACATCTCAACATACATTATCTCTGGGGCACTTTACACAGTGAGGCTGAGACCGTACAATATTATAGAGAAGCCCAACTGTTCCCATAATGAACTAGCCTGACGTTGTCAGACTCACAATTCTAGTCAGAATGTGAGTCTGAGACCGCTCCATTGGGCTGTGATTATGGGGCGTGTTTCAACTGACCAGGAAATAAAATTCCTCTTCGCTCAATTGGATAGACCTACAACAAATCAGAGCAACGTAGTATGTGACTTATGTTAAGCAACGCATTGTGAGTTATTTACTAACGCCGGGTTCACACCGGACGCTGAATCGATGCCGAAGCGACGCTTCAGCGCAGTGCCAAGCCTTCAATAACAGCTGGCTCCCATCCACTCCCATGTTAAAACTTTGTGCGGGTCACACCGGAGGCTGAAGCGCCACGCTGGGCAAAGGCTGCCTCGCGCCGTGCAGCAGAAGCGTCACACTGTTAAATAAACATGCTATTGTGTTCCTCAGTCAGGACTGAACAATCAATATTGATAGACTGAAACTATCTGTGTCATTTTAAATGGAGCCTAAAGAGGACTGAGCAAAATGTAGCAAGTGAAAGTTGTAACAAGCAGCTGATGATCTCACCAAAGTTGGTTGTGTGGAAAGGAAAACAGCACTATGTAAAAGAGTGGGCAGAGTGTCGTCACTGTCAGAGAGAGAGAGAGAGAGCTGTGGTTTAAAGGATAGAGAGATGAATGAAAGGCAGACAGAATTACAGACTTTTGAACAGAAGCCCAGCAAAGACAAGTCATGGCAGCAGCATTCATGATCATTTCCTCTGTAGCAATTTTTCAGTTCAATTCAATTTGATTTGAATAGCTCCACATCTCAACATACATTATCTCTGGGCCACTTTACACAGTGAGGCTGAGACCGTACAATATTATAGAGAAGCCCAACTGTTCCCATAATGAACTAGCCTGACGTTGTCAGACTCACAATTCTAGTCAGAATGTGAGTCTGAGACCGCTCCATTGGGCTGTGATTATGGGGCGTGTTTCAACTGACCAGGAAATAAAATTCCTCTTCGCTCAATTGGATAGACCTACAACAAATCAGAGCAACGTAGTATGTGACTTATGTTAAGCAACGCATTGTGAGTTATTTACTAACGCCGGGTTCACACCGGACGCTGAAGCGATGCCGAAGCGACGCTTCAGCGCAGTGCCAAGCCTTCAATAACAGCTGGCTCCCATCCACTCCCATGTTAAAACTTTGTGCGGGTCACACCGGAGGCTGAAGCACCACGCTGCGCAAAGGCTGCCTCGCGCCGTGCAGCGATCGTTTCGGCGTTGAGTCTATTTTTTGCGCTTGACGCAAGTGTATCGCACCAGGAAACACACTGAAAAACGATTTTAAACTATATTGATGACATATTTTATATGATATAAATTACAAATATGCATGCCATACTTTGAAGTCCCCTTCTGTTGTCCTGGAGTTTTAATTTGACCAATGACATTAAATGTTCCCCTCTGCCCATCCACTACAGCCACATAAGCAGTGATACAGATAAAAAGAGAGAGAGAGGGGGCTACGTATTCTCCACGTAGGCTTGAGTGGAGAATACGTAATTAACCCTCCACACCCGACATTTAACGGAGCAAACAGCGAAGTTCTTCAACATGGATGACATTAAATTAATAATTGAAGTGGAGAAGTACAGTGAGTTGTATGATCCTCGGAACATGTTGTATAAAGACAACACCAAGAAAGACAAATGTTGGGACGCTGTTGCTTAATGTTGGAGCAACAAGTAAGTATATGCTTTTAATCTACTGGATCAACGGGTGATATTATTAGCGCTGCCCGGCGGTTCAGCGTCGCTTCAGTGTCCGGTTTGAACAGCCAAGCGCCGGCACGCTAGGGATTAGCGCGGCGCTTTGGCGTCGCCTCCACGTTCTCTGTTCCTCTTTCAAAATGAATGCGCTGTCGATGTTTCTAAAACAGACTCAATGGCAGCATCTACACATCTCAGCTCTCCAGCAGCAGGCATGTTTGTTGAAAACGAATTCAACCCAAGGGCACTTTGATGACGTGGTTTATTACGTTACCGTTGATCATCTGTCCATCATCGTATAAAGCCCGCCCTGACAATCTGATTGGCCCGGTCAGGCATAATTTCTCCCCAACGGAGCGACTCCAGACCGAACTTCCCGACCTCAAATGTTGTGGGCGGGGCTAAGTTCCTCTGGCATCCAGGCTAATAATGAACAAGTAGTGAGTGACTGTGGCGAGAAAAGGACTCCCTCATTAATTGGAAAAGCCGCTAGCAGAACCAGACTCAATGTGGGCGGCCATGTGCCCCGATCGGTGGTGGTGAGAGGAAAGAAATGGGGGAGAGAGGAGTGGAAAAAGGGAGAGAAGAGAGGTGGGTGTAGAAAAAAGAAAGAGAGACCAGGATCAATGGTATATCATTTATTTTGAGCAATCCAGTTGAGTTTTGTGAAAAATATTGATCTCAAAGTTGCTGCAAAACAAATCGAATCTGTTTGACTGACAGCGGGAAACTGGCTTTACGCTCTAAAAACCGGTTTGATGGTTGAAATGTTTGATACCCATTATTTCTTAAATGACCTGTTTTCACTGTCGATTCTCCTCTTAAAACTTATTGAAAAAGACTTGACTGTTGTTTTCTTAAAACATTACACTTTAGTTCATACTACTCTGCGCTCCAATTATTTTTACACGCGGAGCGTTTCAAAGAAGCCAGTCATTCTAAAAATATTTAAATTCTGAATCTTAATTCGTAATTTATTTTTCACAATATGGAAAAGCTGGACAAAATAGAGATGGTTCAGAGCATTTATGACTCAGGTCATTAATCTTGTGGTTAAAATTTAGCCAAACCATTCCATAATTTGAATCTTTGAATTCGATCTTGATCAATAAGGACTCATCCGTCTGATATTAAAATTTTATTTTGTCCTTTATTCAAACGAATATTCTTATTGAAATCTCTTTTTTCAATCCGTACCAAAGAGCAGCTTTGGTTCTCATGCACCCATGAGTCAGGTTCAGGGTTCATACACATTTTGACCAATGGATTCCCATGACTTTTCCATGACTTTTCCATGACTTTAAACCAAATTTCCATGACCGAACATTTTGTGAATTCTCTGTGTATTCGCGAAAAAGTGACAATGTAGTATTCAAACTACCAATGAGAATTCCAAGGCTTACAGTATACCTTAAATTACACAAACCCAAGTATGCCTGCTTATATTTTAGCGTATTTCTTTAAAAGCATATGAATTATTTAAAAGTCCACGTAAATGAACTAGGGATGGGCATTCGATTGTGTTAATCGATTGTTGGGAGAATTAATGAACGATTTTCGATTAATCATTCATATTTCATATTAAAATTCACTATTTATAGGCTATATTAAAATGCAGGGAAAATAGAAAAAAACAAAGCGTGTTTCCTCATTGAGATCTTTATTCGAAGATGAACAACTCTTGTGGGAGTTAAACGGGATCCGTTCACTGGTAACACTTGAAAATATGCGCTGCTGTACTCTGAACTAAGCCCTGTTGGGAGCTAGCTGAATTTGAATGTTCTCGCCCTCTCAGTCAACTTTATTGTCATGCCCAAACTCCCGGAACCCCTAACACCGACCCGGGTCTAACCGGGTTCCCCTCCGCATGGACTATCGGTCCGTGTGCAGACATGAAGCCGAGCAGCGGAGGCTAGCTCCGGGCTGCTTTCTCCAACTGCTAACATCCTCGCTGTGCTGCGTTCAAGGCAATTCGGATATTCCGACGTCCTGCCACATAGCGAACATGCAATAGTTTTCATCCATGAAAAAAAAATGTCATCGACGAAACTCATCATCTATTCATTATGCCCATCCCTAAAATGAACAACATGAAAATATGAATATAACAAATTTCCATGACTTTTCCAAATCTTTTGAGAGGTTATTAAATTCCATGACTTTTCCAGGTTTTCCATGACCGTACGAACCGTGCAGGTTACAATCACACCCAGTTCAGTTGTCTAGTGTAAACTATTTATTGTAACTCTTCCCTGCACTTCCTGCTCCTTTTAAGATTAAGATTAAGATTAAGATGCATTTATTTGTCCCAAACACAAATTGCTTTATAATTTAATTTTTAAATTTAGAATTTAATTTAACATAACAGCTTACATATAAGGCAAACATCCATTTCCGAAGTCACCTGATATAAATAACACAGACAGACCTGTATGTGAAATGGCCTGATCTTAGTTTCCTCTAAAGCAGGGCTGTCCATGTCCGGCCCGCGCGAGGTTGATTGTAAATTACAAAATAAACTTTTTTTTCTAATTTTACCTCACGCATGGACTTAAGCTGCAGTGCTTTTATTTTGAAGTGTTTTATTCCGGTAATGACGCAGGACGTAGATCCAATACCTGTGCATCATTGAATCAAGTTACGAGCAGTTAACTCACAAGACGACTCTAGCCCACGATAATGTCTGCCCACGCTAAAAAAAGAAAGGTAGACACCGAATGCAGGGTTTTCAACAAAAAATGGACTTCTAAGTATTTATTTACTGAAGTCAGCGGTAAAGCCATGTGTTTGGTTTGCGGAGAGCATATCGCCGTGTTGAAGGATTTCAACTTGAGACGGCATTAAGAGACGAAGGACGCGGAGAAATACAAAGGCTCGACTGATGATGAAAAGGCTGGGACATCGGAAGCTTTACTAGGTAAGCTACAAAAGCAGCAAGGCTTCTTTACCAAGCTTCACACATCCAGGGATGCAGCAACCAAGACCAGCTTTGTGATATCTCACAAAATAGCTAAAAACAGCAAGCCATTCTCGGAGGGGGAGTTTGTCAAAGAGTGCTTGGTGGAGTCTGCTGCACTAATATGCCCGGAAAAAAAATAAGCATTTGAGCAAGTCCCGCTATCCAGGCGAACCGTGACGAGAAGAATCGAGGACATTGCGGGGAATCTTGAACTTCAGCTGCAACGTGAAGTGGCAAGTTATGACTTTTTCTCCTTGGCTTTGGACGAGAGCTGCGATGTCCGTGACACAGCCCAGCTACTCGTATTCGTAACGTGGGATAAAGAACGGAGGAGCTGGCAGCACTGCGGCCAATGAAAGGGACAACAACAGGGAGCGATCTATTCACGGAGTTAGATGCATGCATGAACACGCTGGGTCTGAAATGGGACAGACTGGCAGGTGTCACAACGGACGGCTGTCGAAGTCTGACCGGGAAAAATGTCGGACTTTTGAAACGTGTTCAAGATAAAGTGACTGAAATCGACCCAGATCAGAAATTGGTATTTATACATTGTATAATACATCAGCATGTGTTGTGCAAGTCAGTGCTAAAGATGAACCATGTTATTGATGTTGTCACTAAAATAGTTAACTTTATTAGGGCACGAGCATTTAATCACAGACAGTGTGTTGCACTTTTGGAGGAGCATGAGACTGAACATGGTGACATAGGCTACCACACAGCTGTCAGATGGCTCAGCCTGGGCAAAATGCTAAAAAGAGTATGGGAGCTGAAAGCAGTGATTCAAGAGTTCTACGAAAAAAAAGGCAAGGGCATCCCAGAGCTCTCAGATGAGGACTGGATGGCAGATTTTGCATTTGCTGTTGATGTGACTGCACTGATGAATGAACTGAACACCAAACTGCAAGGCAAGGGCCTATTTGTTCATCAAATGCACAGCCTGGTGAAGGCTTTCATGAGAAAGATGCAGTTTCTTACTCTTCGCTCAAGGAGGAGAACTTTCCAAACATAAGGAGACATGCTCAGAAGATGTTGGTTCTCTTTGGCTCCACCTACATATGTGAACAAACATTCTCAGTGATGAAGTTTGCTAAATCCAGGTATAGATCCTCTCTCACTGATGATCATCTGGCAGCTGTGCTTCGCATCTCCCCCTCAGACATTCAACCTGACTTTGATGAACTTGTGAAAGCCCAACAGAGACTAGATTTCTCTCACTGAACTGAAATAATGTTTTTTGCTTAGTGGGATCAAAATGTTTCTATTACTGTTTTTGTTTACCATTGTTTTGGGAAATTTTATTGAATAAATTACTTTTTGTAAGGCAACTTCGCTTTTTCATTGCTTAATCATAACATGCAGTACTCTTACCAGTCTTAACAGCTTGTCAAAACAATGCTATATACTGCTTTTATAAAGAAATATAATTAATATTAAGCAGAATTGAGTTCGGCCCCCCACAATATTTTTTGTTTCTCATGTGGCCCCATGGAAAAAATAATTGCCCACCCCTGCTCTAAAGCAATATATGCACTCACAGAGCCTTCAGATATGCCCTGAACTATACAGTTCCTCCATGGCTGTATCTGTGAATGCAAATGTCCAAGTGAGAGCCTCAGGAGTTTCTGTGGACTTTCTCTGCCTGGCCCCTAGTATTCAGTCCACAGAAACGTCAGTGGAGCCGATGTGAGAACACAGTAGGATATCTTCTTGAGGTTTCACCACAAGTGAGGGGGACACGGTAGAAAACCCTTCTCTGTGTTCAAACACATTTTATTTCAACCACACTGACTATCCAATAGACTTGAAGTTGAAGTCTCATGCTGATTTAAACCTATCCACAGAATTATGAGGTCAGCAGTGTGACCTCATAGTTGGAGACACTCAGTTGGAGACACTGACCTCTAGCACCCTACAGAGACTGAAGCCTCCTGCTGCTGCCTCACCACTATCTCAAAATAGTCATTGTCACCACCAGGCAAAGGGCTGACATTGTGATCTTGCGAGACATTGTGAAAAGGGTTATAAACAAAAATATAATGTCAAGAAAGCCATTTGTTTAAGAAGGGAATAGCCTCTAAGAGCCAGGTGGGGAGAGCGTGGCCTAGAGCGTGGCCTAGGGAGAGCGTGGCCTAGGGGATAGAGCGGGTGCTCTGCAACAAGAAGGTTGCCGGTTCGAATCCCACTCTATCCCATCTGCATGCCTAAGTGTCCTTGGCAAGATACTGAACCCCTAGATGGCCCCTCATAAAATGATGAGTGTTCTAAAAATGTAAGTCGCTTTGGATAAAAAGCGTCAGCAAAATGACATGTATGTAACATGTGTAAACCAACACGATTTAAAAAAAAAAAAAAACATATGTAAAAATCCGACGCTTTGAGGATCAGGATTAGCATTTTTGTGCTCTCATGCCCGGGCCACACTGGCTGCGGTTGCTCCACGGTGGTTCTGCTTCATGTTGTGGTTGTGGTTGTAACCACAACCGCATCAACTATTCTTTGATGTAATAGTGTGTTTTGGACTGATTATGTTACTGGATTGGATCGTCTGGACCTTTGGCAATGCACCAACACCGTTTTTGTTGGAATGTTATCGATCTGTGGATTAATATGAAGCTTCTTAGGTGAGTCGCGTCAACCTTCTGATCGTATTTGTTTCTACTTCCGGTCTGACTGAGACATTGATTGTACCAGCTGTGGTGATCGGATCTTATAATGGTACATCAGTGGAATCAGAAGAGTCTTAGCTTTCTAACGATATGTTGCATTAGTACCTAGCTGTATGACGCAGTTCTGTTTTATAAAAGTTAGAAATCTAAACACACTTCGTTTAAACAGTATAATTGTTCCAGTTAAGTTGTCAGATTGTTAATTGTTCAGACTTGTTAGAAACTGTAGTGCATACACAAAGAGCAGAAATGAAGATGACACTGAAAAAGCCCCATCCTCCTGATGTGCTCTCTGCAGGGTTGGGTCTTCTGTCTATGGATCGAAGTTTAACTAATTGAAAACAAAAGAAGGATTCACCTTTGCGCCCATGGTGTCTCCAAACCTTTAGAGACAAGCCTTCAGCTTGTCATGAGAAGGGTTCATCTAAATGTCATAACACAAAAAAAAAGTACAGTAAATTATTGTATGTAATTTCTACTAATGAGTGATGACACATGTGAGCAGACAGTATAAAAGACAGTGTCTTCTGAAACTGCACCTCTCTCAGAACGCAGCTGCAGTTGGTGGATTCTGGTATCACCTGCTGTTGACACTGTTAATGTGCGAGAAACTGTCGCACATTAACTTCTTATAACTGCATCTGCACTATAGGCTTTACCTAGGGTTCAGGGTTAGAGGGTGTGTGTGTGTGTGTGTGTGTGGATGCATCTATACATGTGTTTGTGGGATTGACAGGAGAATGAGTGAAAGTGTGTGTGAAATAAAGGATCAGCATCTTGTCAGGCTGTGGCCTGCTGATCCTGCACAATATCAGCTGTCTCTAATCTTCTCTTTTTCTATGACGGACAGGCTGGGGCTTTGAGGCAATGGTCTTAGACAGTGTTATAGTACAGTGTCCCCTGAATGCTTCACAACCCGCTAACAGTTTAAAACTCCAGTGGATTTAAAATGGTCGCTCAACTTTTCGTTCTACTTTACTTTTCATTGTAAACATAAAAACTGAATTTTTTTTACAAATAAGATAGTGCTTCCCGGTTTCTCTCCACCAAATTTAACCCCCTCCTTCACCTTTACTTTCATCCATGCAAATGTCAAACTCTACAACCCACCCATACACATCTTCACTTCTACCCTCCTCCCTTTCCCTCTGTCCCCTCTGGACATTATTATCCAGGGAAAGTATTTTTATACAACCCTTAGTTACCCAATACAACAGTGAAACAAAACAAAGGAAATAAGAAAAAAACAAGAAAAACAAGTATATATGCTTCATATATCTGGGTAGTGGGAGGAAGTAGACACATGTTGTTTCTCTTTACAGTCAATGGTGTCATGTTTCATGGCAGCCCTGCTACACACGTCCTTCATCAAACTTGTCTTTTAGCTAGCTGTGAGATGAAATTAATAAAACAAAAACGGGGGAGATTGTTTTATGTGTTTCATACCTGTGCATTAGGATGCATGTGTAGGCATATGTACCAACAGTCCAAGCAGTGGTTTCACAGAGACCAAATTAAAATATATCTTTAGCAATTTTAAAGAGGTTGTTTCTAGCGGAGCAGGAACTGGACCCAAATGCATTACTTGGACAACAACTCTCAGTATATGGGTGATTGTTTTAGTAAGTCTCTGGCATGGTGGTCGTGTTTGGCATGGTGCGCCGCATCGTGTGGCAGAGCTAGGCTGCATTGCTGTTGATGAATCCCAGTAGGCTCCCACTGAGTGATTAGCTGGTGACAGGGCTTATGTAACGATGGACAAACTGACACGCATACAATGATCGGATAGGAGACAGGCCGGCAGCATTCAGGCCGAGAAGACAGCCAGGCAAACTAATTAGCTGGCTGATTATCTGAGGCAGGCAGAGACTCGGGGTACAAGCAACCTGTGTCAGTATCTGACACAGGTTTTACGTTCTGCTGTCTATTGCCTGTTATTCTCAGCCATTACTTCTGTTAACTTTTGAAAGAGTTACTCCTAAATCATATCCACTTTTCAGGTTTCCACACATTAATATTGATGACACTGATCTTTGATCTTTTTTGGAAGGGAGTGACACTTGCAGTAATCCTTTGTAACAATTACAAAGATATGGCAATGTAATTTTATCAAGTGAGCTACAGTATCACATTCAGCTAAATTTCTACTAGACCCTTTTAAATACAAAAAAAATCCTATTTTTATTATTTCACCAAAGGATCACTCTGAGAGTTTGTGTCTGTAAAATAAAACAGATGGGGTTCCATTAGAAGTAGTTCTAAGTTTTAAAAAAAACCACCTACCTTAGTCAAAAAAGCCTGGCATCACACAATAATTTGTGGTATATTGATGCAAATGCAGACGAACAGTGGCTGTGGTCTCAGGCTAAATCCACACTAATAGGTAAGTAGTTTTAAAATGCCTCTCTTCTGCTCCTTTGATGCCTGGCATCCCTGGACTCTTTATAATTTTTTTAAGTTTGACAATTAAGACATGACAACTGGAAAGGGAGAGAACAGTTTGAGACCCAGCCGTGCCAGGCGCGCCGCAGCATGTTAGCATTCTGGTATTTAGCTTTAGCACACAGGGTTTTATGTCCCAGCTAACTCAAGGTATCTCAATAGGGTTATGGATTAATGCTAATCTTGTTAACAGTTTGATGCTAACTGCACCCCCATGGGCATGCCGTAACACTTTAGCAAGAGGGTTTGATCGTTACAAAGTCACTGGTGCACCTGCAAGCAAATACAGGGTAACCGGCAGGGCAGCTCACCATGATCAATCAATCAATCAATCAAATTTTATTTGTATAGCCCATATTCACAAATTACAATTCATCTCATAGGGCTTTAACAGGCTGTGACATCCTCTGTCCTTAACCCTCAGCAAGAGTAAGGAAAAACTGCTAAAAACCCTTTTAACAGGGTAAAAATATGTAGAAACCTCAGAGAGCCACACGTGAGGTGATCCCTCTCCCAGGACGGACAGAAGTGCAATAGATGCCACGTGCAGGAGAACATCATCAATAATCAAAGTCTCTAGCAGCATTTGATGAGGGTAGACATCCCGAAGGACAACCCCAACAGGAAATGCCAAGCAGTCCCGCTGCAAGCACAGTCCATGCTCAGCAATCATCTAGACCACGATCCACCATCCAGACCAGACGCCACTCCAGTCCTCAGTCACCGTCCAACGCCACCCACCAGGACCTATCACAAGCCACCACGGCGGTCCTGGTCCACCGCCCGTGCCCAATGACAACGCGACACAGGGTCCGCCACCAGCACCACGATCAGCCAACATGACTCAGAATCCGCCACACTGGATCCAACACCGCGACCCCCTGTGCGCGATCCACAAACCGCAATTCATGGTGCGGCCACAGAGGCCCTGGATCTGCGGGCGATAAAGCAAAGGGATTCCGGGGAAGGGGGATAGGGATGGAGAACAGGAAGGAGAAGCTGGAAAGAGAAGCTCCGTGTGTCATGTGTCATAAAATAGAACAAGTAACGTTCTGGCGCACTAATTAGCTCTAACTATAAGCTTTATCAAAAAGGAAGGTTTTGAGCCTACTTTTAAACGAAAAGATGGTGACTTCCTCCCGAACTGAAAGTGGTAGATTATTCCACAGCCGAAGGGGTTGATGGCTAAAAGCTCTGGCTCCTACTCTACTTTTAGAGAATTACAAGTAGGCTTGAATTCTGGGAGCGGAGTGCTCTAGCGGGTTTTTAAGGTACTAACAGCTCTTTAAGGTAAAAAGGCGCTATATTATTAACGGCCTTGAAGGTGAGGAGGAGAATTTTTAATTCTATTCTAGATTTAACTGAATAGATGCGGACACTGCACCGAATTAAACTTTGTAACTGTAAAATAACTTCTTTAAAGTACTTCCTCAGCAAATCCAGACCTATTATGTAATGTTTAGGCATTTTAAAACTAGAGCGTATCAGTGTTTATGTAGCTTAGGGACCACCCTTCTCTGACAGGAATGTCAATGAGGCTTATTAATGAACTATCTCAGTCCTTTGTCCAGGCAGCACAGAGAAATTAATTTGATTTTATCAAACAAGTTTATTATAATAAAGCAAGACAAATTGTACAGCTGAAAACTGTAAATGATTTTTCACGAATTGACAGAACCGCTGCAGTTCTGATGAATTCAGTGGCTTTAACTGATCAGCAGGGCTTCCTGAAGCTGATGAGCTTGGACAGTATTTGACTTCTGAATTCCTCCCCTACAGGGGAAGGTCTCATCGATTATCCTGTCGATTTAGCAGTGCCATGTCAGTGTGTGCTGTGTTCAGAATGCTACTTTGATTCATCTTCATTCCAACACCTCCACCCAGGCCCGGCCCGAGGCATAAGCGATACAAGCGGGCGCTTGGGGCCTCCTGACCGCCAGGGGGCCCCCTATCGGAAAAAAAAAATTATAATTAAAAATAATTTAAAATAATAATAATAATAATATTAAATAACTTAAACAAGTGACCTGATTGAATGAAATAAAGAATACATCTATACAAGAAAATTCTGATTTTACGATCAATATATCTGCCAGCGTTCAAGTCATGCATATCAACTGCGTGCTCAATCTGCTGACAGATAATTTGCGGTCATAGACAGACACTGCATAATACTCAAGGTTAAGTTGGAAGGGACATATATAGGCATGTCATCTAAAAGGACGTATCTCTCTGGTGCCCAAAAACGGGAAAAGAAAAGGACAGAAGATAAAGGTATGATTGCATGATTATTTAAAATATGTTTTGAACTCATTTGAGGGAGGAGCAGCTCAAGCTATCATAGGAGTTAGCTAGCTAGCTAGCGAGTTAATGTCATCTTATATTTGACATCACATGAGCTATATTCATCAACAGTGTATGTATCTCATTAATATACATTTATCTAGGTGTATATGTCAACGATATTGGCAGTGTTTAGGATGTTCAATCAAACATGTACTGCTAGCTCTTGCCAGGCTTAATCTAACGTTAGCTCGCTGACTGAGGTGGACATTAGCACTAGTAGCTAGCTACATGAAAACAGTACTGTTTTATAAATGTGACATAGTGGTGAGTCTGACAGCGACTAAGTGCAGAGTCTTAGTCCGTGAGATATCGGTTTATATTGGAGGAAACAGCCAAAGGTGAACTTAACCTTCTAGGTGTAAGGGATGCAAGCTAGCATTGCTGTGCCTGTGCACGTTAGTAAAAGTGACATCTCAGCCAAAGATGGAGCACAATGTGCGCTCTGCTCTAAGATCTTTGTTGAGAGATGGCCTATTGGTCTTTATGAGAAAACACCATGTTGAAGTGAAGAGACGTCTGTGATAAAAATATACTTATATTGTATTAATATTATATTTAGGATGTTAAGTGTTCACCACACTGCAATTAGGCTGTGCCTTATTTTGCCTCACTAGAATAGGAATGGTTAGGTGTGGAATTGTTTGTTGATGAGTGTAAGTAATGATGGCAAAATAAACTCATTTTTCATAAACTCACTATCAACTATGCACTTTTGCAATGTTATTTTTTCAGGAACACTGTTGAAGTATTTTGGAGCACAACCAACTGTACCTGCCCCCGATGTGTCATCAAGTGTCAGTGCCTCCACAGCTGATGATACAGGTGGTTTTTCTTGATGGCAAATGGCTACATAGTCTTTTAATATGACATGACACATTTAAAAAAAAATAATTACATTTTTTTTATTTGTTGATTTATTTATTTTATCTTTGCAGGTTCACCCCCAGCAGACTTACAGTCACCTGAAAGTGAGGAAGAACTTTTACCCATTGAGGAACAGTTACCAGCATTGACAGTCACTGATACACCGACTTCAACCTCTGCCGGCATAACAGGTCAGTTAATCTAACAGTTTTTGTTTGATGTTGCCTTACTTAACTGTGAAATATCTTGTGTTATGTTATGATTCTATTTTTGTATCTAATGTCCCTACAGGTCCTTCTACAGCATCCACTGCTATGGATGTCCCATCAACTCCCTCAACAAGCACCAGCTATCAAGGTGGATCAACAGCTCCTCCAATTGACCCCGCTGAATGGTCAGCATTCCTGTCTGACTCAGAAAGGACTGATCTGGTAAGAAGAGGGCCAGTGCAAATTAGTGACACCTTCACCTTCCCCAAAAAATCTAATGGTCGAAGCTTTCATTACCATTATACTTTGCATCAGGCCAACAATGGGAACTTCCTGAAAGAGGTAGAACTGATGGCAAAATTTGACCCGGTGTTAAAAGACCACATCAGGAGAATTGATAGTGGAATGCAGCACAACACGTACCTGGGTAAGACTATCCAAAATGAGCTGATAGAGTGTATCAGTGACAAAATAATGGAGGCAATGGTGGCAGAAATCAAGGACTGCAAATATTATGCCATCATATTAGACTGTACACCTGATGTTAGTCACCAGGAACAAATGTCTGTTGTGGTGCGCACAGTCACTCTGGGCAAAACACCAGAAATAAAAGAGCACTTTTTGGGATTTCTCATAGCTCCACAATCCACTGGCCTGGGTTTGTCCAATTTAATCCTTAACAGGCTTGAGGAATTGAACATCCCTTTTCAGGACTGTCGGGGGCAGTCTTACGACAATGGGGCCAATATGAAGGGGAAGAACAAAGGTGTGCAGGCTAGGCTCTTGGTCAAAAATCCAAGAGCTTTTTATGTGCCTTGCAGTGCTCATACCTTGAATCTGACCGTCTCAGATGCAGCCAAAGCATCAACTGATGCTTCTCGTTTTTTCGGAAATGTGGAGAAGGTATACAATTTGTTCGCTGGGTCCACTCAAAGGTGGGCCATCTTACGGCAGTTTGTTGACCTCACCCTCAAGTCCTGGAGTGAGACACGCTGGGAAAGCCGCATCAAAAGCATTGAAGCTTTGCGCTACCAGGCAGAGAAGGTGAGGGAAGCCCTGTTAGAAGTAAGGAATAAAGCCACTGACCCTGTAGTGGCTGTTGAAGCCAACTCCCTTGCTGAAGAAATAGGGTCATTTCGGTTTCAGATTTGTTGTGCTGTCTGGTTTGACATTTTGACGAAAATTAACATCACCAGCAAGCTGCTACAGTCAACCAACATGCAGCTTGATGTAGCTGTAAACCTTGTACACAAGAACAAAAGTGAACTGATCATTTACCGGCAAAAAGGCTTCTCTGATGCACAGACATCTGCAAAAGAGATTTGTGAGCAGATGAATACAGAAGCAGTTCTAAAAGAGAAGCGATTGCGCTCTACAAAAAGGCACTTTGCTTATGAGGCTGCAGATGAACCGTTGGCAGATGCAATGAAGAGGCTAGAAGTGTCCTTTTTTAATGCTGTTGTCGACTGTAGCATTCAGTCATTGGAGGATAGATTTCATTCTCTAAGCGAGGTCAAAGAAAACTTTGGAGTGCTGCTCAATTTTAAGGAGCTCGATCGAAAGGTCCAGAGGGAACAATGTGAGCTTCTTGGGGAAAAACTCTCGTGTGGAGAGGAGGCTGATGTTGATGGTAGCGCACTGGCTGTAGAGATCGAGAGTCTTCCTGAATTTCCCCAAACCATGACCGCCCTTGAGCTGCTCACATACCTCTCACAAAACGAGATGTGTGAGGTTTACCCAAATCTTTGAGTAGCTCTCAGGATAGCCTGCACTCTGCCTGTGACAGTTGCCTCAGCAGAGAGGAGCTTTTCCAAGCTAAAATTAATTAAAACATACCTGAGATCATCGATGGCTCAGGAAAGATTAAGTGGACTTTCTGTTATTAGTATTAATAGCAAAGTTGGCCAAGCAATATCATATAATGATGTCATCAATGACTTTGTCTCCCGAAAAGCTAGGAAGGAAAGATTTTGAGGACAGTTACATTGTATTGAGACAGTTGGGAATATTTTCACAATAATTAATTGTTGAACCCTTGCTGTCATGTTACTGACTTATCAGTTTTGTTATTATCGTTTATTTGAATGTTATGAAACAGTTTGATTTTAGAAGTTCCAAATAGTTAGTTTAAAAGGTTAATTGAATACTGAGTCACTTTCATTATTTAATCTATGTATCTATGTAACGTTCTATTTTTTATTATATTCATGCTTGTCTATTTTGGTTTTATTTTGTAATTGGAAATTGCTAACTTAATACGCATTTGCACAGTTGCAAATTATTTATTTAATATGTTTGTGATCGTTTGTTTGGAATACAGAGGCACTATCATTATTTATTTTTTATTTTTTAATGTTATTTTTGATAATACTAATGTTTGTGTATTTTGATTTCAGTTTAAGATTGCACATTTACAAATCTGTTGAAAGATCTGTTTATTAAACTGATACTTTAAAAAAAATACAAATGCTGTTGTATTTAATTATTTTACAATTTAACTTCAGTAAACCACACTTGATGCTTTACTTTGAATATGAAAGTTTAAAATAAATCTGTGATCTAAGTGCCCTCTAAGGCCCAAGAGGTCAAGGGGCACTGAAGCCCAAGCCTAAGTCACCATCTCAATAAGTCAAAAAGCAAAATGCTATGAATATGCTTAAATTTAGGTATTTCCCTTCTCCAGCTGGCCATATAAAAAATACAGGAAATCACATCTACGTAATTCAGTATTAATACAATTGATAATGTCAATTAATTCATTGTCAAATCATTGTAGTGTGACATTGTGTCAATAATCGTCGAGCGCAAATGACTCCGCTAGGTGGGAGGGGGGGCCCCAATATCAAATTCTGCTTAGGGCCCCCGAAAGGCTTGGGCCGGCCCTGCCTCCACCCCCAGATTTCCTCCTCCACCTATCTTATCTACTCATCGTCTGTATCCCCATTTCCCTTTTCCAACTCCCACAGCTCAACCTAACACTCTCTGAGGAAGAAATACATAAATATTAAAGAAGGTAGTTGGTGGAGATTAGTTTGGTTCTCTGTTCACTAATGCTGCTAGTCGATGGACAGTTACCACGGTAACAGGAAGGCTGGCACCAAAAATATATTCTATATAACATATTTTATACCTCCCCTACATTAAGTCTGCTGACTTGTGCATCTTCTCACATACACCATGTGAAGTCACTTCCCGAAGCAGGATGCATGGGCTGGAAACCTTGTAACTCCAAATAACTAATTATTGGGGAAAATTAGCTTTTAAATAAATGTGTAAAAACTGCAGCTAGCACATAATTTAAGTGGAAACACGCCATAGGAGAGCTTCATTGTGACTTTATTTGAGTGATTCTTCTTCTTCTATGTAATGAGCATTTTTTTAAAGCATATATGCCATTTATGAAGATCAAAGTCAAAAATATCCCATCACCTTCTGGTGAAAAGCTCTTCCCCTATGACCTCAACCTACTGACCTCAGGACTTTGTTGTGTTTGTTTTTTTCCACTTAAAACATACACTTAAGGCCGGTGCATGCTCCTGCAACTGTGTCGGCGGCTTTTTACGCAGCTGTGTCGCAGGACTCTTTGTCATTCATGCTTCGTAAGAAGAGATACATAAGCACGTAAGGGACCCGGAAGCGCTCTTGCGCTTGCGGGCCCGTGAAAACGCAGAAGCATGCGCCGGCCTTTAGTATAATCAGTCCAGTTTGTTGACTTGAGCTGGGTCATGTGACCTCAGGTTTGAGCCAACTACAGCGCTAATGTAGCAGCAAGACAATATGAGCCCGGTGTTGCAGCTGTGACATGGCATTGTAATACATGTATAACTACAGCAGTGCTCTGTCAGGCTGCCATACTGTGGCTTTAACCACAGATTGTATAAAGCTGTACCTGCCTGTGTTGATAACAATTGAATAGATAATCTTGATGCAAGTCCAGTTGGTCATTACTACATTTTTAATGAATGATCATTGATCACTCATACATTATTAAGTAGTAATCAGTAGGACACATTAGCAACAGTTAAACAGTTAAACCTGCAACAGTGGGTGTCAGGACCACATGGCAACAATACAAACTGACAGACAGACACACACACACATACACATACAAATACACATGCACATACACACACACACACACTGCTTGCTTGTTATGTAACACTGTGTGAGGGAGTGAGGGTGAGAGAGAGGATGTATGCATACATTAGAAGAAAAAATAATTCATCCAAGTGTGTGGTGGTGTGTATTCAGATATTTTCTGTACCCTCATGTGTATTTTAAGCACAAACACACAAACACACAGTATGTACAGTACACATTACTCATGTGCCAAACATCATTGACATCACATTCTCATATAATAAACAACATTTGTTCTATTTTTCTCAGATTTTCCTTTAAATCCTGGTGATTCCTGCACAAGCCGATCACATTCAGCCACATTCACTTTCCTCCGCTTTCTTCCTTCTGCTCAATGTGAGATGCACATTTGCAGTCCCCCTCTTGACAGTTTAGTTAGCTTGTCATCAAGTCTTTTGAAGTGGGGTTTTAAGTGTGGTACAATGAGAGTAATAGTTCTCTCACTCTGGGATGCTGCCACATCCGTATCATCTTGTATCATTGCTTCTGTCATCGCTTTTTGTTTCTAATCCTTGAAGAAGATTTAGCAATTATCGTCAAGGCTTTTTCATGTTGTTACAGCACCATGGTTTTTGCATGCTACTGTGCTCTGAAATCAGACATGCAGGTAAGGATTTCCAACAACATATTTGAGAGTGTGTCAAGGGGGAAGGGAGATGAAATACCATGTGAAGCCCTGCGTGTGAGTGGAGGCAAACTTGTGAGGCCTTAGTTCAACACGATGGGGCTTTCTGTATTTAAAAATAATAATTGCATCGGCTATTATGTTTAATATTGAATTATAAGGCTGTGTGAGTACAATTTATTAACAACGGAGCTAGTACAATAAATATTTGTACTCCCTTGTCCAGATTCTTATGCTTATTCAGTGTTGATTTATTAACAGTATTGATTTGATTATCCTGTTTTCATTCATTTTCATTCACCTTTCAACATTCAAGCTTGGTACCCATCAGCACAAAGCTGATCCCTCACCCCCACCTTTAACCTTGGCTGGTTTAAAGCAGGAGTTAATGCAGCCTGCTAAATCGGCTCAATCTGAGCTTTGATCTCTCACTACTGCAAAGCTCAATGGAAATCGCTTCCATGACAACACCTATTTCAATGGATGGAATGTATAGTTAACGTCATTAAATAGACTCCTGTGTCAGAGACAGAAATGCACGAAACAAGGTTACATATCTGCATGATTGTGATGTGTACTTACAATTTTACTGTCTTTTCATGAGTCATACCACTGCTTATCCAGCCCTTAAGACAGTGATTTTCAACCTTTTTTGAGCCGCGCCACATTTGTTTACATTTACAAAATCCTGGGGCACATTACCAACCAAAATGACCGTCTTGACCGTCTTTGGCCTAACACAGTACATATAATGCATATAGTTAGTTATATAGTTTCTAAATGTATTTATACTCTGTGTTAAACCTGGGCCTGTTTAGATGAACACAAAACCGACGGCGAAAAAAAGAAAAGAGGGGCTACGTGCGCCGGAGCGTCCTCCTGACTCAGTGTTAATTTTGGCAGCTATTTTTGATTTAGTCTTAGTCTCAGTCTTTTGACGAAAAAAGTTTTAGTCACATTTAGTCATTTTTATCCTTCTTAGTTTAAGTCTAATTTTAGTCGACGAAAACAAATTCCATTTTAGTCTAGTTTTAGTCGACGGAAACTTATTCCATTTTAGTCTAGTTTTAGTCACGTTTTTAATTGCCACATTAAACTCCTTTTCTATAAAAACATATAGCTGCAGCCTAATAGCTTAAAAATATATATTTAGTTTTAAATGTGAAAACAAAAAGGGAGAGCAGGTCAGACTGGAGGCGAACACAGATACTGCAGCTCGGTAGAAACCAGCTCTGATCAAGAAGCTGAGGCGCTGATCTCTGATCAGCTGACACCAGACAAACCCGGTGTTTTCACTGTTTCCATAGTTAAGAAGCAGTCAGTCACTGAGAGGCTGCATCACGTGAACAAGCTCTGACCTGACTGTGTCTCTCTGAGCGAGTGCGCGGGATGGGGGGCGGAGCTACGGACCGGTGCGCTATCTGGGAGCGCACAGGCACACACACACACAGACACACAGATTCACTCGCCTGCTCCTGATACTTCATGACAGCCTGATACGATGTTTGAAAAATTATTGTGACTTAGGTGATATTAGATAATTTCTGCCTTAACATACTATCACATTTAAATAATTTTGTTATCTTCTGGCAATGCAAACTGATAATTAGGAAGTCTAATTACCAGACGCTGGGCCTTAAACGCTATTAAATTACCAGATTTGGGGTCTATTCTGAATCTGATCATCATCATTAGAAAGAACCATGTGTGTAGTTTTGCATAGCATATGTTATTGACACAAGTCTGTTTGATTAATTCTTCTTCTCATTCTAAGCAGATCAAGTAAAAGCTACTGAAAATAAACACTATATTCAAGCTTCCTTAACAACACAATAACTTATTGTAATAATGGTTAGAATTTCTCGCCTCTCACACAGTCTGCATACAGAATACAGTATTCATACATACAGGGCGAACCAATCTCATTGAGGTAAGTGTGATGACCAACGTTGTAAGAAGCACTCCTTAATCTCTTCTGTAGGCGTCAAATTAAACTTTAACCCATAACTAAAACACAATTTTTCCACTGACGACTCCTGAGAGAAATGTGACAGAAATGTGACTTTTTTTTTTATCATAGTTATGTTCAACTGCACCTGGGATAAGGGGCTCTCCTTCATACTGGAGTGTGGGGAAAAAGGCCAACAACAACAACACTTGTAGGCACCTGGTGGCAGAACTGCGAAGCAGTGTTTGCAGTTATCGTGGTAACTTCAGGTAAATCACCATGGTAATTTATGCTGAACTGCTAATCTGAGCTAGCTAAATTTGAGATAAGAGATCATCCAATATTAGAGCACCCCCCATTGGACGATCAATTCCTTGAAACATGACATCACCGTTCTTAGAGGATCTTGTGGAGCTCAGTTGGCAGATTGTTAGAGTATCTCTGAGGAGGGCAAGGGCCTTCAGAGACTCCAATGAGTATCATAATGAAATATGGAGATTCTCATTGGAGGGAATGACATACCTTTGTCGCACTGCATTTCTTTACTTGTACCCGTTCACTATGTGTGATGCAAAAACACTGTATGCAATCCTCTTTACACTTCTCTTTTGTACATAATAGCTTTAATTAAAATGTTTTTTTACATATTTAGTATTTTACTTATCATTTAAAAGTGTCGTATTATTATAAAGATGTGAAAATCTGCCTACTTACTGCTTAAGAGTATATTCTTTTTATGAACTCTCATGCAATAGTATCCCTAAAAAGGTCATAAACACAACAAGATGATATGTTAATTACCAGTTAATGTAATAGAAACGTAGACAATTCTACTCTGGCTGTAATTAAAGGACAGTTTTACTAAAAAAGCATTGACTTGTATGCATTCACACAATCACTAAGATGTTTTCGTGACGTGATCTGCTCAAATGTGTATTTTGCTGGAGATTCCTGTGCCCTCGGCTTAGACAAATGGTTTTCACAGCAGGGGCCAATCCAGCAGATACAACAGAGGTGTTAACTGACCAGAAGACAGGGGTCTGTGAGAAACAGGTTTCTTCTTGATTCTTAAGCCTGAAACATGCTTCTGCGACTGCGTCTGCGTCTTTTCACGCCGCTGTGGCGCAAGACTCGTTTTCATTCATGCTTCCCCAACCGTTGCGAGTCTTAAAAGCAATTCCGCGCCAGAACACTAGGCGGAGTAATGCTTTTTGTCGAGACGACCTTAGAGACGCCTTCTTTCTTCTTCGTCGATTGTTTATTTACATAGCCACTGCGGCTCCTCGTAGCCTTTTTCTGGCGGACAAATCCGCCAGTCAATGACAGGTTATACAAGCTATCATACTATCGGATATATTCTGCCAAGTGCTCTTCTATTTGGTCCATATTCGTTCTTCTAAATCTTCCGTGATTTCTGCCGGTATTATGGGGCATGAAACCGGAAATGCAGCTCCAGAAGGGATGTAGAGCAGACCAATCACAGCCTTGCGGGCTGAGTGAGCTTGCGGAGCTTTGCCGTAAATTTTAGAAAAGGGGGTCGACACCCGTCAGCACGTAAGGAGGGATACATAAGCACGTAAGGGACCCGGAAGGGCTCTTGCGCTTACGGGCCCGTGAAAACGCAGAAGCATGTTTCAGGCTTTAGCAGAGTTCATGTCATTGTGTTGAAACTTCAAAGGGGTCCTCATGCAGATTGAGGGTGACCAAATGTTTAAGCCTGGTCACAGCACTCAGAGAGCTGATTGGACAACATTCTGCCTCTGTGAAAGGAGGAGCTTCTACTTGTTTAAATTTAGTGTATTTTGGGTGGCTCAGGGCCAAATGCCTTGTATCTCACTGTGGTACAGGCTTTGAGCCTCTAGCCGCACCTAGTTAAGAATTAAACCACCAGAAGATAATTGTTTGCTGTGTCATGTTATGAAATCTCCCATAACAGGCCCCTGGTGTGATGCTTGAGCATTTTTGTACATGTTTATAACATCTTGGATGTGCATATTTATCAGGATTATAAATTATGTCTTTGTGATTGAACTGAACTCGAATAAGATAAATTATACTGTCGAGAGGAAGTATAATCTAATCTTATCTAATCTGGCTGGACTTGCAGTTTGTTCACAGTGTGCAGACTCACAAGCATTACATTCCTGGCAGCCTAGCAGCAAGACCTGACAAATGCAAGTATTGGTACAGACCTTGAAGCTAATTTGGTTTAATGCTGCAATGGATGGTGATGAATCATCACATTTAACAAGTTCTCCCTCAATTCCCTTTGTTTTCTGTCTCCCTCCACAGCAGAGGAACTGGAATCAGCAATGTTCCCATTCTACTCCCTCCATTCCTCTTCACTTTCTAAACTGCCCTTCCATGAGTTTTGCCTATGATCAATAAGTGTTTTATCCATTGACACTGCCTCACAGTCATTTCTGCTCAAACCCACATTACTCAGTAATGTTGTTAAGGATAGAGATATTCTTACTGGATGTGTTTCCATACAGTGATTCTTCTTTCCTCACTGTGACTTTGGTAACTGACTTGCAGGTAAAATGTCCCTTTGCACATCCTAACAGCTGGCGACAACAGACTGTTCTACCAGTCTGTTGTCGCCAGCGTCCTTTTCTATGCTGTTGTTTGCTGGGGAGGCAGCATAAAGAAGAGGGATACAGGGCGACTGGATAGGCTTGTGAGGAAGGCGGGAGCTGTCGTTGGCTCTGAACTGGACTGCCTCACAACAGTGGCTGAGAGCAGGACCCTGAGTAGGTTGCAGTCCATCTTGGACAATGAGCAGCACCCACTTCACAAAACTCTCATTGGTCAGAGGAGCGTTTTCAGTGGCAGACTCCTGTCATTGTCATGCTCATCGGAAAGGCTGAGGAGGTCCTTTGTCCCCAGAGCCATTCGGCTTCATAACGCCACACAGAGGGAGAGTGGGGGGGAGAGATCTTCCCGGCATGAAATGACAATATTCGTGGCACCTATTGCACTTCTGTCCGTCCTGGGAGAGGGATCCCTCACATGTGGCTCTCTCTGAGGTTTCTACGTATTTTTACCTGTTAAAGGGTTTTTTCGTAGTTTTTCCTTACTCTTGTTGAGGGTTAAGGACAGAGGGTGTCACGCCCTGTCACGCCCTGTTATAGCCCATGAGAAGAATTGTAACTTGTGAATATGGGCTATACAGGTAAAAATTTGATTGGAAATTTGAGTGATTGATTGATTGATTGATTGATATTCCTATATATTTTTATATATATATATATATATATATATATTTCTGCTGTTTTTATAATATAGATACAGTTTATATTTTGTTGTACTATCCACTCCAGCACAAAATCACTTTAAATACTGGACACTGACACAATCACATCATTGCATTCCATACCTGTATCTGTATATATGCTCTCCGTATGTGATATATGTGATTTATGTGATTAATGTATATATGTCAGTGATGTGTTAAGTGTACAAGCTACTGGATGATCTGAATTTCCTTGGGGATTAATAAAGTATCCATCTATCTAGAGGCACTGACATCTGATACAAAAGCTGTGACATGTGTACTTAACAAAAATATCAATAGAAGCACTGTGAGTATTGCCTCATCCTCCTATGAAGGTTCTGAAAGCCAATTTGGTTTTCAACCTGACTCTGTTTAAGAATATGAGATTGGACATATGCCGCCCAAAAATATTAAACCCATTACCACAAAACACTTCTGGAGTCTCGGAAGTAAACTTTGTTACAGCAGAATGCAATAGATTGGAAGTAACTGGGGACCGAGACTTCTGACGTAATAAACCAACAGAAAAAACATAACATGCCTCCATACTGCTCGTGTGATTTCATCCAAGTTTCCACAAGCCACCACATTTATATTCAATTCGATCTAGGTCATTTACACCAAGTTGTAAGCCTAAATATCCTCTGATATCTTCCTACGAGGTGCATTTCACAGACCCTCGGACACACCTTGTGTAGCTTAGTCCGGTAGCATCGCTGCTCCCTTTGGACTTTTAGGCTTAAAACATGGTATAAACTACCTCGTTTCGAACTCACCTGTCCATGAAGCACAGAAAAACTGGGGATTACCAATAAAATTGTCATTTTAAGACATTTTTGTGTCCCTTAGTCTCAGCGTCCAGAATTCAGTCTGTGTATGTAGAAAGTCTGTTTCAGTATCCCCCACAAGCAAAACACAATTCATTTAAATCTGTCTAAATCAGGGCAAAAACAAACACACAGAGTCCAACGACTCAGGAATTAAGAGAAAGAGAAACGTCCGTGTCCCAGTTTAATACAACAGTGTTTCAAAAACACAATATCTACAGGGCACTCACGATACTGTCGAACGTCAAGTTGCTCAGTCGGTCGGCCATATGGCGTTTGCCTTTAACTGCACCAACGCTGTGATGTTACCAGGTGATTTCCTCCAACAACAAGCGGGTTTTGCAGAGTGCTTCTCCAACTCTCCTCTCCAACCCCTTCACTCATTGCTGCAGAGCCTACTAGTCACATCGTATAGTGGTTCAGAATATGCTTGGCTGTGGTCTGGGGTTGTGATTGGATTATGATTGTGGGTGTGACTGTGGAAAACATGAATGAATGAACTTTCTGATAGGTGGGCGGTGACGTGATCCAACACTGGTCGCTACTGTTAACAGGGTTAGGGGTAGGCTACGTACTGTTTTCACATCAGGACCAAATATCAGTTAACAAGGTGTGTGTGTTCACAGTATACTGCAGTACACATGTCAACTAAAACACTGCGTCTTTGCCACACAGTGCTGCTCAGTTGTGCAGCATTGGCACTGTGTGTGCTCTGGCTCTTCCCTTTCTCAAAAGTTGGAATGTCTCCATAGGTGCTTCCCTTTGTACCCTTTGTTGTCCAACAGAGCAGCTATTTACCGGATAATGTATTTGGCAACAAGAAATATTACACTGAACCACACTGTGCGTTTTTTTGGATGAAGCTGGGAAGACTGGATATACTTAGTGGTTTCAGTTGGAGGTGCCTGGATGCAGTTGATGTTCTGTGCTATTCCTTTCACACTGAAACTATTCACCAACTTTTTCTCCTCCATTGTGTTGTTGTGGTTAACCACTGTAATGGCTTCAGACACTCATCTGAGAGTGTCTCAAGACCCACTTCATAATATTGTGTCACAACAATCGACACAGATGCATTTTCCGCAGCCAGAGACTTTCCTTTGTAACAGCAGTGCTGTGTGTGCAGGTGCTATTATTCAGTTTTAGTTATTAATTTTGATCTTCAGATACTTCTGAGTAGTAGAATTGATCAATTAAAAACAATAAAAAATGGACAAAGATAATTATAGTCATGGCTTTGCAGGGGATAAAACAGAGATTTTGACATGTCACTGTTAATTTTTTTCCGCTAAACTCAGAGAAAATGGCAGAAAGAAACGTTTGTAAGCAAATTTCATGTACAGGCACAGCAGATGGGATTCACAAGTGCTGGCATAGTTTAGCATTCTCCTACTAAAAACAATAAACATACACTTTGCCGTCAACTACCCACTCAACCACTGTGAATGCGATATTAGGATATGCTTCTTTTTGCCAGAGTAATACCATTAAACAGACAAGGCAGCAGCTGTATTGTTACAACTTTGTGTAAGATTGATATCTTACTCACGCGTCACTACGTGATACAACATAACAATTCACCCAGCAGTCAAATTGTGGGTTTGTGCGAGTGTATATAACTTTGAGAAGCTTCCGTGTTATAGCAGTCTCTGTCCAGCCTGTGGTTCCCACTTGGCCGTTGTCCCTTCAGAGGGGTGGGGTGTGGGAGGGAACTTGTTTGCCGCAGTTGCCGATGCAGCGATGGGGAAGCAATTCATTGCTGTCCCACTACACTGGCAACACTTGCACGCACGCACACACACACGGCACGATGAGCAGTTAGCCTGAGTGCTGCCAAGCGAACAGAGTGTAGTTTGGAGAGAGCACTTCCCAGCTAGGGAGATAGCAGGTTGAATCTCTCTCTTTACACACACGCACACACGCACACACACACACACACACACACACACACACCCGCAGTTTTGTCACACGCAAACAGCTTCATAGACAGACATGCAGGAGGAGAAGGAAAAGAGTGTGGAGGTAAGGAAAGACTCTCAGGCCGCTCTAAGTTTAGCCTTTACAAGTGATACATGAGTGAGAGGAAGACTCTAGATGTATATCGACCTATATGTATGTGTGTGTGTGTGTGTGTGTCTGTGTGTCTACATTCGTTGCTAGCTGAGCCTGCAGTCTGGGCTGGTAGGGAGGTGGAACTAGCAGAAAACTGCAGCAGAGTCCGTCAGTGAGTTCTTGCCACTGTGAGGTTGAACTAAACATCTTTTAGACCTCAACCAAGGAATCATTCATGCATGTAAATGTCAGTTGTAATGCACTTTAGATATTTTTGTGTATTAAACTCTGCTTAGTGTGCGATAAAGCAGCAGATTGTTAGATTGATATCTACTGAATACACGCACATCACCTGATTATACTGTTATAAGAAAGGATGCTGTGTTAAATGAGTTGCTTAGTCAACAGTTTACATCACTCACAATTAAGATAATATGTTACTCATCATTGATGATGTATGGCTTCTGAATGTGGTGGCTACAAATGTTATCTTAATTTTTACATTACGTGTATATGTGTATTTAGGTGTCACCTACAGTAGAGTATTGTAATTTATAAAAGTAATTTCTCACAGTTTTTGACATTTTGGTCGAATGGAAACAAATTATTGGAAGTTAACCAATAATGAAAATAATGGTTAGAGGTAGATATACTTGGATGTAGTGTGTGCTGTATATATGTTTAGGTGTTGAACTTGATGATCATGTAATGACTCAAGTGATAATAGTTATCATGTGTAAAAAATGTAAAATTGGGATTTTTCCATTTCATATACTGAAAATACAACACATAGCATTTGGTAGTGTTTTTACATGTCCAGAGACTGCATATGGAAAGTAGCTGTATCCAACTCTGTTATAAAGCAGAACAGTTCTGTGTGTCGATATCAATACTGTCAAAGTATCTTAAAGTTCGTTCCACAGAGAAATGCACACAGCAGGTTTTACAACAAGCTGTCAGGACTTATAACTTTGTGACTTCATAATGAAACTGTAACAGCCCCCAGCCAAGCCCACAGCACAGTTCACTGCACCCACCTTACACAATTTTGTATATGTTTAAGTGTACACCTGAAATTGTTTGTCCATCACTATTAGATCCTCCTGTTAGAGTTTTGTGCGATCTTTCCATTTTCTCAACTTTGATTATTTTTACCATTATTCTACCAATGATTATTTATAAATATATGACCAGAACTCTGAAAACAGGATCAGCATCCCGGCGGCTTTGTTTACGTTCTTGCTGCTCTGTTAAATTGTATTTCGGCATGTTTTTTTTCTTCCTGCTGTGCTTCCTCTCATTGAACACAGCTGCCAGGCTTTAATCTGCAGCTCCAGTCAATCCCGGTTAAAGCTCCACACTGTCCGGCAGGAATTCAAAGCCATACTCGCCAAACTCCAATCTTGCTCTTGCAGTTACCTGGTCACCCACCTACTTGATATCCCTGATAGTTATTCTGCGGCAATGCATGCTCCCCTGACTGGCGCTGCACTGGATTGCACGGAGGTTCTAGCAGCTGTGGAGACAGGACAAGATGTCAAAACAACGTTGAGATAATTAACTACATATAATAATAACTACAAATATATCTAAAATATCAAGATCTGCATTCTCTGAAAAGAATGATGAAAAATCTACACTTTGGTTACAATCTGTCTGTCGGGATGTGTTTCTTCACCTGTTAAGATAGAACTGATGGCCACAACTGTGAAGATTTTTTATTGCACTTTAAAAAAATAACCTGGTGAAACTTTTGTGAAACTATTTTGTGTTTAATCTCCAAATGTTGGTTAAAGTAGCTCTGTTATATATGTAGTATTTTACACATGAGGTAAATAATCATAAATCAAAGAAGCAGTGTACTGAAAGGGATTTAATTTATGAATGATACTGTTGAGTCACATTCTGTTGTGGATATGCACCTGGAAAGGTGCATATAATATATATTATAGTCACCTTGTAGCAGTGGTTACATTGTATGTAAACAGCAGAAGCTGATTTTACTGTTGATCTGCTATTTCATTCTCACTCTTTTTTTTGGTTATTTCTTTATTTGGGTCATTATTAATGCTTAAATTTCTGTATAATGTCTCTTTTTGTCAAAACACTTTCAATAAGTTGCCCTATTAGTTATACAACTAATTAATGGCTTGAGACATGTTTTCATCTTGATGAATCAGAGTCAGTTGTCCTTTTACCAGCCGGCCGCTTCTGTCTAATTTGTGCTTGGGAACAGTTTGAGATAACGAGAGGGAAAGCATGTTGACTCCACTTGTTTTTGTCCGGCGGCCTCCTTTTGTGAGTGCCACTAATGTGGTCTCTGGCCCATCCATGCTTTCTCGCATTTTTACACCTGTACTTCAAGCTGTCCATTTTTATCAGGGATTGATGCCCATTATGAACAGGGCCTTTGGTTAGATCAGATAAGGGTTTATGTCTAGTACACAAGTTTTTAATGAAGCAATGGCACCACGCTATCGAATTCACCTGATGTTATTGAACATTGTCATGACTCTGAGCTCCATGTAACTAAATAACTTTTGGATTTTGTTGGAAACATTTTGTTTGTGTATTGATTTGGTTTGTGTTCTACTGTTCTCCGTTTCCAGTTTTAAGTGTCCAGAAGCCCCAACATTCGTTATCGACAACGTTATTTACACTGTGTTTTGAACCTTAAAGTCTGCTATCGGAAGGCGCGTACCTTTGGGCTCGAGCTTTGTGCAGTGTGAGTTGTTTCTGGTGTGTGCCTGCTCACGTGAACGTGGCTCCAGAGGAGGATGTCAGAGGACTTATAGGTTCGATGTAAATAATGCAGATTTGAGCCGAATTAGAACATCTGTGCCTCGGGACACTAGTATGACACCACGGGAGCAGTCAGGACGCAATTTAGGTTTTTTTCTGTTGTTTTTTAACATTTGAAGAATCTGTCACTATTTATAGTATTTATAGTGGTGAGTAGCTTATGAGTGAATTTTCCTTTTTCAGTGAACTACCCCTTTGAGATCAGCTTGAGAGAAGAGTCTTCAAATTTTGTACAAGCTCTCAATTAAACTCAAAGGTGAACTGATTAGATTTTTTTGCCTAGAGGTCTAAAGCCGAGGTTACAATAACCTCATGTTACTGTCTATCATTTGACAAAAGTAAAGGTTACAGTGAGCTTCATATGAGAAAATTAGGTGTGAGATATGTACACAAACTTTACTGGTTTGCGAAGGAATACAACCTGTGGCTTCTGCATTTGGAACCTCCTGCTCTCCGTTTGCGACACACTTACACACAAGACTTTGTTTACTTTTTGCTGATGAATCTGAACCCTAAAAAAACAATCAACCAGGTCAAACTAATTCTCGCATTGTTTACATTAAACCACCTCTCTTCTTAGTTACTTGAGATAGTCAAATTGAAGTCACTTAATTTTCCACTTTCAGTCAATGTGCTTCTAACACTGTCACTCATCAATCATGTTTCTCACAGAAAGAAAAATGGATAACAGGTCCCACATTAATCCAATCAAAACAAAAATTACAATAGGCAGGTGGACTGCTAGCTTCGATATCATGATTGTAGGATATGCTTTAAGAATACACCGGCCTATAGACACTGATACCCAAACTCTACCAACCTAGTTTCCTACATTTCCAGAGAGCAAAGTGTAGGTTTTATATCCAGCCAGTTACTTTTCCTTACTCTTACAGATATAACATTGACAATGTTGGGCAACTGGTCAATTTACTTCTCTTGACCATGATCTTTGCTGTTTGGTTCTATGAGGTCCTCAACATCCTTTCCTTCCTCGAGCTCCTGAGCCTCTAAGCCCTTGCATCTCAATGTTTAGGCTTGCTCGACTAAACTTGATTCTGCAGGATAGGTATAGAGGTAACAGATAAGTAATGGTAACTGGTTTTGTATTTATATAGCGCCTTTCTAGTCTTGATGACACAGTATAGTTTTACATTCCCCCATTCACACACCAATCACACAGTGCATCTACTCGCAGCACTTTGTTATTCTATGTGGGGCCATTCAGGGTTCAGCATGTTGCCCAAGGATACTTCGGCAGGCAGATGGGTCAGACTGGGGATCGAATTGCCGACCTTCAGGTTGGAGGACGACCACTCTACCCCTCAGCCACAGCCGCCCCCCGCCCATAAGTCTGGTTTGCTACCTCAGTGAAGACACTTTCAGTTAGATTAAGTTTTATAACTGTAAACATAGGAAACTTCAACAACTGTTAAATACAATACAAGCCTAAACAACCAGCTTTCCTCTTGCTACTAGGGAGCTATTGCTAGGTCACAGTCAGATACTCAATTGTAGTTTAGCACTGATGCCCTCTGTAACCTCAGTGTTTAATCATTTAGGAAGATGTTTAGCACAAAAGCATGCCTTCCAGTATATTTACACTATTACAATGTCAGCCTCTCATCTTGTTCATCACACACAAATAAAGATGAAGTAATTAGTAATTATTTCACTTGTTAACTTTCAGTAAAGCTAATCCAAACAACTTAAAATAAAACAATAACAAAAGGTACGTCAGGATATCATGAAGGTCTTATAATTAAAGATTGGCTACAGTAATAACAGTTAGACACAAATATTGGTTACATTTCTGAAGGGGGTTTCTAAGCTAAAAAAAACTCTTTATGACAACAAAATATGTATGTTTGACAGAACAGCAGAGGGAAGGGGCTCTTTCATTTTCAAATAGTTCAGCCCTCCCTCTTACTGTCTGTAGGAATCAGGACTTAATCCGAGGCTGGGGGAAGAGAGCATTACTCTAGGTATATAAAGCCACAGAAAGAAGTCAGTGCACACAACCACTAGGAGATTCCGATGAAAATCTGCACAGAGGCTCTGAATCTGCCCTTGGCCATGCCACCACACATTTTCATCTCATCATGATCAGGTGGTTAGAGCTGTATGAGAAAGTCAGAGAGCGGTATCCCCTCAGTGGAGCATGACAACTCAACACGTGAGTAGTAATGATTTGCACACAGCAAAGTCCAGCCAGCCCCCAAAGATTGGACTACAGGAAGGGAATTGCAATGTTTAACGACATTACTCAGCTTATTTTATGTTGCTTTTGAGCACCAAGAAGTATAAAGTAGCCAAGCAGTGATGAATGAAATATGGCAAATAAATGTTTAATTTAAATGCATTTAATAAAAAAAAAAGAAGCTGCTAGCACTGAATAGCCAATGCAAGATATCCTCCAGCAGTTTTTTCAAGTGTTTATTTGAGAGTAACAGACATTTTTGAAAGTGTTGATATTGATATTCCTGTGAGAGGAATTGATGAGCTCAGTGGTGTTCCAAAAGTTGTAACACCACTGTGATAAACAATAATAATACAAATCATAATAATCATGATAATAATAATAATAAACTTTATATATACAGCATTTTTCAAAACAAAGTTTACAAAGTTAAAACAAGATAAAATGACAGGACAGAGTCAAATAAAATCAGTCAATAGTACAAAGTTTAAATCCAAAACGACCCCAAATAATAATTTAGATTTATAGTCAAATGAAACATATATTGAAAGAACAACCGTGAACAGGAATTAATGAAAATCGTTGTTAAAAAGATGAATTTTGAGAAGTCACAAAATCGGCAAGCCTCAAATCCTCAAGCAGTGAGTTCCAAAGCTGAGTGGCACTGTCTGCAAACATCCGGCCATCTTTAGTCTTGAGCCTGGACTCAGCAGGGCCCTGAGATGATCTAAGGCTGTGCTCTGGCTCGGTTCGGTAACAGCAGTTCAGCACTGTAGCTCGGAGCTTAACCATGACGGGCTTTAAAGGCATTTTTATGCAGAGGACGTTGATATCTATGCACACTATACAATTTAGTGTTGACAGCTGCATGTGGACAAAAACCCTTATTCAACCACTACATATTATGAATAAACAAACATTGTAGTAATCTAGTATTTCTGCTTACTCTCTCGTTCAGCCTATACATTGAAATGCCACTATTTCAACAGTGTCTTTCATCTACAGGAACTTCTTTGTCCTCAGCTATTTTGCTTTATTTGTAGTTTTCATGACTTCTTCTATCTTTAACGTTGAGTCCCTATACCACACTATTAAATCTCAGAAATGAAAAAATTTATATTTTCCTCTTCCTTTTGAGGCTTCATACACATCACGTAATGCTGCAGTAGTGTTCCTCACTTCTCTCACATGGTTGTGTTTCCAGAGCATGGGTGGTTTCCTCCAGTGCTGTAATGCTGCTCACACAGTTAATCATCGGTCACTGGGCTTCTGTCAGGCTTGAGGTCAAATGGCCTTGGCTTGCAGTAGATATGGTATTTAGCTCAGAGCTATCATTTAATGTTTCATCTCATTATAGCAACTCCACTGTTAGGGGGTTATCAGTGTATCATGTATGGCCTTATACAATGAATAAGTGACACTAACAGCAGAAGACTATAAAGGCCCATTACATTGATATTGTACATGTTTATGCCGGGAATATTATTTATTAATAGACCTGTAGTTTTTATTGCAAAACAATTACCCCTTCACCTTTGCTAAATGAGCTCACCCATCATACCGGAAGGAATTTTCATCAACAGCAGGAATGTAAATCAGAATCAGAATCAGAAGTATTTTATTGCCAAGTAGGTTTACACCTACAAGGAGTTTGCTCTGGTTTTTGGTGCATACAATGAACATAGAAACATAAAACGCAATAAATACAATATACATAGGAAAAGCAATAAAAAGTAGAAAAACAGTATATATTTACTCACTGTTTACTTCGTATTTACTCACTTTTTTCCAATATTTATACAAAGTAGTATTTATTTTGACATAAACATTTCTGAATAAAAATATATAAAAGATATAAAAAGTGAAATGCAAAATGCAAAACAGTAAACAGTGTCTGATTGCAATATGCAATGTAATACAGTATAATATAATATGAGACAATGGGTTAATTTAACACATCCTTGAGGTGTGGGGGTGAAACAAAAGTCAGAGTCAGGTGGGGGTCCTGGGCCTTGTTGATGAGGCCAACTGCAGCCGGGAAGAAGCTGGTCTTGTGGCGGGCGGTTTTGGTCCTGATGGCCATCAGCCTCCTGCCCGAGGGAAGAACCTCAAAGAGTTTGTGACTCGGGTGGGAAGTATCAGCCACAATCTTGCCTGCACGCCTCAGGGACCTAGAGGCAAACAGGTCCTGTAGAGATGGCAGATTGCAGCCGATCACCTGCTCAGCAGTCATTAGCGGTCGCAGCAGCGAACCAGATGTTAACGGAGGAGGTGAGGATGGACTCGATGATGCAGGTGTAGAAGTGCACCATCATTGTCTTTGGCAGTTTGAATTTCTTCAGCTGCCGCAGGAAGAACGTCCTCTGTTGACCTCTTTTGGTGAGGGAGCTGATGTTCAGCTCCCATTTGAGGTCCTTGGAGATGATGGTGCCCAGGAAGCGGAAGGACTCCGCAGTGACGACAGGGCGTCTCTCAGGGTGATGGGGTGGGTGGGGCTGGGTTCCTTCTGAAGTCCACAACATCTCTACTGTTTGCAGAGCATTGAGCTCCAGGTTGTTCTGGTCACACCAGGTCACCAGGTGGTCAATCTCCCACCTGTAGGCGGACTCATCCCCATCAGAGATGAGCCCAATGAGGGTGGTTTCATCCGCGAACTTCAGGAGTTTGACGGACTGGTGACTGGAGGTGCAGCTGTTGGTATACAGGGAGAAGAGAAGAGGTGAAAGAACACAGCCTTGAGGGGAACCGGTGCTAATGGAAAAATTACAACCCCAAAGAGAAGCACTTATGAAGAAGATAATCATCAGTGGCTCCATTTGAGGTGGAGCCACAAATGGAGCCACTGGTGAGGTCACCAATATATGCTATGCTCAGGCCCGTAGCCAGGATTTAAGAAATACTGAGGTCCAAATTCCGCAGGCCGGAGGGCAGCATCCGCAGAAGACATGGGGGAATTTCTCCGATCTCAATATGCACATTTTACGAGTTTAGAGAGCAACAATTGGAAAACAGTGGTGATGGTTTCGGCGTCAGGGTGGAAATCGGGAAATCGAACAGACGCCTCTGACATTGCGCCTCCCCTGGAGAGTGTCCGCGCCCCCCACTTTGAGAACCACTGGGCTAGAGTAAGCCATACAGCAGTGAAAGCTGCAGACACTTGTCTCCATCCCCTTGTAAAAACACCCAGTGTAAATAGCCTCTTTCTTTTGGACTGCCTATACAGCTCTCAAGCAGAAATACACTGCTTCTGGTATCCTCATATCCTCATCATGTCCACTGAGAACAAGTGAATACGTGTGTGTGTGTGTGTGTGTGTGTGTGTGTGTGTGTGTGTGTGTGTGTGTGTGTGTGTGTGTGTGTGTGTGTGTGTGTGTGCGTGTGTGCGCCCTACCAACCAGCGGGTAATGTGGTATACACTGGCCCATACCACATCCTTTCTCAAAGTCTCGTAATAATCTCTTCCGTAGTTTTCCATAATCCTGTTAACTAACAAACACTCAGTAAAACGTGTCTTCATTGGCTGAGGTAAATAGAACGGCACTCAATAGACTGCATACACCTGCCAAGGCCAAGCAGTCCCCTCGTGAATCCACAATTAATTAATAAGATGAAACAGACGTAACCTCCATGGTGGAGATAATGGGTACCTTCACAAACATACAAGTATAATTGTGTAATCTAATGAGGGATCTGGTAGCAACATGAATTGCAAAATTTGCTCTTTCATCAGAACGAAATATAATAAAGTAGACACAATCAAATCCAAATGTCTTGCTTAACGTGAGTACTGAGGAGAGGACTACTTCCTTTCTACTGGCTGATGGTTGCTAGTTGCCCAGCTGCTGCACTCTCACTGTTTTGGAGCACATTGTTTGGTAATTATCTCTTCAGTAGACTGATTAGAGTCTAGGTGTAGAGGTGGTGGTTTGGCTGATTGCACACACAATTCCTGATGCATCCAGGGTTCATTTACACATGTCCACCAATCAATCACACATTTTAGTGCAGTTATTGAACCCTAACCCTAACCCTAACCCTTATTTTAACATATATTTGTATATGGCCAAATCATAACAGGTAGGCCTATAATTTAGGCATGTTGACAGACAGAATTACTGATATAGAAATGTATAAGATTATATCTGTCTTTCTGTCATCTTTATCTAATTATCCTGTGCAGTCTGACATTTTGCCTGTCATGTGTTTAAAAATACAAAAATAATTCAATTCTATTTCCTGTCATCTTACCTTTTATTTCTCTCATAATAATTTAGGATTAAATTCTAGATATATAGTAAATCTTTCATGCATAAGAATAATAAGCGTTTTATTAATTAATGCTTCAGTTCGCTCCAGAGGATTTTGGAGTAAACTGAATATTACAATTGAGACATTGTGCTTTCAAAAAGTGCCAGTCAGGCTTTGTGGACATGAAATCATAATAAACTAAATTAGTGCAGATTTAGTGCAGAGTTCTTATTCAACTTTCCCGTTACATTTATTTTCAGAGTAAAACCCTGAGATAAACCATGAACCTTCACACTGATGGAGCAGGCTTGTGTCAGATTTGATTTACTATGCATTGTTCATTTTTTACTACTGGTCTCACAGCTTCTGTCTGTTTTGTGAGATGAGTTCTCCTTTTGATCTTTGACTGACTGTGTCTGTTCGAGACTCTCCTCTTCTTCACCTTTCCAGTTAGCCTGGGTGCAAGACGAACTTAGCCCCGCCCACAACATTTCGGTCGGGAAGTTCGGTCTGGAGTCGCTCCATTGGGGAGATATTATGCTCCGAACAGAAGCTGTTTGGACCAATCACATTATCAGGGCGGGCTTTATTCGATGATGGACAGATGATCAACCATAGATATGTGATCAGCAGTTACGTAATCAATTACGTCATCGAAGAGCGCTTGGGTTGACTTTGTTTTCCACAAACATGCCTGCCGCTGGAGAGCTGAGATATGTAGATGCTGCCATTGAGTCTGTTTTAGGAGACATCAACAGCGCATTCATTGAAAGAGGAACAGAGAACGCGGAGGCGACGCCAAAGCACCACGCTTATCCCTATCGCACCGGCGCTTGGCTGTTCACACTGGTCGCTGAGGCGACGCTGAACCGCCGGGCAGCGCTAATAATATCACCCGTTGATCCAGCGTCCCAACATTTGTCTTTTTTGGTGTTGTCTTTATATAACATGTTCCGAGGATCATACAACTCACTGTACTTCTCCACTTCATCCATGTTGAAGAACTTCTCTGCTGTTTGGAATTAAAAAAAAAGAAATTTAGCAATTAAACACACCAACCCATAGGATTTTAGAGTTTTCCTGCAAAAAGAATTGCGAAGCGGTCACCTCCATGAAATGTTGCGAAAAACAAATGCTGTTTAAATAATTCAGTAATTTTTTTACCGGCTCCGTCAGTAATGTTTTCCAAACTCCTTCAATCAAATCGAGCCAAATAAGTTTACAATTCCTTACCCATTTGGGTTTGCCCATGGGTCAAAAGACATTGTGTGTCTGTGAATGCTTGTGTGTGTGTGTGTAAGAGAGAGAGAGAGAGAGAGAGAGAGAGAGAGAGAGAGAGAGAGAGAGAGAGAGAGAGAGAGAGAGAGAGAGAGAGAGAGAGATTGTCCCTAGAATCTGCTCTTACTTTTTCGTCAAGTTCTGGCACAATCATTATTTATTCTTTTTGCATTGAAAACAGTGGATTTACATAGCTTTAAATAGTGTGAAGTAGATCTGCTGCTTTAATCACGTCACGTTTTTTTTATCAGTTATCGTTATAATTTCTAGGGATTTTAACGCATGACCAGCTATTTAGAAAACAATCAGGGGTGTACCGTCAGATTGCCTTCAGGCACCCCGGCCTTAACAATTCCTAGGGTTCACATCATTTCACAGATCTACTGCCAACAATGTAATTTAGCTGAAGGATATAACTATGTACTGGGGTGATGTGATAATAATGTGGCGGTGTGGCCAAGGGGGTAGAGTGGGCGTTCTCCAACATAAAGGTTGCCGGTTCAATCCCCACTCTTCCCCATCTGCATGCCGAAGTATCCTTGGCAAGATGCTGAACCCCTAAATGGCCGCTCATAAATGTTGAGTGTACTAAAAATGTTAGTCCCTTTGGACATTCTTAAATGACATGTAATAATAATTGTTTCTCTGTCTCTCCATCTGTTACTATGTCTGTGTTTATATTTTTAATCACCTGAAACATACTGTGTGTGTCCTGCATGTGCTGGCATCTGATGTTTTAGAGCAGAATATCATAGACACTGCAGCCGTGCTGGGCAACAGCATCTGCCTCCTGCGAATGCTTCTGTATGGTTGTGCTTGAGATCCTGGATTTGACTGATTGTTTCTGGAAATTTCTTATGTCACACCTGCTCTGTTTGCTGTTGGTAGTCACATATGGACCTGTTGCTCTCTCCAGAACAGGCCACCAGCAGTACAGGGGTCCCCCCACAACGGCCAGACCCCACCCTGCATGAACCCTGCCTTGATGAACGCTCCCTGGGTGAGAAGGGGGTAGTCTTTTAGTATTTTTTTCACCCCATCCAAATTGCATTCAATATCATCCTTGCAATCAACCAAACAAGGACATGTCTATTTGTGTTAGTATTCACTGACATCATGTGTGATTTGTTCAAAGATAAAAGGAGATTTCATCATCTTGGTGCACTGTAATGGGAAATGATCTGCAAGTCACCCCACGTTCATTGGGCCATCTCACACTTGTTGACTCTCACAACCATCTCAACTGCATTACTCTTCATTATTCATGTCAACGCTGGAGTAGTTTGTTAACTAGGGATCCATATTTTAGTAGCAGTGATTTTAACTTATAACTGAATCTAATAGTTTGGAAAGGGTTAGGCTTTGGGTATTGCATGTTCATTTAACATACAATACCCACAGCATGGAAGAATGCATATTCTGATAAATATCAGGATTGAGAAATATTATTCGATTGTTATGAAGTTGAACTTCCCTAAATTATGCAAAATGTTTGTTTACAAGCTTGAAATAAATGCTAGTGAGCAGGGAATGGCCACAACATCATGGTAACCAAATAATCTGAGTCTAGAACGATGAATTAAGACCCCCCAAAAGCTATACTTATAATATAATATAAACATTTTGTTTGTAAAATAATCATATTTTTTCATACATAAAGACTAAGCTTGATTTGTTCACTTGAAATTAATTTTCTTTCAGAAATCTCAACTTAAATCGTAATTTTGTCCAAATATATTTTATTTTTTAACAGAGTAAGTGTCGACAGAAGTAACTTTGTAATAATACAATAGGACTCGTTAGAGACACTGAATGTGTATAATTAATACTCAATATCGCATAACAACAGATACAGTCTGAATCAAAACAACTTGGTGGTTCTCTGGATGTTTTGTTTTGTTATGCCTCAATCTTTGTCAAATTGAATTAACATTATTGTTTTCAAATGTTTCGAATTTTCAAGCGCTGAACAATAACAGAAACAATTAATAATGACGTGATTATGAATTTGTTAGCATGATGTTGATGGTTAGTCCTCTCATCAGAACAGTGACATGAAGCATGGATTCACTTGTCTTTGTCAATGATTTTCTTTCCATCTCATGTCCCCCTTCTCTCTCTCTCTCTCTCTCTCTCTCTCTCTCTCTCTCTCTCTCTCTCTCTCACTTTCTCTTCCTCCCTCCCTTCCTGCTTTTAGCAGTACCACTACCAAGAAGACGACTCGCCACCTCTTGATCAGGGATTCCCACGACTTACCAACGAGGTGCGCTCCCCTGAGCTGGTGCACGTGTCCGAGAAGAACCTGTCTGAGATAGAGAATGTGCACGGCTACGTTTCCCACTCCCACATCTCTCCTCTCAAGGTACAACTCTAATCCTGTTATAAAACCATGACAGCCCCCCCAATCCAGCACTATAAACATCTGCCAATATGGTCTCTACCTCATATTATTGTAGTTGGTTAGTTATTGTAGAAGATTTTTCATTGACAACTAAAAAGATGACTGCAAAACAGCATTTGCATTGTTTGTAACATGAGAATTGCATTAAAAGGAGAACAAGAAGGGAATGCACAACTACAAGATAAACTATATATATGGTTATAATAGACTGTAGTTGAAATCATGACAGTGCAGTGATTTTGCTTGATCTAAAGTAGCAGATCTAACAAGTTTACTCTCTTTCTGCTTCTGCTATGTTTTCTTGACCCATGGGAACACTAGATGGTTTAGTAATCTTGCTGTTAGTTTGTAGTTTAACTGTGTAACTAGAAGAGAAAACTGTAAAATTGTCACATCCCTCCTTGTCCCTGCCTTTGTCATTCCTTGCACACATTTCCCCTGTGCATTGTCTGGATGCATGAAGTGACAGTGAAGTGCCCTGGCCCGACAGTACACTGTCGGTCAATTGTGTTTCAGCTCAGGTTTGAGCCAGCAGAGGGCGATATTAAAATAGAAGACAAGTTTGGGTTGTGTCTGCAGATTGAAACCCTTAGTAAACCATGTGTTGTTTATATGAATACATTGTGAATCACCCCTCTGTCGTCTGTGTTTCTTCACAGATCACTGAGTAGTACTTGCAGATAGATATCTGTTCAGAATGTATAGTTTAGGTAAATATAATGTTCTCAGCATGAGTAGTTTTTACAACATATTTTGTTTGGACTTAGAAACGTTTTTGTTTAAAAAAACGTTTAGGCCAGATTATATGTGATAATGTCATGAGTAAACCTTATCAGTGGGAAATTACATCAAACTTCCTCTGGTAAAAATACTATATAAGCTGCTTCTTCTTTAAGACATTGCAGTTGGACTGTGTATTAAATGATGTTGTTTAGAAAGCATCTGATTGGACACTTTACCCTGGTTTTGATTCAGTGAACAGCTTTGGACAAGTGACCTCATTTATAACAGCAGGAACTTATCATATATTATATATGACGATAATGCTTTTGTTTTAAGATATAATACAAGATCCTACCATTGACATGTTGGTGTATATATACTGCCATCTACTGTCAAGAGCTCGGACTGCTTTAGCTCTGCCCACTCTGTGTCGAGCCATGAGGTGATGCCGTATGCTCTGATGTTGAAATGTAATCCAGCAGATTCATCAGTCACACCTGGCCACTGTCATGCATTGTTAAATAAATATCCTCTGTGGTTTTGCTCATGTGCAGTCTGAGGGGAAAATCCCTCCCTGGGTGAGAGGGTCTTCCTCATTACCATAACTAATACAGGAGGCCACAGTGATCCTCTACCCATCATCCTCATCCTCATCCAATCTTAACCCATTTGAATATGTCCCCCTCTTCTTCTGCCCAACATGTGACTGGGTAACTATTACTAATGTTTTTTCATCCTGATGCATTAGGCACCCTTCTGCCTCTCTCTATCTCACTCTCTCTCTCTCTCTCTCTCTCTCTCTCTCTCTCTCTCTCTCTCTCTCTCTCTCTCTCTTTCTCTCTCTCTCTCTCTCTCTCTCTCTCCAAAGTATACTGGCTAGTGATTTTGTCTTTCATTTCTAACCTGCAGCCTGCACTGGTTACCCGTTTTGATCTTGCATACCCGAGTGTGACCACAGCAAACTACATGGCAAGTTTTATTTGATTTCATTTTTATTTTACTTCAGGGAAAGCTCTGTCCACTCTTCCCTTATTTCTGGGTCACTGTGCCCAGAAAAATGATGCATGGACTTTGTTTTGGTGTTGTCTTCGATGCATTACCTGGAGGAGCTAGTTTTCTTTTCTTTTTGGTCGTTGTTTGTCATACACACACTTAAAAAAATAATCCACTGTGTGTTTGTGAATCCTTTTGCTTGCCATCAAATTCCATGTGCTTGTTGTGGTGTTAATGTGATCTGGTGTTAAGTTGTCAGTATATAATCATGTGTGTTTAGGATCCCCTTACTTGAATTCTACCTACACAGATGTACAAGCAATGATATCCAAAGATCAGGTCATTATTAAGGCACAGTTACAGCCTGTGTACTGTGTCTCTCATCTTGGATGATGAAGCATAATTATTAAATATATTCGATTGTAATATTCAAGTGGGAAAATATGTGCTCTCATTTTGCCAAGGATTTGCAAGGTTGGTTCTATTATGAGATATTTATGAGATTGTAGAATGCAAATAGTTTCTAAAGGCACATGCTCTGTTAATAAGGAAAGGATTCATCACATAATCAGTAGATATAGTAAATATGTGTATGGTCTGAGTCACCAAAAACCAACTTGTGGACTTTTCCTATCCCAAACACTTGGGTTTAAAGTTACAATAGGTAATTTCAGACATTCAAATGTTTGTGTTAAATGTTGTTGAGTATTTTAATTACATTATTCCACATTCCCAGTCATTTTAAAACCTACAGAGATATTTAATTTTTCTTAAGGCAATGCTGTGTATGTTTGGTGGCCTGTCATTGGTTTTGTTGCCTGAAGTGTCGAAACAGACTTTTTTTCCAGTGTAAGTCAAATTGTTCAAATACACCAAATAACCATATATTTCAACCAAATGAAGGATCCTTTCCATCTACAATCTATTTACTGAGCAACAGCCCTCTCTGCAGCCCCATGGGGTTCTTTTTTACGTTGGGCTCTGTGTCCGACTGATTAAGTGGTTTTCATGTAAATTCAAATCAAAGCCTATTTAGCTCTTGACCAAAGCTCACTGATTGAACTGAAACACAACTGAAGAATGGATATTCAACATGATCCCTGGATCCTGTCCAAGAAACGCGGCCTCTATAGCAATTACACCATACAATGTGAAGAATTCACAAACAATTAACTTCTAAGTTTCTAAGTCCAAGTTTTAACTGGTCTACAGCGCTGGTCAATAACCCAAGGAAGTGTAACCCGTCTTTCACTAGCCAAATCAAGCACCACCTTTTGGAGATACTGTGACTCAGCGTAGACATTATTGATTCTAAGTGCTGCATTGTTAATCGATTGACAGTCTCTTTCTATGCTAATATCAGCTTGTAAAACCACATGCATTTATTTGGCAGCAATTATTTCTCTGTAAATCATTCAGGGTATGTTTGTGAGTAATAAAAAAAAAAAAGTTAAATGAAGGCTGCAGCAGTCATGCCGAGCTTCAAGTTGCAGAGGTCAGATAAATAGTTTGTCTTCTTCGTACAAACTTCCATCCCATTTGGAAGAGGTAGTATCATATCATTCAAGCAGCAGTGTCTTGTTGAAGTCGGTGTTTGAAGAGAGGAGACGCTGACCCAGAACTTGCAGCATAACAGAATTTATTACACAGAAGTCTCACAGGGCAGACTATGGTTTGCCCAGAGAAATCACAATTTCGATTTTCACGCCGAATATTGAAAATCTGACTTGACTCTACAAGGCAAGGCGTTTTAGAGTTGAGTTGTTTACTACAAACCTAGAGATAAAATTACATCACACAACAGGGCCGTTTGCCTAAATTTGGGAATGTGTAGTTCCTTAAGATTTAGGGACCTGCTGAAAACCATCTCTCCTATTATTATTCCTGGGGGTTCAACGATAGTTCAGACAAGGAGAAACATACAGAACACATCTGGAAATAATACTTATAGGTCTGAACTTAAGTTACAAGGCGCCTTAAGATATTAACATGTCATTATGATCTATACCTATGCTAGAGAAATTCAATAGCTGGATATTAACATATAATTTATGGTTTGTAACTCTGCTATGGATATCAATTAGCTGAATAAAAGTCTGAGCATAAGGCGTCATAGATGTAAATGTCATTATTCTTCATAACCATGTTCAAAAGATGTCTCAGTGAAATATACTATAGTAGCTTTTTTGTGATCCACTTCCTGTTGTCATAATTCCTCCACTCTCCTCTTTTTCACACAATGGAAGGCCCTGATTGCTTCGTAAATACTCTCACATTGGCTTTACGGGCCACTGTAGGTAAGTGGAGATGTGGATGACAGAAGTGCCACCAACAGTGCAACAATGAAGATAGGAGCATTGTTTTCTCTCCTGCTCAGTAAAACACACTTTGTGATGACGTGTTGTTTTCATCTGTACATCACATTCACTTTGTTGAGGTGGCCATTCAGGTTCATCTTTATAGCATAGACAAATCAAACTGCTTAATGCTTAAGTATAATGGGGTCAGGGTTAGTAGTTCATTATGAGTTGATACAAACATAATCTACGCTTCAACAAAGTGATTTTAATAACAGTTTATTTATGTTAGAATGACAAGAAGAGAAAGGGGGGTCTTGTAGGTGCTGAATCTGTTTATACCAGGGCAAACCATGTCCTTGAAACTATATTGTATTGGCAGAATACTCCAACAATAGGGATACAATTCCATTACTCTAGTGCTAACAGAAGGCAGACCATTCTATAGGATTCCAGCTCTGTGAATACACTCCTGTTTCTCGTATGGGTTTATTTTGTGTTTGTGACACTGATGTGAAATTGGCAGATTTTACATGATCTACCACAAGGTGGTACTCTGTGTTAAAAAGAACACATGAAAACAGGCAGATCAGATGTATTTACATTGAAAAGATTTGGGTTTCTTTAAACCTAAATAAATCTCAATATATCCTGTGTAATATATTGGACCTTTAGGTTTTCTTTGTGTCATATTGTCAGTTTATAACCCTTAGCGTGAGGTTTGCCAACCTACAATATATTTGTATTGCCCTTTCGCCATGTAAATGCAAAATTAAGCTTTATTTATAGTACTAATTGTTATATTAAGGGATAAAGCACCTTCTATTAGGACAATGGAAAAACTGCTAATCAAATAAGTCATAAACGATCCATTTTACAGACCCAAATATTGACTGAGATGGCAAACATTTGATGGTGAAGCTTCATTTAAACTCAATTATATAGTCCATTCATCAGAGCAAATGCATGAGTATTAATCACTCAGCTGATCAAAACTAACTTTTTAGACTCTGTAATTGGGTCTGAGAAACTGTCTAGACTTGCATTATCAAAGAGATTCCTTAAAATGTCTCCTGTCCTCTTGTTGATGGACTGTCATCAAAGAATCCATTTACTCCAGTTCCCCAAATAGGTACTATTCATTTTTGAACAGATATTATATTGATGACCAATGATACATTCTTTCAGTAGCACATTTTCTGTTATGTTATTGTCTTCACTTCTGCTTTACAATTTTCAAAGTTATACTTACAATATCACTATGAAGGCATTTTGTTCATGTCGGAAGTAAGAATAATGCACATATAATCTACTTGCTAGTATTATTTATATAATCAAATAAAAAGAACATTATCATCTACAAATGATCAGGTATTTTGGTATGAAGCCCTTTGTTTTTAATGTAACCAAGCATTCTGCAACATAAATACAAATCTGACATTTGTAACAGTGTTTAATCCCACATTGTCCACATTGTGTCTGGTGATGTAAAACATGGAGGCTTTGGGTTCTTAGCTGTTTCACTGCACCTTCACAGACTCTGTAAGTGCATATGAGCAGTCCATCATCATCTGTCTGTGTTGACGATACCTGAGGAAAGGTCATTGCAAATCAGCAGGCAAACAAGGGAAACACTAGGAGTCAAAACATCATGCAAAGTGTGACTCACCTTTCCTGCTGATGGTCTGTTCACAACGAGTACCTATCAAACCTAGATAGAACATAATGATGCATTTCAAATAACCTTTCCATCTCTGTCCAAGATACAGTCCTGTCTGCAATCAGACACACTATGAGTTCCTCCAAAATTGATCTGCAGTTAGTGTTTTTTTTGTAAGAGGTCAATTTTGTGCACTTTAACCATTTTTCCTTAAAATAGATATTTCTTCTTTGCTGATGGAACACCCAACTTTGAATGAAACAAAAATGAACGGAACACAATTTAGAGGTGGTGACAACTCTCGGTGGATAACAAAATAAGAAGTGTAGTGAACAGTTCATTTTATATTGTCATAAGAGAATATCATGCAAAAAAAAGGGACAGCATTAAAAATAGGTCAGCTCTCAAACAGAGGAAAGGGAAATGAAAAGCCATTAAACAGAAACACCCATTAGTGCTTACTGAGTGCTGTCGTACCTTCTCAGATCATGAGATGGAGTCTGACTTTAGCTGAAGGCTGTGTGTAATGTGGGACATGCTGGATGTGAGCAGATCCTTTTTATTACTTCAGGTTTTTACCGGTTTTTTTTTCGTTTGTTTTATTTGTAATAATATGACGGGTAAAGAGAGGGGCGGAACTGTCAACCGACCACCATCTGGTTGTGAGTTGGATCAGGGAGTGGGGGAAATTTCCGGATAGACCTGGTAAGCCCAAACGAGTAGTGCGGGTGAACTGGGAACGCCTGGAGGAGGCCCCCGTCCTAGGTATCTTCAACTCACACCTCCGGCGGAGTTTTTCTGGCATTCCTGTGGAGGTTGGGGGCATTGAGCCGGAGTGGACGGTGTTCAAAGCCTCCATTGCTGAAGCTGCGGCGGCTAGCTGTGGCCTCAGGGTCTTAGGCTCCTCAAGGGGCGGTAACCCTCGGACACCGTGGTGGACACTGGTGGTCAGGGAAGCCGTCCGATTGAAGAAGGAGGCCTTCCGGGATATGATATCCTGGAGGACTCCTGACTCGGTTGCAGGGTACCGACAGGCCCGAAGGGCTGCAGCTGCTGCCGTGTTGGAGGCTAAGCTGCGGGTGTGGGAGAAGTTCGGAGAGGCCATGGAGAAGGACTTTCGGTCGGCACCAAAGTGTTTCTGGAAGACTATCCGGCACCTCAGGAGGGGGAAACGGGGAACCATCCAAGCTGTGTACAGTAAGGATGGGACTCTGTTGACCTCAACTGAGGAGGTCGTCAGACGTTGGAAGGAACACTTTGAGGAACTCCTGAATCCGAATAACACGCCCTCTATGTTGGAGGCAGAGCTCGAGGTTGATGGTTTTTGTCGTCAATTTCCCTGGTGGAGGTCACTGAGGTAGTCAAACATCTCCGCAGTGGCAAAGCCCCAGGGATTGATGAGATCCAGCCAGAAATGCTAAAGGCTCTGGGTGTTGAGGGGCTGTCATGGTTGACACGCCTATTCAACATCGCGTGGGAGTCGGGTACAGTGCCAAAGGAGTGGCAAACCGGGGTGGTGGTTCCCCTGTTCAAAAAGGGGGACCAGAGAGTGTGTACTAATTACCGGGGTATCACACTTCTCAGCCTCCCTGGTAAAGTCTACTCCAAGGTGCTGGAAAGGAGGGTTCGGCCGATCGTCGAACCTCAGATTGAAGAGGAACAATGCGGTTTTCGCCCCGGACGTGGAACTACGGACCAGCTCTTCACTCTCGCAAGGATCCTGGAGGGGGCCTGGGAGTATGCCCATCCCGTCTACATGTGTTTTGTGGATCTGGAGAAGGCGTATGACCGGGTCCCCCGGGAGAAACTGTGGGAGGTGCTGCGGGAGTATGGGGTAAGGGGTCTATCCTCAGGGCCATCCAATCCCTGTACTCCCAAAGCGAGAGCTGTGTTTGTGTCCTCGGCAGCCAGTCAGTTTCGTTCTCAGTGGATGCTGGTCTCCGCCAGGGCTGCGCCTTGTCACCAGTTCTGTTTGTGATATACATGGACAGGATATCGAGGCGTAGTCGTGGTGGGGAGGGGTTGCAGTTCGGTGGTCTGAGGATCTCGTCACTGCTTTTTGCAGATGACGTGGTCCTCATTGGATCATCGGCCTGTGACCTTCAGCACTCACTGGATCGGCTGGCGGCCGAGTGTGAAGCGGCTGGGATGAGGATCAGCACCGCTAAATCTGAGGCCATGACTCTTAGCAGGAAACCGATGGATTGCTTACTCCGGGTAGGAAATGAGTCCTTAGCCCAAGTGAAGGAGTTCAAGTACCTTGGGGTCTTGTTCGCGAGTGAGGGTACTATGGAGCGTGAGATTGGCCGGAGAATCGGAGCAGCGGGGGCGGTATTGCGTTCGCTTTACCGCACCGTTGTAACGAAAAGAGAGCTGAGCCGCAAGGCAAAGCTCTCGATCTACCAGTCGATCTTCGTTCCTATCCTCACCTATGGTCATGAGGGCTGGGTGATGACCGAAAGGACGAGATCACGGGTACAAGCGGCCGAGATGAGTTTTCTCAGAAGGGTGGCTGGCATCTCCCTTAGGGATAGGGTGAGAAGCTCAGCCATCCGTGAGGAACTCGGATTAGAGCCGCTGCTCCTTTACTTAGAAAGGAGTCAGCTGAGGTGGTTCGGGCATCTGGTAAGGATGCCCACTGGGCGCCTTCCTTGGGAGGTGTTTCAGGCACGTCCAGTGGGGAGGAGACCTTGGGGAAGACCCAGGACTAGGTGGAGAGATTATATCTCAACACTGGCCTGGGAACACCTCGGGATCCCCCCGTCAGAGTTGGTCAATGTGGCCCGGGAAAGGGAAGTCTGGGGCCCCCTGCTTGAGCTGCTCCCCCCGCGACCCGACCCCGGATAAGCGGATGAAAATGAGATGAGATGAATATGACAGGGACTGCTTAAAACCTCCCAAGCAAATTTCAGGAATACATTGAGTTAACTCATCATTAGGCTGTAATTTACAAAGGTGTAGGGCAGACTTCTGATGAATTCAAAATGATTCACCTTGAAGTGCACAAAAGCACTTAAATGCACGTAAGGTAAAGCGAGAGAAAGAGCCTGGCCAAATGTGCACTGATTGCCGTGACATAATTTACCAATTTTAAATGTCAAAGCCTTTTTTCATTAGTAAATAGTTTAATAATATCCTCTGTACTTAATTTTTCAACTGATATTCATTTAGTGATGTCAGGTTGGTCCTGAAGACCACAGTTGTACAACGGAAAGATTGTCTTATAAAAATAAATGTGTGAAGTTTAAAGGACATGGGAGTTTAACTATTGGAGACAAAGGGTCTTTTAATTTCATTATTAGAAGTCCAGAACCTGGGAATTTGGAGCTCTACCCTTCTGGTATCTTCACATTTGCTAAATCACTCAAATTTAAGTGCCCTCGGACGTGTATTACATCGCTTTTATCTGTAAAGCACATTTTCATAACTAATTTTTCAGTAAATGGGGCCATAGCAAGGGCACATTTTGAACCCCTGTGGCTGCAGGGTCTGTGTTGGGACAATTAAAGATCCGGCAGGCCAAATGTTTTTGTCCCAGCCCTGCAGCTCTTACTAACAACATCCCCTTTGTTCTTCCTGAAAAAAAGGAGAAGGGACCAAGTCAAACAATGGCAAGCAGAGCGTCCATACAACGCCATGACACTGTCTTATCAACCATCTATTAAATTCAATGAAGTGTGCCCATTTAGCCTGATTTCACAGTAATAACAATATAAACAGTAGCAGTACCAATATATCAGCTATTGCGTATTGGCTTTCACAACAAATTTTTGTTTAGATTTGGACCCTTCTGCTTGTTGGGTAATCTGCGACATTATATACAATTTGGAATTCTGTGACTTATTCTGATATATCTTTTACATCTTTTATAAGTTTGACTTGTTTTCTCTTTCTGTAATCCTCAAGGTGTTTTCTAACCACACCTGAATAAAGAACAGACATATCATACGCAGAAAACTTTTAGTGTTCTTTGTTCCAAAAACACAATCCTGCCTAGGAGAGGTCTCTTTGAAAGGGAGACTTGTATTAGGCTTTAAACAAGACCAAGTCACCCTGCTTTGTGCATCCTAAGCTCAATATGACCACATTTTGAAAAGCATTATGAAAATAAACAAAGAAAAAAATGTATTTTATTCCTAACAAATAATACATTCAAATATATTAACATATACAAGTCAAATTTTTTTCATAAAGAAACTTATCTTCAATATAAAACCTAAAATAATTATTTACATTTTTTTTAAAGGTCTATCACATTTGAAAAATCAATCAACAGTTAATTCCTTCAGTCCTTGCAGGTGAGAGACCCATCATAGACAACCACCCCATTGTCTTCACATGTATCGTGACTACAGCGAATTGCTACAGATCACAGGACTGAATCTCTTCTGTGCTTTTTGGATCCTCTCTGTCCTAGAGAGCTAACTGATTATGTGCTAGTTAGCTAACCAGACAATCAGTTTATCAGGGGCAAACTATATTTACAATTAAACCCTGTCTGACAACTACAGATCCTTTTTCTACATCTCTTTAGTTTGTCTTTATTTTTTTATTTTGTTTAGCAACTGCATGTACTCAATACCTGACTGTACAATTAAATGTATTCAGTTCGATTCAAACATTTTTGACAATTTTTATTGTATAAATAAAGTGCTTAACTTCAGAAAAATAAAATAAAGGAAGCAAAAGCTTGAATTTCCCTTTTTCTGTCTCACAACTTGACTTAACAGTCTCAACTATTTTCACAGATAATAACAATTTAACAGTTTTAGAATGACTTTCTTCCCCTCTTATATCCCACTCTCCCAATTGAGCTCTAGGTTGTCCTGCCAGGATTTTTAATCTGGGTTGGAATGGAGACAGGGCCATTCTCATACACATGTGGAGGTGCTCATTAGTGAGCCTTGCATGATATTTAGTTTTGATAATGTTCATTGTAGAGAAAGCTGCCTCGCAGTTGTATGTTGAGCCAAACATGGTCAAGATGTATAGGGCTACTTTCCTCAGACCTGAGAAAGCTATCTCAGAGACCATTTGGAACCAGAAAGTGGAAGGGTCAGTTCTAGCAGACTGCTCTTTCAGGGCCACATCTGCTTGGAGATCAACCAATTGCATCTGTAGAGGCCCAGCATTTACCCATTTAAAGTGCGGAGTGACTTCCTTTGAGAACCCCCTGACATCTGTGATGAGAAATGGGTTCTGAATGAACATGGTGAGCGGCTGTCCAAAGCTGAAGCTGTCAAAACGTTTTTTGAAGTTTACAATCAGCTTATCAATAAAGTCCACAAAAGCAGACACATCTATCTGTTCCTGAACCTTTTCCTGCACTGCTGGGAAGTGTGTAGCCTCAAATTTAGTTCCTTCAGATGTGAAGTGATTTCAACCAAAAAGGCCACATTATCCATATGTTTCTCATTTTCTAAAAGGAGAGAAAACTGTGTTGCCTTCTGACTTCTTAGCTCTGCCAAGAAAGCTGCTACTTCCCTTCTGATGGACCAAAAGCGCTCTAACACCCTGCCTTTACTGAGCCAACTCACATTGTTATGCAGCAAAAGATCATCAGCATCGGCATCAACTTCTCTGAGGAATTCCCTAAGCATGCGATGCCGGTAGGAAGAGGATGCCCTGAGAAAATGTATCATTTTCATCATTGTATTCATCACCTCAGCATGCTCATCTGACAGTCTTGCTACAGCTCCTTTCTATCTCCCTATCGTAGCAGGGGCTCCATCTTTGGTTATTGAAACCACTTGTTTTGGCTCTATTCCTCTCTTTGTTAACATCTCCTTAACAGCCAGGTAGATGTCTTCTCCTCTTGTACTGGTCTGAAGGGTAGTGACACCTAACAGGTCTTCACAGAACACTTTCTGGTCTGTGCTGAAAAACCGGACTTACACCAACAGCTGAGCACTGTCACACACGTCAATGGACTCATCAACAGCTAAAGGCCGGCGCATGCTTCTGCGTTTTCAAGGGCCCGTAAGCGCAGGAGCCCTTCCGGGCCCCTTACGTTCTTACGTATCTCTTCTTACGTGCTTACGTGCGTCGCCCAATTTTTCTAACTATAGACAAAGCTCTGCAAGCCTCTGCCAGCCCGCAAGGCTGTGATTGGTCTGCTAACTAAATCCTTTTCGGAGTCGCATTTCCGGTTTCATGCCCGATAATAACAGCAGAAACAATGGAAGATTTAGAAGAACGAATATGGACCAAATAGAAGAGCGTTTGGCAGAAGAAATCCGAAAGTATGTCCACTTGTATCACCCGTTACTGACTGGCATATTTGTCCGCCAATGTAAATAAACAATCGACGAAGAAGAAAGAAGGCGTCTCTAAGGTCGTCTTCGACAAAAAACATTTCTCCGCCTAGTGTTCTGGCGGGGAATTGCTTTGTAAGAAGCGCAAAGGTTGGGGAAGCATGAATGACAACGAGTCCTGCGCCACGGCGGCGGCGTGTTAATAGTTCACTTCTCTTGATTGGCTGAGTAGTATGACGTGGGAAAGCTTAACTTGCATGCAATTGGTCAATGCGTTTCCTCGTCCACTAAACCACTACCGTAATGACTTCAAAAGATGAGCTGGTTAAAAATAGAAGCGCACCGTCAGGTTTTAAAGGGGACATATTATGCCCATTTCACCACAGTTGATATGGTTCCTTGGGGACTTCATGAAATGTCTGTAACATTTCTTGGTCAAAATACCACAAGGATAATTTAAAACAGCACCCTTTTTACCATGTTTAAAACAGCCCTGCTCAGATTGAGTTGTTTTGAGTGCCCCCCCCCCCTTCTCACCGCACCGTCCCCCCTCTCATTAACAACCCATCCCCGACACACAAACGCACACACATCCAGTTTCACGTCTTAAATCTGCCCTTAGCATATTTAAGGTTATTAAAATCATTTTAAGTCACTGTCCTACACATATATTTCTGTATCTGTTTGTTGTGTTTCTTCATTGAAGCTACAATTTTCAAACTACTAAACCTTCTGATAAAGATGAACATTATTTAAATAAATGCATTAGATATGTGTGTATACAGTATATAATTGTATGTGTATATTTATTCATACAGGGCATATATTCTGAACAGCCCCAGCCACACACACACACACACACACACACAGTGGAGGGGCTACAGCTCTGAAGGCTAACACTGCTGCAGCAGCCGTCTGCCCGCTTCCGCTTCCGCTGTCGCTGACGCTGGCCGGAAAGCCGGGCACTGATTGCTATGAGGCTAACGCACCTAGCTTACACGCCCCTGTCAATTACCGAAACAAAACATAGCTTTTCTAGTTGAAGACACTCACTGCGACACGAGACACGCATTGTCAACGCTCCCCTGTCCGATGGGAGATCAGTCAGGCGGCTGCTGCTAACCGTAAACAAACACGACAGGTCCACCAAGAGCGAGCCGCTGACATGGAGCCAGCAACCCGACATCACATAGCGAGCCCGAGCTGAGGAGGGGGCTTTGGCTTGGGATTTACCCCGACCGCAGGCTCTGCTTCTCGGCCAGATCTCCGCTGCTTCCCGGGTGGGCTGCCACAAGCAATACTGCTGTAAAAACGTGCACAAGCAGCCATTCAAGAAAGTGCTGCAACTTTAAACACAAACTAACAGCAAGCTAGCGTTAGCTCCCTGCTGCTAACCATAAACAAACTACGACACGTCCCCCAGAAGCGAGCCGCTGACATGGAGCCATCAGCCCGACATCACCTAGCGAGCCAGGTAGACCGACTGTGACGTAAATTCTGGTCGTATTCCCATTCAACGCACTCTATCGTATAGTTTCTTACATAGAGGAACCATAACAAATCGCAGGAGTTGTTTTTTTCCAGAGTTGTAGGACGGTAGACATGCAAGATACCCACACTAACGTGTAGAAGCACTAAAAAAGTGGAATTTTCATAAAAAGTCCCTTTTAAATCATAACCTTCTGTTATGGCTGTAGGTCCGGGTCCATATGGGACGACTTTAAGGTCCGGACCCGGACCGCGGTCCGCAAGTTAGTGACCCCTAGCTGGCGGGGTCACTAAAGCCTGCTGTCCCACATTATCAATCATGTTTGATAAAGTGGGACACATACATTTCCTTTGCAAAAAAAAACATTTTAAACAACTCACTGCATAGGTTGTTGCTTGAATACATCAAACACATAATTTGATAACAATTACAAACACTGTCTTATTTATGACAGATTTATATATTACACATTAATCTCAGAATCTTTTGACATTGATGTTGTCTGATTGACACCTATCCCACCCCTTTCTGTGACCGCCATGATGTCATGTGATGTTAGTCACATAATATCCACATATAGTTAAAGTCCTGTTGACTAGATTTAGTTAAAATAGGAAATAAACAGGGTGGATATTGGGTTAAGAAATGAACCCCGGTTCTCTGAAACATGAGTTGAAGTATCTCACTATGGGACACGCCCTCCGTGCTATCCCCCTAGAAGGAATTTTACACCAGTCCTAACTGGCAGGTAGACGTGACATCTGTATCAATAGTAAGGACTTCCTCCTACTATAATCAACCTGAGGTCTGGTCATTACCTCAGTCGAACAAGTGAGTACACCTATTCCTTGCTCCAGGCAAGGAGGTTGATCTGGTGAGATACCTCACTGATGTTTCAGAGTACCGGATTTTATTACCTAACCTAAAATTATCTTTCAACATTTGTTTCAGTATCTCACTATTGGATATAGTGACTCCCGTATTGCCAGATAAGCTTACTTCAAAGACTAATAACACACTTGTGACTGTACCCACACTCAGGACTTTATGGGACCATATAGGTTGTAAAATATATATTATAAAATCTGGTGAAAGTATGAGGTGTTGCCTGTCAGCTGCACATATCTCTTTTAAAGACACGCTGTGGAACACCCATACCCCGAGTGGAATGAGCACCCAGACCTATGGGCGGTTACAATCCACTGCAATTGTAATCCACACAGCGTTTCTGCATGGTGGTTACAGCTGTGCTGAATAAGCTTTTTCGGTCCACAGGAGCATCAAGTTGGGCATTTTCTTTCTAGAAGAGGCTATGTAAGTTTAGCCACCGGGCTCTCTCCTGGGTGATCATAAGAGCTATGGCTCTTCCAGAGGCCTGGACAGCGCACCTGTGCAGATGCAGGCAGAGATCCGTCACCACGCACGGTCATCCAACCCGGCCAGGGAAGTCACCACATCATCCTACAACTCAGCCTGGTAGGCAAGCAGAGATAATGATACGTTCAGAGCTTTCATTGATGTGGCCATGCCTTGAAGCTCTTTTCTGTCAGCGGCGCCTGGAAACAGTCAGCTTTGGAGGGCTGGGTGGGTTCGGCTGAGGTCATGGTGGATCTTTGAGTCAGGTGGAGATACCAGTAAAGGTTCGACAAATTATTTTCCATATCGATCCAGTCGAAAGCTGACCCTTCCCGGACACGGTTCTTGGCAGAGAGTGAGTTACTCCAGGACCGTGTTACTGTCAGGCACTCGGGGGAAAAAACAGAGAAGCTGTTTGGTGGAGACTTTCGCTTTAGGGAGCCTTTTACGATCATAACAGGGCATGGTGGGCTCTGTGATGGCTTCATGCCACTCAATTTCAAGCTTAACAGCCACTCTCTTAAAGACATCGTGCAAGGCCGTGCTGAACATGGGTTTCGGCTGCATGCACCATCCTCAGTCATCAGCCTTGCAGCTGGTGGGGTGAAAGTGGAAAACTTTCACAAACACCCTTCAAACATGACCCTCTCAAATGGTTACATCATCAAACATTAGTTGCATTAGTTTCATTTAGTAGTGTAGTTCATACATACATGGAAGTGAATTAGATATTTCATCAAGAACATTTTAATTGTCTATTATATATATGTAGTGTAAACATTTGGTATAATATTTATGTACTTGGCAGTTATTAAACCGTGTATCTATCTGTGATTGTGTGTCTGTTCGTTTTAATGTGTGCTGGCCTATCGCACATCATTCAGCAAGTCAAGGTCAATGGCCTGGCTCAATTTGTCAATCTGGGTCAGCATGCAGCTCTACAAGTTCAACTATGTGTATTTTCGCACATGTGCGTGTTTGTTGTGTATATGAGTGTAGAGCAGGTACTCACACTTATGGTAATGTGTGTTTTGCAGTCTGCTCATCAATTCAGTTGGATTAGAGAAGTGATGAGACTAAAGTTTTAAGCTGCAGGATTCTGAATTGAATTAGATCCGCAGTTTCATTTTCAAATTAAATTATATTATGCTGTCCATGAGCTGAGTCTAGGACCATGGCAAAAGAGACAGAGACACAAGTTCAGGGCAATTTTTATAAATAAATGATTTATTTCAACATAAAAGCAAATTCAAAATAAAGAAAACTACACTACTATGAGGTGGTCAATCGATGAAAGATGTTTATGTGTATATAATTGACATATGAGATGTGTGAGTCAAATGAGTCACGTAAAAATGTGAAAGGAGAGAACTCAACTTGGTCTTTACATTACATTACATTACATGTCATTTAGCTTACGCTTTTGTGCAAAGCGACTTATATATTTTTTTTTTGTACATTGCAACATCTCAAGATACATCTCAAGACACTGACACAAAGTAAGGTTTAGACCTTACAATATTGTACAGATACCGAACACTGTGAGTAAACACTTGGTTAAAAGGGGAAGAGAAAAACAGGAATAATGGGACTCAGTATGGGAAATAAATCAGGAACTGTTGTATTGGAATGTAGTTGTGCTTCTTTACCCTCATAGGTGAGGTCTCTTTCATTTTCTCATTTTGACGTTGGTTTATTTCCCGAAAGCTTTTCTTTCACTGCTGCTCTTATATGTATGCTTCTCTCATACACATAATTGATGTTTTGGGTCCTCTCCCCCTCTGTGCACTGCTCCTCATTTAGGTTAAAGCTGCCTCGACATCTGTTGAAACAACTCAAGAATACATTTGCAGTGCTTGGTTTAGTACAGCAGCTCTCCCAGCCAATGTAAATCATGCATATTTTACATATCAGACTGACACAGACAGACCCAATATGGGTCTCGATGTCTGTCATGGCAACAACATATATAACTGCAGTACTTACTGTTTGGCAATTTATTTTCAAAGTAAAATTACAACATTCAGTTGTTGCTTCCATGATTTATACTAAACATAATTACTGAGCTTTTATAGAACTGTTTGAGGAGGACTCACTAATTACTACAGGAAAAAGCAAACAACCCACACTATTAGGCAGGTTTAAGATGTGCTTTGGATTAGTGAATGCATATGTACTTGCAAATGTACCTGGTTTGAAGAGTTATTTCTCACTTAGAGTATTTCTGCTCTAACATTTTAAGGTAAATGTGTAATAGTTTAATAGTTGTCCAAAATACAGTTTTTATTTATTTAGTTACAGGTACAGTTTGTAATACTCGGGTGAAAGGGATCTTTTGGCAGAAATTGAAGATAAAATAGCCAAGACCATGTAAGAGAGACTCCCATCTCCAAGAGACTGATAAGGAAGCGCATTCGCATTCACTCAAGCTTGACGTTTCTGACTTAGAGGAACCATAACAAATCTTGGGATTTGTTTTTTCCAGAGTTTTTGGGACGGTAGACATGCCAGATACCCAAATTAACATGTAGAAGCACTAAAAAGTGGAATTTTCACAATAAGTTCCCCCGTAATATGAAAGCAGCCACTGCAGTTAAAGTTTGTAGATATATATCATAATTTATTTTAATGCATAGTAAGAAATTAATGCATAGAAACCTTAAATTAGAATATATCTAAAAATCACATTTCACTTCCCAGTTCTCATGTGAACGTAAATCATCTCTTGCATTATTTCACCTGAGGTACATTATCTGGTAATATTCTCAATCTCTTGTATGTGTTTTTAGAGACTAAGAAAATGCAAATGGGAGGCTGGCCTCCTGCATGAGGCCAAGGGTGTCTTGATGAGATCGACCTTATCCCCACTGTGTTCACCTTCCCACCAAACAGAACTGTCTCACATACACACAAACTCATTCACACACGCAGAGCACAACTTGAGTGAGACCCTTGAGACACCAGGACCCTGCACTCCAGATGGCCAAAGCCTCTCCCAGCCCTGTTTGACAGCCTTTCACAATTCTCCCCTGTAAGCGAGGATCCAGCCTCCCTGGACTATCTAACCTTGACACTTCAAGCTCTCTGCACCAGACACAAAGATATACAATACTAGAATGTAAATGGATGGAAAACAAAACAATATACAAGTTCCCTCTGTGATAGCCATTGCGTAGTCCCGCTCCTTCTACTCAAACTGATACTTAAATGCATTTGTAGATTTGTTATTATTTATGGTTTATGGTTTAATTTAATAAAAAGTAATAAATCAAATATATACTGTATGTCTAAATTCTTGACATTGTTAAATTTGTATGCCTTTGCCCCGGCAACAGCCAGTGGCTGGAGGCATTATATTTATTAGTTGTCCTTATGTCCTTCCATTTGTCCGTCCGTCCTAATCTTTTGAACTCAACAATGCCTTGAGGGAATTTCTTCAAATTTGGTACAAGTATTCACTGAACTCAAAGATGAACTGATAAGACTCTGGTGGTCGGAAGTCAAAGGTCAAAGTCACAGTGACCTCACGATCATTTGAATGTTATCAAGCCTGCCCACAGGGAATTTCAATACATTTGGCACAATTCACACTGACCCAGGTGTGACCTGATTAGATCAAAGGTCAAGGATACAGAGGCCTCCAAAAAATTTTTTTTTGGCCTCATCAATCAATCAATCAAATGCATTTGTATAGCCCATATTAACAAATCACAATTCATCTCATAGGGCTTTAACATGGTGAGACATTATCTGTCCTTCACCCTCAGCAAGAGTAAGGAAAACCTACTAAAAACCCTTTTAACGGGGTAAAAATACGTAGAAACCTCAGAGAGAGCCACATGTGAGGGATCCCTTTCCCAGGACGGACAGAAGTGCAATAGATGTCAGGTGTAGGACAACATCGTCCCAAGTTTTTAGCATCATTGATGAGGGTAAACATTTTGAAGGATAACTTCAATACTATATGTCAAGCAGTCCTGCTGCAATCATAGCACACGGACCGTCAGTCCACGGGGAAGGGAACCTGGACAGACCCGGGTCTGGGTGAGGGGTTCCGGGAGTGAGGGCGTGACAACAACCAGACTGAGAGGTCGAGAACCGTCAAATCCAGCTAGTTCTCAGCAGCTAGCTGGTCTCTCATCGGTGCTTACAAGTACAGCAGCGCATATTTTCAAGTGTAACCATTGAACTGATTCCGTTTAACTGCCACAAGAGTTGTTCATCTTGTAATAAAGATCTAAATGAGGAAACACGCTGTGGTTTTGCTATTTTCACTGCATTTTAATATAGCCTACAAATAGTGAATTTTAACATAAAAATATTAATGATTAGTCAAAAATCTATCGTTAATTCTCCCAACGATCGATTAAGACAATTTAATCGAATGCCCATCCCTAGTTCATTTACGATGTGTTTTAAATAATTCATGTGCTTTTAAAGAAATACACTCAAAATATAAGGAGGCATACTTGGGTTTGTGTCATTTAAGGTATACTGTATGCCTTGGAATTCTAATTGTTAGTTTAAATACTACATTTTGTCACTTTCGCGTATACAGCGAGATTTCACAAAATGTTCGGTCATGGAAATTTGGTTTAAAGTTATTGAAAAGTCATGGAAATCCAATGTGTATGAACCCTGCCTGTAATGCCTGAAAGTATTGTCTCTCCATGTCATAGTGTATGAACCATTCAACAGTGTAGTTTCTTTACCTAATCAAACAAGCCGTTAGATACAGTGATGTATCATTTAAATTCCTTTAGGCTACACTGTAGTTTTAGAGAAAAAAGCACCGTTACAAAAGAGGAAAACAGATCGCCTGTTGCAGCGAACAGATGTTAAAGTTGACAAGTACTGCTGCTCGCTTTAATGGACACTTACGTTACCTTGGCACCTCTGGTAGGTAGCCTGTTTTTATCCCTCCGGCCCGCCGTGGGGAATCAGAACTTTCTTTTGTGCTTGTGAGGTTTATGTAAAGGTTATGTGAGCACTTGAATTTTGCCCGACATAATCCTCATGTGATCGAAAAAACGTATATGTAGAAATATGTGCACGCCAACTGCACTGGCATACAACTGCAGTGCAGTCATTCTAGTTAACTTAAAACACAGTTTTAACCAGCTTGTGTTGTTGAAATGTTTAAATGAATCTGCATAACAGTTCAAATGAGGTAATGGTGTTGAATGTGAGCAATAAGAAGCATACAGCAAAAGTTCAAAATGTGTTGCAATAGTGAGGTTTAACACATCATTAGCATTCAGATTAGAAGACAAATTATAATCATTAATTCTGTCTCATAGGTGTTGCAATAGTGAGGTTTAACACACATCATTAGTATCCAGATTAGAAGTCAAATTATAATCATTAATTCTGTCTCATAGGTTCAGCTTTGCCAGGTAAACTTCAAATATAACAACCCTTCAAGAGCAAGTTCTCAAGCTGCCTTAAGGTAATCAAACCTAGGTCTAAAATCACCCTAATAAAAAGTATTTGCAAGGCAAGGACCCTCTTTTCTTTACTACCAGGTGTTACCTGTTTTTCTAGATCATTTATAAGATGCTGTGTTTTATCTAAATAGTCTGCAATATGGTTTACACAGCTACAATAAAAAGGAAGTAATCACTTACTATCCTTATGCCAACTTTGGTGAATGTAGTGTTGATAATTATTTAAGCTGTGATAGATAGATAGATAGATAGATAGATAGATAGATAGTCACAAAATCCCATGTAAGAGAAGACACAGTGAATCTAACTGACCCTCCTGCTGTCATGTGTCATTTTGCTCACAGACAGACACATCCGGCTGGAGGAGGATAAGTGCTTCAATGGACATCAAGAATATAGTCCACTGAGGGCCGCATTGTTCTATCTGAAGCGACACAAGCCCAGCACAGTTAATAGCTGCATTGAATTTATGTTACCCTGTCCCTGACAAACGTGGTTATGCTTGATGTCCCTGATAAAAGATATGTGCAGTGTAAAAATATCAGGGGGAACCTCACGACTCAAAGTAACTTCACCAGCTCCTCCCCCCGTCCTGCACTCTGATTGGATGGAGCTGGCTGGAGTTGTCACTGACTCAGAATCAAATTGAAGTCTGTGGCGTGTCAGAAGCAAGCTTCTATCTCGTATTTTAAGAGTCTACACATAGCGAATGGAAACTGCTGACTGAGCGTCAATCTGGGGCTTTTGTTGGAGATGTGCAATACTTAACGGTGACTAGCAAAGTAGTAGTGGGAATTAGTCTTTATCTTATCAACCAAATTTGAGACATTCCAGTGTCTCCTGAATTAGTGCCCGGGCTGGAGTTGTCATCAGCTTGCTTGTTACCAAAATAAACACATGGATTGTACTAGCAGCTGCCTATCAGGTCTACTTTGCCATGGTTATAAGTATATGCATGTGAATAAAAGGATTACATACATTTCCCCCCTAGATTACAGGTTATTAAGTGTCATGGTTACAATAATTTACAATAACAAAAAGGATAGGGTTGAGGAATTATGGATAAAAGATGTGAATTGTTTGATTTCAAAATATCTTTCAGTAGACACTGAACCCCAGATGGCTCCTAATATACTATTTGTATAATTGTTATAGAGAAACACTTTATAAATACAATTGAAGTCTTCAAACATAAAACAAATAACAGAAAAAACAAACATTACATGCCTCCACACCACATACATACACTGTGGTGTCATCCAATTGTCCGTAAGCCCCAACATTAAAATGTGACTCGAAACAGTGTCATTACACTGTGTCCACTGATATTCTCCTCACATAGGAGTGAATTTTCATCTTTCGGTGAACCATCCCTTTAAATATTTTGCCGTTTCAGCTGGAGATTGGAAATGTATTGTTGTTCTTAGTCGCAGCTGCACACGTACACAACATTCAGTTGTTAACACTTAAATTCAGTCTATCATAAAGTCAGTCAGACAGTCTCCACAAGAAATATAATGGTAGATACTTTGAACAAGCTTAGAATTTTCTCACAGCCACCACCATGTTGATGGAACTAGGAATTGCACAATAACTTGGCCTTGGTTTTTTATCATGTCCTGGGATCTCTCTTATATGTGGGGAGACATAATAAAACATTTTTGGTGGGTACTCTTCTTTCAGAAAACTGTTAAGAAAGCTTCTGTGTTGCTATCACCATTTTGAAAGACAATAATGAAGACATTTGGGTTATTAGTTGTTAGTTAAATAAATTGTTGTTTCTGAACCTAAAGGTTACTCTAGAAAGAAAAATTGATGAAAAAACACAATTACTTGTTTTAATTCCAAACTGAAAACTGTTATTGGACAAACCCGGGCAGAATGAGCCCGTCTGAGGCTGAAGAGAGAAAAACACAGCCATGTTACCTCCCCTATCCCCACCCTGTAGTTTATCATTGTTCAGCTGTGCTATGTCATCTTTCCTGGCAATTAGCCTTCAGCTCTCCCTCTCTTTAGTAATCGAAGGGCAGCTGTGTTATTAAGGGACGTTGGTCCGGAATACATTGTCAACACACACACTCAAGTGGGAGAAACTGGCCTTTGTGCCTTCCTCGTGGTTCTGTTTCAGAATAATCTGAATGCAAAGCAAGTCAACTTAGTGATGAGAGAGGTTTGATTTGAAGCCCAGAGTTAAATGCACTGTCTGGGTTCAGAGAAAGGAGGCTGATGCAGCAGTGCTAATATGGCTCATAATGAGGTGTGATGTCAGCAACCAGCACATTAATGAAACACATCTTTAACTTGTGATCTTTGTAGTTTACAATTCAATGATCCTGTCTCTGGTAAACTGTACTTCTTGAATGCATCTTTTTCTGTCTCTAGACCAATAGTCTCAGCTTCATATAAAGAGGTGAGGGGTGACAGCATCGCTGGAGTGACTAGGCTATTATGCAGTGTAATTACATATTGGGGTTATGGTGGCGACGGAGATGCCTCATGGGGACCATAAACCACTGAGATTGGCAGCTGGTGTTTTGTTACCGCTACAAGTTTATGAGTCTATGTGGTCTGGACAATGTCAGGGAAGGCGTCCTTACATCAGTGTGCACTCTCTGATCACAGTGATCCCCTCTGCCCATCACAGTGAATGACCTGACATAGATTGCATAGCAGTAATCTGCTGTTTGGTTATGTGACAGGGGTTGGGTATCGTTTAGTTTCTTCCTGATACTAGTGCTAAATTGATACTGGGTCCTTAACGATGCCAGAACCAATTGTATTGTTTTATTGCTCAGGCAAAATGTAAGTTGGTTTAACACATTTACCGTCCAGCATGTTGTATGTTACTTGAATTAATAAATAAGGATTTAAACAATTTACACTTAAAAGTCACATAAATAAAACCCATTTACAATAGACTAAATAACAGTTCCTAATACAGCTAAAATACTTATACTACTTTTAAGTCTACAGCCTCAAACATCTCATCAGTTTTCTCCCCACCGCTGGGGCCATGGACACCCACACTGCTGACTGATGAGATTTGCATGGGGTCACACAAGCAGTCAATCTTGGTGCATCTCTCTTTACTTTTCCTCCCTTACTTTTTCATCTTCATCTTCCTTCTTAATCGTCATACTGCATACTGCCACCACCTCGTCGTTGCTCCTAGGATCTGAAAGCATCCAAGCCCCAGTTCTCGGCTCCACTCACTTGTCTAAGTCCCTTTCTTTCTTAAATGGTCTTATTATGTGGACTCACCTGTATGTCAAATTTGTTTTGGTCAAACAGCTCTCAGAGTTCAGCTCTAAATAATGTGTGCACTGACCACAGGGGGAAGCAGTTGCACCTCAAGCATTTAATCTGTCACACTTTGTTTACACACAAGTGTGGCATGGCACAATGTCAGAGCAGCACCAGGCGTTCAGGAAAAGAGTCCAATTCACAGTGAGGGCGGCTGTGCAATGTTCAGACTATCACATTGAAGAGTTTTGTACATAACTCATAGCCTGGATGCCAGACGAACTTAGCCCCGCCCACAACATTTGAGGTCGGGAAGTTCGGTCTGGAGTCGCTCCGTTGGGGAGAAATTATGCCCGGTTCAAAATCATCCGGACCAATCAGATTGTCAGGGCGGGCTTTATACGATGATGGACAGATGATCAACTGTAACGTAATCAACCACGTCATCAAAGTGCCCTTGGGTTGAATTCGTTTTCAACAAACATGCCTGCCGCTGGAGAGCTGAGATGTGTAGATGCTGCCATTGAGTCTGTTTTAGAAGACACCGACAGCGCATTCATTTTGAAAGAGGAACACAGAACGTGGAGGCGACGCCAAAGCACCGCGCTAATCCCTATCGCGCCGGCGCTTGGCTGTTCACACCGGACACTGAGGCGACGCTGAACCGCCGGGCAGCGCTAATAATATCACCTGTTGATCCAGTAGATTAAAAGCATATACTTACTTGTTGCTCCAACATTAAGCAACAGCGTCCCAACATTTGTCTTTCTTGGTGTTGTCTTTATACAACTCACTGCACTTCTCCACTTCAATTTAGATTTAATGTCATCCATGTTGAAGAATTTCTCTGTTTGCTCCGTTAAATGTCGGGTGTCGAGGGTAAATTACGTATTCTCCACTCAAGCCTATGTGGAGAATACGTAGTCCCCCCCCTCTCTCTCTTTTTATCTGTATCACTGCTTGTGTGGCTGTAGTGGATGGGCAGAGGGGGACATTTAATAATGTCATTGGTCAAATTAAAACTCCAGGACAACAGAAGGGGACTTCAAAGTATGGGATGCATATTTGATCATTTATATCATATAAATATATGTCATCAATATAGTTTAAGATCATTTTTCAGTGTGTTTCCTGGTGCGATACACTCGAGTCAAGCGCAAAAAATAGACTAGACGCCGAAACGATCGCTGCACGGTGCAAGGCAGCCTTGGCGCAGGGCGGCGTTTCAGCCTCCGTTGTAACCCGCACACAGTTTGAACATGGGAGTGGATGGGAGCCAGCTGTTATTTAAGGCTTGACGCTGCGCTGAAGGGTCGCTTCGGCCTCGCTTCAGCGTCCGGTGTGAATCCGGCGTTAGTAAATAACTCACAATGCGTTGCTTAACATACGTCACATACTACGTTGCTCTGATTGGTTGTAGGTCTATCCAATTGAGCGGAGAGGAATTTTATTTCCTGGTCAGTTGAATGTAAGAAGGTGCATTGCCTATTCACTTAATCCACTGTGCAAGACAATACGCAGCTTGTTCCCATGAAAACGAGGCAGTTAAGCGATGCAGACATATTGAATGGCTATTGTTGTTGAAATGCTGTCCATATGTAGTAAGGTGGGGTTTGTTATTATAGAAATCTGAAGGTTTATTTTCATCAGGTATAAATATTGTGGTAAAGATGTGATGTTTCTGTCAGTTTTTGTTCAGTGCTGTGATTGCCTTTAGGATGATGAGTGCTGCTGGCGTAGGTATCGTGACAGCAGCACATCACCCACTCCTTTCCACCCGATCCTCTGGAAAGAGGGAGGTGCCAGAAGCCTCTTGGCAGATTTCAATTGGAGCTCAAGATACTGTTTCCACGTGGAAAGAATTGGTCCCTCCTTCCTTTCTATTCCTTAACCTTTCTCTCCCTCTGTCTCTCCTTTTCTCCCTCCCTGCTCTTGCTTTTATGGCTGACGGAGACCTGACATTGGTGTGCAGACGCTCTCCGTCTCTCAGCATCATCCTCTCTTTTCTCCCTCCCTCCCTCCCTTTTTTTTGCTCTTGCCTATGCGCTACACTCTGCTGATAAGGAGCACTCACTCCAGATGGGCAGCAGATAGAGCCGTGTGGGCTGTCCCTGCAGAGCAGAAAACATTATAATTTCACCTGTCGCTATGTTTGCATCTATTTGGTATGCCAAGAAGCTAGGGAGACGACTTGTACAGAACAGCCGGAAAGCTAAGATGCTGAAAGACAAGGTAGGTTAACTACTGTCTTTGCTTTACTGATTTACTTTAGCTTGACTAAAATGGGTTGAGAATTAAATTTCATGGCAGATCTGTGCCAAACACACTGCTATTCTCATCATTGAGCACTAACTGCTGCTAACTAACTGAAATTTTAATGATGTGCTTTCTATGCACTAAATATGTGACTAAGGTAGTTCAGCAGCCGGTAATCCTGCTGCAATTCACCTGTTGATTTACTTGATTAACAGTGGTGCTGACGTTAGCCATTTGACTTTGGGAGGAAATTAACTTTGCTCAGTGACGTACTTTCCGTCTCCTTTGAGAGGGAAGATAAACAATGTGGTAAAACAGGCCCTGCTGCCTGGAAAGACTCGTATTGCACATGGAACTCAGGGGCTCTCTCCGCCTCAACGTTTTAAGCAATGACAAATTCACCTATTTCAGTCATTCTGTTCCCGACATCTTTTGTAGCTTCTGCCTCGAGAATTGCCAAGTTTTGACACTGCAGACTCTGTTCTCAACAGCATATTCTTTCAGTGTCCTCTAATCCATGAACATTCTAGACAGGGAGCTTTTCTTGTTTCCCTTTGATACTCATCTTTTTCACAGTGTTGCTGTTTTGTCATATATTGATTTTATATATTGATTTTATATATTTATATATATAATATTTAGCTGTGTACATAACCTTTAATTTAGCACCACCATCAGGTCAAATTTTACTGATTTTACTCTCATGACAACACAAAGGTAACTTTGTCTCAATTACCGAAACATTTATACAAATATTCTGTGAATATTAATTGGGAATAATCCTTATATGTTCATGCTGTTCCGTTTTCTTAAAATAAATTATTCAGATGATTAATGAAATTTACGGAGGACAGAACCTATCTGATAATTTAAAAGTCATTTTCAGCGCAAATTTATGCTCCCAAGTGGATGAACCCTTCAGAAGTGCATTATCAGCTGACCTTCAAGTAGCCAACATATTGGTGCTGAATGATGTATGGAGCTGCACTGTCTCAAGGAGCTACTTATGGCAGTTTTATAATTACTCTACTCATACTAAACATGCAATTTCAATATTGCATGGACCAAGCACATCTCCGTGTCAACAAAGATGAACTAAAATCAACTTTTCCTCAAACTTTTGACCTCCACGAAACATTTAATGCTGTCTTAAGGTATTGAAATTCGGTGCACAACGACACCATGTTAAGTTTAGAGAGGTTTGAGAGAAGCATGGCAGAGGATTTTAGAGAAGATGGGCAGACCAGGTTAAAATGTTGTGATAGTTGAAGTTTCAGTTTTGTGATAGTTTTGTGCTAAACATCATAATTTCATCTACAAACAACTCATGGTCTCTTTGCTTTTTGGAGTCAAAGACTGGGTTCAGCTCGAGCAGCGCTCTTCTGTATTCAGCCAGTGGTAGAAAATCAGCAAAATTACGCTCTATGGAGAACCAAAGGAAAATCTTTGCTCCAAGGCACCTTGTAGTTCATTGTAATTAGGTTTTCCATTAAATACTCACAGTTCGTCCTGTATCTGTTTTTCATCAACATGAGAAATAGCTCTGGCCACAAGCCCATTTGTTGGCCTTTACACGATCTACGAGCCCCAGGTTCCTTCCTTTGTCTTTTTTCACACTTTGACACACTCATCCCACTTTTGTCCTCATGTCTGATACCAACATATTCCAGTGTAGATTGGCTCACCAATTATCTAACTATCAATCTAACTGATTATACTCTAGCTACATAATTAATCTGTGATACCCTGCAGTGAGTGTGGCGAGGCCACATTTAGTGAACAAAAAGCACTATGCTGCTTACCAACAAATGGGTGTGAGCAAATGAAAAATATCTGGTGAAGGCTAACCGATGCTGCAGTAAAGTGCTTGTATTTTACCTAATGGCCTAGGGAACTGTGTAAATGGAACCAGTAATGGACATATATATTGAGATAATGCTTTTGCAAACAATATATGGCTTTCAGGGATACATGTACTGCATGTCCATTATGCATATGTGTATATGTTGCTGTATACATCTAATGATGTTACTGGTTATACTTGCATAAACGGGATTAGGATTACAATGTGATTTTTCCCTTTGACATCTTGGTGGAATTTATACAATAATAATAAGTTTGAAAGCTAATATTGGAGGTTTTAGAATTTATCATACAAAGATTAAGGGGCAGAAAGTGCCACCCCATTCTTTCCCAGTCTCCATGATGGTCTTTATTAAATGACCTGGTCGGACTGTGGTGTCACAAGGTGATGGAGCTCTGGGGGTATATGTGAGTGTATGAATACAGTAGTACATGGGAACACTTTCTACCGCTCAGCTGGGAAGCAACTAATTGAAGCTGTGTGATATTTTAAACCATCGTGGTCTCAGATTTCATCTCTTTTCTTCTGAATGGCCTGAAAGCTTCCCAGTTGGGAAAAATTATGTTTCCCCATCTCTGCTTCAAGGTAGACTGAAGTGATTGAATCGTTGTCTTTGCAATGGCTTTCTGACAACTGTTTCCTAAAGGGTTTTTCAAAATCCCTGCCACAGAGTTCCAGTTCAAATTATTGAATACAATAGATAAGATAAGACTTAAGCAAGATATTCAAGTTATTTTCATTATCAGCTCTGAATAAGCAGACATTACCTCCTTTAGTTTCCCTTTCCCATTACAAATTATTTTTCTCCGCACTACCTATAATTCAGTTTTAATTCAGACACCTCAAATCTAGAAGAACAGGTTCATGCAGCCGTGCTTTGAAACCAATTTGGAAGAATTCTTTAATAATGGGACACTATCCATGCCACATATAAATTTAGCCAGGTGTCATCTCCAGAAAATAATATGTTTTTCTCTCTCTATAAATTATTTGAAGATACCTATTTCCACTGCACACTGTTACTGTTGCATTGCATTTCAAGTTAAACAGAAAGTTTGTCAGTGCAATGTTCTCCGAAATCATTTTAACACATTTTACATAACAGAGAAGCTTACAAGGTGGACCATATGGAGAGTTACTGTATAAAAAGATATTTGCATAGGTTTGCTGTTATTTTATAAATTGTATTTTATTGTTTATCTGCAGTGTCTTCCAAAAAGGCTTGGATAAGAACTGTGTTTCAGACATTTGGAGCACATGCATTATGTAGTGATGGAGTTTTGGTAATAAATTGGATATGCAAGGGCAAAAGAGAATTAAAGTTCATGTCTGAATTTGTACACAGATTTCAGTTGGTATTTTGGTCAGTGAGATGAGCGAGGCAGTGTTGGTGAGGTCAGGAATGATTCACCGGCTGACTGAATCAAAGGATGGGTTTTGCCTAACAGGATAAGGTCATAACGTGCTGGCCATTCTTGTATCCAGTTTAAAATCACAATCACCTTCAACTCTTTTTTATAGAGCTGACTATACGCCAGAGTGGAGGTTTCTATTAAAGCTCTTTATATTGGGGCATACTTGTTGCTGATTTGTTATGTGGTATTACCAAAACATTTCTGGTTTGATGTGTGCTGGGGACCTTTGTTGCATATCTTAATTCTCTTGGCGAAATTTTATGAAATTAACACTTGTTCATTGCAGCAATATTAAGTCGCTGGACAGTGGTATGTGCAAATATATACTTAGGGTTCAATAGATCCAGCCACTGACCGGATACCAATATATGTAGCGTAATAAAATAAACTAGAAAATTCCTCCTGCCGAGAAAAATTTCGAATGGGTGCCTAGAACTTGCCGGTTCCAGACTAAATATTTTTATTTTTTTGGGAAGAGAGACAGACTGTGTCAATTTGAGAGAGAGACAGAGAGAGACCCAGAGAGAGAGAGAGAGAGAATGGCTGGTATAAAGAGAAAGAAAGAGAGACAGAAAGACTGGCTGCTTTAAGAGAGAGATAGTAAGATCCAGAGAGAGAGAGAGACTGGTTTAAGAGAGAGAGAGAGAGATAGAGAGACTGGTTTAAGAGAGAAAGAGAGAGAAACTGGCTGGTATAAAAGAGAGAGCGACAGACTTGATCAGTAGCTGGCGCTATCGCTAACACTGCATACACACTCATTGACCTCTTCAGGACAGGGCTCTGATCATGTGACGGGATTTTGGGGCCGATTGCTAAAACTTAATCTTCACACCAACCACTAGGTGGCGCTATCACTATCTCTGCATACGCACTTATATATCTGTTCAGGTCTGGAATCTAATGAAGGTTGTTCAATTTGGGACCGATTGCACAAACTTCATTTTCAGACCAACAACCAGGTGGCGCTATCACTAATAATGTGTATGCAGTAATAGTCCTGACTTGATCAGGTCAGGGCTCTGACCATGTGACAGAATTGTGGGGGCGATGCTAAAACTTCATTTTCACAACGACCACCAGGTGGCGCTATCACTATCACTTCATACACACTAATACAGGAATCTGATCAAGAGCCAATCACATTGCACTACAACAGTTCCCCCCTGAAAGACAATGAAAATAAAAAAAACTATTTAAGCCCCGCCCACACTGGGACTTCAACTGGCCACCTCTGGGTCACTGTCCCTCTGCTCTACTGACTGCAGCACCTACAGTGTTGATCAACACCCGTGAAGCATTCTATAAATAGATCTGACTGTCCCCCCTCCCTCTGCGTGTGTGAGTCCCTGATTACGCCAGGTGTGGGGAATGAGAGGGAGACATCAGACCTCAGGAGAACGTCCCGAACAAAATGCTCTAATACAAAATCTATAACTCCTACCCGTGAAATGAAAACACCGTAAGAATTACAAGGCTTGGACGAACAAGTACATATCTATATTATTGTTTAGAGTAAAAAAATTAGGCTGCATGAGCAGTTTAGAAACGTACTTCTCATTTCATAAATCTCCACCAAACAAATACTTGTAACTCAAAAACTATAAGTCCTATCTGGAAAATGAACACATTGACTTAAGATATCATTGACAGTTGATTATTTAAAGAATTCAACAGTTCCCCCCTGAAAGACAAAGAAAAAAACTCAATGTTTGTATCTTACCAACATTGGTACTGGAACACGCCATTTTGAGTTACTGTCCCTCTGCTCCTCTGAATGCACTACCTGCAGTGTTGATTAACACCTGTGAAGTCTAAAAATAGATCTGACTGTCCCCTGTTCCCCCTTTGGCCTCCCTCCCTCTGCGTGTGTGGCTCGCTGATTGCGCCAGGTGCGGCGTGAGAGAGGGAGACATCAGCCCTCTGGAGAACGTCCCGAACAAAATGCTCTAATTCAAAAACTATAACTCCTATCCGTGAAATGAAAACACCGTGAGAATCAGACTTGGACGAACAAGTACATATCTATATTATTGATTGAAGTAAAAACATGAGGCCGTACGAGCAGTTTAGAAACGTACTTCTCATTTCATAAATTCTCCTCCTCCATCATTACTTTTAATGGAAGAGACATCTTTCCACACTCTAGCGCTGTCATCAAACAAATACTTGTTACTCAAAAACTATAAGTCCTATCTGGAAAATGAAAACATTTTGAGAATCACAAGAGTTTACACTACAACCAGATATATTTTTATTCGTGAGAGCTGAGAAAAGGAGCCGTGGGGGCGATTTACGTTTAATTTTTCAGTTTTAATCTTTTCAGAAAAATCTTCAGAATTAACATGGGGCTCCAATTGGAGAAGGATCCGGAAATAATTCCTCGATTTTTCAATTCGTATATAAGCAAAGGTCCGAGAGATTTGAGAGTGACATGTCTGTGAAGGAAACAATCTCACCACCTCAAATATCTAAAAATCATGTCTGAGGACCTTCGTTTAGGGATTTGAGAGCAGTTTTAGTGCACCCGGGGTACCTCAAAACAGGTCATTTTCGCACTCTCGCTCTTTAGGGCGAGAGACCTTGAGTCCCATTCATCGTTTTTGGTCGCGTTATCGCGATCTTTGAGCGAACTGTTGGACGAATTTCTTATAAAAGTAATAGCACACTATTCGACGTAATTCCGCAGGTTTATTTCCAGGTCTCGTGAATGTGCGTCAAAATTTGTGGGAGGAGAAGCACGCAGAAATAAAGACGGAAGAAGATATAAGAATAATAAGCGCCACGGAATAGTAATATGTAGTGCCTAGTGGTGCCTTTACCACTAGGCACCCATAATAACATTATTCACCATTAGTAGGTTGCCCTATCACTATACCCCTATGCATGATGATGTTGCCAATTGCAAAGAGAGTCTGTAAAAATGTGGCAGCACATTATGGGTATCATACAGTCATTCCACTGGTAACATTTTGTGATGGTAGTTCTGCCAAAAATAACTAAAATCTAGTCAGCCAATCAGTCATTTTATCTTGAAATTGAGGTGGAGGTGAGACAATGCACCTCTCTTCAGTTAGTATACATCAGCCTTCAAGGCTTTAGGGCTCACTAAAGTAACTTGGCTACCACTAATGGCTTACACACTTTTCTGTGGCTCTGCCTACCTGCTGATTCTTTTCTCACACACCTGATAATCTCACCTGCTACAACAAATCGGATAAATGAAGCTGAGTCACATTTACACTGGTGCAGTCAGCCTGTACCTGTTACCTTGTTGAATGAAGCAATGGAGACGGGTAAACGGCTGAACTATATCCAGCCTACATTAATTCATAGAATGACATAGAATTTGCTTCCCACCATACACATGGAGAGGGGACATGGATTAGGGATTGAAGATATAGCTCATTGAGCTACAGAAGAGGAAAGAGAAGAGATACAGCAAGGACAGGAAAGAGAATATCTCCAAACATGTGATTGGCCCAAATATGTTAAATGGTAATTTGCAAAAACAAAATGACTGTTCAAATATATAAATTGACATAAATAATTGAAAGTATTAATTCATTACAATGGTTGTTTTCGCTGGTCATTTTATCACAGAGAGCCATTCAGGCCTATTCCTTACCTGGCTCTCCACTTCAAATGGTAACTTGCTCTCCAAACATCCCAAATTAATCTGTTTCTGCAGCTGTCCACAGTGAACTGTGCTTTATTTCAAAGGACTTAGCACGTATCACAGCAACCCCCACATCTGCTGAATGGCTGTCTGCTGTCAGAGATATCATAAGTACAAACTGAGCCCCCAGAAGTAAGCCAACAACACTAAATAAATAAGACACAGAAGGTTTTTTTTGTAATACTGCAGTTGCAAAGAACATGTGCAGCATTCTATAAATTAATTTTGTAATAACAATCAGGAAGTCCTTGACTAGCCCACAAGCCAAAACTGAGTCTTGAAGGAAACCTGAAGGAAAGCCTTTCTTTGCTTTTCGCCTGTTATTGAGTATAAATATCAATCAATCAATCAATCAGCTTCTAATCAGAGACTGTCCCATTGGCAACTGACAGCTGAGTGCCAAAATACTCTGCTAAATCCAGAGAAAATTCTTTTATTTTTAATAATTTTAGGTTCAGTGCAATAACAAATATCTGTTTCACAAAAAATGTATCTGTTGTTTTACTCATCTTCATTTGAGCATAACACCTTTGGGCTCTGCCACTCTAACTAAGTATTTAAAGACATAAATGATCTATCTTTTTCTCTTTTTTCCTCTCTCTTTTTATCCCTCTCTTCCCTTTTTAGCCTGGTTTACTTTTCCCACACTTGTGATGTCCTAGTGGCAAAGCAGCCATTTGCTGTGTGGGAACCAGCCTTTGTGATAATGGATATGCACTCTTGTAGCATGATGGCTGAGTGGGTTTTTGAGAGGGCCAATGTCAAGCAGTTGGAGAACAGAGTGAAAAATGGTAGTGTGTGATGGGGTTATCTATGTGAATATTTATTTTATTTTTAAGCCTATCCAACATGCCTGCAGTCACATTCTGCTTACCCTTTACCGTTATTTATGTTTGTCTTACCTACAAGTTGTTTTCAGTGTGACGCCGGGCGAGTCTAATCTCGCAGTCATACAATCCTGAAACAGAGAGCATCACTGCTTCCAGCCTGGGCCTAAGGCCTGAGTTGTTCTAACATCCGTACATCCTCTTGCTGCCTGACCCAGTGGAAGACAGGCAGGGAGAAAATATTAGCCTGAGTGTGGGAGGGTGATGGCCATGGGCTGGTTAAAAGAGAAGAGGCCATTGACAAACGAGCAAGTGAAAGAGACAGAACACAAAGTGAGAGGAGGAAGGATGGGAAGGGGACAGACAGGTTGTTGAGGTTGCTGCTTATCTCTCTCTTTTCTGGTTCAGCCTCTTCTCCCTGATTTTACCAATCACAAAAGTGTTGAACAAAAGGTTATTCCTATAACTTTCATTGTGTTTGATTCAGCTCCCACTGCAGTGACTAAGTTACATTGTTTTAGCTCATAATGGTGTGTTTGTGTTTTGATGGGTGTGTTTCTTTGTGGCATGGGCTCCACCTCTTTTCCTGATGTGCTCCATTGATCTGTCTCTAATCAACTTTTGGCTTCCTGACAGAGCTTACTTCCCTAAGGCATTAATTATGCCTCCATGTGAGTTATATCAGTGGGCTGTAGCACCCAGCACTCTGCCCTGCCTAATCCAATTGCATTGACTTCTTTGGCCCAGCCACTGCTGCTCTCACCCAATCAAATATATTGAGTATGTGTCGCAAGTGTTTCCCCTGGCTTACACCCCCTTAGAGCAATATCACCCATCTGTTGTCCTCCTATGTAAAGAATGCACTGTGTCTCCCAGCTGCACATAGATAGGCAGATGTGTCCAGTGCAGGGCCTCTTATCCACCCAAACTCCAGCTAATGGGTGAGAAGTGGATTTTATAACAATGTAAATTGGATTAGAATGGATTATCTTACTTCTGAAGATGTGGGAAGTCACTGAGCTCTGTATCTTCACTGGGACGTCTTTGCTCACAGAAGATGCCCTGTTGTTTGTAGAAGAGCTTTGATCTGAACATCAGTCGCTAAGGGTTTATTTGGATGTACAGACCATTCACAATGAGCTTTATGGGGAAGCGACGTTGGGACAGCATGATGAACAACTCATCGCTGGGCCACACGCTCCATGGAGGAAGTGTCCCGAACCTTTTGCCCGCTCCACGTTCTGAAAGCCTAGGAACCCTCAAGAAGAGACTGTCCATGGACACCCTGCGGGGCTGGGCCCCAGATCTGGGGAGCCTGAGTATGGGTCTTAATCTCAATTTGAACCCAGTGAAGTGGCCGTCACTTGTTACTGTCTGCAAGTGGAAACAGACCTTGACAGGGAAGCTGAAGAAGAGACACTATGGCACTGACGATGAATCACAGGTAGAAAGCTCTGAGACTGATATATCACTGACATCTCAGTGTTAGAAGGGTTAAATTATATATTATTTTATATTCAAGTTTTTGTTGCATCTTCTCTGAGGCTTTTAACTTATTAATATGGGATAAGTACTTAAAATAAACAGTGCAAAGGGCAGACGTGCAGTATCAAAACATCATAATCTTGTCTAAACAAAGTTGTCTCCTTAGTGACTGCCGCAAGACACACAGTGTCCACTTATGCAACAGTAATAAAGGCAGCAACTTATCCTCTGGTTTTTAAACTTTTACATTCCATGTAATACTGAATGTAGCTTTCCATCAAATAGATTTCTTAGATTTATGGAATCATTAAATAACAGATTAAAAGACTTTACTTGTATCACTTAATGGAGTTGCTAGGTAGTGATCCGTCACATCAACAGCCTTGGGCTTTCAGTAGCTTTTGATTTGGTTAATTTCCACTGCTCTCTGGGTTGTGCCATTAATAACATGATAAAATAGCTTACTGTATAATTTGATGTGTTCACTATCTTCCATCCTTTAGTCAATGTTGATGTTTGAGCCACTCCAGGGCTGATGTGGTTGCAAAGACTATTGTAGGAGTATAAGAAAATATCTTTTCAGACTTATTCATTTTCCCTCACTTCATGGCAGTATGTACCTCGGTGCACAGTTGATCAACCGACCAAGGGTAAGTCCCTTGGTTGGTTGCTTGGATATGACTGGGTGTGAATGATGTGCTGCCCTCTCTAAAGTAGCTGTTAATGGGACATTTAGTTGTTTTCTTCTCTTTGTAACTCTGCATGGTGATTACTGTTTATGGCAGGGCTACTGTAAATGGTTGCTGTAGTTTTTCCCCAAACCATTGCTTTATTTTAAGGATATTTTGAAATCCATTAACTAAGCGTAGCAATAATCATGGATATTCACCAAGTCTCTAACCATAGTCTACAAGTATGATTGAAGGTTGACTGTGGTTAACCCTGTCATGGAAAGGAATATATAATTAATAACAATGACAAGGCAGTTTGCCACATGAATATTTTATTAATTGTGACATGTTCCAAAGAGATTATTTTGTATTCCATGTAGTACAATTGTCAACCTTTATACAAAATAAGGTTGACAAAAAGTCCATGCCTCGTCAAACATTTATGGAGGATATCCTGACAGAAACAGAAACATCACATTATGTGCTGTTATTGTTGTTATTGTATAATCTATCGTTAATATATAATGATGATCGGTGTCAGTTTTTGTGAGGCTGATTTACCTGATAATGCAATGTTGGAAAATATATTTTATTTAGATCCTAAAAATACAACACTGTTTGGGTCAATTTAAGTGAGGACATTAGCCTGGATGCCAGACGAACTTAGCCCCGCCCACGACATTTGAGGTCGGGAAGTTCGGTCTGGAGTTGCTCCGTTGGGGAGAAATTATGCCCAGTTCGACATCATCCGGACCAATCAGATTGTCAGGGCGGGCTTTATACGATGATGGACAGATGATCAACGGTAACGTAATCAACCACGTCATCAAAGTGCCCTTGCGTTGAATTCGTTTTCAACAAACATGCCTGCCGCTGGAGAGCTGAGATGTGTAGATGCTGCCATTGAGTCTGTTTTAGAAGACATCGACAGCGCATTCATTTTGAAAGAGGAACACAGAACGTGGAGGCGACGCCAAAGCACCACGCTAATCCCTATCGCGCCGGCGCTGGGCTGTTCTAACCGGACACTGAAGCAACGCTGAACCGCCGGGCAGGGCTAATAATATCACCCGTTGATCCAGTAGATTAAAAGCATATACTTACTTGTTGCTCCTAGCCTGACGTTGTCAGACTCACAATTCTAGTCAGAATGTGAGTCTGAGACCGCTCCATTGGGTTGTGATTATGGGGCGTGTTTCAACTGACCAGGAAATAAAATTCCTCTTCGCTCAATTGGATAGACCTACAACCATCAGAGCAACGTAGTATGTGATGTATGTTAAGCAATGCATTGTGAGTTATTTACTAACGCCGGGTTCACACCGGACACTTCAGCGCAGCGCCAAGCCTTAAATTACAGCTGGCTCCCATCCACTCCCATGTTAAAACTTTGTGCCGGTCACACCGGAGGCTGAAGCACCGCGCTGCGCCAAGGCTGCCTCGCACCGTGCAGCGATCGTTTCGGCGTCGAGTCTATTTTTTGCGCTTGACGCGAGCGTATCGCACCAGGAAACACACTGAAAAACGATTTTAAACGATATTGATGACATATTTTATATGATATAAATGATCAAATATGCATCCCATACTTCTAAGTCCCCTTCTGTTGTCCTGGAGTTTTAATTTGACCAATGACATTATTAAATGTCCCCCTCTGCCCATCCACTACAGCCACACAAGCAGTGATAAAGATAATAAGAGAGCGAGAGGGGGCTGCGTTCTCCACATAGACTTGAGTGGAGAATACGTAATTTACCCCCGACACCCGACATTTAACGGAGCAAACAGCGAAATTCTTCAACATGGATGACATTAAATTAATAATTGAAGTGGAGAAGTACAGTGAGTTGTATGATCCTCGGAACATGTTGTATAAAGACAACACCAAGGAGGACACATGTTGGGACGCTGTTGCTTAATGTTGGAGCAACAAGCAAGTATATGCTTTTAATCAACTGGATCAACGGGTGATATTATTAGCGCTGCCCGGCGTTCAGCGTCGCTTCAGTGTCCGGTGTGAACAGCCAAGCGCCAACGCGATAGGGATTAGCGCAGTGCTTTGCCGGCGCCTCCACGTTCTGTGTTCCTCTTTCAAAATGAATGCGCTGTCAATGTCTTCTAAAACAGACTCAATGGCAGCATCTACACATCTCAGCTCTCCAGCGGCAGGCATGTTTGTTGAAAACGAATTCAACCCAAGGGCACTTTGATGACGTGGTTGATAATCTGTCCATCATCGTATAAAGCCCGCCCTGACTGATTGGCCCGGTCGGGTATAATTAATCCTCAACGGAGCGACTCCAGACCGAACTTCCCGGCCTAAAATTTTGTGGGCGGGGCTAAGTTCGTCTGGTATCCAGGCTATGTTGCTCCAACATTAAGCAACAGCATCCCAACATTTGTCTTTCTTGGTGTTGTCTTTATACAACATGTTCCGAGGATCATACAACTCACTGCACTTCTTCACCAATTATTAATTTAATATCATCCATGTTGAAGAACTTCTCCGCTGTTTGCTCCGTTAAATGTCGGGTGTCGAGGGTAAATTAAATATTCTCCACTCAAGCCTATGTGGGGAACACGTAGCCCCCTCTCTCTCTCTTTTTATCTGTATCACTGCTTGTGTGGCTGTAGTGGATGGGCAGAGGGGGACATTTAATAATGTCATTGGTCAAATTAAAACTCCAGGACAACAGAAGGGGACTTCAAAGTATGGGATGCATATTTGATCATTTATATCATATAAAACATGTCATCAATATACTTTAAAATCATTTTTCAGTGTGTTTCCTTGTGCGATACACTCGCGTCAAGTGCAACAAATAGACTCGACGCCGAAACGATCGCTGCACGGCGCGAGGCAGCCTTGGCGCAGGGCGGCGTTTCAGCCTCCGGTGTGATACGCACAAAGTTTGAACATGGGAGTGGATGGGAGCCAGCTGTTATTTAAGGCTTGACGCTGCGCTGAAGGGTCGCTTCGTCATCGCTTCAGCTTCCGGTGTGAACCCGGCGTTAGTAAATAACTTTAGGTTACTTTCGTAACCCCGGTTCTCTGAGTAGCATGAGTGAGATGTCTCACTATGGGATACGCCCCTCGCGCGTATTCACAGAAGCACTTATTCCAATTCGCCAGCCCTGATAGGCTGGCAGTCGTGACGTCCGCGTCAAGGTGCCGCACCTTAAATAAGGTGGACGCGGCGTCACACGTCATTCAAAACAAGCACACCTCGTCTCGCTTCACCCCAGTAGCAAGAAGGGCGGTCTGGTGAGACATCTCACTCATGCTACTCAGAGAACCGGGGTTACGAAAGTAACCTAAAGTTCTCTTTCTTAGCATTTGTTTCGATGTCTCACTATGGGATATGGAGACTCCCGTATTGCCAGACAAGCTTATCTCGGTGACTGACCACCAGCCCCCCCCCTCACTTAAAAGTGAGATCCACATTGGAGCCCACGCTCAAGACAGCGTGGGTCAGGCCAGGGGATGTGACATCCAACCTTCAGTACCTCGCAAATGTGAGGGGAGAAGACCAGCTAGCTGCAGCGCAGATGTCTTGGATAGAGACTCCCTTGAACAGGGCCCAAGAGGTCGCGAGACCTCTAGTAGAATGTGCCCGTAAACCAGTCGGAACCTGAAGGCCTGAGCTGGAGTAGGCCAATGCAATGGCATCCACTATCCAGTGAGAAAGTCTTTGTTTGGTGACAGGTTTGCCCCAGTGGGGCTTAGCCCAGGACACAAACAACTGATCCCCTTTTCTAAAGCTCCTCGTCCTTTCCACATATGTGTGTAAGGCACGGACAGGGCACAGCATGTGTAACCGCTGCTGTTCTGCAGAACCATAGGGAGGTGGCTGAAAAGCTGACAGTTCCACTGGGGAGCATGGTTTAACAACCTTTGGAACAAATGCAGGATTCGGTCTCAGCGTCACCCCAAGGTTCCCCGGGGTGAACCGCATACATGCTGGATTTACAGACAAAGCGTGAATATCACTTACACGTTTAGCTGTAGCCAAAGCCAATAACAGAGCCACCTTCAAGGATAACGTTTTCATGTCCACGTTATCCAATGGTTCAAAAGGATGACTAGAGAGGGCTCCAAGCACCACTGCTAGATCCCATGATGGTGACATAGTCTTAGAGATGGGCAGCAACCTCCGTGCACCCTTCATAAAACGACAAACCAGAGGATGTTGACCCACTGGTTTTCCATCAAATCCAACATGGCAAGCAGAAATAGCTGCCAAGTAAACTTTGACAGTAGAAAATGCCCTCTTTTGATCAATCAAGTCCTGCAGGAAGGACAGGACTGTACCAACTGGACATTGAAAAGGGATTTCCTGTGCCTTAGCACACTAATCCTCAAACAACCTCCACTTACAGTCATAAAGAGACCTAGTGGATGATGCTCTGGCATTCTGAATTGTGTTAACAACATTATTTGATAATCCAGTCAGGCTCAGATTAAACCACTCACTGGCCAAGCCCACAGGGCGAGGCGCTCCGGGTGAGGGTGAAATATCTGTCCGCGCGCCTGGGAGAGCAGGTCCCTGCGCAGCGGGAGAGGCCATGGGTGACCGTGGAGGAGCTGTCTCACTTCCGCCAGCCAGTGCATGGACGGCCAGTGAGGAGCGATCAAAATTACTGACAGACGATTCTCCCGCACCCTGAGCAGTGTCGGGGGAATCAGAGCCAGAGGTGGAAAAGCGTAAAGCGGGACGCGCGGCCACTCGTGAGCGAACGCATCCAGCCCCAGCGGTGCGCTCTGGTCGTGCAGGGAGAAGAACAGTGGGCACTGTGTGTTCCCGCTCGACGCAAACAGATCCACTGTTGCGCGGCCGAAATGTGACCAAATCTGAGCTACTACAGCCGGGTGAAGTTTCCACTCCGCGTAGAGAGGATTTCCCCTGGACAAAAGGTCCGCACCCACATTCTGAATTCCGGGAACGTGAGTCGCTCTCACTGAGAGGAGATGCTCCTCGCTCCACAATATCAGTCTGCGTGCAAGAGTGTGTAACTGTAGAGAACGTAGACCCCCCTGACGATTGATATACGCCACCGTGGTCGTATTGTCCGTCCTCACTAACACATGATGTCCCTGGAGGAACGGCAGAAAATGTTTCAGCGTCAGAAACACTGCCATCAACTCCAGATAATTTATATGGGCATGTTTGAGATCTGTGCTCCACATCCCATTCGCGGATCTGCCCTCGAACACACCGCCCCAGCCTGACAGACTGGCGTCCGTTGTGATCACTTTTCTGGCAGATATTGCGCCCATGCTCACCCCCGCTGTCAACATAGACAGGCGTTGCCATGGTAGCAGCGCGAGGACGCAGGACGCGCAAACCGTTACACTGCGGCGTCTGTGGCGCGCAGGATCCAGTCTGAGAGAAGCCACCCAGCGCTGAAAATCTCTCATGTACAGCCTGCCCAGCCTCACCACCAATATTGTTGAGGCCATCAGTCCCAATAACCTGAGGCACAGTCCGTATGTGACCCGACGTGTTATGGCAAAATGAGAGAGAGTGGACCTGAAAGTGCGCACTCTCTCGGCTGACAGGCGAGCCGTGTAGGTCAGTGAATTTAACGTGAGACCCAGAAAGGCAATTTCCTGTCTCGGCGTTAACACACTCTTTTCCCTGTTCACCACAAAACCGAGATCGGCCAGGTGAGTCAGTACAATGCTCGTGTGCGCCGCAGCCTCTTGCTCTGAGCGCGCCAGCAGCAGCCAGTCGTCCAGATAAGTGGCCACGCGTATACCCCGCTCCCTGAGGGGAGCTATAGCGGCGTCGACACATTTCACAAACACCCTCGGGCTCAGTGACAGGCCAAATGGGAGTACCAGATACTCGTACACTGTGCCCTGAAAAGCGAACCTCAGATATTTCCTGTGCGGAGGATAAATGGGAATGTGAAAATACGCGTCTTTCAGATCGATTGATGTGAACCAGTCCCCCGGTCGGATCAAACGTATCAGCGTTGAGTGTGTCAGCATGCGAAACTTGTATCTCCTGAGATACGAGTTCAAAATGCGAAGGTCCAGGATGGGACGTAATGAGGTCCCCCCTTTCTTTGGGACCAGGAAATACCTCGAATAGAAACCCTCCAGTCCCTGCCTGTGTGGCACTATTCGTATGGCTCTTTTGTTTAATAGAGCTGATATTTCTTCCCGTAACACCCGGGCCGACTCTCCCTGCGCACGGGAAGCGATGAGGCCGGGAAAACGGGGGGGCATTGTGGCGAATTGAAGCCTGTAGCCTTTGGCCAGTGTTCTCAATACCCATTCTGACGCTGTGCATGCTTTCCAACTCTCTAGCCTCAAAGTTAGGGGGGAGTGAAGCTCTGTCTGACACAGACGATCTTTGGGGGCCCGTACCAGCTGCGCACTTCCGAGTATCACTGCGCATGCGCTGTCTGATAGGCTCGGAGCGAGCGGAACGGGATGTTTCACCACAGGTGGGACGCTGCTTCCCCCTTGTGGTGTTATGGGGAACAACAGTGTGCTCTGCACCTCTGTGTTTCGTTGGTTTTGTTTTTGTGTTTTTATGATTTTGCAACCCTGCGCCCTTGGCTGTGAGCCTGGATACGTCAGTGGAAAACCTTTTATTAACACAAACCCTGTGTGCGTGCTTGTGAGACATTGATGTGGCGTTGAACAATCCCGCATCTGAAACATGTCTCTTCGCCTCTTTACTGGGACACACGAACTGAGCTCTGGGCCCACGCGTCGCCGAGAGGGATGGGTGGCACTGGGTAATTTCTCCCCTAACACACGTGATAGCTGGGCTGCCAGTGAACAGGGAACGGGTGGCAGCTCCGCTCGCGGTGGGGTTGACCGCTAAGTCGCCTTCTTCTTCCGCCTGGCCTGCTGACTGGTCGACGGACCCGGTTGAGCAGCCTGGGTTGACGGGGAATAGAAGGGCTTTCTCGGCCAAGCGGGCTTCGTTTCCGGGGGGCCGTTGGCGTTCGCACCCGGTTGAGCCCTGGGGCGCTTCGGGATGCGGAAAGCAGGAGCGGCGCTCCTAGAGGCAACCTGAGCGAAAGTCTGCCGGGGGGGGCGGAGGCGCCGCGGCAGGTGCTTTCCTCGGAAGGCAGAGCTGTAGCGCCTCATCCTCCTTTTTCTTCGCCTCACAGCGCTTTTGCATTGAGGCGAGGGCGGAGCCGAAGACACCCTCGGGGACAATAGGCATGTCCAGGATGTCCTCCTTTTCTCTATCAGACAGATTGGTCAGATTCAGCCATCTCGTCCTCTCTTGTAACACCAACACCGACATGCACTTCCCTGCCGCCTGTACAGCGCATCGCTGTACGCGTAGGCAGGTATCCGCGATTGTGGTGATCTCGTCCCACGCAGAACTTTCGGGCATGTCTGCTATGTCGTCAAAAAGCTCCGCTTGGTAAGCTGACAACATGGAGGTGACGTTGAGAGCCCTCACCGTCAAAGCCGCTGCTTTATAAGCTCGCTCAGTCATGGCAGATTGGAAGCGATCGGCTTTCGTGGGAAGTGTGGGGGCCCTGGATGAGGCAGCTGACAGCCGTGGATGAAGGTGTGCTGCCACCAGGGGCTCCATGGGAGGCATGCGGGCCATGGCATGCTTATCCATTCCCTCAATATCCAAGGAAGACGCACCTTGAATGGTGGTTTTGCTGGAGTAAGGGTTATGTTTCCATGAGGCGGTAACTTCCTCCAGGAGTTCCGGGAACACCGGGAGAAGTTGTCTCGCAGCCCTCTTTGCTTGGGGTAATTTCTTCCCCTCGTAGCGGGACCTTGGGGCCTCCGCCACGACCGCGGGCCATGGAATCTTCAGTCTCTCTGCGGCGCGTTTACACACATCGTGCATATCGCCACTGGGCTGGGGCGTAATCGTCCCAACCGAGCCCTTTGCAGGGCTTGGAGAGCTGAGAGCCTGTGAAGGTGGGACAAAGCAGGATTCATAATCCTCGTCGTCACCGTCCGACACCAGACAATCCCCGCCGTCGGACTCATCCTCCTCCTCATAATCCAACATGAGGGGAGGCTCCGTTAGCGGGTCAAGCAAATCCAGCGTGGAGCCCCAGCGCCGAATCTCTGATTCGGGAGCGTCCTCCTCGTCCACACCGGGTTGGGGTACCTCGGTAGTGGCACTGGAAAGGATAGGGTCCCTCTCAGAGACGCTAGCTTGGCGTGCTAGTCGTCGGCGGAGACTCTTCGCTGTGAAGCGGGCGCAGTCGGCGCACGAGCTCGCGTTGCTGACAGCGGCGCGGGCATGTTCCAGCCCGAGACACGCGGAGCAGACCTGGTGAGTGTCCATGCTCGATATTTTATTTCCACAGGTGCACAGGCGATGGGCATCGCCTGGTTGCGAGGTGGAAGGAAGCTTTGCAGCTTGATCCATTTAGCTTGGTGTGCTAAAGGGGAGCGAATTATCTGGAGTGATAGTCGCTTTTAGCTAGCTCCGGTGGCAAGCAGTGTGGTGACCGCAGGCTCCCGGTGCCGTTTAGTTAATCAAATAGAAGCAACTACCTATGGTGAAGGCAGTCGCATCGACGTTAATTCCACTAGCGTCCGGCGATGGAGGTGTTAGCTCCGGTCTGTGGACAGCAGCTAGTTAGCATCAACGCCGATTAGAAAATTGCTTGTTCGTGAAGCGAGAAGAGGTGTTTGAATGACGTGTGACGCCGCGTCCACCTTATTTAAGGTGCGGCACCTTGACGCGGACGTCACGACTGCCAGCCTATCAGGGCTGGCGAATTGGAATAAGTGCTTCTGTGAATACGCGCGAGGGGCGTATCCCATAGTGAGACATCGAAACGAATGCTAAGAAAGAGAACTCACAATGCGTTGCTTAACATTCGTCACATACTACGATGCTCTGATTGGTTGTAGGTCTATCCAATTGAGCGAAGAGGAATTTTATTTCCTGGTTAGTTGAAACACGCCCCATAATCACAGCCCAATGGAGAGGTCTCAGACTCACATTCTGACTAGAATTGTGAGTCTGACAACGTCAGGCTATGAGGACATTTGAGTTCAAATAAAAAATTAAGGTTGCTCTATTTTTATAAATGTGGCATGATAAAGACAAGTGTACTGCAACTTTTTGTCAAGGTGATGAAATGAACATTGATTAGTCTGGTACATTTTTACCAGCGTGTATAAATAAGTAAATGTGAATTTTTTTCCATACAGTTTCTCTGAGGGAATTGCCTCTTCAATAATGATTCTATATAAACAGCAGAATATATAGATATAAATGTAAAGCTTGACAGGGACCAATGTGAGAATATAAAATCCTATTGCAATGTGTCTTAATAATAATAATAATTGAACAACTTAAAATCGTGTTTAAATCCTACATAGGATAAGATAATATATTTCTTTTCAAATGAATGCAACTGATCTGGAGAGTGAAATAAACATTGGCACTGAGAATTGTACTTATTCTGTAAAATTGTATTAAATATTATTACTAAATGTGTTGTTCTAAATTTCGAGCAGCAGTGGATCTATTAGGGCACCTGGCAAGATAAAATGGAATTGTTTTTGCTGGTCATTAATACAAACTGATTTTCTATTAGTAAACCGTAGGTGCAAAAGGCTGGGTGATTTCAAATTCACCTCCATGGCTACACATGCAAGTGTAACAGATTGATTTTGGTAGAGTTATGAGGAATGAGAGAAGTGGGGGTCAGTTAAGTGGGATTTAGAGGGTTAACTGATCTAATCATAATTTTGTGACATTGTGGGGCTGCCATATCAAAGTTTTTCAGTTTATGTCTATAGGAGCCCTGTGCCAAATTGGGATTTATGACACAATGTGGTGTCAGTTGCAGCTTCACAGCCCTGCATCATCCATCATTCTTGTCTTATCTCAGTTGGATGTAGACACGTAAACATGTTTTGCACAGCCAACATGGGCCCTCATTCATTGAAGAAAGGAAAGGCTACAGTAGAGTATATGCCAAGCTGTGTTCATCTTGGTACATAAGGGATCATAGAAACGGTCAACCATGTCTACCCGGCTTGTACTTTGTATGTGTACAATGTGTACTGCTCTGTCCAGCATTCTGAATGCAGCATAAAGTCAGTGTGTTGAGTTTGTTGATTGACTCACTCAACGTAAATGACCACTGCTGTCTGCCTGTTATTGCCAGCCCTTAAATCAAACGCAGAATTATACTAAGTAGAGCTAGAGGGAGGTATTTGTTAGTTAAATACCACACACACACGCACGCACAAACACACACACACACACACACACCTACACACACACCGACACACAAAAACATGCGCACAGACAGACCCACTCAAAAACACCGATACAGGATAATAGGGGACAATTGTCTGTCTGCCTTTGACCTTTCATCCCTTTGCTAAAATGTTGTTGTTTTTGTTGTAGAAATAGATTTAAATTGTTTGTATATTTGCTAAAGCTGGAGATGCCCACCAGCCATCAGAGTGGAACATTCCCATGCCAAAATGATAAAAGAAAATGTGTGTGTGTTGATTACCATTACCATTGTGATATGAAGGAGGCATAACATAACAAATCCACCAACTAAGAGCAGTGTTCTTTTTTGTTAATTAGCTTAATTTAGTAGATGCTGCTAGTTTGTCAGGCCTACAGCTTAAAGCTGAAGTGTGAGTGCCACCATGTGGCAAGTTGGATGTATTGCATAAAATTCAATGCATGTCAGTGCACTAAAATGTTTGTTAGAAAAGGTTTTTTTGCACCTCAATTTTATAGACGACTGCAGAAGCAGTTGCTTATGCTTCAAGTTTTACAATTAATGCATGTCATTTACATTATCTTGTCAGTGTGGAAAAATGTTTCAATGCATTTTAGAGTTCATATTCAATGTACAGTACTTTTCTATGGAGGTCAGCTATCTTATTGTCGGACAAGAGGGTCTGCATACCTCCATAAAAGCATTGCTTTGGACATCACTGGATGCACCTTTAATGTTGAGTTATATTAAGAAAATGTCCTGTAAAATGATTTGTGGGGAGAGCAGTCTGCCCAAATTGGTTAACGATGCTTTCTTGAATAGCCACAGGCCACATGTTGACGGAACAGGAGAGAAAATAGCCCTTTAAAGCAATTCAACGTTCCTACCATGAGCTCTCCTTCTCATTGCAATGATGATTGTGTTCCTTCGTGACAGACGCCTGAGTGGCTAAGAGCTGTTCAATCCTCTTGCACCGTCACACTAAGTGACCTGTCAGATTTTGATTAGCTCATCCCGAGTTTGTGTCAGGGGTCAAATGGTTTCTGAATGCACTGACAATGAAAGTCACACACAACCATCCCAGGTTTGTGTGAGACTGCATGAACACCAAGTTGAATGGACTGTATACTGCCCTGGAGATATTAAATGTGTTAAACATTCTAATAGCACAGCATGTAATCTTGTGTTGAAATTTACAATATGTATTGTTTACAACCTCATCTGAGGTCACCCAGACTGTGATATCCTACACTGAGGTGAATATTTAAATCTGTACAGAACGTTGCCATTAATAATTTAAGTTGAGTCAAATCTATTAATATATTTCTACAAAACTATATTCAAGCACCGGAAATTATTGATGTTTTCTTTATTTGCAACAATTCTTAGATACCGGACCTAACCTAACCCTAACCCTACCCCTAAACCTTATTTAGGAGGAGAAGTCATGCAGTGTAAACAATTGTTTGGCTTGACATATTGGTCTTCAATCTTCCAGGGCTAGTGACAATGTTGATGTTGTACGTGGGATGTAGATAATTATATGTTCACAAAAAGTTCAGAGCTCAGAATAAAGCTGTGGGACATGAAGCATAAGTAGGTCAGTAAGTAGAATAAGTTTGGGGTCCTTCGTTCCAGCTCAGCAAAGATGTCACATGGTGGTGAAGGTCCAATAAGGAAGTTATGGATGAAAACCCTTGGTAAACACAATAAAAAGGTGACTGTCAGAGGGATACCTGGTTTTGAATTTGGGGGTAGATTGATAAATATATTCTACTCAGCAAAACTTAACAGAATGGAATTGATGTCACAGTGTGTTTGATAAGAGGCAATATTGTCCTAGAATATACTCTGAATAGTAGACAAGGCAGGGACCAGAAGGAATACTACTTGAACATGTTTTAATACTGCTAAATAGTCTGATTGGATGTTTCCAATTTAGACACATAGATAAGATTTAATAAGCAGACAATGATCTTCAGTATTGAAAGTATTTGACAATTTGTAAATGAAAACAGAGGCAGAGAACTTCCTTTTGTTACACAGGAGACAATATCATGTCCAGCTAATATAACAGGAAGGGCAACAATGTGGATGGTGAGGGTTCGTATATTTTTTGAGAAATATTTGGAATTGGTAATTGATAACTATTGTGTTTGGTGTCATGTCCCCCTTTGTACAAAGGAACCATATGAGTAGACTTCCAGGTACAACGAATTATACCTGTTGATATGCAAAGATTTAATTTGTGTCCTATTTGCTCAGTGAAATGTTGTTTTGCAAAACGTTAACGTTAAGATTTCCTGGCATGAATGGTTTGTTATGCATAAGCAGCAGCTGGTTGTAATGTTAACTGACAGGCATGATTTTTTCATGAATAAATGACCAGCAGCAGCAAAATAGAAGCAAAGAAGAAAAATTCAGTCAGTTTAATGCTATAGGCCCGCTGCTTTCCTGTCAGATAACACGCTCTCCTAGAAATAACTGACGTTTGAATGGTAAATAATTGTAATAGTTTTCAGTAAAAAACCAGCTACCAGTAGTAACCTATGTTAAGGTGTCGAGCATCATGTAAAAATAAATCATGTCTATTCCAAATACTCTCTGCTGCCAGATTCAGTTAAAATTCATGGCCAAACAGGGTGAGGGCAGTAGATCAGAGACAACACAGTGCCTTTTGTTGTTGAGGACTACGTCAATTAGTGTAATCAAATCTTTGAGAGATGCAGACCGCAGCTCAGATATGGGTAATGAGGTTTCAGTCTGAGGAGCAAAGGAAACAGCCCACATTTTGTCTGATGTTTACAATATGTTTTTGGGTGCTTTTTGTTGTATATTACACTTGGCTGTTTCTGACTTGTGTTATTTAGGTGATACAATCAGAGCTCTGCTCTTACTAAAATTAATTCTGTGGAAGCCCTAAGGCGAATAGGATTACCGTCCGTTAGACACAGTAGGGGACATTTAATAGTCTCTGCAGCTCATTTTTAATGCATCTGTGTGTAAGATGTAATATAATGTAACAGGCAAATAAATCAGAGAGAAGCCTGAAATGTTGAACAATTAGCCATTTAACTTGACTGACCACTTCAGTAGATGCAGCTGTCTGAAATTGATGGAGAAAAGCAAGTGCAATCTGCTGCAGTATTTTATCACACGCATGCAGAGGGAGAGAGACGATAGCCTGTCCTGAAAGGGACAATGATACAATCTCCTAATAATTCACACAATGAAAAGCTTTAGTGGCAGCAGCAAATTATATTGCAGCACATTTAAACACATGGTATAAAGTTAATATACAGCAGCTTTTCCTCAAGCCCAACATCACAGGAAACAAGAGCAATAATGTGTCGTTCTGTAATTTTTCAAATGGTTCCTTTTTGTTTTCCCTCAGTAGCCTCCTGCTTGCTTTCCCTTCCTCTAACAGCTCATAGTTGTTGACCTTTCTATGTTATCAATATGGTTCTCTTCCTCTACCTTGGCTGCTATGGTATCTGCTGATGATAACTATCCTACACTGCAGTTGTGGACTTAAATTAGCTCATTGTTACCTGGCCTTTTGGAATGCTGGAACATCCTGTAACCAGAAGGTGAGCAGTTCGATCCAAGTCTTCTCCCCTCCACATGCAAGTGTTTTTTGGCAAGAAACTGGACCTCAAATTCTCACTGTTGGCTTGGAGGTTCTCATAGCTAAAGTGCTGATGTATAAATCTGTGTGTGAATGGCATGTGTGTGTGAAGTGCTTCGAGTGATCATCAAGACTAGAAAAGTGCTTTTCAAATACAGACCATTAATCACTTGCAGATTCTTACTGATGAAGAAAGGCCTAGACAGTTAAGACTGCTGTAGATGGTAATAAGATTTAATGAAAGAAATAGATCTAAACATGGAAATCTAATTATCATGCCCAACTACACACTGACAGATAAACTCTACACTTTTTTTCACAAGCTATAAATAGAAACACACTACAACTTGAGGGGAAATCCACAAGTCATCCAACGTCCTGTATCCTAATATATACCAGCCTCCAACACCTTACTGTGTTTCTGAGGAATAAATTCAGGACGTAATATCATTAGTTTCATATTCTAGTTTTAGTCTGCACTGGCTCTAAGTATAAATACAACAGCTTGAAAGGCATGTTTTTCTCTCATACAAAATTATTTTCACTTGGTTTACATTCATGAGGCTACAGGGAATATTTTGCAGTGCCATGAAATCAGAGTGAAATGATTAAATCCCACCAGGAGTGAGTTGGATTTTACTCCACTATATCACAAACTGGTCACTGGTGTCAGGTTTTAATGTTGTTTCGGGACACGCATGTAGTTAATGAATGTCAATAAATACCATATTTATTTAGCCCCACAAAAATAAAATAATGGTCATGTTGTATCCTGTGGGTTAATGCTGACTGTCTTCTTCAGCAAATGGGACTGTGAAGAGCCAAGCAATGAAGCAATTTCACAACATAATGAAATTAGACACATAGGCAAACCTGAAAATACACAGGATGAAGGAGGGATGTCAGAAAGAGCTGAGAGGTCTGTGTTTGTTGATTTCTGACTAACCAACCATCCATCCGATCATGCCCCCTGCTGCCCACACACTCCGTCTTTCATAACAGTGTGACACACACACACACTCAGGCTGCCCACTGATGCTCTCTCTCTCTGAGGGCATGCTTTTCACTGCCTCAGTCAGCTCTGATGAGGTATTATTCTTCATCACTGACTGTTTTGTGGCTGTCGCCTCTGGTAGATGGAATGGGTAATGATAACGCCCACACATACTCAAGCATCACCTAACAGACCATGTGACGGTGCACTGTGTGTAGAAAAACTAGGTATCTCTCTGGAGCTAAACCCCTAATTGTTGGTGACATCATCTCCAATTGAAGATTCAGATTAAACATTTAGTGTATTTGTGTATTTCAGGTGCTGTGAGGCATACAGATTATTTCCCTTTCTCACATCACAGATGATGTTGATGCTAAAGCAGCTGGATGTTTTAGCAGCATTTGCGTCCCTCTGACCCTGATTTCATCTGACTGAGGAAATGGGTGACATGGAAGTCAAGAAATGCACTTTGTGTTCGAATTGAATTAGCATGCTTTCTGTAATTTGACTGCCTCGCATGCTTTTTGTTTGCTGTGCTCCTCAGCTGTGAGACTGGGTGTGGAAGGCTTAGATCCATCTGTGGGCTAGTGGCTTGTGGCAGTCATTGAACGTTACTCTCATCCTATCTGTTTTTGTGTTTAGGAAGTTTTTGAAAGAAAGTAAAGAAATACTGTGCCGTAAACAACTATAATTCCTGCCGTTTGCTTCCACCAACCACTATGGTCACAATATCTGTTTCTACTTCTGATGATGAATAATTACCCGGAAAGTGTCGATAATTGTGATGTCTCAGTGAAGTTCACCTTTGACCTTTTGAATATAGGTTGAAATTACTTCAACATTTTATCCTGATTGACATTTGTCTGAAAATGTCTCATAATTAACTAATTCATTCTTGGGAATTATGGACAAAAAATACTTTAAAATGATAGAGCAACCTTTCTTGTAAAGGTGAATTGAACAGTCTGACAGAAACCCCCCACAACATAATGCCTGCAGCCACGTATTTTATGTACTTGCTTATTTGCATTGACCCTATCGTTTTTTCGAAAACTTTTTTATATATTCACTGTTAGAAGTCGTTTCTCTTTATTTTTGTATACTGATTATATTTTTAATCCGCTCAAATTCAGCCACTCCTTCAGTATCAGTCCAGGGTTTTGTAGTTTAAGCTCCCATTGCCTTCAATTCCCAGCAGCATCACATCCCTGGTTTCTGCCTGGAGTTGCGGATGCTGTCAAGTAGCACTGCCAACACACAGTAATTTATCCCTCTCTCTCTCTCTCTCTCTCTCTCTCTCTCTCTCTCTCTCTCTCTCTCTCTCTCTCTCTCTTTCCTTGTCTCCTGCTGTTCTTATCTGCCTCGCTCCTTCCCATCATGCTCTTATTCATCCCCCTCCTTTTCCTCATACCCCAAGTCCTCTCTCACTTGGCTCTCCTCTTTCTCTCCCTTGCACTCAATTTCATTCTCTTCCTGTATCCCCCTCTATCCCTCTCTATCTCTCTTCCCCCTTCCCCCTCCCCTTTCTCTCTCTCCCTCCCTCTTTTCCTCTCATTTATCATTCTCCCACTCCAGAAGCTCTGACACACACACAAACACAGACACACAAACACACACACACCCCTCTGTAGCTTGTATAGCTACAGCAGCCAGCCCGTTGGTTCATTCATCATTCCTTTTGCCAGAGTGAGCCTCATACATCAGGCAGTACTGTGTCTTTGTGCACTTGTGTTTTTCGACTCTACCAGTTCAGCAACAGAAGAAGCAAAAGAGGAAGTGTTTAAGTAAGCAGAGGTTAGTGTTGGGTGACAGCATGACTCTTTACCTGAACAAGCAGCAGAGTTGCTTTGCGGACATTGACGGAAGGGGGGACTGTGGAGAGGAGCCATCTTCCTTTAGCTGGCATCATCAGCACCCCAGCAATCGCCATCAGCATCACCCATGCCAGCGATACCATTACGGATCCATCCCTGGCGGTGCCACACTTCCTCGAAATGGAGGTCGCAAGGCGGCCTGGCATTTAGACAGCATGTCCTCCAGGAGTCCAGGCCGCTTGGCGGCAGTCAGAGGCAAGGGGGGGAGCTGCAACCTGTGGCCCTCTGAGTCTGGCTGTGTCCAAAGCTGGCAGGAGCCTTATCAGGTAAATCTATGCTATTATCAGAGGACATCAGCAGCTATGATCGTGAGGACCAATGTTGGAGAGTGCTGAAGTCTGCAAATGCTGGGGAAATTGTGATGTCGATTTTGTTGCTTTGCTGTTTGATGAAGGAAACAAATGTTGTTATTATATGTCATTTTTTTAGTTGCAGTACAGACCTATATCTTCGGAGGTTTTGTCTGTGCATCTGCCCAAAGTTGGTGGGAGGATCTGGAAGTTTCCTAACCTTCCTGATTGGGCTTGTTAAGGGGATATAGAAATGTTTTATAAAATTAATAACCCCCGTAATGGCCTAATTTATTTCCTTCTTTAATAACTTAAAGAAAAGATTTCCATAGTATGGAGTTGCTTCAGTGTTAATTACATTCTGGATCAGATTTCCCTGTAAGAAAAGTGTTTTGTTAGTTACATGTGCGTCTCGATTGTGTTGCCTCATTTTATCAGCAGCCTTGGCAACCCTTCTCCTTATTTGGTGCCAAACACAAGAAACTTCCCTGTAAACACCAGGACGGGGGAAAGCATCCGTAAATTAAAGCACAAGGCTCTATCAAAACTTTGCAATCACATTACAATCACAAGTTAGTTAAGTTCGTATTTATCATCTACACGCCCAGTAGTTACTGAGTATCGGGTGGATCTGGTAATTTGATAGCATTGATCAAATTGATTTCAAGGGGGAACCGGTGAACTGAGTCTGTCAAGCATCAGTAATCAGAGCTTGTAATCTGACAGGGATGCTAGATTCTCAAGTCCTGGGAAAAAATATGGGTGTGGCAAGAATTACAGGCATTGTCCTAGTATGTTTTTCCTGTTGCCATTTAAAGGTTTGCTCGGGAGCTATTGTCATTTTCTTGAAGTACATTATGAAATGAGCAAACTTCATTAACTGATTGTTACATATGTGCTTGGCTTTGTCTCTTACTGATTGACAATAGGCAACATGATTCACCTTGTCATGAAAACCCAACTATATCTTAGGGCTGGCAGCTGTTTTATTGTTTGATTATGTGAATACATAATCTGCAAAGTAAGTGACGTATTAAAGATGGTTGTGGATAAATGCAGAATTCAGCAGTTAGTGTTGTATAGAGGCACATACTGACTTCAGTATTTCAGATATATTAACATTCTTTATCAACTAATCAATTAATTCATTCTATCATACATGTTTTTGATACTTAGCTGCTGACATACATATGATGACACAGATATGAGCGGTGATATGTGTTCAAGCAAATTGATCAAGCTCTATTTAGTTGTATAAACTAGCAATGATCCCTTTAATTTGCTGTAAAAATACCAACCAAATAAACATGTAATGTGTATTTTTGCGCAACACAGATGTCTTCAAACCTATTTTCATGTATCATTGCCCACAAAATGGTTGAATACAAGTGATAAGGGAACCAAAGCCAACATTAGATATTGCCTCTTCCGATGTGTTTTTAAAAAAAAGAAATTATGGGACAGTGCAGCTTTAAAGGTAGCCATGGTGACAAAATGCTTCTTAACATGATTTTACTCTCACTTAAAGGCTCAATGAGCAGAAATCCCCTCATTAGTGACATTAGATTCTATATACTTGTATGTAGGTGTTTGACCCTTTGTTAACTTCTTTGTGTGTCCGTGAGTCATTTGCTATAAATGTGCAAAAATTACTAAAAGCTTGACTGCTTGTTATTATCTGAGCTAGTTTTTCCCGATGGGATGAAACTGGAGAGTTAACAGCAGCTGAGTGACTGATCAGTAGGTGTTCTCCATCAGGAAATATACTTGTTGTTAAAAAACTTTTGTACCACAATGTAAATCATGACGGTGGATTTAATTGCCGGGATGGGTGGTGTTTTTGCAACTATAGCGCAAATGAAATTGCCTCAGGCAAGGCCAGTGGTGTGTAATGGTAGGCCATCAATCATGTAACAGATGGAAATGCAAGGCAGGGAAATGGCACAGGGGCAGCACACAGCTTTACCTATTCTCTATGAAATACTGAAAGCTGGACAATGAGAATAGGCAGGATCACAGGTCCCGTGTAAAGACAAGAGGAGATTGAGGGAAAATACATTATAATACTAAAGCAAACATATTTCACACGGTATGCAGTAGTAACCATACCATGCAAATGTTATTGTTCTTCATCATTATTTCCTCCTGCCACATTTGAATGGATAACTGATGATCCATTGTTTCTAATTCGTCCCTGAGGAATCCATCAATGTTATCTCTGCTAGCCAGAAATATGGACCAGTGACTTTTCACTTGGAATATAGTTTTAGTCACATTTAACATATCCTCACTTCTCGAGCTTAGCTTAGCTGTCACAGTCCTCAATCCTTCCTCCCTTACTCTACGCATACTCTACATCCCACGCTGTGTTGTTGACTATTTTTACACAAGACGACAGTGAATTATTGATACACTTCTGTGTTTTCATGAGCCACTACACATAGAGATACTGCTGAATTATTGAGCAAAACTGAACCTGAGCAAAGACTGTTGAAGAAGGACAACCAACTCACTCTTTCACATCTAAAGTGTCCAATTTGATTTTCATTGTACAAATAAGGCTTTATGCTTACTTCATCATCGGCTTGGCTTCTCTTCATTACAATATCAGAGTAAAAGAAGAAAAAAGAAAATATAAAACTCAAAGTTGTGGGGAAAGGCGGGGCACTCAAAACAGGTCAATCTGAGGAGGGCTGTTTTAGACAGTGTAAAAAGGGTGCTGTTTTAAATTATCCTTGTGTTATTTTGAACAAAGTATGTTACAGACATTTCATTAAGACCCCAAGGAACCATATCAACTGGGGTGAAATGGGCATAATATGTCCACTTTAAGGAGATCATGACTGAATTGATATATATATATATTTATGTATTGGGATATTGAACTTGTGTTATTGTGGGTGGGTGGATAGAGTCTGCACACAAACAAAACAGATAGTAGCTCAACAATATGTAGAGTTAACAAACTGCTTTTATTTGTTAATAGAAATAGTCTACCATGACACATTTAACAGTTCTTGCCTAATCACTGGTATAGTCAATAGTTGTGTGATATACTGTTAACCTCTCATGCACGGTGTTGTAATGTTGCTGGAACACTGGCCTAATGTGCTGCTGGGAGCAGTTGATCACGTGGTGATGTTAGGAAACATGAACAAGAAGAGACATGGGCCTAAGTGCAGTTATGCATGCCATTTATGTGCTCACTTGAGTAGCCACTACCTCTTGGGGGTCTGTGTGTGCACACATGATGTTTAATTGTGGTAGGCAGTAGTATCCAAGTTATATATTTATATATGAATTACTGTACTCTTTCCATCTTGCCACTATGCGGTAGTATATTGTAAGCCTACCTGATATCACTGCGGAACAGCTCACAATGCTGGCATGCCATACCACACTTTTGACCTGCTGCTGAGGAGCTGACTTCTCATGGTCCCCAGAGAGCATCCAGCGATGGAAGTAAGATTAATGACCCTCCTGACCTACAATCACATTATTTTGAGCTGCCTGCTCCCCTGCATATAAAAGTAAATTTGCTGTACAATAGTCTGTTTGTTTCTCTCTCTTCTTCTGTCTATTTGTAATGACTTTAAGTGACGTGACGTGAGAAGCATTACAGATCAGTGGTTATAAGTGGATGTTTGTGATAAGAGGCTATATGCTAGGGTTTGAACAAACTTTTGTGGTGCTGAAGTTAAATGAGTGATAGAATGTTGGCAGTAAATTATAGTAAGAGGAATACACTGCAGGCTGCCCATGCCGTCATGTTGTGTTGTTTGGAGTCACAATTGAGTTCTGTCTGCTCTCCCTGAGAAAAGCCATGAAGTCATTCATATGATTAGTGTCCGTGCACAGCAAGCCAAAGACATCTTAATCCCTCTTATCATTCCTCTCACAACACCATGGTCTTTCTGCCAGTGTCTGACTTTGCTGCTCTGCAGAGTCAGAAAACTATAATATTTCTCCCTTTGTTAACATCACAGAACATCTGAGTCTGTGATGTTCAGAATCACACACAATTCAGACTCACTTATTTGAATGAGCCACATTAATGAATATAATTCATAACCAAATAGAAATAGAGCATATTGTTAACAGATACATCACCAGACCTATGACAATTCAGCAAAAAGACATAGGGGTAGATTTTGAACACACATACACATTCACTCTGTGTTCGTTCATGTCCACTGAAAAGATTGTAATATAACACAGAATCTTATAGAGGCATGACTGATATCACAACTGTGTATACACATGGCTATTTTATCAAACAAGGGTCTCACAATTTATAGTAGAACGCTAATTTATTAACTGTGTGTGAGTAATTAAACAACCAGCCAATCCTACAGTGTATGTTGCTCTGCACCTAGTGGTCTAAGCCGTATGAACGTTGTGATGGAGACACTAGTGGACAGGCTGAGTCTCTGGTCAATGACACTTGGCCTGTTGTCACTGGACTGATGACCCAACATCATGTCAGTCAGATGCACAGCAAGTACACAGTCTATGAGGCACTCTGAGATGTATTGTACACAATACTAGAGACTGATTGTGAGAGAGAGAGAGAGAGAGAGAGAGAGAGAGAGAGAGAGAGAGAGAGAGAGAGAGAGAGAGAGAGAGAGAGAGAGAGAGAGAGAGAGAGAGAGAGAGAGGCTCATATGGTCAAAGTTAATCTAATGTCCATTCCTGCCTTTAACGCTCTTCTCTTTTTCGACAGGCGAGCAGGAGACGACATTTTGTGGGGGTGCTGTGTGACATTGGTTTTATTTCATGCTGCACAATTTATGACAGCCATATTATTACATGACTGGAGGTCAAACCTTCAATACACTATAGTTTCCAGGTTCACAAGCTGCAGCCCTTTGGGAATTTGTAATTGTAATTACCATGCTTGTGCAGTATTTTTGCTATTAGTAAGGTGACAGATTTACACATCTGAACAATATAAACTAACCACATCCATTAATTTACTACCCATGTTCTCATCTCCCTCTCTTGTTGAACCCATTCAGCGTTACTCACTCTATCAGAGTACTATGCATGAGAAAGGAGTATTCATGTGCCATCCAGCAAATGCAATTGTGTTAAATTGTTGATGATACACCGATCCAGAAGCTTGTACCGTGAAAGTAGGATAGTGGTGGGTCTCACTCTTTCCTCCTCCTTCTCTCTCTCTCTCCTACAGGCCAGCCCTGCCCCAATTATCGTCAACACAGACACTTTGGATTCAGTTCCTTACGTGAGTTTGAATCTTTGTGCCTTTTTATGTGCCTATTCGTTTTTTTAGTTAAAGATCAATACTTCAAGCTCATTTGACTAGACGGTCCTTAAAGCTCCAATATTGTGAATGAGGTGAGAATCATCGTGTAATTTATTTAAAAGGAGGTCGCAGTGCTCAATCATTGTTATTTGCCATGAATAAAATACCAGCACAAGATTTTCTAGACCTTCATGTCAAACACTTTTCCCAGTAGTTTACATCAAATTAAATAAATGGAGCTTTGGTGCCATCCAGAAGCTGAATTTATAACAAATACCTCCCAAAACCAGATTGGAATCGATGAGAAACTGTCACAGTTGGCAGTAGTGGCAGCTAAACAGCTAAAGACACTTTTGTGATTTGTAAAGAACTGAAGACAGGAGAGCACATGCATCCTCAAGTGACCTTTCTGCAAGACAACATCTCTTATTGAAAAGTTTGATGTGGCAGAGTTTGGACATAAACTTATCAGAATTAGCATCCAATAAACTTGTCTGCACTGTTCCTGCTGTGGCTAATTTAGTCCTTGGGACTTGATTGCTTCCGTGATGATATACAGTTCTGATGATAATATCTGATGCTAAACTTGGAATCTGAATTGCAGCATCTTATATGCTTATGTGCTTTACCTGCGTAAATGGTAATTAATCAACAGTGTGAAATACAGAGTGAGAACAACTTCAATTAACTATAAGCTGAAATTGTTTCCCTTGAGGAGGGATCTTTTTTAAAACACAAAGCACCTGTCACTACTATTTAAGTATTTGGATTTGGCCTTAGAGTCACTGAACATCATCTTTTTTTTTAAATAATTTAACATATTTCAACAGCACAGGCATGTATTTTCATTTTAAAGCAACATTTGAAGGACTACAGAAATTTATGGACTTGCTTTGCTTAATCTTTTCCATTTTTGTTCCCGAAGGTCAACGGCACAGAAATTGAATATGAGTTTGAGGAAATCACTCTGGAGCGGGTGAGTATTTCAGATCCGGCAGCTGTGTTTGACCTCTGAAAACCAATGAGAACGTGCCTTTGGTCGAGTAAAACCGTTTCCTGGAGGCTTTCAAATACATTGCAGAGATGTGATAGAGGGAACTTTCCTTCTGCTTCATCAAGGGTCTGCCCCCAGCGCGGAATGAAACACTTACATTCCCAAACTAGCTCAGTTTTCCACCCTATCAAGTACCACCCTGACAAGTATTAATCTGCATACCTAGAAACCAAAACTGTATTTGCCTCCTGACCTGAGAAAGCTTATTGCTCCTAAGAAATGAATGACAGTGATATTTAATATGGCTTATACATGCAGTTGTTCTGAAGTCTCATTTTACAGCTCCCCATCTCAATGTGGTACGAAGGTGATTTGACTTGAAAATGACTTCATTCTGATGTTTGGCATGGCACAAAACAATTTTATCCTTCACTACCCTTTAGTGATTTGCCGGCTAAAGCAGATGTGGCACGTGAGCTTGCAAATGAATCTGCAAGTCACTGAGATGGAAGAACCAGCTCAGTGGGCACAGAGAGGAGCAGAGTAGAGTTTGGATCACTTGTATACAATGACGAGCAGAGAAAAGGCCAGACCAACAGGAAAGCCTGCACTGGAGCTAAGATTCAAACAGCAGTGAAGCCTCCATCCAAATCCATGACCTCCATATTAAGCATCTGCCATCAGATGATGGTGAGAAGCACTGTCCGGTTCCCGTGTCACCCTGGAGAGCTGGACATTTTTAGATTCAGCATTCAAGGCAGCAAGGGCCTGCAGGCACGCTCAGTAGATTTTGTAATCAAGAGAAGCTTTTGCTCCCATCAGCATAGAACTTAATCAAAGCTTGGCTTTCATTTTGTGATTGGGCTTCCAGGCGATTGTATTTGCAGAGCCAACACGTCTAAATGTAACATTTCTTAGCAAAGTCATAATAATAATAAAGAGCCAGGTTACCTCACAAGAGAGGTTGTGACTTTGGCTAAGAAGAACACTATGGTCATTTCTTAATGACAAGCTGAATAATTAAAGCCTCTGACCACTGCCCATGCCGTCATGTTGTGTTGTTTGGAGTCACAATTGAGTTCTGTCTGCTCTCCCTGAGAATAGCCATGAAGTCATTCATATGATTAGTGTCTGTGCACAGCAAGCCAAAGACATCTTAATCCCCATGCATTTTAGAAATTAGAAAACTTTAGATAAATGAGATGCTGATCAAGGTTTAATGTAGCTAATATCACAATAACCCGTAAACTAAAAGCTGCAGCAGGTCGACTGTAGGTCATGTCAACCAACCTGTCAAGGTTTGAGGGAGGAGATGGACCCAGGATGCAGAGATTTTAACAAAAAAAAAGGTATTTAATGTAAATAAAAGACTTTAAACAAGACAAAAACAAAACACAAACACAAGCAGGTAAGTTCTGGCGAAAAAGCGCACGGAGAACAAGGAAGCAGGAGAAGCTGGTCGAGACAGCTGAAACAAACAAACCGTATCTGCCACGTGTGGAAACCACTAGCACAACAACGAGTACGAACCGACAGGGGACAAAGGGAAACACAGAGGCTCAAATACAGAGGAAAAGGGGCAATTACACACAGGTGAAACACATGAGGATTGGGCACGACAATCAACAACAGGAAGTAAAGACCGAAACACACAAGGAAAGCAGGACTACAAAATAAAACAGGAAACAGAAAATACAAAGAGACTGAAATTAATAAACTAAAATGACAGGACGTCACACAACCAACCTGATAAAGGACAACAAGCCTCAATATTGACATTTCAAGAATGATATCCTATATGTAAAAAGTATTGTAACATTATGAATATTCATTAAATACATATGAAATATCTGGAAAATGGTCTCTGTCATTTTAGGTATCTTTTATCAACTGTTCATGTTTCTGTTGATATGTTGGCCATTAGGGACGCTATATTAGATTAGATTAGATTAGATTTCTTTATTTATCCACACAATGGGGAAATTCACTTGTTACAGCAGTAATAGAAAAACAGAATTAAAGTAACAGTGTCGAAGCACTGTAAAAAAAAAAGAAAGAGATCACAATATATACACTTCTAAAACTACACATAATAAAAGTATGAAACAAACAACCTGCAAAAACAGACACTGTACAAAAACAGGTGCTGGGGATAAAGTGGAATGATGTTAAGTGTTATTGTAATGAAAACAGAAAATATGCAACAGTAGTGACCAACAATAGGTTCTGGTTGCGCTGACCTCTATGTCACTCACTGGTTTCCATGGTTACAGGGTAACTCAGGGTTGGGCTTCAGCATTGCTGGAGGAACAGATAACCCACACGTCGGTGATGACCCTGGTATCTTCATCACTAAGATCATCCCTGGAGGTGCTGCAGCAGAGGATGGACGCCTGAGGTCAGTCCTTTACACTTCTCCACACAGGTATTAAGAGACGACAGGTTTTCAGACCCAACTTGAAAAATTATTTTTGAGAAACAGCATTAAGCATTAAATACAACAACGTAATTTTTACCTCACAACAGATTTTAGGCCCTTTATTTCAAGTGCAGATCATTTATATGAAGCAGGACTAATTCCCTCTGTTTGATAATTATAACTGATCATGGTCAGGTTAGTTTTGTTTTCTGCTCGCTTCCTTTTTTAAAGTTTATACAAACATTTCCTGTAATTACTGTAAATGATTATAAAAGCCTCAATCAAGTTATTGGACAGAACTTCATCCTCTGTTAACAGGGCTTTTATTGTGAAACATTGCACAGTACATTTTACTACAAACTACAGTTGGCTGAGAAATTAACACACATACACCCATACTGAGTAAAGTGGGACCAGGTACTTTTGATCAGTAAATTAAAGCAGTAGCAATACATATTATGTTTAACTGAGACTTCATCTGGAGCCCGTCCATTTACTCCCTGTGTTTACTCTTGCAAGCTCATTTCATCTTTGAGTGAAAGGTTCTTTCTTTTGTAACTACTTAAGCATTTATAGTAATTGTCATGGAATATTACATGAGCCTCAGCTGATATTAACTCATTTAAATGAACATTTACTCATTTGGGAGTTTTAATCAAAGCGAACAATAGGAGAGAAGGAGAGACTGAAATTAAAGATTGAAATTAGGCATGCTAGGATGTTAGAGGATTCAGGAGAGGAGGTGCAGCTTTTCTGTTAAGCACATAACCATAAACGACCTTAGATTTGTGTCCTGATTTACTAAGCTTTTGTCACCAAAGCAGCTCTGGAGAACCACAAATGCAGCAGCTCTAGTAATAAATGTCAAAGAAAGAAATGCAGCCTCGTTACTGGGCATCATTTGCAGAGGTATGTGCCCACACAGTTCTAAGGTTGTCTGTACAAATGTGCAAAATCTGTTCACAAATGAATGAAGCCACATTAGAGTCAGTTGGCCGCTGATTTGATGCTGACATAATCGGCCCGAGAATTCACATGTAATTTCTTAATGCACAAATGAATAGTTGTATCCATATCCTGGTCCCATGGGGAGCCAGCTTTACAGATGTCCATTATTTGCACAAGGTTTGATAATTTGGTACAATTTGGTTTTGCTGAGCATATCGGACATTCAGAATGATTTGCTCTGCTTCAGTTTTATTTGTGTAAAAGCAAAACGACTGTTCTGAGTAAAGAGGGTATGGATACAGTCCATCACATCATTTGCTACAGTAGTTTGTTTAGGAGGCAACACAGCAAACCTGAGCTCATTCATCACATACCTGGAGTAAACGCTGACTCTAGGGAAAACACATTTTATAGCTGTTACCTGGGATCATGGCATGTTAATAATAAACATAAACACTTTAACCCCAAGTGTGAAACTGGAGAGTCACAGCTTGAGTGAGAGCAGTTTTCTTAGAACATTTCTGGTGTAATGCAAATGTGTATGAGGCAGTGAGATATTGTACCGCATCTACACCTGCTCTGTTTCCAATATGAAATGGGCTGTGTACATCTGACATGTTATCCTTGTGTTTCACTATCTATAATGAATCCTGTGTTTTGTTTATGAGGAGGGTTAGGGTTAATAAATAAATATCTTGCCACGGTGGCAACCCATGTACAGTACAACATGTATTAATTTCAGAACAGTACTAAAATGAATGTCAACAAAATTATGAATACATTAAAAAGTTTATAAATGCAGCAGTAATCATGATAACTGACAACTAAATATGCAGCAGAATATACCCTTAACAACCAAGTACAAAATAACCATACATATGCTTCAGGCAGTGCAACATTTTTTTCAAGAAGCTCTCACTGCGAGGGAACCATGTTCAGTGATCATTCGTGGAAGTGAGCTCTGATTGGTCGGAAACGGCTCAAACTGCCAGAATCAGTCCTAGCAGGTTCAAGAGTAATTCCAAACGAGATTCGGTTTTCCCAAATCAAACATCGCCATTGTCCCCTCACTCGACATATGGCAATAATTGTCTCTCACCAAAATATCTTACGGTTGCATTGCGCACGTAACTTAACCAATAAGTGTTCCTTACTTTTGTGTACCCTATCTGTGATGTAGGAAGCGTTGAAAAAGACCTTGTTTCACACTCAACTTATTGTTTTTACCTATTTACCTATATCTACCTATTAATTCCATAAACTGTCTGTATGTCTGTCCATTAGTCTGTCGAATGCCTATATCGTGAACCGTTCATCTTATCGGCTTCATCTTTTGCAAGTGTATCGTGGTGGCTAAGGGAAGTGCTTTCAGTTTGGCTTTTGTCCAGCAGACTAACAATTACAAAGTGACAGTTTATCATATAGCTGAACAGGAGGGACTTCAGCCGGGACTCTCCGGCGCGGGACAGGGACTGGATGGGACTCCGCAGGGACCTCTGACTCCTGAACAGGAGGGACATCAGCCGGGACCCTCTGGTAAGGGACTGGAGCAGGTGCCGCAAGGATCTCTGACGTCGGAAGAGGAGAAACGTCAGCTGGGGGCCTCCGGCACAGGGCAGGGACTGGGACAGGATCCGCTGTGAGAACCTCTGACGTCTGAAAAGAAGAGACGTCAGCCAGGAACCTCCGACGCGGAGCAGGGACTGGAACAGACTCGGGCAGGGGCCTCTGACACCTGAACAGGAGGGACGTTGCCGGGACCCTCCGGTGCGGGACAGGGACTGGAGCAGACTCCACAGGGACCTTTGACTCCTGAACAGGAGGTATGTCAGCCGGGACCCTCTGGTAAGGGACTGGAGCAGGTACCGCAAGGATCTCTGGCGTCGGAAGAGGAGAAACATCAGCCGGGGGCCTCCGGCACGGGGCAGGGACTAGCAAAGGATCCGCTGTGAGAACCTCTGACGTCTGAAAAGAAGAGACGTCAGCCAGGACCCTCGGGCACGGAGCAGGGAGCCGACGCCGCTGTGAGGACATCTCTGGTCAGATGGAAACAATTTACATTCATGATTGTGATCAGAAACAACGTTGTTGGCCAATCTTAGTATGTTACTATGGAAGGTGGATTAATAGAATTGATCCATAGGTTGGCTTATAATCTTTTAACAGATTTTAATTTGGTTAAGCAGTTTTTACTTTAATGTAGTGGACAGACACTACTTTGAAGATATTACTATATATACACTACCTTTCAAAAGTTTGGGGTCAGCTGAAAACTGTTGTTTAGCTGGTGAGAGAAGCTATAAAACTGGCCTTCCTTCGATCACTCCATTTTGCAACGCCATGCCATACCTTGTGGACAGCGCTTGATTGGAGCAAATTTCCTCCTAAAACAGGACAATGACCCAACGCACACCTCCAAATGATGCAAGAAGTATTTAGGGAAGAAGCAGGCAGCTGGTATGCTGTCTGTAATGGAGTAGCCAGCGCAGTCACCAGATCTCAACCCCCTTGAGCTGTTGTGTGAGTAGCTTGAACGTATGGTGCGCAAGAAGTGCCCTTTAAGCCAATCCAACTTGTGGGAGGTGCTTCAAGAAGCGTGGGGAGAAATTTCCACAGATTACCTCAACAAATTAACAGCTAGAATGCCAAAGGTCTTCATTGCTGTAATTGCTGCAAATGGAGTATCTGTGACGAAAGCAAAGTTTGAAGAACAAAATAAATTTTTCAAATAAAAATCATTATTTCTAAGCTTGTCTTGACTATATTTTCTGATCATTTTGCAACTTATTTGATAAATAAAAGTGTGAGTTTCCATGGAAAACAGGAAATTGTCTGAGTGGCCCCAAACTTTTGAACAGTAATGTATATATCATTGTTGTACAGTCTGTTTAAGTGTTGATGTTTCTGCTGAGTTTAATTAGTTGAGACATCATGATTTGCTTGTAAGACTGACTCATGATTAGCTCGGCAAGTATATTGGCTTGACCTTGATACAGCAGCACCACATCACGACTAGACTCGAACACCAGTGCAAGATATAGGAAGTGGGTGTGGATTCATGTTTGTACAGCAGGATAAAGTGGAGATGTATTTTCTGGCTACAGTCATTTGTATAATACCTATGGAGCTTTTGGGGGCTATTTGAGTGCAAGGGCAGGGTTTTGATGAGAAGTAATACACAATCTGACCATAAATTCAACAAGTCAGGTGCTCAAACTGAAATACCACGGTCTTGAAGAAAAATAGGAAAAAAGCTCCATAAATACCTTGCTCTATTGGTAATGTCTGAAGGTTGCTGGTACAAAACATGATGATGCAGCGAAGGAGCTCTAGGCAGAGCGACAGGGCGAGAGGCAAAGGGAGAACATCATTTACGTGTGTGTTTGTGTGTGTGTGTTCCCATTGGATCACAGCTGTTGCTGTGAGCGCCCCCAGGAGTCTTGTGTCCTTGAGTCCCAGGACATGAATGTTTTGGTTGACACCTCAAGGGATTTCAAACTGATTCGCTTGCTGACTGATTATCACACCTATTAACAGTCCAACCCACGTTGTCCCTTATCACAGACCTTAATGTTCACAATTTTGGCTGCATTCCAAAAGCGGTGTCAAGACACATGGGTCACCATGATCTACTGCCAACAAGCTCACGCAGTCACATCTGGCTACAGATGTGACTGTATGTGTTTGTGTGTACAGGGAGATGCAATAATGGAACTCTCTCTACACTGTAAGCGTGTTAGTTGTTTCCACAAAAGCTGCGACGTTTAATTCAATCCGTTCCGTATTTGTGTGTTTCTAAGTTGCTTTCTAGATAATAATACATTTGTCATGGTTTTGGCAAAATCTAAATTGCGGTAAAATGATATATATTGCGTGATTTAATCAAAGCTGAAGATTTTACT